>NC_089174.1:84162461-84762461 GCF_009819655.1 Sylvia atricapilla | reverse complement strand
GGTTATGTGGAGCAAGACTGTGAAGTATAGACTAAACCATGTCAGCACTCTGATAAAGGCTGGTTGGGTGATAGTACTTGGTCCAACAGATTGTTGGATTGAAGTTTCCTAAAGTAGTATTTCCACTCATTGTTTTCCTGCTCCAACACAAAAATCACAGAAGATTTTTGTCTCAATGTCATTCTCAAGTACCCAACAACAATACTGTCTTGAAAATATATATTAAAAAAAAAATGGGCTGAAGCAGACATCTGGGTTAGAACACTTCGAACGGAAACCTGGTAAAGTTGAATAGAGGATCTTACAGAGAGAAATATTGAATAACCTGAACATAGATAGGACTGTCTGCTCTGCTAGTAGTGGACACATATGCTCTGACACACAGTGTGTTTCAAACATGGAAAGCTCTGCCTATGCTGCATGATTGCCCAGGCAATGAAGATCCCAACTTCTACCTTCCAGCGTAATACCTGAGCACTTGTGTAAACATAGTGTAGGCAGAGGACTAGTCTTGGAAAACAGACTACATCCTTCTTAAAAGGTCTCTGAAGCTCTGTGAATTTTACCCTTAGAAATTCCAGCATGATACTGATGTAACACTATGTCATTCTCCTGAAAATAGGTTAGGAAGATTTAGATGAGAGAGAGCAATATGCCTCTGGTTCCACTAGAATCAAAAGTCTTTTTTTTTTTTTTTTTTTTTTTTTTAATGTGATTAAGGAGTATGGCCCTGATTTAGGATGAGAATGAGAGCTCCTTAACCTCTCTCGGTTAGGCTTGCTAAGGCTCCACTAGAAACTGTGGTGATGGAAAGTAAATAATGACTTCTCTCTTCCAGAGGTTTCCCAGGAATGCATGTCAACAAAAGTCTGCTAAGAAATCTCAGCATTTATTACCGGAATTGCACAGGACGGGTCCTCACCACACATAAACTGGATCTTGATGGTAATGTTCCTTGCAGAAGCCAGTCGGTTTGCAAAATTCAGCCTCTGAGGGTAGACATAGAGGAGATTTCTGCAAGAAAGATAAGGGAGAATAAAATGGGTAAATTCCTGTTTGAATATTAGCAAGCATTCCTGTTTGAATATAAGCATTCTGCTCATTCCTCTCCCTGTCCCTTCAATTCCACATACATAGTGAAAGACTTGTCAGAACTCCATTTCTGAAGTCCACAAAGAAAAGATAATTTCTTGGTGTGACACATAGAACATCCTGTGTTAAAGGTTTTACCTACACTAAGCTATGTTCTGTGACAAACAAACAATTATCTTTGCTTGATGTAATGAAAAGCAGAAATCTCTCGAGAAAGCAGCTCCTTTCTCAGACATAAATAATCTGATTTTGGAAAGGGGAAAGAATCACTCAGAGGTGTAAGGGAATCAACAACTGAAGTTCATACATTCATAGTTTATAGCATAAAAATCTCCCATATATTCCCAGGTTATACAAACCAAAGAGCAGTATCAATAAACCTGTGTAAATACAAATAAGAAAATTTGAGAGAATAATTCTATAAGCTACCTCTTATTAGTAATGAATATGAACAATGCTTTGAAATATAGAATACTTTGCTGTTTACTAGCTTCTGTACATGAACATATCACTAAACATAAAAAGCACCTTTAATTTCTTTGGGGAATTTGACAGCATAGGTGGTCTTCTGATTTATAATTCCAACAGAAGAGTCAAAATATTAATGGCAAGATTTTTCTCTGTTGAAGTTTATGGCAAATTCGAGATTTCAGGTAGACCTGGCTTATACATAGATTGTGGAATCTTGATTACGTCTATTTACTGTCTTGTTTCCCCAGTCTGATACAGGATTTTCACTGTTTGTCCTCTGAGTGCAAGGGATAAGATTAGTGTTGGAGGAAAAATGCTGACTTTCAGTGAGAAACAATGAGGACAACTCATGGACTGTCATGATTTCTTTTCATCTGTGGCAGTCAGAAGCTGCACACAGAATTGCACTGTCCTTATCACAGATATCTCCACAGTAGTAGTGTCAGCTGAAAAAGCCAAACAGCCTTTGGCCAAACAGCCAAACACCCTCCATTTATTGTATCCCAAGACTTGAAAAACTGTGTATTATTCTCCTGATTCCCATGTGTCACAACATGGTAGTACCATTCAACTGCACAGTTCAAGCTACTCTTTTCAACCAACATGTGCTACATGTGGCATGCCTTAGTAAAAAAACTAGCTTGTAACTTGCTTTTCCCTTCATTCAGGATGGCACTTCTGTCTGTCACACTAATGCACTCTCTTCTCTACTACCTTATGTGCAAGTTTTGCTTTTCCAAATTCTCTCCCAGATGTTAAGGAAAGCTAAGTGAAATCGTGAAATATATCGGTAACCTATACTGAATTATACCTGGGGAACTGACATATTAAATGAAGGATATTGTCAATACTACATCTGCCAGAAGTGAAGAAATACATGTAGGGGAGGCTGAATAATACAGCCATTGCTTCATTAATCTGCAGCCTAGGACAAGATGTCACAAATCTATATAATGTACCTGAGCACTGGATTTTACTTTCAGATGTGATTTGAGATGAAAGATATGTAAAAACAGAGCTCTCTGCTGACTACACAACCAAGGAAGCATTATTCCAGCAAGTATTGGACTGAAAAGCTAAAGCTTGTGCTATTTATGCTGAAGCGGTTTTAGGGATCTTGCTTACATGTGTATTAAACCCATCAGCACTGAGGAAAAACAGAGGTAAATGCTGACTCTGGATATCCTGCAGAGATGAAAGTGATGACTGACATCTAAAGCAGGAAGGTGAGAAGATAATCACAATATGTTCCCTCACACAGGCATGAATTGTAGACCCATTGCTGACCACTGCCTTAGTGCTACTGCCTGTACTCCATCCATACACTCCAAAAGCCTGAGGAGAAGCAAAGACAATGAGCATGTTCACTTGGCAGTTAGCAGGGGCATTGGGGCAGCAAATACTGCTGTCTTTTAAATAATAGGACAGCTGGGATGCCCATGAGGCTGTGGTGGGCTCCAGAAGGCATTTCACCTCCCTCAAGGTTCTGCACTGAGCAGAACTATTACAGCAACACATCACAGCAAGTACTTCTAGTCTGTGTGATTAAATTTCTCCCCTCACCCTCCCTGCAGAAAGTGCAGGACTCTACCTACAGACACAGTCAGATGTGTTTAAAAAACAGAAGAGCTATTCAAGGGATAGCTTGAGTCTACAGAAGCCATGGCAGAACACCCAGTGTCACTGAGAGCAGAATCCTGATTGAAGCACAGATGCTGACAGCTTCCATGGGTCAGAGAATGACCCAGAAGAGTGATAAGAGACTATTTTGGAATCAGTCACCTGCTGGGAAAGCTAAGGGTCCCCCTAGCCTGGCACAGGTCACCCACAGGAGTGAGACACTCCTGTTATTCATCAATAACCTTTCCTCACCCAAAACTAGTCAAGGATGGGGTAGAATGATTACCACCAAAGCAAAGCCTCCAGCCCACACTGCAGACTACAGCAAGTCTGAGAACATTGCTAAGTGGCTTGCAAGTAAATGCAACAACACCACAAAGATGGGGTTTTTCCCCTCTTCCTACCAAAATCCCCTAAGCATTAGGTACTACCCCTATCACAGACAGGATTTCCTGCGCCTGGTTAAGCTGAGTTACTGCTGAAATGATGTGACAAATCCCTCTTCCTCAGCACCAACATTTCATAGTGGCAGCAAACAGCATCATTTTCATTTATATTTAATGAGAAAATAAAATGATAAACAAACTTTAAATTATATGATTTTTCCTATTAAAAATAGAGGGGTATGAAAGAAATAAATCTTGGAATGTTTTGACATTTTCAGGAAAATATTTTTATTAAAGAAATGTAAGTACACAACAAAAAGAAGTGCTCAATTTCACAGTGCACAAAGAAAGTGGGCTGGCTGATCTCTCTGGCATAAATCAGAAATAGCATCATTTAAAATAATGGCATTACACCAGCAAAAAAAAAGCTTGCAAGACCTGAGTTCAAAGACTATAACACAAGGCTCCACTTTTCCTATCACAAAGGAAAAAGCTATTAAAAATAAAATTAAAAAAAAAAAATCACTCCTCTGAAATACCTTTTACAACTTCCTCCCCCAGTGTCTAAATGTATAGCATTGGTGGGAAAAAATGTTTTGCAGACTTGTATCTGAAAATTAGAAAACCTTAAACAACCTTTAAGGCCTTAACAAGCCATGACACACATCCATGACTAAATGCTATCAAATTGATTAAATAAGATTAGGCAAGATCCTTAAAAAAGGATGATTCTACTTTCCAGGTTAGAAGAAAGGAAATAAAATAGCAAGAAACATTTTATATTTGGCTCTATTCAAATCTAGTTACTCCTTATGGGTTAGTTTGATCTCAAACTTATAATGGTATTCACCATGTGGAGAACTAAGCAACAGGAATTGCGTGACAGTTAAATTAAGCAAAGGGTCACAGAGCTCCATGGAGAGATCTGCACAGGCTGGAACCAAACCTGGGCTGAGGCCAGTGGTGGGAGATTCAACAAGGGCCAGGGCTGGGTCCTGCCCTTGGCTCACAACAGCCCCAGGCAGGGCCACAGGCTGGGGCAGAGGGGCTGGAAAGCTGCCCACAGGAAAAGGACCTGGGGCTGCTGGTGACAGTGACTGAACAGGAGCCAGCAGTGCCCAGGGGGCCAAGAAGGCCAATGGCATCCTGGCCTGGACCAGCAATGGTGTGGCCAGCAGGAGCAGGGCAGGGATTGTCCCCCTGTGCTGGGCACTGCTGAGGCTGCACCTCAAATCCTGTGTTCTGGTTTGGGGCCCTCACTCAAAGAAAGACACTGAGGTGCTGGAGGGAGACCAGAGATAGACAATGGAGCAGGGAAAGGTCTGGAACACAAGTCTTGTGAGGAGTGACTGAGCGAGCTGGGGCTGTTTAGCCTGGGGGAAAGGAGGCTCAGGGGGATCTCATTGCTCTCTACAACTACCTGAAATGAGGCTGTATGTAGCCAGATGAGGATCTTCTCCCAGGTAGCAAGCAATAGAACAAAAGGAAAAAGCCTCATGCTGCTCCAGGTGAGATTTAAATTGGATATTGAGAAATATTTCTTCACCAAAAGGGCTGTCAAGTATTGGTAGGCTACCCAGGGAAGTTCTGAAATCACGTGTAGATGTGCTGCTTAGGGAACATGGTTTACTGGAGGACTTGGCAGCGACAGGTTACAGTTGGACTTGATGTTCATTGGCCTACATCACTTAACTGTGCATGTCATACCACTGATTCACTAATAAGGTAAAGGTTAATAAAGGTAACTGTTCTTTATAGATGTTGTCTTCATTATTACAAGCTAGGCTGAACAAATCCTACTTTGTTTCGTTGCCATGACTTTTACTTAGGGTGAAAATCAAAACAGAGACTTAAAAGAAAAGGTTAAGCATGTAAGGTGTGAACTCTTGCTGAAAGAGTGTGACTGTTAAGCAATAGCAAGCATTTCCTCTAATGTGGATGTATGTATTCAATATAGACACCCTGGCAACATAAGGATGGTGTGGAGACACCCAAATTTGCTTTAGGAGAAGCACAAATTAATTTTTGGCATTGTGGCTTTGATATTCATTGTGTCTGGATACAGAAGTGAGAACCTGATGAGAACTAAAGACAGAATATTCTGTGCAGACTCAACTATTGCTACAGCTCAGAAACAAAGCAATTGCTAATAATTTTTGGTCAAAAGCAGACCTTTAGACACAATGAGACAGTACATTGGAATTGACATTTACTGGGCCCAGACAATGAACAGGAAAGTTTTCTGTCTTATTTTTTCATTAAAGTAAAAATAGGCGTCTTTGCTCATGTTCATTTACATTTCCACTTTCAATTCTATAAAAACTACTTTCCCTGTAGAAATGTCTGCATTAAAGTTCTATCACCATCCAATTCTTTGATACACAGAGAAGACAGACTACCATGACTCTCTGCATTTTAGTGTACAGATGCTGTGAGCTGTCCTCAAGAGATTGAATACCACTGAATCATGGCAGAGCCCAGGAGTTATTTCTTCAAAACTAATGAGGCTATAGCTAAATGGCCTACTTATTTCCTGCTGACACCACACCTCAAGATGTTATTGAAAGATTAGATTTGCCACTTCCTCTTTTTGTTTTCCTTCAAAGACACAAATCCAGGTGTCACCAACAGCCAAATAGATCTCTAGTTTTCTGTGAAGGTGTGGAACATCTCCCCCAAATAAACTAGTTTGCCATGGTGCAGTTCTGAGTTGTACAGAGCCACAAGCCTTGTCCTTCTCTCCTCCTGGGCTGGGTCAGATGACCAGGTAGAAGAGCTCACTCTTTGCTAATCTCCACTGCAAGAGACTTATGAGCTTTACATTGCTTTTTTCTGGACCTTCATTCTGTGATTCCTTATTGATAGTCACATTTTTGCCAATAATACAATACAGCATCTAGCTACTGTTTTAAGAAATTTAGAAATCTAGAATTTAGAAATCCCTCTTAGAGTAGCATAATCTGCTATTATTGTTAAAAGCATTTATTGCTCCCTTGTCTTGACTAACACAATGGTCAGATGAAAGTACTTATTTCAAGTTATTTCTGTATCTATAACATTGTGATACACTCCATCAGAATTATTTGTTAGATATTGCTGTAACTACTAGCATTACTACACTCACTAGCAAAGAAATGCTGAACAAACATTTTGAAACACATTCTTCTGATGTTGATTTCTTATAGGACACTCAGATGTTCCAGACTACTAAGAAATAAATGATGAGAATTGCTCACTTGTATGCCACTGAGTACTGTGATCACCTTGAGACAATCATAACAGAACTGATCTAAAGAAATTAAATTACATAGCCTAAAGTTCCCATTCATAGTTAAAAGGTTTGTAGAGGAACACATTACTTCCTCAGATAATCAGATGACTCAAATTAACAATAGAAATGACTGAGAATAAACATTTACCAGAAGTGTTAAAAATGATAATAAAATCTACTGGGGAAAAAAACCCCAAACCAAACAAACATAAAGGAGGATAGATAGATAGATAGATAGATAGATAGACAGATAGATAGACAGATAGATAGACAGATAGATAGATAGATAGATAGATAGATAGGTAGATAGGTAGATAGATAGATAGATAGATAGATAGATAGATAGACAGATAGATGCCAAGTCAATGACAGTTGTTAAAGGGTTTTTTTTTTAATGTTACAGAAATTTTTTCAAAAGACAACACACTTAATAAACCCATTATGGAATATCCTGCAAGTATTTTATCTTGTAATGGCTAGGAATATTAAATTATCAGCCCAACCATTGTCTTTAACCTTTTTAAAAAAATAATTTTAGTTTCTATTTCTGAAAAAAAAATTGAGTCACATTTTTCGAAGAAATGTAAAAAATACATGTTATTTCTTACCTATAAATGGTGTGGGGAACATACACTTCTTTAATTGGGAATTCCAAAATCTCTTTGTGAGGGCGATTACGGTTTTCTGGAAATGGCTTCACTGGGAGCAGTTCTGGTGTCAGACAATAACCAATGTTTTCTGGAACTGGGGAAATCTCCATTTTAAGTGTTCCTTTAAAATTAAATCACAAAATCTTAGCAAAAATATAAAAAACTATCAGTATTTAACAAACAAAGAATTACAACAATATGTAAGGTTAAACAGCAACACTGCAGAAAAAAGAACTGGTTCTTGGCTGCATGAGAAGGAAAGCATAGGTACAGAAAGACACAGAGGAAGAAGCCTACACACTTCCAACAACAGTTAAAACTGTTTGTGGAACTCAGATTTGTCATTTCCAGCAATCAGCTAGAAAGATAGCTTCTCTACTTCGTTAACTAATGTTGACCCTAATATCAAGCTAAGATGAAATGTGTACACATTTTAATTTCTCTCTATAAAATAGGAGCCGTTACAAAGCATTGCAGGGAAGTAGCAAGGATCCTAGACATTTGCTTTAAAGAGCTGTCTTCAAACACTTTGAGTAATAATGAAAGATATCCAGTAGATACACTGTAAATTAGGGAGAAAAGCAAATAATTAAAAAAATACCAAGCTAAATCTAAATCTCCATACTCACTCATGCAGAAAAAAATAAAATAAAGCATCTCTGTTCAGGTAGACACCAGAAACCCAGGAAGTCCCACAATGGCACATATGGCTTTAAACCAAAGTCAAATATATTTTGGGGTTGGAATTTATAGAACAGTTTGAGGCAGAAAAATACATACAACACCTTCCATCTAAAATTAATTATGTACCTGGTAAAGTCTTAATTCTTCTTTGCAAGGAAGATGATCTTTTGAAATCAGCTAAAAATTTCAACAGATCTTCATCACTGAGCCTGTCTCCTTCCTACCAAAGGAAAGACAAAAATCAGTAACAATAGTCCATAACATGGAGAAGAGTTTCAGAGGTGAACCATGTCCTTGAGGCATACAAAGCAAATGTGTTACTATTTACTTGACTGCAGTTATCCTCTGTCCCCACACAAACATAACTGGTAGCTTTTCCCAACACAATTCATATTACATAAATAAAAAATGTCTTATTCAACCAGAGAATCCAGTACCTGTTTAAAGAAGGTGCTAATGGTCAGAGAGGCTGGTTTGACGTTTGGTGCTGGATAGCTGTCCTCTGAGTTGAAACTTCTCTCAGAAAGCCTTCTTGCCTGCAGCAGTGTTGCCTTCTTGTCACTGCTGGATCCTTTTCCTTCAAAGGGAAATTAAATCTATTATCATTTTGTTTTTTGCTTTTTGCTGTGGCACAAATTTCTCAGAATACACTAGAAAACCACAGAAACATGTCACTAACATCAGAGGATAGAGTGCCTAAAACATCCTGCTTCTTTTATTTCAGACTATGTGAAATAGTGGAATACTATGACACTAGTGAAATACCAAGACAGATCTGTTGAAGCGACATTATTTCTGCTGCAGAGCAAAAGATTATTTAAATTTTTAGTTCATGGATTATAAAGCACATTGAACAATGGCCCCACCTATCATACTGAGATATTTGGTATCTTGATTGCTAGCTAACACCATGGGGAAAAGGGAATTTTACTCCTACAAAGCCAGTGTTCAATGAAAATTGGGCCTAAACCATGAAAGAATATTCAGGAGATATAAAAAGAAATATGCAGAGACAACACGGTGAGCACAATTAATTTGTAGGTGTTTGGAGAACTGAAAAGGAAAGCTGATAAGACATGACTGAATCTGTGATTTACTTTTGATGCCAGAGTGAATAACATTGTTACCTATACCCAGTCCTATCGAAGAGTAATTTTGCCTTACTTGGAAAGTTAGACAAGTACCATTTAAACCTTCAGCTTCTTGTATCTCTCGTTCAAGTGTGGAAAGGTTGAAGAAATTAGCCAGGCATATGGGAATCCAGGCGAATGGCATTCTGTATTTCCCCAACCTCTGACAAAAGGATTCAGCTTGTGCTTTCAGTTTTTCAATCTTTTCTTTTGTCTGAGACAAAGAAAACAATGGCTGTTTCAAAAGCAATCAGTTATTGCTACCACAGACAAAAATGTAAGTTATGTATTTACAGTTCAGTAAATCATTTGCATTGGTATCTCTCATATTTTCTTGCTACATCACTAACAGAACTGTAGCTGTTTTGATTTCTATGTCCATTTCAATTGCTTTCCAATGAGTTCACTTGCATTACAGAAATGTAGAAGGCCATCTTTTTGTAGTAATCTTCAAATCCAGAATGAACAATCACCATGAAATGTTAGCAGGTTCTACTCCTTTCACCAGATACAGAAAAAAAAAAATCCTATTGAAAGCAATATTCTAAAGGTGAGAAGTGGGAAGCCCAGAAAACACTGCCAGTCTGTTCCAGGGAGGTAAATTACCATGAATTCCTAGAGCAGAACTCACATTATCTATGGACAACAGTAGTGAACTGGATAACTGCACACTACAACAGGCCTTCTGCCATCCAAGTCAATAGCACGTCTCTGAGGTACAGGTATTTCTGCTAATTCTAAAATTCAGTCTTTTGCCTTGCTCACCTCTATCTGCTTCATGACTCAAGACTCTGTCAGTATTAATTTCCAAAGGGGTCAATAACAATAATGCACCTTGTCTTATGATTTCTTTCTGTTGGTCACAGACACCAAACTGCTTTCACCATGGATAATCTAACTGGCTTTTCTTCCAGTGTTTTGGGTATTCCATCCTATTTCAAAAGGTCTGCTCTTTCTCTGTTTTTTGTTTGCTTGTTTGTTTTTAGCACGCATTTTTAAAATCTAAATATTCTTTACAGTTATTTACCTACCTTGCCAGCCTCACTTTCTTTAAGAACCGTGTAAGGTTCTGCACAATCTCCGATTTCTCCTTGCTGAAGCACTTTTTCTATCTATAAAAAGCAATAAAATAAGACAATTAAAGAAAAAATGTCATCCAAATAGTTTTGGTTTTTAGTTTTCCATTTTTGTGTTTCTAGCAATTTGAAAGAGCTTGCCTAGATATATAGCTCTATATAACATCTTAAAACTGTCTTTATGGAGTAACTGATAATAAACCTTCTAGTCTTCCATCTGTTATAGAGCAGGAAATATATATGTGACAATACCATCAATCACTTACTACTGCATTTTCACTGAAATCAGGATAATTGACACACTCCAAATGAAGTGGTTCAAGCAAACTCAGTTTCAGAATTAAGCAAGCAAAATGATGCAAAGTGCACTAAACTGATGCAAAAAAACCTCCACAGAATGTAAATAAAATTTTTTAAAGTGCCTTATTTCACTATATTTCTAATTTCTCTCAGGCAGAGATAGGAAATTTTACATACTTAGTAGAACTGGTACACAGGACACTAATATAACTTTTTAGCTTGAGAATGAGATATACTACTGGACACCTGCTCACATACTACTTTTAAAAACTACCATAATTTATCTCATCTGGACAAAAGCCATGTTTGTTAGTTCTGTGAATTCAAACAACAAGAACAGCTGGGAACAGGCAGAATAGTGTCAAAGTAGCACGGTAACATACCTTTATTACCAGGTATATATCTGATGAGGGATAAGTAATAGAAAATACTGCTGATCTTGCCTGAGTAGACAAGTCAATGGAAGGTGTATGAGAACGCAATAATCCTCTTAATGAATCAGAATTGAGGTCACAATGAAAATTTTCTGAGATCTTGAAAAGAAAAAGGGGATTAAAATACATTGTAAAACAGAAAAGGTTCAAATTTTATTTTAGAACAAGTCAGAAGTTGTAGCGACAACTACAAAAGAAACAATTGCAAGCATGTGACTGACTGGATAATAAGAATCCTGGATCAGACTGCATGTGTAAAAAAGTAGCAAGTGTCTTGTAAGTTTTCCTAAATTATTACTCTGGAGATAAAAACCCAGGCCAAGTGAACAACAATATTGTATACACACTTACCTTTTTCCTTTCCTTTATGTCATAGAGAGCTATGCATGCAAACAAAGGCTCTATCTCTATATCAAACCTGTTAGGGAAAGACACACAAGACACTGATTGATACTGCACTCATATGGCGATGTATAATAAAAAAAGTGGAAATTATATTTTGACTGACACTTCCATTATAAATGCAGAGAAATACTTAGCTCCAGACCTCAGCTCTCTCAAAATCTGGAGGACTTTTTGTTTCAGTGCATTATATTAGATGATTTTGAGAGGAAAAGAAGGGTAGTAAACTGCATGCAATGCATTTTCTAAATTTGACAGGAAGGTGATCTCAGGGATCAGTTAAGAATTATCGTATGTTCCTTTTTTCTTTTTATCAAGTTGTGCTGGCTTTAGCTGGAGGGGAATTAATTTTCTTCAAAGTGGGGCTAGCCTTGTGAATTTGTGCTGAATGCAGGGTTGATAATTAAAATATGTTTTTGCTGTTGCTGAGCAGAGCTTGTTCAAAACTAAGGCCTTTTCTGCTTTTGGTACTCCTCCTGCTGGGTGAGGAGACTGGGGTGTGTGGGAGACTGGGAGGAGACACAGACAGGACAGGTGACCCCAAATGGCCAAAGGGATACCCCAGACCATGTGGCACCATGTTCAGAATATAAATGAGGAGGCGAAAGAAGCAAGCAGGGGAAATATGGAATGATGCTGTTTGCCTTCAAAAGTCACATTACATGTGGACTTGTTCTCCTGGAGATGGATGAACACCTGCTTGCTCTTGGGAACCTGTGAATTTATTCTTTGTTTTCTTTTGCTTGTCTGTGTGTCTCGCTCTCCTCTATTAAAATGTCTGTCTCAACCCATGAGTTCTCCCATGGGATTTACTCTTCTGATTGTCTCCCTGGGCCTGTTGGTGAAGGAGTGAGCAAATGTCTGTATGGGGCTTGGCTGCTGGCTGGTGTTAAACCACAGTGAAGGTCCAGCAGTGTGTAGGACACAAATTGCGGGGTTTTTTTTGTTTGTTTGTTTTTAATATATATATATATAATTTGGGTTCACTCACAACTCCTTTACATCCCGGCAAGTTAAAGACTTCTCTGAAGATGGATAGAAATAATTCTCTGCTACACTAAGAAAGAACACTTTAGCAGTGAATGCTGCTGTAGGGGACACCTGTGGTGGTGTAACAAGGTGTGCAGCTTGTAAAAAGGTGTTCACTGTTGTGAACTCAGAAATACTGAGCAATGTTTGGGAAGGATTACTTACTTCAGAGTCTGCAGCTTCACCAAAATCCTGTTGCCCAGATGTTCCTTTGGGCGATCTGGCACTGGCCGTATCCCCACTGCATCCTCCTATCATTAAACAGCCATACTTAATTAGAACCACTGTAAATTCACACACTGGCATAAAACTGCTACAGAGGAGAGGAGAGGAGAGGAGAGGAGAGGAGAGGAGAGGAGAGGAGAGGAGAGGAGGAGGAGAGGAGAGGAGGAGAGGAGAGGAGAGGAGAGGAGAGGAGAGGAGAGGAGAGGAGAGGGAGAGGAGAGGAGAGGAGAGGAGAGGAGAGGAGAGGAGAGGAGAGGAGAGGAGAGGAGAGGAGAGGAGAGGAGGAGGAGAGGAGAGGAGAGGAGAGGAGAGGAGAGGAGGAGGAGAGGAGAGGAGAGGAGAGGAGAGGAGAGGAGAGGAGAGGAGAGGAGAGGAGAGGAGAGGAGAGAGAGGAGAGGAGAAGGAGAGGAGAGGAGAGGGAGAGGAGAGGAGAGGAGAGGAGAGGAGAGGAGAGGAGAGGAGAGGGAGGAGAGGAGAGGAGAGGACAGGACAGGAGAGGAGAGGAGAGGAGAGGAGAGGAGAGGGAAGGACAGGAAAGGAAAGGAAAGGAAAGGAAAATAAAGGAGAGGAGAGGAGAGGAGAGGAGAGGAGAGGACAGGACAGGAGAGGAGAGGAGAGGAGAGGACAGGACAGGACAGGACAGGACAGGACAGGACAGGACAGGACAGGACAGGACAGGACAGGACAGGACAGGACAGGACAGGACAGGACAGGACAGGACAGGACAGGACAGGACAGGACAGCTGATCTCCCTCTCACCTCGTCCACGGAGGGGTAGAGGGCGAAGAGCTCGGGCTGCCTGTTGGTGCGGCGCGCCTCCTCGTTCAGCCGCTCGAACTCCTCGGCGCTGAGGTGCCGCAGCAGCGGCTCCAGCCGCGGGTCCGGCTGCAGGCTGCGCAGCTCCAGGTCGGAGCAGGCCTGGGGCGTCCTTGAGCCCTCCTCCGGCACAGGCTGGGGCCCCCCGACCTGCCGGGAAACAAGAAAATGTCAAGCTGTGTGGCTTGGGTCTCACAGAATGGCTGTCGGTGATCCCGGCAGAGGGGATCGTAATTCCTCCGCCGTGAGGCCTAATGGTGAGCGTGGCGGTGTGGTTGGTGCCACCGCAGAGAACAGAATCACAAAATACACTGAGCTGGAAGGGACCCACTAGGATCACAGAGCCCAGCTCTGCGAAACACATTGCAAGAATCACACCATGTGTCAAAAATGCTTCTTAAACCCTGTCCATCTTGGTGCTGCGACCACTTCCCTGGGGAGCCCCTACCAGTGCCCAGCCACCCTCTGGGTGAAGAATCTTTCCCTGATACCCAACCTAAACCTCCCCTGACACAAATTCAGTCCCTTCCCTCGGGTCCTGTCACTGTGACCACAGAGCAGAGATCAGTGCCTGCCCCTGCTGTTCTACTCAAAAGGAAAATGTAGAGTGCACTGAGGTGTCCCCTCAGTGTCCTCCAGGCTGAACAGACCAAGTGGCCTCAGACACTTCCATACAGCTTCCTTTGTGTCCCTTCTTTGGATGCCCTCCAATAGCTTTATATCTCTCTTATATTGCAGTGACCAAAACTGTAAACACTCAAAATTGTACACAACACTCAAACCTCAACACTCCCCTGCACTCAAAGGGAGGTCACACCACATGCTTCTTTTGAGGAAGCTGCAGCATTTGATCGCTTTTCCCAAAGTGAAGAAAATGTACCTGAAAAGTTGCATTGCCAGAATCCGATGTTTCCGATTCAAATGTTTGTTTTTGAAGCGTTTTGTGAAAATCTTTGCGGGATCCCTTGCTTTTCAGGCTACAAGTATCTGAATTCCCTTGGTTTCTGTTATGGAGAAGCCCAAGAAAGTCAGGATAACATGAGGAGGTGTCAAAGGAAAATGAAACAGAAAAGACAAATTTAAAATTATTTTAAAACTGAAAAGACTGTTCTGCAAAATGCAGTGTAGCAGAGCTTTTATGCAAAAATTTGACATTTCCCAACTTTAATGTGTTTTAATGCAGAATTGCAACTCTATAATGTATATCAAACACAGTTTAAAAGGAAAATAAGTAATTCAGATCATATTTCTATAGAGTATAAACCTGAGACAGCAGGAAACCCTGACCTAGGTACAAAATCTGCTCTTATCTCCTCTCCAGACATGGTGATTATTTCAGTGACCTTAAGAACTTGGATCAGAATCACTTATCTCTTGGCTCACTTCTTCAACTACATACATCAAAGCTCTTACTACTCTTATCCTGGAGCTAGCTAGTATCCCAAGTTAATCACATGTAACAGTCCACACCTTCAAAAAAAATGCCTGGCTTTGAAGAGGGCTATTTTTATAGCCACAATGTAACCCTCCAGGCTGGCAGCTTTTGAATTCTCCTGAAATTCTCCTGAAATTTCAATTACTATTATAATTCAATTTCAATTACATTTTTGAGGCAGATGGAAAAAAACAGCAGGAACCCTGAAAAAAAGGTGTTTAGATGCATCCATAGCTCTGTTTCTTTCACTTTAGTATGCAATTTGCTAAATCTTCTGACAGTTCTTTTGCAATCAATCTCCTTATTTACAGCATCATGCTTCACTCATTTTTCTTTCTGTGACACTCCCAAAGAAATGACTGAACATCTGAGTACTTTCATAAAGAAGACACAATAAGCAATTATTGATCAGGGAGACACCTTTTTATTACATTTTGGGAGTAACTGAATTATATGCTCTGATGTGTTTTAATTTTAATTGTTTGCAATTTTAATCGTTTGCCAGTTCACTGCAATGAAAACTGGTCATAAAAAGACAATCCCAGCTCTCCTTGGATGTGACCTTGTTTTGGAACCACTGTAATCATCCAGAATGGAAGGCAGAAATTCTGCATGACTTTAAGACATTTAAGAATTCAAAAGAGGTTGTCTAGATTATTTTTTTCACTACCTCTGGTGGAAAATGCCTCTGATTAATGGAGAAATTTATGTACCTGAGTTCATAGTTTCCCTGTGGTGTGAAAACTACACTAGAGATGCCTTTTTCCTAAAGTACTCCTGGAAAATTTATTTATATTGTTTATTTATTTTGAAAAGCATTATAGCAATTAAAACTCACCAAGTGGCAAACCATGGTTTTAATTAACATTTTAATTAATGGGCACACACAGAGTTAAGAAAAGGAGATGAGGAAAAAGAACAAATGACAACTGAAAGGAGAAACGGGCACAGGAACAAAGCTTCCCATTCAGCCTCCTGCAAGACCACATGTACCCCAGCTGTGCCCAGCTTTTCTGCCACATCCTTCTCCACCCTGGGGCCCTCTGCTGTGCAACCCACTGGAGACTCCTCAGTCTCTTGTTCTGAACCTTCACATTCATGAATGGATCAAAGTTACTCACATGCTTCTCTCACCCACAGCTCACCAGACAATATATTCAGCAACCTGTTCTATAACATCTGTCAAGCAGGCAACTACAGTTTTCCCAGCCTTTTTCAAAACAATGGAAATCCTCCTACAATTACTTTTTTCTCACTTCTCTCTTGATAAATTTTCTTCCTCTCACGCCTTTTTTGGAAAATAAAAAGTCCAAGCATAATGTGAGATTCCCAGTAACAATCTTTATGTGACACTGCAGCGTATTTGGTAGTGTTTTCTGCAGTTTTTAATAATTTGCTTGCATTGTTAGCCACAGCTGCCAAAGCTCAGCTCGCTGGCAGAGTCCACTATCATGTTTGCCATAGAGTCAACTGCTCAATAAAGATTTTGAAAGCAAGTTTATCTCACTGAATGAATGAAACAGTAAAACACTCAGCAAAACTTTCCACATATGTGTGCTTCTATGGCTCCATTCACATTTCTGCTAGCACACATAAATGCAAAAATAGCTATATTCTACTTTTCACCTCACCTACTTTACTGCTTACTACTTTTTGCTGTGCGTGTTGGCTTTTTACAGCATGTTCAGAACAGCAATGTGTGCAAGAGCCAGTGCCTCTGCTCTGAGTGGTGCAGGAGGAAAGCCCACAAAACCCACTAGCCTAGTGACTCACTGCACAGCAGTTCTGAGAATTCAATCAATTTCATCAGCACCAACAACCCCCAGCTGCTGCTCCGCTGAGGAGCACAAACGCACAGTTAAACAGTGCAAATTGTTCTGCAATCACCATTGCAAACCCATGAGGCACTGGCTGCTGAGGTATGTCATGTCAGAAAAGCACAGAGTAACAAGGGCACGGAGTGAAGGGGCACAACGGAATGGCAGCAAATGTGTCAGCACTCAACCACCAGCTGCTGCTTCTGCTTTTCAAGAGCTGGGCATGAGTGCAGGAGGGGATGAAGAGGAAGTGCTACAGATGAACAGAGCTCCAAAAACCTCTTTCTGAAGAACAGGATGAGGTGATGGGGAAGGAGGCAAGCCTTATCTCGCAGAACCCCCTAAGAAGTCTAGGAACAGATATCACTGCAACAGAGAGCACTGACTGAGAGTTCCCTTCACATTTTACATGTGAAACAGAATAGGACAGAATAAAATGAAATTGAAATAGAATGAATTAAACTAAAATAAATTAAGCACTTATAATGCAAGTAATGTAATTAAGACACTCTGTGTTGAATTACACTGTGCAGAAATCATTTACTGATGTAATTATGGGTATAACACTGATAATCCCATGAATACACTCAATCACTGCTGGGAAAGCCCATAATCCTTGAGTTTTCAGACACATTTGGAAGTCAAATCACGATGAATTATCAGGGCATGAACAGGAGAAAAGCATGCAAATACAATCTTTATCCCTGTTATCTTTTCTTTTAGTGGGATCAAACAATACTAGTTTTCCTGATTAAGATAAATCATCATTACAAAGGGTTGATGTGAATTTTTCCCCATCAGCTTCCCATCCATTCCCAGAGTGCCTGATAATTAAAAAGCAGACACAACAGTATTTGTCAATGTACACCAACTGAAACAAAACAATATTATTTATACTACTGGTTATTTATATTACTAATTTATAAGCAGGTGTAAGTTATTTTTACTTACCTGTCTAAGTTATTTATACTACTGAAAAGTCAGTTCTTATCTTCAACTGCTGACTAAAATCATTATAATTTAGGATTACTTATAATAGCAAACATCTCCTCTCTGCAAGATACAATGTATTTTTGATTTTATTTAGTTTTATGTTGCTTACTTTCGATTCACTATGAGCCACTCACGGATGTAAGTCTGAACACAGTCTTTGACATGTGAGTCCAGTTCAACCCTGTGGAAAAAGAAACATATTTCAGCTCCTAAGTCATACTTTCAGGACAAACAAATTTATCTAAACATGTTAGTCAGATAAAGGTCTCTCTGTTAGTCCTCTCCTGTGTATTTATTTTACTGCTAAGCTATTGTTTGAGGTTTAAAAAAATCCTCTATACTGCATGAATTCTCTTATGCAGGTTTTTTGTATTGTGCTGATAAATGTACAAACATACATTTAAGAGAGGTAACCACTTGCCACACTACCTCTTCATAAATATAAGACTGGGGTTGCTATAATAGAGTAAAATTAAATACATTATACAACATACCCAGCCTTGTGATTTTCAAAGTTTGATAACAAGTCTCAAGATAGAGAAATACTTTTTAGAGGCCTCAGCTCTTGGACTCTTGCAAATACCTAGGTTTTAAGCTTTTTCTTTCTCACAGAAACGAAGAAAAATCTAAAAAAGGGACCCTAAGCTTTTAATCAGATAGCATAACATAACATAGAAGCATAAAGCTTCAAGTTCTACGAATATGTTATATTTTAATTTTCTGTTTTTCAAATAAGTCTCCTTTAGTGACATGGGTTGTAAGTTCTCCTTGATAGACTGGATACTATTTGGAACTGCAATTCTTTCAGCCAAAGACAATGTCCATGAACTTCACATCATGATGCTGTGGCATTATTTCCCTATCTACATTCTTAAAATTTTTAATGACCTGTTCCAAAATAATTTGTAGCATTCTCCAACCCAAATGAGTAAAAGAGTAGGGGTGCCCCTGCCTCTGGTGGTTCATGCCTCTGGTTCAGGTGGGAGGTGTGTTTGCTGGCAGGCAGCACACTAACCCAGTTTGGTTGGTGGTACCTGTTTCCTGCTCTCGGTGCACAGAGACATCAAAGACTGCATTGCCTGCAGGCCAATCCTCAGTGCATGCCCCTTCCCTAATACATCCTGGCACCCTTGGCCAGGAACTGCTGTAAAAGCACTAATATCAATGATAGCAGTGTGAATGGCTAAGTGGCAAGCTGCTGTGTAAAAAAAATCTGCTGAAAGCATATTTGTTGGTACTGACTATTTGAGGTGTGTCACAGACTCCTTAGGAAGCACTTAATAACTTTGTGGTGCAAATCACGCTTAAAACTAATTGTACAGAACAAGCCTGTATGGCTTCCTACTGGAAAAATAAATAGGAAACTGCTGTTTTAAACATTACACATGGTGGGAAGCAACCTTGGAATTAGGTAATCAGTGGCCTTATTTTAGATGTAATTTCAAAAGTTGAATAATTATTTCAATATTTCTGTCCATCATTCAGATAAAAGACTACTTCAAGTGAAAAAAGAATTAATTATCTCCCACGTCTATTCTCTCTCTCAAATCCACAGAAAAACAAGAATACCTTGTAAAGATTGGGACTTTTTCTATAAGTAACTTCAACCTTTTGTGTAAATATTAGAAAATCCCTTAGAAGCTGTGTGATTCAAAGAGTTCTCAGGTAACTTTGCATGGCATCTCATCTCTACTGTCTTTATTCTCCTCAATTTCTTGAGAGAAGCACTGGGCCAAGAAGAAACTTGCAGACTCAGACTTTGCGTAGAGAGAGGGTTATGAGCTAAGCTGACCAAAATCACACAAATTGTGTTTCCTGCTTAGCCTCATTGCATTTGGCACATCAGGCAGAAAAAACTGAACAAATACTGCTGTTATCATGCTGGTCTGGTTTGAACAGATGGCTGGTAAAAATTAGAGCAGCGTGTAGCAACTTTTGCAGGAAAAGAGAGGGATGAAGGTCTACCTCATGAGCCAAATGACCATAAACTACGCCTATGTCCCTTGGCGTGGAGGTTCAGCACAGCATAGAATACAGCTTGTGCTGTTCATTTCTTGGATACACTGTAAGGAGCTAGCCCCCATCCCAAACAAATTGTATAGTTAGCCATCTCTGTAGATGTAACAGTTCGGGGCTAAATGGTGCAGACTTCACATTGATCTCACTTTTACTGAGTCTTGCAAAGCTTAACAGGCCTTTGGAGTTCTACTTAAAGGTACCTTTAACAGTGAAACAGTCCCTGAAGAGTGTTTTGGATAGACTTTCTAATACCACATTGAAAAACTCTCAGATGGATTTTCTAATTCTGAAAAATTCTTTTGCTCATAGCTTGCCTGTTTTTCAAACCAGCTTAAATATTTACAGAACCATTAAGCACCTGCGTCACCACATGCTACCTATTTAATTTAAGCTGTTGAAAACTGGGTAATTACTTAATCAATGTCAGCCTAAAGCCACATGTGACTTATACACTGGAAATTAACACACCTCTTCCCAAACCTTGTGAAGTATGAATTGTTTTCAACCATTTAAGCCAGACAGGTACTGAGAAAGAGATTCTTACAGATCTGATCAATGCCATATAACACACAGCTGGCAAAAAAACAACCCCCTCCCCAAACCTCAGTGATATGCTTGTTACATGACCAGAATCAACTTTCACCTCTGGCATCACAGCTGCAAAAATTATTTTTCATACCATCATCCTGTCCTTCTTTACTTTTCTTCTTGGTCAATGCCCACCTCACTTCTGCCACTACCAAGCTTAGGAAGTTGTGTCAACACTTGCAGAATTTTAAGTGTGCAAACAAGCCTAAAAGAGCCGAACTGTTAATGCCTGGAAGGGTGGCAGAGTGATGTTGGATCAACACCTTCAAAACTATTTTTAACTATTCAAAACTGACTTTAACTATTTTTGCAGCATTCTGGAGGGACAGAAACTTCCTTACCCATCTTCTGGCATAGAGGGTTGCAAAGTCCTGCATTCTTTGGGTGTAAAAACAACATCCAGATCATCTTCAGGAAAGTCCCCAAGTTCTTGTGCTAGATCGAAGTCCAAGTTGTTCAGCTGTGTCATCAGGAAGCCTTCAAAGTCTACTGGGTCTACTGCATCATAAAAGGAAGGCTAATGAGAAATAAAGAAGCATTTATTTTAGCACCAGGAGGTTCTTCTTGATAGTGTAATTTAGACTTATTTATTTAACTGTTGTAATTGTCCCATTATTTACTACACATCAGAAACAAACATCTGAACTTCTAACATAGAAACAAGAAAGGATATAAAGGAGGTGACCAAAATGGTAGCAACAGGCAATGCCAATGGGCAGGAGACTGCAGACAAAACACACCAGGAATAAAAAGGCCAAGTCTTGGAAATTACTCCAAATTACAGAACTAAAGACCCACTCACTGAAAGCACTGTGGTTGCTGCTATCATGAAGATGCAGTCATTTGAGGTGCTGTGCCTGAAAGACACTATTAGAAATGCTCTGTACTTTTGAATACAACCAAAACTGAGGACAATATATATTAAAAAAAATACTATTTTTCATCTAATTTTTCATCTATGAATGCTACTGGGTTTTGTATTATTTGAGTTCTTAATTTATCATATTTATCAAGGGAGTGTACCGTGCTTTTGCAAAGGATTACATGGAACTACTGAAGTTACTACTGCAAACCTTAGATATTCCCCATTTCTACAGTGCACAGCATTGCACCCTGATATATAGGAGCTGTATCTTGTAACATTTAATTAGCTGTTCACAGCAGGTCCACTCAGAACAAAGTCAAACAAGCTCTACAACTCATTCATGCCATTAAACTGTCTGCTTTTTATCTGTTTAGTGTCAAAAACAGAGGCAGAAACTCTTGTTTGATTTGGTACCTAGAGATGTTCTACATACAAATAAATGTGACTTCATGTATTAAAAGTGTATGTTATTCTATGTATAGACAAAACTGAAAATTATTTTACTTGCTATGTAGCAAATGAAAATACCCTTTATATCTTTAGGAAATACAATATTTGTCCAGTTGACTACAGAGACTGGAATCTCTTATCATTGATTTTCTCGACAAGTAAAAAGTAGATCTAAAACCCACAGCTTTAGAAAATCCATTGTTTATTTTCTGTGTGTTCCAGAAAGGCTGATGACACCTCATCACCGTAAGAGCGAAGAAAATCAGTTGCAGCAGTAGAATAATAGCACTGGAATAACTTATTTACTGTGAGGAAGAATTCTAGCAAAAACCAGCTAATAAATCCTCCTTTCTGTAAAAGGGTGAGGATTGCATTGCACTGATTAGCTCAGATATCTTTCACAAAGCTGTCTTCTGAAGCTGCCAGCAAAAAATACTGTCTGTGGTGCTGTTGATGCTTTGTGGGGAAGGCATCCAATGTCCCTGGTATCAACACACCTTTATATTCAATGTTATTCTGCCTATCGTGTCTTCCAATGTTCTTATGCTATCCTCCTTATACTCCAGTGCTCTGCACAGAAAAAATCTGTGGGTCAAAATCAGCAAGTGTTCTTTCACTACCACTGAGGCCAGCTTATGCAAGGCTTTTATGGAAGTGGACAGGAATTTCACCAGAGCATGAAGTGACACTAGTGCATACCATTGTTATATCTACAGTATCAGGAATTTTAGCTCAATAGGACAATGAGAAAATTCTCAATTTATGAAACATGCATAGAGACTCAACAACGGCAAAGCTCCAGGGACTCTGAACTAAAATGGCTCACACTTAATATGCCACATCAGCCACAGTAGATAAGAAAATGTGTTAAAAATAATTAATAGTAAATACAAGCTTTGGAACCCTTTTAGTGTTCTGGAAATATAGATGAGGAAGTTGTTCAGATAACAAAAATCCAGAAATATCTTGCAGAAAGTGAAGCCTGTTTGGAAGAAATGTGCTGGAAACATCTAGAAGAAGCAAACCAATTTAAACCCCTGAAAAAAACCAGATGTGGTAAACACTTCTGCAAATATTTTAGCAGAGGCCTTTGAACCTGACTAAGTACCACCCTCTACCCCAGGTTCCCCATTTTTAGGAAAACTATATTAGTTTCTTCATAAATACAGTCTCTCTCTCTCCCTCTCACTCCTCTGCCTGTACATTTAAGGCATCCACTGAATTATCAATGTCTCTGGGAAAAATCTTTCTCTTTCTTTGCTCTTTTTAGCCAAAGGGAAAACTTAACATTACCAGCAAGTCCACCATATTATGAGGCAGTCAGCCAAAGAAAAATATCCTGCTGGTTTTTAGTTTAAGCACTATCTCTGGTTTGCGCACAGTGTGAAGTGCTGAACGTGCTGGATCAATAGTTATGAGTGAAGAGTAAACTTTATTTGCTATTGTTTTCTTATTAATTATCAGCATAATATGGTTGAAGCTCACTTACTGTACTGTAAATGCTAAAGCACGTTAGTATATAGATGTTAGTATATAGATGTTAGCATGTTAGTATACAGATATGTAAGTAGATCTATAGAGAGATTTTTAGATCTAAATATATAGAAAAAATATATAATAAATTATATATAATATATACAACATATATTTATCTCTAATAAAAAAAAATCCACAGAAGATTAAAGTAAAACACAGCTTGAAGTATAAAAAAAGCATACATCTTTTCACTTGCTGAAGATACAATGTTTTACATGCAAAATAGTTTTGCGTAATACAATATAATTTCGATTAACCATTGCACTTCCTTTCAGAAGTCACACATTTCCATTCTTATAGGTTTAATCCATTGCATTTCATTGTGTCCTCTTTTTCTAGTTTAAGTACTAACAATAACCTTTAATCACTAGAAATGTGTGCTTTTGACTATTGTAAGTTATACACAAAATTTAAAAAAGATAGTGTAAAAAATAAATGCAGGTGGCGGGAAACGATCTCCCTAACCACTGACAGAACTTTTCAAAGGAAACACAGAAAGTGGCTTAAACAAGAAGCCATTTCTGTGTATCACAAAAATGTGCAAACCAATTTTCTGTAAGAAAATGTCACAAATGGTTACAGCAAACATACCTTTTTAAGGATGACGAATTAGAGGCACGCGGATTGTGACAGCACACACAAAATGGCAGCAGCTACGGCGTAAATACTTGGTAAACAAAATGCTGCTGAGGTTTTTGGTAGAACAAGTGGCTATGTCTGCGTGCAGAAGGGACCTGGCCTCTTCAGGCTGAGCAACCACAAGGAACAAGTTAAAGATCACAGAGCTTCAGATTAAGGAAGTGAGTAGTGGCAAGAGGCCCTGACACAGGAAGCAACCGCTTGCATCTAGATTTTCACAATCACTGGTGCACAAAGACTCTCCCTGCTTCTACTTGTCAGGCCCCAAAAAAAGAGCCAAACATCAAAAGGGTAGAGACAAGGAGACCACCAAAATCATAGTCAGTTTCATTTATGGCATAGTAAGTTTGCAGAATAGTCATACTCCTGAAAGGCAATAAAAAGACTTGGCATTTTTTCCCTTTGTCATAAGGGCACTGTCATATGATCTGACTTCTTTAGAGGGTGATTACACGTGGAAGGCTGAAGATTACTTGGGGACACGTAACAGCTGACTCAGTTATACCTATGCCAATTGGGACGTACTTCAGCATTTCTCACTTTACATGCATATTCTACAGCTCTGGAAAACAGTCAACATGTTGCCCCTGCTGCTAGCTCTAGAAACTGTATAAAGTCGAGCTTCTTGAGCCTCTGTTTTTCCTTTTTTTTTTTTTTTTTTCTTTTGTTCTATTTATTCATTCATCTGTGTTGGTTTTGGCACAGATACAGTTGATTTTTCTTTATAGTAAATATTATGTGGCTATGTTTTGGATTTGTGCTGGAAACAGTGTTGAAAACAAAATTTGTTTTCATTATTGCTGAGCAGTGCTTACAAGGAGCCAAGGCTTTTTCTGCTCCTCATACCACCCCACCAGCAAGGAGACTGGAAATGCACAAGAAGCTGGGAGAGGACACAGCCAGGATAGGTGACCCCAGCTGACTCCAGGATATTTCAGACCACATGGAATCAATGCTTAGTATATAAAACTGGGGGGAAGAAGAAGCACTACCACACAAAGCATTTACTTGAAGAAGTTGAATGTTTCCATCAGGAAAAGAATGTAATATACTCCAACACTTAGTAATTAACTTTGATTCATAGTAATATGTAGAGGGATTGTCTATTCCAGGCTCCAAGGAGCATTCTCATGTTTCTCAAAATCATCATTTCCTCAGCTCACCAGAGAGTATTTTTAACAGTTTCAGGCAGAAGCCAGTGGAAAGCAAGACAACTTAGAAGATCACTTAATTTACTCTAAAAACATTAAGCAACATACATACCAAACCTGTGTAAAGAAGATAAACCCATAACTTACCACTTGAAATGCAGAAAAGCCAGGGGTACTTAAGCTTCGTTGACAGAACTGTGTGAAGCCTTGTTGGAGAGTAAATTGCTTTCTTATTTCTGCAGAGGAGTGCCTTTAATTAAGCAGAGAAAAATCCTTACAATTACAATTATCCCTGTACAAATTCCAAATGCCAGCATTTAGAACACTGCTTAGAAATACATTTTGATAAAGGTATAGATTCCTCTTGGTTTGTAGTTGATGCAAATCTCATAAAACATTTTCAATCCTATATAACTAAGATTCTGTCCCTCTTCCAACAGATTTTTGTATTGCTTTTTATAGAGTGATTTTTATATCACAACTCAGAAATGCTATGAGAGAAAGAATAACTTCAGCCTTAAGTAAAGTGTGACTGCAACCTTCATAGCAACACCTGCAGATTCACTTCTGCAAAGCAAAAATACAATAATAAAGCAGAGAAATAAAAACGAACACCACATAAGCAAATATTTTAATTAATCAAGGCATAAAAACAAGATGAGACCACTCACTGAACTAAGCTCAGACTTTCACTATTAATGCAGTTTGCTGTAAAAAGCCCAAGGCAAACCAAAGAAAAAAAATTTAAAAATCTGCCTAATGTATCAGCTAAACATTTGAGGAAAAAACTTCTTAAATGCTAATTAACTGATTGCTATGGAAGCAGCAAGAGCCCAGAACTGAATTCTTCAGAAATCCCAGGGTCATAATAATGTACACAGGCTGAAAATACAGCAGAGTAGTGTGGCCATTTTTCATGGAAACAAATCAATTAATGTTTAATATGATTTAGAATAAGCAGTTTAAGGATAATCAGCCATGAAAGGGGATCAAAACAGCTACACTATATTTCCCCATAAGGGTTCAGGACAAGATTTTAAAACAAGATGCAGTTAACCAGATTCCAAGTAAAAACAATACCCTGCAGCCCACCAGGGCAGTCAAATGGGGAAAAGGAAAATACAGAGGTAAAAAGACACTTCCTTCTAAATGAGACTCTTTCAACTCCAGCAAGCATTAACAAGCATCTTAGAATTACCAGTTTTGCCCACACATTTTCTTCTTTGTGGCCTCTTGATTCCTACTGCTATACCTACTCTGTGACACTTACTGCTGCTTTTTTGAGCATGACAAAACCCTGAATTTCACCTAATATATTTCTGTTAGTGTGAAGCAACAGGCACCTGACAGAAGGTATTGAATATATTAGAGGTATTAGGCCCAACTTAGAAAATAGAAGTTGTAAATGAGAGCATTTGCTTTCAGGTCAATAGGCCATGCCAGTTGCTCCAATCTGAGGGCAGCAGCAGTCAGAGACAGAACAAAGGCCAGAATTACAGAGAAAGCAAAGAGATCCATTTGGAAGAGGATGTCCTACTCATCAGTGGTATTCCAAAACCCAAAATGGAGATCTTTTAAAGGTTATGCAATGATTAATAAGCAAGAAGCCATGCAGGGAAACTGATGAAGTCTGCGCATTCCATAGATTATCTTTGACCTATTTTAAAAAGAAAAGTTGTGTGTATATCAAGGTTATTGCTACTCAATTTCCCACTGCAAATAATCTCTGCTAATGAATGTATGGACAAAACACAAATTATTCAAAATTATTATTTTACTGCAAACTCAGTCAGTTTCTACCCTGGGCAGAAGTATCTGTTACTGATGGAAATAGGTAGAGGTAGCAGCAGATGTAAAAACTGTGTTGCAGTCTATTGCAGAA
This sequence comes from Sylvia atricapilla, assembly GCF_009819655.1. NCBI lineage: Eukaryota > Metazoa > Chordata > Aves > Passeriformes > Sylviidae > Sylvia > Sylvia atricapilla. Next base: position 84,735,500 of record NC_089174.1, on the reverse strand, counting down.
GTTGTTGCTGTAAACAGTAATATAAGACATCTTTAAATTACATCCAATATGAGGTTATCAGATGCTTCAAAGAGGAAATCATATGAATTTTCCATACAAGAGGAAGCACACATATGAATGAAAGGCCAGATTTGCTTTCTGGTAAAAGCCTGGGCAAATGTAGCTAATTGAGAGCAAATACAGTTCTCAAGAGTACTGGCATCAGTTCCAGTGTCTCACCAAGAGAAAAAACTTGCAAACAAAAATCAGTCCAATGGATGACACATCTTGTAATTTGTAATGGTGACTTTCAGATAAGAATAGTTCGTTTTACTGACTTCACAGTTTTGCAATGACTATAGGAAGAAAGTACAGTATGAATAACAGAAGACAGCAAAATTTGTTTGAACAAACTCAGAAATTATTGCCTAGATTTGCTAGGGTTAAAGGAAAGTCCCAACTGCTAAAAGAATCAAAAGCACAAGTTAATCACCAACGTGGGGGAAAGGTGGGTGTAACACTCAGAGATCTACATGGAAACTTTTGAAAACTTGAGAACTGAGGTGAAAACAAGGTCCTACTAGATGGCTCTTTGGTAATGCCAGAATGGCTGTTGCCTGTGACATGCCTGTTTTCTCATCAAAGAGCTGCCTCGGGCACTATTGGTGTACCCTCAGAAAAATGGCAGTTCACAGTCATTTAGTGCATGTCATGTCTTAGCTTTCATGGAGACAGCAGTCCATCTATGCCTGGTTATACTTTACCCTCCTTGTCTGTACAACAGGCCTGTCTGATTCTGAGAAGAACTTTACAGTCATACTTGACTGCAACAATGGCCTATGTGCTGAAAAACGAGGAAAGAAGGTAAGTGGTTAAGGAGAAATGCAAAGCAGTCCCTGAAAAATCTGAGAAAAAGTTCTGTGATTTCCAGTTGTGTTTTTTAGTTGTTGCAGGGGTCCATGAAATTGCACTTAACATTAAAATGTACATCACCTTAGACATGCCTGTTATTAATAGTCTGAGGATTAAGTGTATGGTGGGGCAACTAGAAGATGTGGACTGCAGTAAATTCCGGTCCAAAAAGTTTTGAAATTTTGGAAATTTGGCAATTATTAGGAGATGATGAACAAACAATATGGATTTATCTAGAGGCAGTCATATAAAACCAATCTAATGCTTTTCTGTGCTAGTTTATCTGGCTCAGTGAGGCTCTTGATACTGTCATGACATATCTATAGGCAGAGAGAGTGGCACCACAGCTGGTTGCAAAAGAACTCACAGCTGGTTAATAAAACATATTCAAGGAACAGTCATCATTAGTTCAAAAGAAGATTGATTGCAAGGAAATTTTACTATGAGAAGCAATTTAACTTTTCCTCAATCTAATTCCATGCTTTATTTTACAACATGGATGATTATACAGGTAACATAGGACTAAAAATCTGGGATTGCATCAGCCCAGGAGGAACCGTGAGTATTTTAAAAACAGCATTTAAAAAATATTTTAAATTATGAAATCAGCTAGATTCAATAAAGATGAATGTAAACTTCTAAATTTAGGAAAAAAAAATCCTGCAGAGATACAAAAAGTAAAAGTAACTGTCACAAGAAATAGCCACGTCACAGAAGAAAGACTGAGAGAGGATACTGGGACAGTTACCAATAAGAGTACCACAGGTGAGGAGAAACTGATGCTACTTCTGTTAGTAGAAGTCAATGAGACATACTTGGGCTGATGTACACACAACAACACAGAGGAAGATGCAATAAATTTTAAAAGGCTTCAAAAGACAGCAGTCAGAAGGCTAAAAATTTTGGCAAGGATGACCCACGAGGAAAGACTGAAAAAACCAGTTGTGCCACAAAAAAGAAGACTGACAGCAGACAGCAGTTGTCCTTGACTATGTAAAAGATAGCAATATGTAAAGAAAATGGTGAACAGTTCACATCCCCAGAGGGGAGAAGAATAAGTAATGTGCTTAGATTGAAGCAAGAAAGCTCTAGTAAAGGATCAGGAAGAAAGTTCCCACTACAACAGCAGCAGGACACGAAAAGTGTCCTAAAGAAGCTGGCTGGTGTTCTGGCCAAGCTTTCATTATATTTGAATGAATTCTCTACAATATTTGAAAAGTCCTGGTGGTCAAGTAAAATCCTAGTTGACTGAAAACAGGAAAACATTGCTCTCATTTTTAAAAAGGGGAGAAAAAAGGAACACAGAGGCAGCTACAGACTAGTGAGCTTCACCTCTGTGCTTGGGAAGATGGTGGGGCAGATCTCATGGAAGCAGTGTTCAGGCACATGCAAGACAAGGAGGTGATCCAAAGCAGCCAGCATGGCTTTACTAAGGACAAACTGTGCCTGACCAACCTGGTGGCCTTGTATGATGGAGTGACTGCAATGGTCAACAACAAAAGACTTACTGATGTCATGCATCTAGATTTCTGTAACATTATCCCATGTGACAGCTTATCTCCAACTTGGAGAGGCATGGCTGTGATGGATAGACTATTCAGTGAATAAGGAATTTGCTGCATGGACACAGCCAGAGAGTTGTGGTCAATGGCTCTGTGTCCAGGGGGAGGCTGGTGAGGAGTGTGTTTCTCAGGGCACACAGAGGTCTGGGGACTGGTGCTCTTCAATATCCTCATCAATGACATCCCCAGTGACATCGAGTGCACCCTCAGCAGGTTTACAGATGACACGAAGCTGAGCAGTGCAGTTAACACAACAGAAGGGAGGGATGCCATCCAGAGGGACCTGGACCAGCTGAAGCAGTGGGACCATGGGAATCTCATGAGTCATGGGAATCACACAAGTCCAAGTGTGAAGTGTTGCCCCAGGGTCAGGGCAGTCCCAGATATGAATACAGACTGGGAGAACTCACTGAGAGCAGCCCTGTGGAGAAGGGCCTGAGGGTTCTCCTGGATGAAAAGCTGGACATGACCCAGCAGTGTGTGCTCACAGCATGTCAGCTGCATCCTGGGCTGCATTCAAAGAACGGTGGCCAGTAGGCTGAGGGAGGGGGGATTTTCCCTCTCTACTCTGCTCTTCTGTGACCTGCCTGAGTCCAGGTCCAGGGTCCTCAGCACATGATAAACATAGACCTGTTGTGGGAAGTCCAAAGCAGAGTCATGAAGATGATCAGAGGTGTGCAGCATCTCTCCTAAAAAGGCTGAGAGACCTGAAGTTATTCAGCCAGGAGAAGTCTCTGGGGTGACCACATCACAGCCTTTTACTACCTAAATGGAACATGTCAAAAAGAGGGAGTGTGACTTTTTCTACAGGCAAATAGTGATAGGACAAAGGGGCAACAGTTTTAAGATTATAGAGGAGAGATATAGATTAGATGTTAGGAAGAAATCCTTTATACAGACAGGGTGGTGAGGTACTGGAACAGGTTGCCCAGAGAAGTTGTGGATGCAACACCTTGGGTGTGTTCAAGGACACATTGGTTGGGGCTTTGAGCAACTTGGCCTATTGAAAGGTGTCTCTGCCCATGAAGGGGATGGTTGGATCTAGATGGTTTGATCTAGACCTCTAAGGTAACTTTCTGGTCCAAACCATTCTGTGACTCTGAGCAGTCATCTTGTGATTGCACAGTGACAAAAGCCCACTCGTGATGTCCCTGAACTACTTGGAAAACAGCATCTGGGCAGCTGCAACCCTTTCAAAGACCAATGGGACTCAGCAGTGTTCATAGTTCTACTGATCACTTATACTGCTAGCTGTTCCTTTTCACTAACTGAAAAACAAAGGTGTAGATTTGGCAAAGATTTTTCCACAACAGTCACTGCTGAATTCAGTTTGTCAACATTCACATGGCATGTAGAAAGATAGCGTAAACCTGCAGAAAGGTGGCAGGTGACAGCATACTAAGAGCTGTCTGGATTTTAGATCCTTGGCTGAACCACAGTGTCAGAGCAAAATAACATAAATTGGAACTAATTTTCCCACTCTGTGATGTCTTGGCCCCTGAATGATGATGACATACTTCTCTGGTGCAATTCTTGAAAAAGATGGAACTCACCAGACTTCCTGACCCACCCACACAGGATTGGAGGGTAGCCAAAATAAAAACAACCAACCGAAATGAACTCCAAACCCCAAACTCGTGTTTCTCAATCTCAATTTCACCAGTGCCTGTCCTATAGGTAGATATAAACCTCCAGCAATTGCTAGCAAACAGCTGAGACATAGTCTGTGTTTCACAAATACTCTCCAATGCAAAGCACACAGTTTGCATAACATATTAACAGTGCAACCAAAGTTACAGACTACACCTGGAGGTTCTTAAAATTAAATTAATCTTGGAGGTCAGATTCTGGGATGTTTCTCAGGACAGAACTCACTGAAGGATCGTGAGCTTGGAGATTTGGGTTATTAGTTTGACCCAGATGAGGTATCGGGAAAGGAAGATAAAGCAGCCATTTATTTTCTTCCTCTAACATGTTAGATCTACAGCTGAACGTTGCTGGTTCTATAATTAAAATTATATAAATGCTTATAACACATAAAGCAGGTTCTGCAGTTTCACTGTAAATTCTGCTCAGTGACATATGTCTTTGAAATATGTAATTTAAAAGCAGGCACAATGGATATTTTGTTATGTATATGATATGAAAATTTAAACAGAGAAAAACAATTTAAAAATAAAAGAGAAAGAGAACATCTTTAAGATTCACCTATTAACTGAAAATCCAAAACTCCATAAGAAAAAAACTAATTTAAAAAGTATGCTTCACAGGCCTACAGGATGAAGTTCTCCAAAGTTAGTTACTATTGGAGGGGAGGCAGAAAGGGTAATGCTTAACAATTTACAATCCCTTCCAGCAGACTGAAGTTGTCTTCTGCCAGAGCTGCATATGCAGTTAGACAGCAAGGAAATATGAAAACAAACAAATAAATAAATAGAGTACAAGAAATATCCCCAAAGTCAGAAACATTCACACTTAAATGCACATGGATGGCAGAATCACGAAAAAAAAATAGTGAAAACTTTTACTTAACAGGTAAAATATTCAGACTTGGCTACCCTGAAGAGTAATCCCTTTCATCTGACACTGGCAAAGAAAATTCATAACTAGTTTTTGTTCTTTTCTGAGCCTAAGATAAAACTTCTCTAGTTACACCTGAAAACAAGCAACTAAAAAGCTTTTTAGAAGAGAAAAATGAAACAATTACCTACCTCTCTCTTTCACTCCCACACGCAAACACACACAAAGTTTTGGGCAATGATCCAGATCTTTAACTAGCAAATATGGGAATCTCACTTAGATCTCCTGTTCTCTACTGCCAGTGGAACTGCCTGTTTTTCTTCTGAGTTTCTAATTAGTCCTTAAGGCACCAGAGCTCTTCTTTGTTAGTCACTGTTTACTACAGTGGTCGATCTGGGCTGCTGCTGTTTCCTTGTTGGCTCAGGTAGGCTGTACACCCTCTGGCACACACCCACTTTGGGGGCTACCACATTAAGACTCCATATCAGCTAAAGCAATAAAGATCCTATTCAAGATGGTTGAAATTTAACAACAATCTTCTTACATGGGATGGTGTGGGAACAAAGAAAAAAATCTAGAAGATGAAACTGTTGACTTAATTATGCTGTCAGCTTGTTACAAAGTAAAATGGGCAAGAGCGCAATTTTTATTTCTTTCCAGGTCGTGTATGATATTTATCCAGTAAAGATTTTCCCCTGCCTTTCTGTTTTGCTGTTTCTCCCTTGGGAAGACACATGAGCAGTGATAAAAATAATTTTCTAATCCTGGCCATACAAAGAAACCAAAACTCTGTGGTTTGGTCTTAATGAACAGTGTTTTTATGCAGTTTTTAATCACTATATGAATAATAGGAATAGCTATGATATTATATTTGAGAAGACAACATGTATGCATTGTTGACTGGTTGGCTCCTGCAATGAAAGTGATTTAAGGTGTGAGGATCTACATTATAGCTTAGTGGTACCTCCTGAAAAGCAGAAATTATAAATCAATGTCATCTGTCATCCCATTATAGATTTAGACTGATTATAACAGTTTATAAATGCAATAGAAAATCTGTAATTAATATCTCATTTGATGCTAATTAACAATGCTAACAGAAGATAAATACATGCATAAATGCCAGGATTCTTTTGTTATCCCCATTGTCTTAATATCTACCAGCACAAAGCAATATATACTTTCATTTTGAATGGATTTATTTCATTATGTCTAAGGACAATTTTCTGTGTTTGGCTCAGAACGCTCTCTGCATGGAGTACTAAAGGTCACATTGGTGCCTTATTTTCTGTTAACTGAGAAGTCTGAAAAAAACTTTTAACAAAGATGCCTCTACAGTCTCCAGGAGACCACACAGGTCCATTGCAAAATTTTGTAGTTAGGGCATAGAGCGAGCTTCCTTCCTTCCTTCCTTCCTTCCTTCCTTCCTTCCTTCCTTCCTTCCTTCCTTCCTTCCTTCCTTCCTTCCTTCCTTCCTTCCTTCCTTCCTTCCTTCCTTCCTTCCTTCCTTCCTTCCTTCCTTCCTTCCTTCCTTCCTTCCTTCCTTCCTTCCTTCCTTCCTTCCTTCTTTCCTTCCTTCCTTCCTTCCTTCCTTCCTTCCTTCCTTCCTTCCTCCCTTCCTTCCTTCCTCCCTCCCTTCCTTCCTCCCTTCCTTCCTCCCTTGTATTCCAAAAGCTTACATTCTTTACAAGAACAATGATAATGGCAATTTCAAGGCCAGTAATGATTGTATGTGCCACCCTCCCTTTACACTGTGATTTGAAAGTAATAGAGTAATAGTAGTTTACTCTTCTAGTTTTTTGTTTTGTCTGCACTGTTCCACCAGTACATAACAAAATTATTATGAAGTGCAAAGACTTATATTCTAGCTAATGTCTATTATTTGAGTATCCAAAAGGCTTCACTAAGAAAATGCTACTGCAATACAAATAATTTTGTAAAACCTGTACTAAGTTTAATAATTCTTGTGCTTTGTTTTCATGTTTAGTTTATACTAAGAAACAATTATTGATACTAAGTGGTAAAAGTCAGACATTAACAGCAATAATAAAGAATATTAAAATAAAGACTATGTACATGTCATTCAAGGGAAATTCTTTTTGCTCCTATAGCACTGTTTTTAATCAAGGTCAAAGTTGGCATTTCTATCAACCAGCAAAAAAGGGGACTGTCAATTTCAAACAAATTTGAAACAAACAAATAATCTATTCATCCAAGGGTCTTTAATACTGAGTACATGAGAGGCCAGAGGAGGAAATAAGGCAAATGGGATAGAAGAAGAAAAATAATTTGTTTTAAGATTTTGGTCCCTCGTTTCCTAAGAACACAGATTTGTGGAGCTTCAGTGTGACTTTTCTGATATGGAAAAACATGAGGGTTTGTTTTTGGCCTTTTGGGGGTTTTTTTTGCTGGTCAGTTCTTAGAACAACATTTTTGTTTAGAGCTAAGTTGAACTAGAAAAAGTATAATCATTTACTAGGACAGTATGCCTGAAAAAAAAAAAAACCCAAAAAACTGGCCCACTTTCAAGCACATGAAGAGGTATTCTACTTCTAGAACAGGGAATTTTTATTAAACTTCAGCAGGAGCCAAGGCAGTATCTAAGATACATTTGAAAGCTGTGCCTTTTGCTCACACTCTTAAAAATAAGAATGTTCACAGAATCTGGCATATATTAAAAATTATTGTTAAAAATAATATATTTTTGTGTCTGCTGATGTCTTCACACATACAAATTTCATTATTACACACTCTTACATATGTGGATTATGCAATACATGTAATATCATAAGTTACAAACTGAAGTATCTGGAAAAGCTTGAAGAAATGTAACATTTTACTCAGTGATCTAAATATGAGGTCTTGATATATTATCTTTGTAAGGCTCAGATCATGGGACAAATTAAACAATATCTAACCTAGTTATCTAGGTTAACTTATCTAACCTGGTTCACTTAACTCTAGGGAAAAAATACTAATATTGAGTCCAGGTGTGCTGCCTCCCTTATAAAAGATCTCCATTCTTACCAAAGCTCAAAAAACTGTGATTCATCATGTGCAAGCATAATTCTACAAAACTCACAAGGAAAGATATTAGGGACTTTTTGTATGAACTTAACCCAAGAGCTGGTTAGGCCTGGGCCTATTTTTCTGCAACTGCATTTACAGAACAAAAAAGGACAACTATATAGACTTGGGCTCATGAACTGTAATTTTCAATGACCATAAAACCTGAAAACGGTAGAAGGTTTAAACCTTAAACAACATTAAATATTTCTTTCTTGCTGGTTTTGCTTGAAATGCTTAAAAATGACAACTGTTCGGAACAATGAATAAGAAATATTCACACATAGGACTTGCTGGACATGTAAAGATGTTTCTTATTTGCATCTACATTTTCCTTTGGTAAGCTTAGGATTTCCTTGACTATACAAAAAAACCCCCTCATCATAAATTGCAAGATTCATCATGCACATATATGTCTGAAGTCTGGAGGGACATAAGATCTTAAATAATTATGTTAAAATGCTTTTCTGAGCTTTTCCACTCAGAGTTTAAAGTCTCTTTCAAGCTCAGCAGTCATTTCCCAGAAAAAAGCAAAAATCCTATTACTCTAATCATGGAACAGGGATTATTACACCTAAGTTCAGTGATTGCACAGATATGTAAGTGCTGTATAATACTAAGCTTTAACAACTGTAATAGAAAATAGATGGTTATATTTTAAACCCTATTTGAGTATGAACTGTGCAGTTAAGAGAGCTTCCCAGCTGCCAGTAACATCTGCCTCAACTGTAACAACAGTATTCTGCTTGCGTGACCAACTGTTCTCTAAAGACATGTTTTCTACAGCTGCCTATGAGCTGATAAAAGTGCACACTTGTATTATGGAGCCTATCTTTCCTGCACTTGTAATTTTTCACAGAGATATGGCTGGGTGGGCCTGTGTTTGTCATTAACATCCTGCTTAAGTGGCTACTATCATCTTCATTTTATTGCAGGCAGATGACTCCAAAAAGGGCAATCAATAAAAACCAAAAGTAAGTCACTGTGAATTACCAAAGGCACCAGTACTCTCTGAAAAGTAGTTATGGGGGCATTCTCTTGCTATTTTTTCTCTGCTTCCTACAAGTTACATATATTTTAGGCATGAAATGTTGCAATTTCTGCAGAGTATGCCAGAGGAAAGGGCTTTTAGTCTTTATGATGGACACTATGATGCCAAATGTAGTAAAGGCATCATCCTGAGTAATCTAACCTTTGAAAAATGAGGAGATGCTTACAAGGATTTTTAACAAAAATATCAATTATTACCCTGCGACACAATCTAGACATATGATGTTGCTTTCTTCTTCAGCATACTCCCGTAATTGATTTACAATCCACTTCTGCTAGTTTACATCTCTCCCTTATAGCAGAGGAGTACCTGTAAAAATGTCCCAGAATATGACACAAAAGTCAATACACCCAGGGAACAAGCAATCTGAGGCTTTTAATGACTATTTAGTCATCCAGGTGCTGTGAGCACCTGTAACTGATAGAGCAGGGATGAAACCATGGTACTGAGTCCTTTGTGACTTTTCTGCTCCCTCAAAATGCCTTGATTTCAAACAGTGGGCAGGTGGAAGGTAAAACATCCATGTGCAGAGGCTGCAGTGGGGACTGGTCTTCATGAGCAGCATATGAAGCTGCAGAGCACCCTGTTTCCCCTCTCCTCTGTTCACCTGCTTTAGAGCCAGGTACAATCTATTCCTGATGCTGAATACAAACCCAGAAGACACCAGGACAATGATGCCACAAGCCAGGAAAAAACAGCTTGGAGTAAAGAGATGGGGTTCTTCATCTGCCTAGAGGAATAAAGTCTAAAGCTGGTAAAGTATGAGCTGGATGAGTAGACAGTGAATTGGACTGAAAACTTCCTGAACAGTTGATGATGATCAGTGGCAAGAAGTCTAGCTGGAGGGTAAACAAGCAGTTAAACTCAGAGGTCAATACTGGATCCAATCCTGATTAACATCTTCATTAATCACCTGGATGACAGGGCAGAATGCACCCTCAGCAAGTTTACTGAGGACACAGAAGTGGGAAAAGAGTGCAGCATGACCTTGATGCAACAGATGGTCATGCTGCCATTCAGAGGGAACTCAGTGGGCTGGAGAAATGGACTGATGGAAACCTTATGAAGTTCAACAAGCAAAGCCCTGCACCTGGATGATCTCCATGCACCTATATTTGCTGGAAGGCATTTAGCTGGAAAACAGCTTTGCAGGAAAGCATCAGAACTCCTAGAGGACCATGACTACCTTGGTTCTAGGAGTCTATGACTTCCACAAAGTTGAACATGAGCCAGAAATATGCCCTGGTTGCAAAAAAGCCGGATATTATGCCAGGGTGTGCTGGGCAGGGTATTGCCAGCAGGTTGAAGGAGTTGATCCTTGCCCTCTGCTTGATGTTGGTGAGACATCTCTAAGTTCTCTGTCCAAGTCTGGGCTTGGATATACTGCAGAGAGACCAGCCAAGGGTGACTAAGGTGAAGAAGGAACAAGAACATCTCCCCTGTGGCAAAAGACTGAGATAGCTGGGATTGTTCAGCCTGGAGAAGTGAAGGCTTGGGGGAATCCTATCAATTGATACAAATATCTAAAGGGATAAAAAAATAAAGAAGACAGAGACAGGTTTTTCTCAGTGGTTCTCAGTGACAGCACAAGAGGCAACGGGCTTGCCCTGAAACTTGGGAGGTTCCACGTGAAACATTTTTTCCCATGAAAGTGACTGAAGCCTGGTACAGGTTGCTCAAAGAAATTGTGGAGTCTGCCTTTTTGGAGGCCTTCAAAATCCAACTGGATTTTGATCACAGGCAGCTAGGTCTAAATGGCTCAGTTTGAGCAGAAGGTCTGAACAAGATAACATGCAGAAGTAATTTCCAATGTCAACTGTTGTGTGATTCTGTGAAAGAATTGAGCAGATACTTTGGTCAGTTTATAATCTCTCCCTGTAAACCAGAAATGGGAGATAAATGCTGTGGACAATTGGAAAGAAACACGTGTTGTAATCAGCTGAAAAAAAGGAAAGAGTTGAATAAAAAACGAAAAAAGTATAGTGATATTCCTCTACATGTCAATATTTATTTCCTATAGCCAGATTAAACAGTTTGCAAACAAAACCAGTATCCAGGAACAGTGTTAGTCAGTCTTATCTCAGTGCTTGGTAAAATCATTTAACAGATTATCCTGAAAGCTATAATTAAGCACATGGAATACAGATACATGATTAAGGAGAGCCAACACAACTTCACCTAGGGCAGATTGTGCTGGGCTCATCTAGTGGCCTTCTACAGCAGAGTGACTGCATCAGTGAATATGGGAAGAGCAACTGGTGTTACTGACCTGAATTTCTGTATGGTGCCCCACAACTTCCTCATCTCTAAATCTGAGAGATGTGTATTTAATGGAGGGAGCCTTAGCTGGAGAAGGAACTAGCTTGACAGCTTTCTTGCTTGATCTGCAGTAAATGTGCAATGTCCAAAAGTGAAGTAAGTAATGAGACCTGTTCCTCAGGGGTAAGTAGAGGGGGCAATACTACTTAATAACTTCATTAATGACACACTTAGTAGGACTGAGTGCACCATCAAGCTGAGTACTTCACTTAACTCAGTTGATGGAAGGGATCTGTCCAGAGGGAAGGGATCGTGGAAGATTTGAGAAGTGGGCTCATATGAACCTGATGAAGCTCAACAAGGCCAAGTGCAAGGCCTGTTCAGGGCAACCACCAAGACCTGTACAGATTGAGAGGTAAATTAATTGAGAATAGTTGTCCAGAGAAGGAATTGAAGTACTGATGAATGAAAAGCTGGACATGACCCAGCAATGTGTGCTTAAGGCCTAGAGAGCCAAAGGCGTCCTGGGCTGCATCCAGAGCAGTGTGGGCAGCAGGGCCAGGGAGGGGATTGTGCCCCTCTGCTCTGCTCTGCTGAGAGCCCACCTGCAGGGCTGCATCAGCTCTGGGGCCCAGCACAGGAAGGAAAAAGACCCCATGGGGTGAGTCCCGAGGAGAGCTGAAGCACTGCTCCGGTGAAGATGGACTGGGAGTTGGATTTGTTCAGGAAAAGAGAAGGCACTGGGAACACCCAAATTCAGTCTTCCAGTACCTAAAGGGGACCTGCATAAACTATGGGGAGGGACTTTTTCAAAGAGCCTGTAGTGACAGGACAAGGGAGAAAGAGAATCCTCTCCCTTTAAAGTGAAAGAGATAGGTTAAGACTCGATATTTAGAAGACATTTTTTACTGTGAAGGTGGTGACACATTGGAATGGATTGCCCAGAGAAGCTGTGGATTCTCCATCGCTGGAAATGTTAAAGGCCAGGTTTGTTGGGCCTCTGAAGAACCTGATTTGGTGAAAGACATCTCTGCCAATAACAGCTTGGAACTACATGATCACTGAAAGTCCCTTCCAATGCAAATGTTTTAGGGATATAAGAGGCAAACCCAATCTTTATACCAGTGCACATGAACTTCATGAAATTGTCCCAAGGATTTAAAAGAATAATCTCTTTTATTTTTGTGAAACTATTTGAAAAATTCCCACTTACTATAAACTTCTATCTAACATTGCTATACCTAACATATGAAATACATGCATCTTCCTTTTTTCTCTTTAATCTGTTACATTTAATATTCTGTGTACCAAATGCAAAACCACTACCATTTCACACATGTATGTGTGTATACACTAGATTTTTATATTTACTACATAAACCTATTGTACATACAAAATACTGAGGTCCACTCTGGAGCTTCTTTTATATATTTAGAGTTTGAAAAGAAAAAAATAATGAAAATAAATAGCCTGGTGTATAACATGGAGTCTGGTCAATACTTTTAAATAATTAGCATCTTATTATATCCATATATCAAGGGCTTTACTGAAATTCAATCCAGAGATTATAGTCTCAGCCCCATAAAGGAGTTGCATTGAACAGAAATCTACTATCAGAGTATATAGGAAATGAAGACAATTTTTGCACCATACTTGACTCCTCCACAACAGCCTTTGTCATTTAGGGTAGATTCCCATGAATCTTCAGACCTGACACTCTGTACAATATATTATTTAAGCTGGCCTTTTCATTTCAGGTAAAAAAAAAAATTAAATGTATTTTCATCATTAATGTAAATTGGAATTCCTGGTATAATTGGAGATTTTCATATGAGTATGACTTTTAATATAAGCTTTAAAAAAATGAGATCTTTATCTAAATGTTTCTTTTAATATTGGTAGAGTGGGCTTGTTATTCTTAAATATAAATCTATCCATGTAAACTCATCCTTGAGTGCACATCTTAAGACTGGAACAGGAAAAGCTAAGTTTGTTTCACAACTGGGCAATTTCGGGGACAAGGAAATGAAATTACAGAAAAGAATGTTGAAAATTTCTTATGTAATACTTGTGAAATTCATACAACAGCTGTCTGTAGAGGCAGTTGAGGAGTCTACCTATTGGGAGGGTTTTTAATTGCAAGAGTCAGATGACTGAAAGTGAAGTGATGTGTTAGGGACTTGTATTGCTGTTCTTGACAACCTGTTTTGTAATTTGTGTGTTGAAATGTTTTGAATGTAGAGGACTGGTGACAGGGCCCCAGCTAGGTGCTTGAAGCACTATTTTCTTCATTTGAAGTCAGAACAAAGAATTACAACTGCGAGACCTATGTGAAGGATAAGACAATACAATGCACTAAGCAAAAATAATAAAAATAGATTATCTCTTCTGTTTAATGTTGTGTTTATACTAACACACTGCCGAGACACACTGATTAAAATTCAGTTTTTCTGTTCTCTCAAACCCTTAATGCTCAGCTTTTACATATTAGGGCCCACATTTCTAGCAGTAGTGAGTTTTCTCCTCAGTGGTTTAAAAAAACCATTTTTTAACTTCCTTGATTCCAGAGTATGAATACTGTGACTGGAAAGTAGACACACACTGCACAATCCAGGTTATCTTCTAATTACTATCTTGAACTGAACTCGGCAAGGATGATCTGGGCTTTTGTGTCCCATGCTGACTTGAGGGACACTAAAAATTTGTTCCTTCACTTCCACATAGGAAATTAACATCAGTATTCATAAAACCAATCCTATTAAAGCAGAAGGAACTATTCACATACATGCATTAAAAACATATGTGCAAGTCTTTGCAGGATTAAAAAAGGCAGGAAGCAACAGGTTGGGGCAACAGACAGCAGATGGGTGGAAGGAAGAATAAAGTGATAGGAAAACATGGTTACGTGGGCAGGTTGCATACAAGAGTATGAAGGCATTTGAAGGCCTGTATTTAAAATTTGACCTAGCTCTAAACAAATATGTTGCTTGTCATGCAATAGCTGCTCCTGAAACATCTGCAACTCCAGTGCTCATGAACCCACACTAAATTTAAATCATAATGAGACCACTAAGACATTTTGTGTCATGTAATTGCTAATTTTTTTACAGAACAGAGCTCATAGGCTGGTTTGTCAAGGCTCACCAAACACACCAGGGTACACTTCATGTTACTGGAAGGGAGGTGGCTGATGTTTAGGCAGAACAGAGCCTAAAATTCTGCTGGTCCTCATAAAAACAGTATATAGCTTACATAAATGACTGTCAAGAGAAAGAGTGGACAAAAAAGGACAGAGTTTTGCATGCAAGTTTGTAGTGAATGCAGAGAAATTACAGAGGCAATGTACTAACCCCTGAAAATGTTGCCTTGTCTGTAATGTTCAACTTCCACTACAAGTTGCATTTTGAAGAAGTCACAAATTCTGAAGAGAAGCAAAATTTTACAGCTGTAAATTAGCCCTTTGTGTACAGTCAAGAAACCTAACACACTGACCTATTATTCCTCTGATTTTGAAAACTTAAAAAAAAATTCCAAACTACCACATTAAAAATGCTTCTTGTGAAGATCTATCTTCTGTCAGCAGTACAACTGCATTGGAGGCATGTAAAAACATCCTGCTCCTTTTGAAGAGAGGGAAACAAAATATCCTTCTAAAAAAATTTACTATACTGATAAAAGAGAATAAAGTGTGAGTGTAAAAGAGAATATGCATGCTCACAAAATAAAAGGATACTCTCAAATCAGAATCATATTCAGAATATTTTTACAATACATGTCAACATTTAACTTGCTATGAACAATACTATAGAGTCAAAAGAAAAATTTAAAAATTGTAACAGTAATTTAATTTCACAACAGCTCTTACTAGCAAAACTTCTGTGAACCTTTGTGAAATTAAGCTGAACTAATTGTTATGACTCCACTACTTTGTAAGGCTTTAGTAATAGAGATGAACAGAGACTATCACCAAAGCTAAGGGAAAGCTGCCAAATAACTGACCCTAAAAATAGGAAGAAAGAAAATAACTCAAACTCTGTAAACATCAGCTAGTTATGATTTCTTTTCAAGCAAGTCTCCAAATGATCAGGAACTGTGGCATGATCCTCTCATGATCTGCTCATCTGATGGCTTCCAAATATGGTGTCTCATTCTTGTGAATATTCCACTATAAATTTAAAATAAATTCCCAAAGGATACAGAAAGGTACACAGATGCACATTCTGCCATGAGAAAGACACAATCACAGAGGAGCTAATTTTATCCTCCCTGACTGCAAACTCCATGTCTTCCAACAAATTGCTGAGGAGGTGGAGCTTCTCTGCATACTTTTTTCTCTGGCACAGAGACTTATCCTCAGTTTATATTACCATTATGCTATTTGCTCTTTTATGTGTCAGCAAACGCAGGTACCTGGTATTTACATCAATACCCTGGAAACACAGTTTTTGTCTCAGACAACAAGACTCTTGAAAAGAAGGCCTGTTTTTTCCTTTAACCTAGCAATCTGAAAATAATTGTCTTGGTTTCTTACTGCCACCAGCAGAGCACAGATGAACTGAGAGCCAGCACTTCCCTAGGAAAAGACACCAAAGTCTATCAGAAAGAAAGTTTAGTCTCAAGAGAATGGTGTTCCAACAGCTGAACTCTAATTTATTTGGTTCAGGCAGGCAATCTGAGAAGTAGATATATTTTCAGTCATCAGGGGACTTTTCGCAGATGAAAAAAAAAAAAAAAAAATAAAAATCCCGGCGATGTATGTCCTTGCAGTATTGGTGCCTTACATAAACTCATTTCCCAGAGCGCAAATTTGGAGGGACCAGGTAATTCTGCCACTTCTTGTGAAGGAGAATCCCAACCCCCCCGCCCCGTCGCCTCCAAAGAACTCGGCACTTCTTCGGAGAGAACAGACGGGGAACAAACTCCTGGGGCGAGACTGGACATCACCTCCCTGCCAGAGGACGCGGACCCACAGCCGGCTTCGTCTGAGTACCGTCCATGAGAGCCAGCAGCGAGCAGCAGCGCAGCCCGGGCCGGTATCCCCGGCGGGAGCAGCGGGCGGAGCGGCGCCCGTGGAAGCGGCCCGGCTATCGGCTCTCCGCCCCGGGGGTCGCCAGGGGAGGAGCCGTCCCGCCCTGCTCCCGCCGCTCGCCCGCTTGTCTCGGCCGGACTGAGGGATATATCCCGGCCAGGAGCAGCTGCCGGGAGCGAGGGAAGCCGCTTACCTGTTGATTTTCAGGGCGAACGCCCTCCTGTCTGCGGCAGGTAGCGTCGCCATACGGGCGAGCAGCCGCGGGTGTCGGCCGCCGACGAGGACCGAGACTGGCTGCACGCACCAAGGGCGGCTTTACTTCATTTATTTATTTTCCTTAATTGCGTGCTCCAGGCTAAAAACCCGACGATCCACTGACAGTTCTGGGTGGCAACTTCCGCGTTTCACCTTCCTTACCGAAATTGGCCGGAGTGGGAGGGATCTGCCCTAGTGCACAAACCGGGCTGCTCACCCTGCCAAGGGTGTCCCACCGCCAGCAGCGTCCAGCGCGGTGTCCCGGGTGTCCCGCGACTCCCGGCGGCTCCCACCGGGACAACTTCCAGCTATCCGCCTCGGCGGGAGCACTGGGGGAGAGCAGGAACTTCCCTCATTTACGCGAACCCCAGCCGCCCGGGGGGATTGCGGAGGGAAGCAGCTGGGAGGGCAAACGCTTTGGCACGGACGGGAAGGGAAGGCACCATGCACATCTGAACGCGCACAGCTGCCTGAATCCATGAGCATCCCTCACCGACCCTTTTTTCTTTTGGAAACCGCAGTACGAGTGTCAGACACTCCGCCCCACCACACCCCACACACCCATTCACAGCCGCCGGGGGTCAAGCGGTGCTCTGCGGGGACGGGCGACGAAGGAGCGGACACCGGCGGCCGCCGCAGCCGGGCCGGCCCCAGGTGCCGGGATCCAGCCCGTCCTGCCCGGCGGAACAGGAGCAGCCGCCGGGCAGGGCAGGATCGGGCGGGGAACGGCTGAACAGGGCTGCTCGGAGCAGGGCAGAACAGCCCCACAGGCATCAGAGATAGCCGGGCACCTTCCTTCGGCCCCGCTAGCGCATGGATGGAGCTGTTCGGGCACGTAGGGACAGCAAGTTGTGAGAGGCAAATACACAAATACAGCTCTTCACCTGGGACAACGTTTTGCCAGTACACCTGTGCATCCAGTATCTCTGTTTCTCTCACATCTAAACTGTATGTAACAAAATGCTACAGGTACCAACACCAGACACCAGCTCAGCCTGGCACAGAGCATGGCACTGCTGTTCTATTCACCAGCACTTACTGCTCGGCTTTTTAAAAAGGTCATTTTTATTAAGCATCTTGTCATGGTGTTACAAAATTATGTTTCTTGATAGGTATTTTTCTTCCTGCCTTGATGCAGTTTTCACTGCTTCTGCAAATAAGGAGAACTCACCCTTCATTTGAAAGGGGAAACAAAAGCCAAATATGGTTTCTACAGATGAATTCTGAGGTAGTAGAGGCAGTCCAGTTTTAGATTGTCTTGTTTTCATTAAATTTGTGCTTTGATGGCAACAGCATTAGGATTCACCCATCGAAAGGCAGTCATAGCTTATGTCTCCATTCCCAGTAACCTGGAGGGAATCTAGAGGAAAATAGTGGGATATGAGGCAAGGAACAGAAGATTGTCAAACAGTGAGGACCTAAAGTTGTTCTACTAACAATTATATTTTTCTCTGTAGGATTAATCTTTCTTAAAAGTACTGTTAAGTATGTATGGTATCAAATAGGAATGTTAACCTCTAGGTTAAACTCTGGCTAAGGGTTCCTAGGGAAATGTAGAGATGCCAAAGAGGTTTAAGAAAAAGAAAACAGAGGTAATTAAAAATCCAAGATTTGAAGCAAATATGGGTATGTTTTTGGGAAGAAAACTCACAAGGATCTACAGCAGAACAAGACCTGAAATAATTCAGAGAAACTTACAAGAGAAAATATTAAAATCTACTATTGATGTTGTTACCTAACAAGTATTTGCTTTGGGAAGAATAAATTGGAGAATTTATAGCATATAACTTACCCACCACACCCATCCTGTCTTTACCTCACTGAGATAAAGCTAAAGCCACTTACCTACATGTGACTTGAACTTAATCACTTAGTTACAAATCACTGATATGGAGCTGTGGTCCCACATGTATTGGTGACAAGAAAAATTTGAATGCCATAGATACTGGATCTGGCAAGACACTACCTCACTGAAGCTACAAAAAAGAGTCCAAGCTTCATTTTAATATGGCATGAAATAGGAACCTTCTTTGATTACTAAATCTTCCTATAGAAAATGTGGATAACATACCAATGTGCACAAATACATCCATTTATTAACGATACAACTGTTTATTTTGCAGCTTCATATATTCTTGGTAAGCATGGACAAAAAGATTGCTTGTGCAGGAAAAAGTGCCTGAGGCACACAAAATTAAAGTTTCCAAAGCTTTGAAGTTTTGGCTAGTATATATATACATGGAGAGAAGAGGGTGCTGTCATGGTTTATCCCCAGCTGGCAACCACATCTCACACTCTGATCCAGTGGGATAGGGAAGAGAGAATCAGGACAAAAGTGAGAAAACTTGTGGATCCAGGCAAAGCTGGTTTAATAGGGAAAAGGCTGCACACACAAGCAAAGTAAATCAAGGAATTCAGTCACTGCTTCCCATGGGCAGGTGGCTGTTCAGCCATCCCCAGGAAAACAGGGCTCCAGCATGGGTAATGTGACTTGGGAAGACAAATGTCATCTATACCATGTGGTCTGGGATATTCCTGTGGTCAGCTGGGATCAGATGTCCTGGCTGTGTCCCCTCACAACTCCATGTACCCTCCCAGCCTCCTCACTGGTGGTTTGGGGTGAGAGGCAGAAAAGGCCTTGATGCCATGCAAGTGCAACTCAGCAACAACAAAACCACCTCTGTGTTATCAACACTTCTTCCAGCACAAATCCAAAACACAGCTCCATACTAACTACCATGAAGAAAATTTATTCTACATAAAACCCAGCCAAACCAGCACATATTTTCAAGCAGATACAGAACAAACACTTAGATAATTTTAAGTTCTCATCTTTTTGGATGGACTGAATTATCAGAACCCTACTTTGGCATAGGAGCAGCAAAACTCATCAAATACTCCTTTCATCTATTATGTCAGCAGTTACACTGCCTTCTCTGAAGGGAAAATAAAGAAAAATGTACAAACTTTTATTAAAGTTTACGTGGTTTTAACTCATTGGAGTACTACTGGATGAAAAGCTGGTGATTTTTTTAAGCTATCTTATTCAATTCAATCTTGTCAGTATGAGTGCTCCAGTTTTTTGCTAAACAAACACTATTGTTTGAATTCCTGCAACAAACCAACCTACCAATATAAGGTAATGAAGTCCAAACACTCCTTTATAACAAGAAGTAGAACAAGATCTTTCCAGTCAGAGGATTAAAAAAATTCCATCAAACCAGGTTCCAGTGAAGCCATCAAAAATCAAAATTAAAAAAACCCACCAAAAACCAAACTAGA
Organism: Sylvia atricapilla; assembly: GCF_009819655.1. Lineage (NCBI taxonomy): Eukaryota > Metazoa > Chordata > Aves > Passeriformes > Sylviidae > Sylvia > Sylvia atricapilla. Next base: position 84,715,585 of record NC_089174.1, on the reverse strand, counting down.
TTTGGAACAGAATGTTGTTTTCCAAACCTAGCTTGCTTGGATGTCAGTAGCTGCTATTAAGTGTAGATTCAGTGTAAACCATGCTTGCATTCCCCATTCCTTATCCCCATCCTCCTGTCACACACCATCCCAAATGGTAGTCCAGGCTAGACTTAGAATCAGTCACAAGACTTAGAATCAGTCATAAACTCTGCTTGCCTGTAATTTTTCTCGGGTTTCAAATGCTCTCACCATAACTTGCTTTTCCTCCTGCACCTGAGTTGGTCCATGGCTGGCTGGAGGCTGTACCTGGGCAGGCTGAGGAGATGCAGGCCCAGCCACAAAGAACAGCTGAGGGGTGGCAATGTCAGCACAGGTTCTGTGTGGGTGCCTGGGCAGAATGGACACTGCTGCAAATTGTTTTGAAGGAGTTTGCAGGCTGGGATTAAAGAAACACTGGAAGAAACAATGACTGGCCTGTCTGCATGCTACCTAACAAGGAATTTTTTTTTTCTTCTTTTAAGGCACACATTTCCAGATATCTTTTTTCTTCTTCACTGGCAGTGGTTTCCCTGTTTGAAAAGCTACTGATGCTCGAGTATCAAGGCACCATGAACATGTTAAGCACAACTCTGTATCCCACCACAATCACCTGTATCCCAACAAAGCCCTGCATAAGTGTCAGCTGCATAATTGTAGCAGATGTACCTTTGCTGATTGACCAGCAATTGAGTTCTACCCATGGGAGTTTTCTCAATATGTTTTATAATGTTAAGTCTGCACCCTTGGCAAAAAAACACCAGTGGTATATAACTTTATTAATGAATAAATGTGATTTGATTACCCCATAAGAACATCTGGAGACTCACGCCAAAAGGAAAACTGTGATGATCTCAGTTTGCAATATCTGCCAGGAACACACAATGCCTGTTAATATTTGCTCATATTCCACCTTCCTACCACATCAGGAGAGTGTAATGTAGCCAGTGCAGCTAGAAGCTCCTTCCTTAAAGGAAGTTGACATGCCATCAAGTTCAGTGCTTTTTTTTTTGGCACAGATCTCAACTGTATCCAGTAAAATCTAAATAATTTAGTTAAAAGTGCATTAAACAAAAAATGTTAGACTAAACCTCAGAAAAATGAGTGTAATTTTCCATTATTCCTATTAATGCTTTAAATAGATTGGCAAAGAAATACAGAACTCCCTTAAAAAAAAAAAACCAGCCCTGAAGTCACTCCTAGGTTTAAGTTTCAGTTTTGTGTTGGTGAAACAGAAAAAGGGAACTTTGATCACTTTGCAGCCTTTTTTTAAAAATATATAACACACTTGAGTCTAAAAGAAGAAAAACAGTCTATGTGAAAGCATATCTTCTTTTTCCACTTGTCTGTGCAAATTCCTCTGGAGGCATACAAATGCTACTGGCCAGATTCACTTTAGAGTTTCTCAAACAGAAATGTTTCTTTGTTCACCTTCACAGTGAACAAAACTCTAGCAGAGACAACACACAAAAAAATTTTCCCTTACTGACATAATTTTCTTACATATGATGAGGCAGCTTGCTAGAGGAGGTCTGATATTTAAATTCCTATTACAAACCATACCTTTTTTCTGATGTTTCTAGTTTCACTAAGTTTCACATTGTAACAGCATAGTGAGAGCATAAGCCATAAAAAGCAGGTGCAATGGTTGAAGTAAGATCTTCCTTGTCTTAAATGACATGTGAATAATCTGCATTCTTCAAAGAAAAATAAGGTCCTGTTGTCAGGAAAAACTGTCAAAGTACAGATAAGACAAATAACTTAATATGGGAATAGTTAAACAGATAACAGACAAGAAAAAAATAAATGGGGAATATGCAAATCATACTGACTGCAGTTATGCATCTGCATACCAGCTTGTATTTTGAGATCACAAAACTGAACTTAATATCCATTTCCTTATTGTTCTGCAGGTTAACTGGTATCACTGCATGAATTTGCAATTCCTTTCTCTGAGCAGCTGAACTATATTGTTCTATACTGACTAGTAGTACCATACAGGAACTTCCTTCTCACAGGGATATTGTGCTTTAAGACTCATATTCAACATAACATTGAAATGCCAGTGATTTTCTTCTCCTGCTGTTTTGCTCAGAGCATGCTCTCCTTGCCACTCTATCAGGAATTAGCAAGCTGCAATGCTCTCCCTTATTTTCCTGTTTTAGCCTTCTTCCCTAATTCTCCTCTAAACCCTTAAACACTCGAGTCCATCATTAAAATCAGTCTTTGGCCTATCACTGAAAAAGCTTTGCTTGCACTGAGATCTTCAGTATTAGGGAAGGGAGTAAGTTATCTCAAGTGGAGCCAACTGAAGTAATAACCAAATACAACTTCCTGGCACCCAGCAACACTTTGCTGCTTTCTGATGTTGTATGTCCTGTCTGCAAATATCTTAGAATAAAACACTTCAACTGTGCCACCCAGATTTAAGTTTGCTATGCTCATTTGGCTCCTACCACACTAAAATATGCAGGTTTTACATCTATCTTTACAAAGCAGACTTTATTACATGGTTCAGCAGAAATGAAAGGACAGCTAACACTTACAGCAAAATTCTAGTATTTGAATAAAACGAATGAAAAGAAAAAGAAACCTTAAAGAAACTTTAAAAGAAGAGGAAACTTTAAAGAAACCAAAAGAAAACCCAGAAACCATAGTATCTGTTTTAGGTAATTTTGTTCAAAAGAAAGAAATAATAAGCACTGTTATGTGAACTGATGAAAAGCAGAACCAATTAAGGAACTAGTTTAATCACCTTTCTTTCCCAATACCAGATGTCTCACTGACATGTAACTGAAATTTCAGTATTACTGAATATTAAATAGTTCCTATTTTGAAAGACAACTTACACCCACATTTTAATATGCACTCTAATGCGAAACTGCTTATTCCCAATGCCCTTCTGAGTTTCTCCTCTTTTACACAATCTTGTAATTTCTTTTTTAATCAATACCTTAATAACAAAATTTTATAAAGCTCTGCAGTCCCAGAACAGCAAAAACATCTACCACCAGGCTGTGTTCTAGCAGATACAGCCTTTGAAAAGCTGATCAGATTTGTCCTCTAAAATAGGATGTATCATACAAGGCAATGTCCAGGGTCACAGAAACAAGAATGCAAAAGATGCATTTTATAATGCACTGGTTTTAAAACTCTAGAAATCAACAGCCTATATACAGGTGTTTCAATAAATATGGTTATATCTCCAAGAACAAGCTGAATCAATGGATTTGATGAATTATTTTATCATTTCTTAAACCAGACTTTCACATCCTTGTTAAAATTAGAACGACTAAAGGAGAAGGCAACTATTTAGAGTGGAGTATCATAAAGTATTATCAGTATTACCTGGTATTTTGACCTCCACAAGTATAGGAAGTCAAGAATACGTACCAAGTACATTTATTACCATACAAGCCAAGAGATGGACAAACAAGATGAAGCCCAGCATACTTCACCATAACACTACTCAAACCAGTGCCACTGAACCTTATTTTGAGAGCAGAGAGCTCCACCTGGGTTTTGGGCATGTGCATGTATCAGCATGCATCAGGCCAATCTCTTCTCTGTGCCTCCCCTATTGTTACATTTACACCTTCTGACATGGAGAAATGGAACATGTGATGCCCATTTGCTAAACCTGTGGCCCACAAAAAGCTGGGTAGCCAGTAACAGTGGTTAAAATTAACCGCCTGTGCCCCCTCACAAGTCCCTAAAGGAGAGCAGAGAAAACCAACACTCGCCTTGCTGATGAATTGATTACAGATAGATGATAGCACACGCACCCTGCACTGTGTTTGTTACTCACACTGGGACTCCTTTAGTGCTCCTGTGTGTCTGAACCAGGCTTGGGGGTCTTGGTGGACAACGAGCCAGCAGTGTCCCTGTGGCCGAGAAGGGATCCTGGGGACATTAGGAAAAACACTGACAGGTCAGGAAAAGTGACCCAGTCCCTCCACTCAGCCCTGGTGAGGCCACGCCTGGAGCGCTGTGTCCGCTTCTGGGCTCCTCAGGACAAGAGACATGGAGCCCCTGGAGCAGGCCCGACAGAGAGGCGATTAAAGGGGAGCATCTCCGACGAGAAAAGGCTGAGGGAGCTGAGCCCGTTCAGACTCAAGGGGGAAGAAACAACCCCTTGAGGAGAGGGGACCTCATCGGTGCCTACCAGTGTCTGCGAGTGCCAAGAGGTGGTAGTGCCAGGCAATAGGACAGCAGGCAGAAACTGCTGAACTTCCACCTAAGCATGAGGAACAGCTTTTACTGTGTGGGTGTCCGTGCACCGGAACGGACTGCCCTGACAGGCTGTGCAATCTCCCTCACCGTAGATACTCAAGAACCGTCTGACCCACACCTGTGCCAGGCGATCACCAATGTCCCTGCTCGAGCAAGCACACTGGCGCACACAATCACCGACGTCCCCGCTCGAGTAAGGACACTGGCGCATACAATCACCGACGTTGCCGCTCGAGCACGGATCCCAAAGCTCCCGCTCCCCCTCACCCGTCCCAAGCCATTTTAACACCCCGCCTTCCGAACATCTCATTGATTGCCATCGCCCCGCCCACCCCGGGCGGAGCCTGCGCAGAACCCCGCGCGGGGGCGTGACGTCACTCGATGACGCCACTCCGATGACGCCACTCCGGTGACGCCCCCCGCGCGACGCCGGGCGCGTGGCGGCGGTGGCCGGGCCGGGCCGTGCGGGCCCATGGAGGACGAAGACTGCCCCGACCTGGTGCCGATAGGCGCGGAGCAGAGCGATGGCAGCGCCGGCAGGAAGATCCCCGTGACGATCATCACGGGGTATTTGGGTGAGGAGCGGGAGTGGCGCCGGCAGGGACTGCGCGCAGATGGGGAAGGCCCGGCAGAGCGCGGCCGGGGCTGCGGGCCGGGGGCCGCCGCCACACGGGCCGGGTCAGCAGCAGTGTAAGCACCCGGTGCTGATTTTGCCACCCTGCTTTCAGCGTTCAGGTCATGATTGACAGACGGCTCTTCGCCGCTTAACGTCAGAAGAGTGCAGCGTATTTGGCTCAGTTAAATGCAGAGTGCATTGCAGTCTGAAAAACGTGAGGTTCGGCGTTTTTCCCCTCGACCAGGAGAGTTAGTGTGTGCTACTCGCAGTTACGGACGGTAAGGATCTGGTTAAATTTAGGATCGCCGTCGCCGTTCTGGAAGTTGTAACTTTGTACTGCATTGCACTGTTGCAGGAAAAAAAAAACAAAACAAAAACCTCTTGACAAGTAGTGGAGGCGCCGTAGTTACAGTGGTCACCTGGTTTGGGGTAGATGATCCCGTCCGCCTTTAACAATTCTGTGATCTTGTGCATGGGATGAAACTGCTCCTGAGGTAGTGTCGCGGAGGGTGCGAACACGTTTTTTAACAACGCCCCTTTTAAAGGGAATTAGCACATCCGTGGTTACTGTTGACAAAACTGGTCAGAAAAGGCAGTAAGAGGGAGAAGATTGAGTGTTGCCTTTTGTTAAGAGAAGCATAAAAGTTTTGTAGGAAGACTCCCCAGTTAGTAGGGAACTTATAAGTTTATCAAGTGCTGACACTTAATGAATGGAGAAACTGTGAGTCATTTAATACTGATATTTAATGCCCTGATAGTTCTGTGGGGTCAAATATGTCTACAAATTAATTTTTACATCATTAGAATAGAACGTGGGATACTAGAATGAAGACTCCTATTTAGGAGAGATTTGCTTGAAGTGTGTGTGTGTGCTTGCATAACAGTATTTAGGTTTTTTTAAAACATTTATGTGAGGTTTTTTTACATTTTAATAGAAATATGCTCTGTGTTCTAGGAGCTGGAAAAACAACTCTTCTAAATTACATACTGACAGAACAGCATAATAAAAGAATAGCAGTTATTCTGAACGAATTCGGGGAAGGTATGTAAAAGTGCAAAAACCTTTCTTTTTGACACAAAATGACAAGTACATGAAACCGCCGGGAACCAAGACTGTTGTAATTTTAAACCCATTAGTGAAATTATTAACACACCTTATGTTCTTCAGAAGGGCAGAAAGTCTTTTTGCTGGTTTTCATACAATAGTGACACGCATTAATCTGTTTTGGACATAAATGTAGGCCCTGAGAGTAAAGTAAATAACAACCCTGTTGGAAGTGCTATACCTCCATTTGTCCCACTCAGTTTCAAGTAAATGGAAATTAAAATAATATGTTGGTAGCTAATATTTTCTTTTATTTCCTTTCCCCTCAGCCATTTGTGGATCACAAATTGTCCTGGACCAAGAAAATGGGGAGATGTGTGCTTGATGACTATGGTTCTTTGAGCTCTTTGCTTTCAGGATTTTTAATTGCTCTAGCTATAATTTCGTATCTATGCCATAGTCAGAAGCTTACATTGTTTACACTGTGTTGGTGGGGGGCCTTTTATTTGTTTGTTTTCATCAACAAAGTGATGAAAGATCATCTGTGTTCACTTTTTTGTGGTCACAGAGCCTAAAATAAAACATACAGACAGAGCCTTTATTAGATAGGGAGGCTCAGGCTGTGTCTCTTTCTTATAGCAAAGTTTGTGGCATGTATGATGTGCCATCATCCAGTGGGTGTTTGATCTTTGTGGAATCAGCTTTGTCTTGGCTTTCAAATTTCTCATAAAATGGAAAATAAAAATTTCTTAAGCGTGTGTCAGAAGCGTGGTCTCAGGAGAAAAGAGTGTAATCCACATATCTCTCTCTTATAAGCATTTTTATGCCTATGCAAGATTGTAGATTAAAAATATAGCACTACTTGTGTTTTCAGGAAGTGCCTTGGAGAAATCTCTGGCAATCAGTCAAGGGGGAGAACTCTATGAGGAATGGCTGGAGCTCAGAAATGGCTGCTTGTGCTGTTCAGTAAAGTAAGTAAGGACTGTTGTACCTGTTCCTACAGTGTATATCGTGGGGAATTGAGGAAGGGAGGAGACATCCAGGATTTGATTCCTGCAACTGATTCTAGAATTGATTGAGAGTTCTTTTGTGAGATGAAACAACAGTTGGAATTTGGGAGGTGGAAATTTATTTTCTGTTCCTGCCATACTGGATTTGGACTTGGTGTCTTTCAGAAAGTAATCTAAATCCCAACTTAAACATCACTGTGGTATGGTAGGGTAGGGATCTCTCCCTCTATTGTCAGTATTATATGCTTCCATGTAGAGAGCTGAAGATTCAGGTAGGCTGGAAGTAGGACTCTGGTTTCCCAATTTCCTTATGAAATACTTACTTTGCTCTTTCTTTGTACATTGGTTACTGCTTCAGTATTGTATTCATCAAAAAGGATGGAAAACCTTTTGTGACCTAATGAAACACAATATCCAAATCTGTAAGCTGAGGGTCATGTTAAGAAGCAAGAGAGTATTTGTTTCTCTGATACGTTTTTTACCCTGTTTGTTTCAATGCTGAATTGTTTGTGCTAAGTTTGTAAATAAAGGTCCATGGCCTGTTTGTCCTGAAAATTTGGGAGAACTGGTTTTATGCCTTAAATAGTAATAGGTAGTAAGTGAAAGCTCCTGTTAGTAAACACCTATTGAATAAGATCTTACTGGATTGTGTTGTTCTGGGGTGTCTTGCTGCTATGTTTTATATACATTGGTTTCTTATATAAATGCTATACATTTCTGCTTCAGGCCGACTTCATCAGCTCTGTTTTAAGTAAATGGCACATGTTAGTCTTGGTGTAGGTTGGGTAGAAAGGCAGGGCAACTTGCTTCACTTCTACCTCACCCATTGTTTCTGTAATACCAGCTACCAAACCAAATAGTTACATATCTACAAAGCCCTACTGTCTTTTACAGGTTGTTTAGTGTTTGAAAACAAATCTTTAAGTCACCCGGTGGGATTAGGCTAATACTATTTTCAGACTAAAATGAAACAGAAAACTAAAATTTGCCTAATACTATACCTGCAAGATAACTAAATTTTCATTGTAGACTGTAAGTCTGCAAATGTCGTGACTTAGAACTTTTGCTTTGATGATACTGATGCTGTGTTCTGCATCAAAAGATACATTTAAATACATGCTTTAGCTTGTTTTCTCTGTTCTCAGGTTTAATTGTTTCTTCTTACAGGGACAATGGTGTGAAAGCAATTGAGAACCTGATGCAAAGGAGAGGAAAATTTGACTATATATTGTTAGAAACAACTGGTTTGGCAGATCCAGGTAGTTCACCTTACAATTTTCATAACCATGACAATTATTCTGTTTTTATGAACTGCTTATTTGCTCACCAGTTAGTTCACTTCAATACTTGTAATATAAAGTGGTGAGTTGTCAGGCACCTGTGCTTTGATGGTTGTATTGACTCCAGTCAACAGGTTAAGGTGCAAATATGAGGTTGTGTGTTTGGTTGGGTTCTGTTTCTTGAACTTGCTCTAAATTGAATCAAAAGCTTAGCAAAAATCCAGCTAAAATTTATTTCCATTTAGAGAAGACACTCGGCCTATCAAAGAGAATCATACCCTGAAACTAGTAGTTTTCAGTAAACTTTTGATGTTCTACGTTCCGTCTTTTAAAGTCTAAATAGTTAGTGTCTGTTGTTACACTGGTTGTGTGAAACAGACTAGTACATTCTTCTTAAAGAGCAGTAATATATCTTAATAATCCTTCTCTGCTCTTGAGTAATAATTATTATAAAAAGGTGTTGAAACTTGAGCTCATGTTAGGAATAGCTATACAAAACAGTTTTCTCTAAACCATCCACATTAAAAATCTGTTGTAGATGGAGAGGGAAGGAAATTCTTATCAGAAATTCAATTGTTTCGCCTTTAGGAGACTGGTGCTTTCCAGCTCAAAGCTAAATAGTTGTCATTATAAAGTAATTTTCTTCAAAGGACAGGACATTGATTTGGCCTCTGTTACACACAAATTCTGTTTGAGTCAAATTGGAAAACTATTAAGCTTTTTGGAAAAAAAATCAATAGATACCAGAAAACAATTTCAAGTTGTGGTTCCTGCTATATCTTGCATGAGTAAGCTCTAGAACAACTGACAGGTTTTTGGGTCTGATACAGAGTGGTGTTTGAAGGACTGCATCTTATCACTGCACGTGGACAGTTTTAGGTGTTGTAATGACTTTAGTTGCTGATCTTATTGTTAGCACTATAAATACAGTTTTTCTGTGAAATACCTCAATGTATGTAGTTTACTGGAAAAATCTCAATTTTGCAACTGAATATATACTTCTTAGGAGCTGTGGCCTCCATGTTCTGGGTTGATTCTGAGCTGGGAAGTGACATCTATCTTGATGGTAAGAAGTGCAAGCTTATTTTCTTGTGTTATTGGCTTTTCATATCTGAAATACATTGGAGTAATGTATTCTTGGTGTTTTAAGGCAAGGTTTCAGAAAATGTTAGGAATGTATGAACTTGATTTTCATACTGCCAAATTTGTTCAGAGGTATCCCTGCTTATTTTCATGCTTGTTTATGTACTTGGTGAGATGTTTCATCTTGCTAAATTCAACAAAATTTGTGTAGTGCTTTTCTGCGGGATCAGATATGGAGAGCTCTTGATTGTGATTTAAGGGGGGGAATTTCATTAGCTATTTCTTTCATTAGCTATTCTTTCTTCCTTCCCCCCCTTCTCCTCAATGTTGTGTTTCCTAAAGGGTTTCCTATTCTTCTGAATTCATAACTTGTCAACACCTGGATGTTTGTGCCTTTTGTTTTCTGCTTTCTTCATCTATTGTACTTGTTGGCTCTAACATTTGCTGTGTTCCTATAAAAGCCTGAGATTACTGAAAGATATATCATCACTACATGGAGTTAAAAAGCAATTTTTTACGTGTAGAAAGAAACTACTTTTTGGCTTAAAAAATGCCCTACTCACATTTTGGCCAGTCTGTGAAATACCCATCTAGCCAAGGAAGGAAACACTGAATTCAGTAAGAAAGAACTTCCTGAATTTCTGCTGGAGACTTGCAAATTCCTGGTCATTTACCATCAGAATGGCTGCATATGTCAGTCAGTCCCTTAATTTGTTTCAGAATTCTGTAAAAGCCTACCTCAGCCAATTTCCTCTTGTGGAAGATTTGCCATCTACTTTGTGAGAATTTATCTCACCTGGTTCTGTTGACATTTTACTACCACAGATATGACAAGAAATAAAAAAAATATTCAGGTAACAAGTTTAATCTTCAGATACTTTCAATGCTTCCAGTTTATTATAACTAGTGGTAAATGTGCTGATACTGTTACCTTTGTACAGCAGATTTGTGAGTTGCTAAACTGTCAGCTGATTTCAGCACATTTCTATTCCATTTTAATGTTTTCTTTTAGGTATTGTGTCTGTTGTTGATGCAAAGCATGGATTGCAGGTAAGTTACTAGGTTTGTTACACGATTTAAAATGGCAGCATTAGAACAGCTGTTGCATTAACGTTCATGTGGATTAATTAATTTTAACAATAGCTGTAATTCTTACATGGAATGTGGATGTATTTCATTATTACTATGTTTTGAATGGGCACAGGGAAGTACTGATATTCCCAGGAATTCAGATTCTTACAGACACAGCAACATTCTGTCAAGAGTTGCCAGGTTGCCTCTATAAATTACATTGCTGCACTATAAAACTCTTCACCATCTTACCTAATACAGTTTCCACTAACCCAAGGCATACTCTTATTTGCAATTATAGGAACATAAGTTTATAATTTCTCTACGTAATGTCAGTGTACCCCTACTGTCACATCAATCCAAGCATCTCCCAAGGTTGCAAATGAAACCCTTCAGTATCTCTGGAAGTTTCTTTCTGTCTCTTACAGCTAAGTACTTGATTCCTTCTAGTTCTATCTCTTCACTCAGGAATCTTGCTTTTAATCCAAATAGGCATTTGGATTACTGTAAAAAATAATGGAGAAATTGGTCACTGGTCTGTGTTACTCGAAAGGAGAGTATAAGAACAGGTATCTTATACCAGTGTGATAACAATTGAGTTAGGGCAGGGTACTAATGTAATGGCAGCTGTGGTGGGCAAAAATGAGAGCACAAGTGTCCTGGTACTGCTTCACGTTAAAATTCTATATGGAAGCAGACAAAAAAAGAAGGTATTACAGTAATCTGTATGCAAAGTATAGTGTAAGAACAGATATATATAACAGTGAGCTTAGGTCAGCAAAAATTGTGATTAAATCAAATAGTTCAGCTTTTTTTTGTTTTTTTTTTCTGTAATAGGTGGGTGTAAATATAACTGTTTGCAACTTAATAGCTTAGGAGGTTACTGCTTTGGTTGGGTATTGATTTTTGCAGGATTCAAAAAAAAGTGACCATAAGAAAAAAATTCCTTAATCATATAAAAATTCCATGCTGTGGAAGTGTTTTTAATACTTCCGCATTTACAATGGCTGCAGATGGTTCGGAACAATAATGGTTTAAAAATAAGAGAGTGATTCTTCCTATTCAAGATTTTGTTTTGTTTGGGTTACTTGCATTTGTCCTTTCATTTGTGCTTATCTAATAGCTGATTTACCAAAAGGGTAGCTGCCCTATCCTCTCATTGGTTTGTGTTGGACTGGAAAGAATGAAACTAACCTCATGGCAAGCCAGTTTGGCGAGTTATGTCCATTGTGTTCTGCAAGAACTTTTGTGGAGAAGTTGGTAGAAGAGTGAGGGGAAGGGGGTGATTTGCCCTTCCAAGCAGGACCATCTTCTAAATCAGCTGTACAATCCCTAGAATTCATATCATGTTTTAGGTCAGCCCCTTGTCAGCTGGGTTCCCTCATACTAATTCAGATGTGTTTTATTGCTTGCAAGAATGTTGTTCTGTTTATCTTTTTCTTCATGCAGTGCTGAATTATTGAATTAGATCACATATAATTGTGTTGCATGCAGCAGCACTAATATTACTGTTTGAAAATTAGTTTTTTAAATATTAGACTTTCAAGTAATACATAAGAAACAACACCAAAATGTATTGAAACATTGAAATTTCCCATCTACTATTACGTTTGGCAACTCAAAACATACATTATCTAATCAGTAAACTTGTAAAACACTGACATCTACTCAGAGTAGTAGGAACTTCAGACTTTCTCAGTTGTGTACTAAGTAAACAACTTTTGCTTTGTATAAGAGGATTTGCTAACTTGTTTAGTTTCTCTGATTGCAAAGCCTGACCTCTACAGCTGCTTATTATTTAAAGAACTTTGAAAGCCGTACAGCTAATGACATTGAGATAATGGGCAGCAATTTAAGTCTGTCATGCTTCAAAGAACCAACCTTTCACATGAAAAGCTGACAAACATCCCCCTGACCAGTGAGCCAAATTGAAACTGAAGTGGTAATTGATGCCATGGGTTATCACTCTAACAGGTTTGTCACACAGCAGTCTGAAATACTAATTTCTTTAATCAGAAAGATTAAACTGAGGGCAAATAGTTGAACAGTTGAAGTTACAGTTGTCACCTTCCAGGACCTGACATCTGGACTACTGACATCTGTTCTTTTCAGGGCAACAAACCTAAAGATTAATTGAGTAGAATCAGTACACAGAGGATTACAGAGAAAAGGTCAGAGGAGAGGTTCCTGAGAGTTATCTTGTTGATATGCGCTGCTTAGGCTGAGCACAATCAGGAAATAGTATAGTTTCTTTTTACATGATTGACTCACAATATACAATAACCTATTTTTGTTTTTCAAGTAAAATACTGTTAGATGCCTCATAATTCGAATGAAGAAAAGAAAATTTTCTAGGTTTTTTAAAATGTATATATTTCCCATGACAATCGATTCCACTTTAAATTTAGTATTTCTGTAACTTGAAACTGCAACTTTGAAGTAATATTCCTGATACATTTGGAGCTGATGAAGGAATGCTCAGGGCTCTACCTTCCCAGAGAAGTAAGCAAGTTCTTACTAATATTACAGCATCAGTCTGAAGTTTTACTTCCTGCAGATGTCTGTGACATTTCTCTCCAAGAGATTGCTGCCTCCATGGCAGAGTGGGGAGAAAATAACTTGTAGCTAGACCTTTGCTGCCTCAGTGCTGGTGTGCCTAAGCTAAGTAAGGGTTTGTGCTCATAAATGTTATGCTGCTGCTCGAGATGCAGATTTTTTTTGTCCCTTTTACCAACTCTTCTGTGAAGACTCTAGAGAAGTGGAGGTGATACGGAAACTTCTGTAGCTTCTGGTCTTGGACAAACTTGCCAAAGAGTAGTGGTTTATTCACAAAAACCTGGAAAAAGTTAGCAGTTTTTACTGTCAATGTACAGTTTGTCTTGTATAGTCTTCCAGAGAAAAAGAGTGCAAAGTTACGTATATGAAGTACTGTATTGCAAGCCTAGTCTGTTTTGTTAGTTAGTTGAGTTCACACTCGTATGTAAAATTACTGAGCCTTCATTTTCTTCCAGATACATTTTTTCATTGTTACTGTATGTCATGGTGACTTCTCTATTTCACTGTAAAGCTGAAAAATAATTAAAATAAATATTATTTATTTCTTTTAAAACTTAAATATTATTAAGTTTTCCAACTCTTTAGCATTATAAATAATAAAATTATTTAGAAGAATTTACTTTAAGCCAGTGCCAATTATAAATCTCTGTAATGGTGAATGTATAAATGTACTTTTTCACTATCATTTAACAGAAAGATTCTAGATGTCATCTTCCTCAATACCTTGTTGGAAAACAAACCTCAGCTGAATTTGGTTTGGCTTTCTTTAATTGCAAATGAATTTGAATTTAATTTGAATATGTTTAATCCAGTTCTTTTCATTTTTGTTCAGCACTTGACAGAGGAGAAACCAGAAGGCCTTATCAATGAAGCATCTAGGTATGGATGTAGAATCAAATTAGGAATTGCATTATATAAAAGTTCATGGGAAATGGGTTCTTTTAAAGGCCTTTTTTCTCCTGCTTTGTGAATACTGAGGAAGATAGGTGTAATGAGGTAAAATATGGAAAAGTGGAAAAGTAACTTCATGTTTCATTTGATCTTTCTGCCAAGGACTGACTCTTCTATTTTAATACTGATGGGATTTTTTTTTAGTTGAATGAGAAACACTTGTGTTGAAAGAATGAAAAGTTTCCTGTTAGGGTCTCTATCATGTTTGAAGCAGAAATGGAGATGGAGGAATACTTTGTAATAAATGTGGAGCCACAATAATTAACGGTAGTTGTAACAATTGAAGTCTCCATAAAGCAAAGAGACTTCAAGTATCACATTACAAGGACCACATGCAAGGCAAACTGTAAAGTTTGTAAAGTTGTTAAATCACTAAGCACTTTGGATTAGATGACATGAAAAAATGCCAACAAAGAAACAAACAAAACAACCTAAAATAGAAAAATCTAGCAAAAGAATCAATCAAATTTTATTTGATCTGTTAGGGCACAGAACATATTAAGGAAAAGTCAGTAGCACTTTAATCATTCTCCATGATGTTCTAGTTTGATTAATGTTTGCCCTTCTGTACTAACAATGTTCATACTATCTTTTTGGGCCATAGGAGAGATAATTTTTTTGCCTTACAGATAAAATATTTGTTTGTCAGTGATGTCTTTTTCTCTCTTTTTTTTCTTAATACACAGGCAGGTTGCATTAGCTGATCTTGTAATCATCAATAAAACAGATTTGGTTTCAGAGGAAGAATTGAATAAAGTCAGAACATCTGTGAGGTATGAAACTTATGGCATAACTGTGACACTGTACTGCCTCAAAAATTAATCTAATCATAGTTCTTTACTGGTGTTAGAATAGAAATTAGATCTCATTATTAGATTGACACAAAATGATAAGTTTATAAGTGAAAAGAGACTGGCTGTTGCTGAAGGTATTCCAGTACTTTTATGTACTTACACAATCTTAGCATTTGGTCTATCTAGGTAAGAATTGATGTTATGTACTAAGGACAGGCCTTTGTCTTAAGTGTTTATGTTTTTATGTTACTGAGCAGCTGTTGCACTTTTGAGAATTAGCAGAAGTGGAAAAAAATCTGCTGGTAAATATGAGTTCACTAGCAAATGCACAGTTATGTGGAAGAAGTCCCACACAATTATCATGGGATAAAAGAACCAATGGTCTGAATCAAATTAATGATTGAAGACATTGCCTTTTTCTATTAATATCATGATAAGCCAAATTAAGCATTAAAATTTTAAAATACTTTATAACTGTACTAGTTGTTTGAAATAAGAAAATATAAATGCTTAGACTATGCTCAGTGTTTCATGAATAGCTTTGGATTTGGAAAATGCTGTTCTCACTGGTGGTACCTTGTCAGAACTTGTGAAGTTCCCTGGGTGTTAGTGGAAACCAAATATCTTAACCCATAACTGATAGTTATTTAACAAGCTGATAACAGAGCTGGGGTGCTATTTCACATGATGCTGTACATGGTTAACATATTCAAACAATATATCACAGCTGTTTTCATCTAACTAATGATTTTTCTGTTTTATTTTAGGTCAATAAATGGACTTGTTAAAATTCTAGAGACGCAAAGATCAAGGTATTAAATGGCCACTATTACTAGGTACTAGATCCTGATTGTTTTGTGACAGTTTGAAGTGTTCTATTAAACCAGCTTTCTTCAAGGAAAATTACTGAATTAGAAATATTAAGTCAAATATTTATTTTATGAATAAGCATTCAGAAAAAATATTTGGGGAATTAAAAGTGTATTTTTCGTTTGTATTTTTCTTTGCTGGTATTCATATCACAGAATCCCAGAATGAGTGAGGTTGGAAGAGAGCACAGTGGGTCATCTTGTACAACTCTCTTGCCAAGCAGGGTTACCCCAGAGCACATGGCACAGGATTGTGTCCAGATGGTTATGAAATATCCCCCATGGGGGAGACTCCACAGCCTCTCTGGTCAGTCTGTTCCGGTGCTGGTCACTCACACAGCCAAGTAGTTCTTGCTCATGTTCAGGTGGAGCTTCCTGTGTGTCGATTTCCACCTGTTCCCTCTTGTCCTGTTGCCTGGCAGCACTGGGAGCCTGGTTCATGCTCTGACATCCTCCCTTCAGGTACTTCTGTACACTGAGGAGGTCCCCTCTCAGTCATCTTTTTGAGTCTGAGCAGTTCACTCAGCCTTTCCTCATTAGTGAGGAAAGTGCTCCTGTCATCTAAACATCTTTGTTGCCCTCCCCTGGACTCCTTCCAGGAGCTCCATGCCTCCCCTGTGCTGAGGAGCCCAGAACTGGGCACAGCCCTCCAGGCACAGCCTCACTAGAGCTGACAGGATGGGCAGGATCCTGAGCTGCTGGGTTGTAGGGCTTCTCCCATGAACTCACAGAGTCTCTTCCCATGAACTGCTGAGCACTGCTCTTCCTAAGGCACCTCAGGACACTTTTGGCATTCTTGGCCACAAAGATACACTGCTAACCAACCTTGTGACTGAAAAGCAGCTTGCAAGGACACGTTGGTTTTGAGCTAACAATTGGTCATGTGCACTACAGTGTTTTCCATCTATTTTGTCACCTCAAATATTATTCTCATTGCTGCTGCCAATAAGTTGTTCCTACAAAATGACATTGAAAGCAGTGGAAGGAGCTTCCAAGAACGAAAATTACTGCACTGGTTTTGCTATTTTTAATTGAAATTCTGACTCAGATTTCTTCTTTAATAAGCACTTAAATGGATATTGTACTTGCATTAGGAGAGCAGTGTATCTTCCAGACTGTTGGTTTGTGCACTTTTACATCAGTTATTGGATTATTGTGGTCAATGTTCATAAAATATAGGTTTTCAATTTAAGCAAATTTAAAGGGAAGGTAACAGTCATAACCTTAATAAAAGATACTTGGGTTTTTAAAGTTATTGGCAAATGTAGTTGGAAATTGTAGAGAAAAATGCTTGCTGTTGTTGGGTGATCAGGTAGGACCAAATTTGAAGAAGATACTGAGCTACATGATTTGTGTTTTAAATGTCCATTAGGGGGAGATCCAACATGTGATCTCTTTGCATACTGTATGGTGTCTGATGACTGCTAGCACTATGTTTTGGATGTGAGGTAAAAGTGGGCCTCAGATTCAGTCCTCAATGACAACTCTTTTTTACTTGTAAATATTCTTCCGTAATCAGTGCATGGGGTCTCTTCCATTATTAAACATTCCAGATGTGAAATAAGCACAAAAGTAATTTATTGGCATGTTATTTTATGACATACTCTTTTAAAAAGGAGGGTTTGTTCCTCAAAAGCCCACATTTAGAAGGGAGGGTTACTATGTGATTTCTTAGAGCACTGCTGAGAACAACTGACTGAGCTGGTCATGAATTTTACACAGGAGTTGTTTGTGAACTCCATTATAAATCTTTTATCTTAGAGGCTGTTTGGTGCAGCTACTGTCGAATGTAAAAGTTTAATGATTCTGATTGTATTCCAGAGATGCGGTTTTTTGATCTCTCCTGTTGTTTTTATTTAGCCACATGTCATTAACTGCATCTGAAAAGCTATCAGTTGCTATTAGCAGTGAAATATTGCTTTATGAAGAAAAGTTATGTGTGCAAGTTTATAGGTAGCAATTCTTTAAGCAGATATGATCAGTACTGCTTATTCTGTATTATATTTTTCATTTGTCTTTTTCAAATTGCAGAGTTGAAGTTCCTAGTACTAGTGCTTGCCTCATAAAGTTGTTTCAATTTTGTTTGCTACCACTGTGTCAGTATAAGCTACATATATTCCAGTCTGCCTTGAGAGGCTCAAGGTTCCATTTCCCATTTAGGGAAAATAATTTATTATTCAGGCATCCAGTATAAAGGATTTTATAATATTTTTGGAAATACCTTGTATTTTACTGTATTTTAAAAAAAATTTGTTTCTGTGCTTACGTGTTATTGTGTAAATAAATACAGCATTTCCTTGTAGGAGACAGTGTCAACCACTGATCTCCAAAAATAAGGCTAAGTATTAATGGTATTAGTCTGATAGACAAAAAAAGAAACAGAAGCTTCAGTGATCACCTTTAAAACCTGAAACTTAAATACATCAAATATACAAAGCTTTCTTTTTTCCCCTCTCTTTAGAGTTGATCTCTCTAATGTCTTGGATCTACATGCTTTTGACAGTTTATCTGGAGTAAGGTATGGTGATAATTTTGTTGTGTTCTATTAGAAAAAATAACTGTGTATGAAACAATCACACTGAGATCCTGGCTCAAATCTGCATCTGAGTTTCTGTTAAAAATTCTAGTTTAGTCTGTCCAGTCTAGACCAGGACAGTCAACATTTTAAAAATTACTGCTTTATAAGTGGTAATATCAGATGGAGTTCTTTTCTTCTTCAAATGCCTGCAAAAACCTTTTTGACCTTAAAGTTTAATGAACCAGAGTGTATGTGTTGGTTGGCTTTTTTCCCCAAAACACAAGTTTTGGTTTAATATCAGAGTAGATTTGTACACTCCTCTGGTTCTTTTAAAGCATTTCAAATTTTTTCTCCTTTGTATCATGATGAAATGGAGGCCTCCCTAGATTTCACAGAAAAGAATGAGGGACCAGGGTACCACAGCAAATTCTGGTCACTGTGTTTCTCATTTCTGGGGGTATTTAATGCCAAATGTATGCTTCAGGGTCCTGCATGGGTGCAGAAGTGAAATGGGAAGGAAGGGGAAAAGTTCTTTCTGTTCACTGTGTGTGCTGAAGCACAGCAAAGAGAGTGAGGAGTACTGTAGCAACCATAAAGGAAAGGAGAGAAAGAGAGAGCAGTATCAGCTTCAATTTTCTTCCTGGATACACACTTTTCACTTCAGATAATGGAATGGAGCAAATTCCTTGTTCACAGAAGGGAGAAATTGCAGGACATGCAAATTAGTAACCTCTATTAGATAATACATGCTTGTGAGATTTCCCTCTGAACTGGTATGGTACTATCAAAATGATAGGTTTGGGATTTTTTTTGCTGGCACTGGCTTTTGTCTGATCAGTGAAATACTGTAGTGTTTGCTTCAAGACTTCTACCCATGGCAGGATCAGGGAAATACCAAACTAGGCATCCAAAACAAAGAGATGGAGGGAGGCTCATATATCCTTTAGAGTTTATAGATAACTATTAGTTTGTAAGCCAGATCATACACTCATGTTCCAAGTTCTTACAATGGATCAGCTAACTTAATTGACTAAAGCTGGAGCCACACAACAGAGATAAAAGAGTAAAAAGATGTGAACCAGAAAAGGATTGCTCTTGATAACAGCAGTTCAGAGTTAGATCTGATTATGTGTAATATTAGGTGGTGTTCTGCAAAGTTTACTGGTTTGCTGCACTCCACAGATCTGAGAAAGTTCTTAAGGAACTGACAAAAAAATCTATTGCTTTCCTTAGGCTAATCTTCTCTCCTATCTCACGCAGAGAGAAGTTACTTTAGAGCTTCTCAATATTTGGTATTGAAACAGAGGAAACACTCTAAAATGTCAGCATTTAAAGACAAATTCTAAAAGCACCTAGAAGATTGTAGACTACTTAAGTAAAGTCTGGTTATGTTTGAACTCAGCACAGCAAAATTGCTTACCCTATTTTTAGTTCCTAAACACAGAATTTCATACATAAAATATTAGTGGTGGTTTCAGTGCCATCACCTGAGCAGAAAAACTCTTTGCATCCAGCACTGCTTGAACATAAATACACACCAGCGCATTAATAAATTTGTTCTTTTAACAGCATACTGTGGGAAGGATTTCTGTCAGCAGACAGATACAACACCTGTTTGGTGTGACTGTGTGGTAGAACCTTGTAGTCTGTAATACCCTGAAATCACAGGAAACACATTGTGAATTCTGGATTCTGTGAAGGGCAATACGAGAATAAGACAGCAAAGCAAAGGAAATATCAGAAGTAGGAATGTGAAATGTTACTTCTGTAGCAGATGCTGCCTTTTTTCCCCACCGTAAAGGCACCTTGAAATTTTGCAATCATCAAATTAGGAGGAGGGATTTTTATGGACAATCTCTCTGAAGTAGCAAAGAGCATCACAGTAACTTGTGCTACAGTACTTCTTCTCTGGATGTTATTCACAATACGAGAGAAAACAGAAACAGTGCAGAAGACAGTATTTGAAAAAATTTTGTGCTATCTTGATTGATCAAGACAGATGTGGATGTGAAATCTAAAGCTGCAGTGCAGTTTTGTGCCATCACACAAAAAGATGCAGTAAGATCCTAAATAGTAGTTTACAATAGAAATCTCCAAGATCCTTTATTGAGTAGAGAGTATCTGTTTTAAGTTAGCAGGCACACTGCATAGTAGAAGTGAGCTGTACAGCTGAGAAATGGAAGCTGGTATATAGTATTTCAATTCTATGACAGATTTCATTCTCTCAAGCAACAGCTTTACACATTCTTTTTTTCTTGATTTTCAAATTATTGTAACTTTTTTAAAAAAACATCTATTGACTTGATAAATTCTAGTTGTTCATTTTTTCTTGCTTTAGTGATGTAGTTTGCCTTTTTTTCACAAAGGAGTATCAAGGGTGTTGTGCTCATTGAAATATAAATGCTTTGAATGCTGAAGATACTGCAAATCAAGACTATAATTCTCTTTATGTTTTAAAAATCCTAATTTTTTAACACAAACATTTAACTATATTAAACAAATATAATTAAACATTTCTATTTTGAAATTAAAACCGAATTAACTGTTGAAGCTTATTCTGAATATAGTCTTTCCTTGATATTTCAGTTTCACTGTGCAATATTAGAATTTTTAAAATTTAAATACTTGATTTTTTTTTAAAATAATGATATTTTGCCCACCCTACTCAAACGTGACATTTAACTTGACTTATTTTCAGTTTGCAGAAGAAGCTTGAGCATGTAAAGACAACACATGAGCATTTAGATAAGGTAATTACAAAAAATACTGCTCTCATGTTTGTGCAGCACCAGGGCTGTTCAGTATTGCATGCTAGTTTTGTTACCATTTCAGAATGTTTCAGTTAGGGAGTAACGTGTTCTAAGGTATTTGGAAGATTACCTAGATTACACAAAAGGAATGTGCTTTGTTGTAGATAGATTCTAAATGGCTGTATTAAGTCTCACTTTCAAAAATAGCTTACGAGCTTCCAGTGCTCCAGTCATACAATTTGTTGATTCACATGGAGAGTATTAGTGAACCAAATAGAACTACTCTTTTTTAAATTTTTTTTTTTAGGTATTTGCAGAAACAAGTCCTAAATTTGTAGCCAATCTGTCCTGTACATTTTCTGTCCAAAACAAATTCTCTCTGGTTGAATTGTGGGTCGCAGTCCTTCTTGGGGTGTTTCTCAGTGGGTGGGGTTCACCCGTAGGCCACAAGCCCCCTCAGTGTTTGCAAAAAAGTAAAAGCTTCTATTTTTTTAAGGTGTCTTAGAAACTGAGCTTTCTTCAGGAAGTTTCTATGATTAAATTTAATTTTCAGGGTAAAACATGATGCATACAGTGCCTGTGTTTTTCTTTTTGAACTGCATATTTTAACTGTGAAGTTGCTAGTCTTGAAAACAGAAAAAGGCAATTATAATTTAGTTTTTGAACTAATGATTAAATATAAAATCAGTTCATTAATTATAATTACAGTGACAGTGTTTAATGTTTTAATGTTTTTTGTTTAATCAAAATTTTAAATATGCTCAGTTGTAGAATCTAACAATGTAGATCCTTAAAGTAGGTAGAAATGTTAAGTAGAAACCTTCCTGAATGTTGTGAGTTATAGTATCCTTGTATTATTAAGGAGATTATTGTTAGTTTTGTAGTGTGGAGCCATTCGACAGAATTCATTGTTAGTTTTCTTGTTTCTGTTTAGTTTAACACCCACATATTTAGGATGATTGTTGAGACATCTGAGGCATAAATGAGGAGAGAGCTCACAGTCGGCTGCAAGTCCTTGTTGTGTGACAGTGTGCTTTTTATCTTCATGTTGAAGGTCAACAGAAACAAACTGCACTGTTCTTGGAGCACAGTGAACTTTGCTCTGCCGTGTTTTGAAGCTGCTCAGAGTGTTAGCTCTTGGTTGTTTAGATAAGTTTACTTGGTCATTAGACAAACATTTGCTGTTTGTTGCTTTAATTTTTTTTTCCTTAAGTTAGACTAGTCATCTGAATGTAGTTGTTTGAAAGCTTCATAGGGAGTAATTCTCTCTCTGTTCTTCCAAACCATTGAGCAGTTACAGTGACAAAATAAGACTTATTATTTCTTCTTTAAATAAATTGTTAATTTTAAACTACATGCATTATTTTCATATTTTCTTTTGAAAATTGATCTTGAGCAGTTAGCTGGTGGTTGCTTGGGAACAAAACTTACTTTCAGACATCTTTATTTTCTGAATCTATTCCTCCATAGTCTGTTTATAAAAAGCTTTTCTTATGAGACAAATACAGGCTGCCTTTTATGAAAACTATGTTGATTATTTTTTGTCTGATAGAATTGTCATGAAGATTGGTATGCCAAAAACACAGCATTCTTAAACATATTTGAAAGCTTGATCATAATAGTCTCTATAGCAAAGAATTACAGGGTAGCAGCTAATGACATTAAACTGTTCAAAGCATTGTGTATGTTCTCTAAGTGCACACCCAAACAGAAACAAAAAGTAGAGCTTAATTTAGCAAATTAGAGCAGAACAAAAAGATTTTTTTTAAGTTTGATGTTGTCATATACTTGCCTTTTTATGAGGCCAAGTTATAAAGAACACCTTTTGAAATAACTGTATTGAGATATTTATTCAGTTTGCCAATAATAAGTGTATCTTCCTGTTTGCAGGCTATAATTACAGTAACATTTGAAGTTCCAGGAAATATAAGAGAAGAAAACTTAAATCTCTTTATTCAGGTAAGTAATACATCACTATCAACTCAAAAAATCATTGTGGCTTTTTACAAAAACTCATCCCATGCCACTTTGCTTACGGAAACAACTTTTTCTCTTCATAGAATCTTCTGTGGGAGAAGAATGTGAAAGATAAGGCTGGGTACACCATGGATGTCATAAGACTGAAGGTTAGCCAGAAATAACCACCTTCTTTGTTTTGTGTTTTTTGTCTTTACACCTGAAAACTGCCCTGTGCTGTCAGTTACAGACCTGTCAAAGGTGCTGCTGGATCACTGTAGCAGAGCAGGTGAATTGGAGAGTAGTAAATTGTCTATGAAACAACTCAGAAAGAGACAGCTGGCAGAGGAGGAAACATTGATCCTACTTGCTTTGAATGGAAAGGGCAGATGTACAGTCCCCAAACATCAGTAGCAGGGTTGAAAATCAAGGCATAGTTAAATCCCTTTTCATTTTCCACCTCCATTGCTTTGAAAGATACCATCCACCTCATGTATCTAGGGTTGGGGTATATAGATTGGATCCTGTATATTCCTAGGTGTACTAAAAATTGTTGCCATCATATGCAGAAATTCAATTTGGCATAACATAGGAATGCAGTAGTGGTTGTGGTCCATAATTAACAACTTTTTACAGTATTGTCAGGCTGTAGTTTTAAAGATACAGCTTCTAGGTATTCATCTTCATGGGCACTTCCTGTGTTTTTCAATTGCCTAGTTTTGAGAGGAGTAGAGGTGACAGTTCACGATCTATTTTCATTTACATTCATTATACCAAACAGCCAAGTAAATAATAAAAAAATGAATCCAGTCAGTCATGTGCCAGGCCATAAAAAATATAAGAAAGTAAAGCTCTGGTTTGTTTCCTGAGAACAGCTGACGATCATAGATAGCAACATGATTACTGGTTTCATTGGAAGAAAAGTTTTCTTGCTTTTTCAGCATCAAAATTAGAGTATCTTCATCTTCCACTTCCTGATGAATAGAAGAGAGTAGCCACTTATGTATCTGAAGCTGCCTGAAAAGCAGTAATGCCATGCACAAACACATTTTTGGTGTATTGAGCATTGGAATCAAACTAATCCTTTATGAGATGTGAGGCCTGGGATAGGATGTGTGCTGTCCCTCAGTCACAGACAAATACACCAAAGCAAGTGAACCCCAGTCAGCTAATTGCAGAACAGGTTCCAAAGTTTGTTGCTTTTATATTTATATTTTATCTGCAGTCATAACCCTTTCGGCAGCAATAGTCCTAGCATTCCAACTAATAGGTCAAATGTAAACCTATTTAATGAAATATTTTAAACTTTTTCTTTCTTTAGGGAAGTGTCCTGGTTTAGGGCAAATTCTGGGAGGAACTTCCAGGAAGTATAAGACATGTTTTACAGAATGTGTTCCATTAAAATATTTTAGAATATTGTAGTATGAAGTGATGAAAACTGTTTTAATAGAGCTTTTGGTATATGGGTTAATGGACTCACACTGACTGTAATCCTTTCTAAGTCTGTTGCTAGTTGTTTTACTTCACTAATGTTTATTCTTTCTCCAACATTCAGAGATTCTGTTTCAAAAAAGTAAATATACTGAGCATAAGAGCTTAATTGCACTAATCTGAAATCACGTATTTTTGTTCATTTTACATAATTTTGTTGGCAGGCTTTCATGGACTCCATGTCAAACACCATATATGTATTCAAAGAGGCATAGTAGATGATGGCATTTAATTTTTGCTTGAGCAGGCTAGGTACTGACAAATGAGGAACAGAAGGCAGAGTATGGTGAAGTGTAATTCTCAGCCTTAAACAAAATCAGGAGAAGTGAAAATGGATGTTTGGAGTAACTGTGTTGATTGATAATATATGTTTATTTTGATTAACAGTTGCATAGTTGCCAGAAATACTATTCCCTGCTTGAACTAGATTGAAAGTTTTGTTCACCCCCTTACATATTTTAGTTTTAAAGTTTTGTTTATATACCCTAACAGTTATTTTTCTGATAAGGGACTGGTATCTATTCAAGGCAAATCTCATCAAGTGATAGTCCAAGGTGTCCATGAGCTCTATGACCTGGAAGAGACTTCCGTAGCCTGGAAAGAAGATGAAAAGAGAACAAACAGGCTGGTCCTAATTGGTAAGAGGAAGTTACACATCTCCTTGTTTGAGTTTAAGAAGCTGTTTTTTTTTTTTTTCCACAGACAGTCCTGTGATTTGGCCAGTGAAAAGCAGTCAGGCTAAACTGGCGAGAATAAGTGCAGTGAGTCTGTTGAGCATAACCCTCTCTCAAAGTTTATCCATCAAAACCTCCAGAGGTTCAAAATTGCAGCTGAGAGGAGTCTACACTACCCCTATTAGTGCCACCAAAATCAAACCAAATCAAGTCAATAAAATAATACTAAGCTTTCATAAAATTTGTTGGCATATTTAATGTTATTTTTAAAATCTGTAATTATAAATTGGGTGATGGGAATAGTTTGAATGTTTCATACTTAGTAACTGCAAGGAAGGTAATTAAAGCTTTAAAATGTTTAAATTTAGTTTTGTTTCTGAAAAGCTTGCCATGCTGAGGTTCTGTGTTTCTATTTTATGTTTATTTCTTTTTGCTGTGCAAAGTGTTTTATTACCAAAAATAATCTACTTTCTCCCCTTTCCCTTATTTGTGCAGCTTCAAATCTGTCGCTGTCATAATTTTAGTAGTGCTATTCTCACTGACTGATATAATAAACATTTTATTAGGTTAGAAGAAGCTACTTGTATGTGCTTTTTTGTAACGCACTGTAAAATGCAGTTAAGTATTTTATTTCTCTTTACAGGCAGGAACTTGGACAAGGAGATCATCAAAGAAGTATTCATAGCCACTGTGAGAGCAGAACAAGGAAACAGTTGACATAAAACTATAAAAAAGTTTTAATGTCTGTTTTAATCCTGCAAGAATTTTGTGACAGAAAAGACTGAATGGCATGGACTCTATTAGTTTCTCTATCCCCTTGCAGTTTATGCAGCAGTTAAACTGTGAAGTCTTCCTAAGAATTCCGGATGACCTACTGCTTAAAGATTAGCTCTTTTGGTCTAGAATCAAACACAATTCTCCTATATTGGATTTGGTTGAAGCTGTGTCAGCAACATCATGTAACGGAGCAGAAATGCAGATAGGCAAAAGGCTGTTACATTCTACATGAAGCATTACTGTAGGGATGTGGGAAACATGTTTTAAACCTAGTGCTCCCTCTTGCTAACCTCCTCTTCCACTGGGAATAAAGCAATAGTGATTATTGCCAGTGATGTAACCACAGTACAAAATGTTTAGTGTTTACTATTAAACTGTCTTCCATCTCTTTGCACTTGCTCTGTGGTTTTTGAATGTATGGACCCATCCCAGATGCTGCTAAACCTGTTGTATAATGAAACTGAAAATACACAGGTGGCAGAGGCACAAGATCACATGGAGTATATGTTATCTGCACAACAGCTGTGGATGCAGTGTTTGGTCACAGTCAGCAGTGTGAAGATGTACCTGAACTCTTTGATCTTCTAGGCCATGACCCTGCCAGTTCTGGGTTTGGGGAACTGGGGACTGCACATTTCCACTGTGTTCAGGCTGCTCTGCATGATTTGTTATGGGATTCTATGACACTACTTTGAAAACCTACTCTGAAGCTTTTCTCTCTCTACTCACTACAATTTAGAGTTGAACTTCCTGCCCTGTGCATTCTCCAGCACTTTTTGGTCACCTCTTAGCTTGAGAGGGGTATTTTGACTACAGCTGTGTGAAAGCAAAATGAGTCAATGCAAGAAGCTAATGTAGAATTAAGAATGTTTACAAACAAAATTCTAGGACATGCAGTTCCTGGAAGATGGCCTTTTAGCTACAGTGCTTGCTATGGATGCTTGGTGATGTGTCTGAATAAGTAGAAACTTGTTTTCAGTATTTTGGAGTGTGTTACTTGTCTCACATCTAACTTGAAAAAAGCAGAAGAACGATGGCCATTCCCTTGTTCTATCCCTCAGCCAGTATCAGCAGTCTTAATTTTTTTCACTTTGCTTCTACTGGCATGTATGAGTTGGGAATTTGTTTTCAAAAGAGCTGAGGATGGAGACATTTATTAATCTTTCACTGCCCAGAGCTGGTGTCTTGAATAAAATATTTAAGTTATGTATCTTAGCTAACAGACCTCTTTAGTCTCCCAGTAGATACATCAGCAGGCATGACTTCATACCTTACATTAGAATTAGTTTTGGATGGCTTGAAGTAGTTTTCAGGACTTATTTTTTTACTAAAGGTATAGAGAACCATCTGCTTATACAATGTTGCTTTATGTTTAGCAGACCTTGGTGGCATTTGAGTGAACTCCTATTGCTGAGTGATAACTGTGACTGTTTCCTTTAGCAAATAGAACTCTTCATTTTTAAAACTAGTATATGTTCTCACACTGTTTTGGACTGTAGAAATGACACAGTCCTTTATGGAAATTTGTCAAGTACCATCACTGTTATTCACTGAGTAATAAGATCATGTAAATGTAAAGTTGTGGATAACATATTTCTATTTTTTGCTGCTTTTCCTTCTATTTGTCACAGGAAAAGTGATCAAAATACCTCTTACCTTAAAAATGGCTCATGTAATGGGAGAACTCTGTTCTCTTTGGAGTGATTAATCTGTGAAGTGTTGCTAACTTTCAACTGGAAAAAAAGTTCAGAGACCCAATATGAAGAGTTTCAACATGGATGGCTTACATAGTCATATTTTAGATACTTATTTTTAACATTTGCTCACCCACCACACACTCCACCACTCTAAAATTTCCATGATGACAGTCAATATACTGGGGGGTTTGCAGTAGATGGGTATCTCTGCAGCTGGAAGTGTAAGCTCTGCACTCTACATAGCTCATGTTGATACTATTTACCCTTTCTTGCTGGGATAAGTAGCAAGAAAGTCTGCTTGCAATGCTAATGTCAGAGAATCCAGCCAGTATGCACATCTTTGTCTCTGCTTCTGTGTGCTTGCCTGCATATTTCACTGCATTCCCTGGGATGGAGAGCAAGCAGCTCCTGAGCAGGGTGGGAGTCTGCACTCTTGCTGCTGGCTGTCAGGTTCCCCCAGTGCTTTGTCCTCTATTCTGTTCACACGTAATGGCAGTGGAAACATGCCAAGGACCTCCTCCTTTATCCTGGTCTCCCAAGAAGACCACCGGTTACATTTTTTGGATATTTACTTAAACCAACTTTTTCTGGTCTGTTCTTACACGCCTAACCTGGGGTGCTGTGTCTTGTCTTTGCAACACGCCAGAACAAAAAGAGGAGGAAAAATAACGATGGCTCTATAAAAGCTGTGAAATTACTGTAATATTTGTGTTACTGGGAGCTGTAAGGATGCCTTCTCCAATGAACTAGAATTGGGTTGAAGTGAGGTTGTATAGCAGGGTGAAAGGGACAGGCAGACACCGCTCAGCACCGTCCTGGGGTTGTGGTGTGGATGGTGGGGCAGCCAGGGGATGCTCAGGTTGGGGTGAGGAGGGATCTGGTGCAGACAAGGATTAGCAGTTCTCCATGTGCAGGTCCCAACAGGGACACAGCCACATCTCTGAAGAAATGCTGGCCATCTAGATCGGGGCTTGTTTCCCAGCCAGATACCTCCCAGTAATGGTGCTTCAATCCCTCCACCAAGAGACACAAAGCTCTAGGTAGGAAGTGGTCTTGTCAGCAAACCCTGCACATTTTGTTCCTTAGGAACAAAGGGACAGAGACAGAGGAATTTCTGTCCTAGAGGCAAATTGCAGTCACTCCAGTGATTGAATGATTTGATCCAGTACTCAGTACCTTCATGAATATCAAACATCTACAGAAACAGACTTCTACAAAGCAGCATTTTCCCCCACATTATTCTATTTTCACATGTTTTTATGAGCTCCGTTGAACTTGAAACTGACAAAAATTATATCCTTGCACTCTTGTCCCATTTGTCTATATCACCTGTTGGGTTTAATCTTCATGAATTACCCAGGAAGATGAATGGATGATGATAGTTTAATTTTTTATGCCCTTTAAAATGTAGGCAGTTCTGAATTTGGTATTATTTTACTAGATTCTCACTTTTTAATCCTTGTTGTATAAACTCCTGCCTGCTGGAGTAGGTTGTTTTCCATGCTCCATCTCAACTCCTGTAGGCAGGATATGACCAGAGGGGACAGGTTGGACAGGGTCGGGATACCGTGTTGGGCCGCCTGCTGTCCTCATTTTCTATGTTTGCAGCTATTCTTTGTTCATCCTGCACTGTTCTACAGCTTCACATTACATCCAAATTTGTTATATAAATTATATATACATTATATACACTACATATATACACTATATACATACTACATCCTGTGCAGACCTGTATATATATACATTATATACAGGTGTGCACAGTTTTAACTAAAAAAATAACAGTTTTTTATGTGAATTGCTTACAGCAGTGGGATTCCAGTACTAGGCCTGTGCTGCATTTCTTATCACCCCTTATGCCTGTACTCCTCTACAACACATCCTTGTCTCCACTTCTCAAGGCCACTGATACAGTATCAGTCACATTTCCCTATGCTGCATCATTACATTAAAGCCATAAATACCTCATCCTACACAGAATAGCAGCTTGTTACTATAGCTGTAAAAAATATGGCTGTAACATCCAAGGATAAAAAAGCAAAACAAATTAACAATTTACACCTGGCCAGTTAGAGAAACTGCTGTCACAAATAAATTGAAGAAGTCAGAGCTTCAGGCAGGTCAGAAGAAGACTGGCCACTCCAGGTGTGGCAAACCTCAGCCCCGAGGTGCTGCACACTCAGTGCAAAGCTTGTGGCCTGTTACTGGCTGTGGCAGTGGCATCCTGCAGGGTGACAAGGCTACGTTCCCATCCCAGTGCCCCACACACAGTCCTTTGCTCTTCCAGCAGTGCAGGCAAAGGGAATGAAGAGGAAATCCAAGTCTGGCTATGGCCAGCAGCTTCACACAGACACCTGCTCAAGGCATCCTTGGCCTCAGTTCTGTACACATCAACATCCACAGAGATTTTCAGAAAAGGATGCAGCTGTAACAGATCAAGCATCAAGCAGTCTAGGATGTGTATTGCCCATTAAGAAATGAGTATAAACATTTGTAACTTGCATTTACTTTAAAATAGTGGTTTAACATTTATTTTTAATTGGTTTTATTGTAGTGCTTCCAGTCTTTGAGCATAATAGGATGTCTCAGTGATCTTACTGTCCTGACTCAGCTAGCCTGAAATACCTTCTAATTTCAAATTATTCTGTTAATAGGATTCAAATCTGTTGTATCTCTTTCAGTTTAATAATTTCAACCTACAAGCACAGCTAATTTGCTATTTGGTTTCTTCATTGCTTTCTCTGTAGTATTGAAATATTCAAGCTTCTTTTTAATCGGAATGAGCAGTTAATAATGATCTTATAATGTTAAAATTGGTATTTCTTATAATTTCACTTAAGTGCAACAGACAAAGCCACATTTCTCTGCCTTGACCACTGCAGAATTTTGTTTTAATTCACAAGAGGTTGTTCACAATCAGAGCATCAAATCTCATCTTATGGAGAAAGTTTATTAAAAACCTCTCTGACAATTGCCGGCTAACAATATACAACAACATAATGCCATTCTAATGTTAAAACAAGGTGAAAGGGCCTGGTTTTGTAAACTGATATGGCTGCTATCAGTGCACTGGGGGCTACCTCAGCAAAGGCTTGACATTCCTATGACATTTAAGGTGTACTTTCTAGGAGGTTTCAATCCATAGGATAACCATACGGTTATTGGATCACAGAATCATAAAATAGTTTGGTTCAGATGGGACCTTTAAAGGCATCTAGTCCAACTCCTACACTGAGCAGGGACACCTTCAACTAGATCAGTTTGCTTATAAATCACAGCCTGAATAAACAAAACTTCTTAAACCATAGTGTTTTTACTCGCTTCTAAATGTTCTGCTACTTTTTTTCTGAAAACATGCCTGTGGGATCAGCATCTGCCTTAGAGGAATTGGAGGTGAATAAAAAATAAAACTGGCACGGTTGCTGGAGTTCTGGTTTGCAAACAGGAATATCAGAAAGTAATATCTCAGAGGACAACTCAAAGACTAAAGCAGCATAATACTTGAGCTGCTTTAAATACAAACTACTATAAATATAAAAAAATATTTATAAATATGAAAGAGTTTACTATCCAATAAGTAAGAAAATTTTACTCTGTGAAGAGCTCTGCTGTTTTTTTCAGGGGAAACAGAATTTGTTCTAGAAGAGGATTTATCCCAACTGCTCCATTTCTTCGTTTTTGCCTTCTAGCAGCCGATCTACTCCCGAGAAGGCAATGTCACATTCAACGAGTGTTTGGTGTCGCCTAGCGGCAACATTTGTTTCAGCAACTTTGTCTATTTCAGCTTTTCGACGACACAGATGTAGTCTTCTAGGAAATTCTATCTGATTATGGTTGTACGCTTTTTTTCTGGGTAATAAAGGAGGGAGTTTATGGAAAATAAAAATCTGTATCCCTTTAGACTTATGGTTCAGTCTAAAATCAGAGTGAGATTTTTTTTTTGTTCCCCTCTGCATATTCTTTCCTCTTTCTTCTAAAATTAAGAGAATACTAACTTCGTGGTTTTGAGGGAGGACTTTCCTGAGATAGTTGGAAGACTGAATTGATATCAAAAGTGCCTGAGAAGGTAAGTTTTAGCTTTCCTGCCCCACCACCATAGGAAGAGGGATAATTTAATAATGTTCTTCAAAAAGAGTGGTCAGAGTGAAAAGTGTTGTCTTTCTGACATATTTTTAGTTTATTGGGGATTTTTTTTTTAATCTCCCCACCCCCCCGGGCATCCCTGAGGCTACAGGATGGACAGTGTTGCTGATTAATTATAGAGCCATGAAAGAGACTGAATGGGAATTGGCATCATTGACATAATCTGATCCAAAGTAAAACCTGACAGGCAAAGGCCAAAAACAGCAAGTCAAACTAGCACCCTTAGTTAAACAGGTAAGTAGAAATAGCCCGTCACTGATGTGCAAGAGGAGCATCTTGGGAAAAAGAACTGGTAATTCTGGAGTAACTAAATCAGCATGTTACTTCCCTAAAAGCATTGTGGTCTAAATAAAACAAACTTGTTCCAGTGAGTTCAGTGAAAGGTTCATTTCTGCAGTGGTAGGCTGCAGAACCAGATGAAAGGTTGGGCAAAACTGAGAGTGGAAGACACACCAAAACAGAAAGGCTAGTTTGTCTGACCAAAATTTTCCAAAGGTGTACATTCTAATGGATACCCCCAACTAGGCACCCTTCCTGGCTGTGAGAAGAGCAAACTTTTCAGGGATGAGCCAGAAGGTTTGGTAGGTTACAAAAGAGAAAAATAAATCAGACTTTGGCTGTGGAGAGAGCTCCACAGAGGCTGACAGAGCAGACATACCCACAGAAGGAAGTGCAGCTCCACCATGATCCACACTTCAGAGTGAAATTACACCTTTGACTTGTTTTCCCCTGGACCTTAGGTAAAGGTTTCTTCTGGACTCTTTTAATAATTTTAAATAACTGTTCTTATGTCTGTCTAATCTTCCAGAAGAAACAGTAAGAGTCACTAGAATATGGAAAGTTTGTTTAGCAGACATGGTATGTTGCTGTGAGAAATTTTTGTCCTTTCATCACCTATTGTCAGAAGATACAACAAGTTCCCTGGGAAAATCAATTTGTCAGGTAGCATTTAGACCATGCATGCTGAAAAATTACTTGACCCTTGGCATGAGAGAAAGAAGAATTCTTAGAAAGAGAAAAATATCAAGCACTTTGTCCAATAGTGTTCCCTTAAATGGCAGAGTGAGACAGATGGCATGATGAAGTTAACTATTTTTCAGTGGGTGCAAAAACCCCCCCAAAGCAAACCGTTAAGCAGCTATGCAAAGTGATCAATACCATAATGTTGACACCTATTAAAGAATCACTGGAATTCTGTCTGGGACTCTTCCTTAAAATTAGGAGTTTTAATCCTTAGGTCTCAAAGTGTTTTCTAAAAAGCCAGCAAATTTGTTTGTTGAACTGAGACTTAAACATATTGTGTCTTTCCCAAAACCTCAGAAATAAAGCTGCTATTAAAATCTTCCATTTGAAGGAGCTGTTCTTCTATGCTGCTTTATTCTTCCTTTTTTGTTTGTTTGTGTTTCTGTGTTTGTGTTCTTGAGTAGTTTTAGCTTTGAGTTCTTGTCAGAGATGCTGCGACTGAAAGCAGAGATGGGATTTTGCTTTTATTACCTTGTTCTGTTGTTGTAGAAGACAAACACATATAA
Source organism: Sylvia atricapilla (assembly GCF_009819655.1). Lineage (NCBI taxonomy): Eukaryota > Metazoa > Chordata > Aves > Passeriformes > Sylviidae > Sylvia > Sylvia atricapilla. Next base: position 84,682,521 of record NC_089174.1, on the reverse strand, counting down.
GGCAAGGAATCCCTGTATCAATCATTATGGTGACTGTGTATCTTCCTTTAGACATGTTGGTGAAGAGGTTTTGTAGGAACATTTCTTCCTCTGTGTTTTTAAACTTTTCATATGCTTTGACTTAATGTTGAAAATCACAGGCTTTTAAAATGGATGAAAAAGAGATCTCTACTACAAATTCAGTCTCTCTTTCATATACTAATCTGCTAGTACAGCAAGAAAAACAGCAGTACTTCTTTCTGCAACCCCAGCAACCCTGGGCTAGGAGACAGATAGGCAGGATAAATTTGAGAATGCATTTCTGTGTTATCATTGCCCAGCTCCCAGCATCAAGCCATTGTGTCTCAGCTGAGGTTTTCCTTTTACTCAGTAATTCCACCACTGAGAAGGATGGAGATACACAGAGAACATGCTTTCTTGTAAGGAGGGGACTTCAGACCCTGAAGTAGTTTGTTGGCCAGGAACCCACAGTGCACACAAGTGGGTGATGATGTGAAAGAGGCCATTCAGTTGGCAGTATCTGTAAGATGTGGAACATTGTAGAACATGATGTCACCTGAGCATTACAGCCTGGAGGGCCTTGTCACTCTCACTGGATGCAGTTGCAGTAGCTATTTCTTCCACCTCTGGAAATCAGACTTGGAATCTGCAGGTCTGCTGCAGTAGGAACGGTTTGGAAGTTGTGCTTTATTCTTTGCATATCATGTGCTGGAATGACAACCATGTGGATAAATTTTCCACTCTTAACTGGTGACATAATTGGTAAATAACCATAAATGGAAGCGTAAGGCTTCCAAAGTGCATATGAAGTAAGTTCCTGCTAAATCAGGCCTTGACAACATGGTGCTTACTTGGCAGTACAAACAGCTTGTTAAACAGAACATTTTTGTCTCTGTCACACAATCTGGCAAGACTGTGGTGACTGCACACTTAATTTCATATAAAGTAAGATTAACTAATTTATTTTCAGTTAGAGAAAGGGTATCACTCACTTGAGAGTGGGCAAAGCTACTTGAATAAGTTTTCTGCATCCTTTGGACATTTTGGAGGATCTTCCTTTTGTAAGAGTTGCTCTCTCTCTTAGGTTAATAATTGATGATTGTCCTGGTTCCTTTTCTCAATCCTTTTCTTCCTTCCCGTTTCTCCTGATTAGATGGATAGTAACAGGCAATTTTATGAGTCAGACCTCACTTACACAACATCATGAGCCTCTGGGATAGCAGTAAATCAGTTGTCAATATGAGAAATATGTTTTCAGGGAATTTTTCCTGTTTTGGCTTTGTAAATCAATTTGCATTTGTGTGAAAATGTTCCTTAAAACAATCACCCTGTTTCACAGTAATTACAGAATTGCAGTCATAGTGAAATATAGCCTTTCTGGGGATTAAGCAAAATTTCCAGAAAAGAACCTGATGAGTATCCATGAGATCATAAATACTACTTCTTAATAAGACTCCGCAACAAGGGAACTAACTTTCTTATAAAAATATAAAATACATTTTCTCTGCCTTTTCTAACATAATAAGAATGCTTGCACAGAAAAACTTTAATTTGTGAACTGAAAGACAAGACAGATAAAATCAGTCCAAATATGCAGATTGTTTTCAATTTTATTTTCTCTTTCAATTTAACTCCTAAGTAATTTACATTTTGAAACAAAATCATTGCAAGTTTAAGAAAAAAAATAGAAAATGTCTCATTTGGAAGCACTGGGGTTTAAAAGTGATTTTGTTCTTATTAGCAAAACAATGTATTAATTGAATTGCAATTTTTTTGAGTGATTTAAATAGATTGGCATTTTCTTTTTAGAACTTTCTTGTTTCAATAGCTCAAGTAAACAACTTACAGTAAGTGCATGCCATTCTTCATATGATAACTGCACTGTAAGAGGAACTGGAGTACCCAGCTCAGTTGGCAGGATGAGAATTTGAACTTCAAGACATGGCACCACGAGAAATGCCTGAATTAATTTGAGTATCCACATTTCTATCTGGAACAGATATTGCATGAAACAATTGTAAAAATATGTTTCCATCTAAAACTCTGGTATTATACTGGTGATGAATTGTCATGAAATGGTGATGAAATGAACTTAAAGGCAAAATTTGCTTAGTTAATGGCGCTGGGTCAATTCACCCGCAGCATTTGTAGGCTGATACAAAATATTTTTTCCTAAACAGAAAGGAAGTGTCATGTCCATGGCAACTTCCTGTACGTTGGCATCAAATCAAAACCGGGCTGGGCTTCCATAACTTACCTTCAGGAAAATCCACTAGTATTTTCTGCCACCTTGCAGAGGGGACATTTCAGGTCACCAAGTCAACTGAATTAGAAGAAACTGTGTGGCTACAAAGGGCTTCTGTTGCAAGGGGACAGACTCCTTTCTGTCAAATCCACACAGGCAACAATCCAACTCCCAGCTCAGTGCATGAAAAAGCTGGACCTAAAAGGGAAAAAGGCACCAGTACAATCCTGGAAAAAAAAAAAAAAAAAAAAAAAAAAAAGAACAAACACAAAAATATAGCTCTTAAAGTAATTAACACTGCCATGTTGTCACAAGACAAATGAGTTATGGTAAACATTTTAAGGCTCAGGAATTAAAAAGCTTTAAGAATCAAATAAGTAGGGGGTGAAAATGTTCCTGAACCAGACTGAATATGTTAAACCAAGTTTCTAAAATTGGCATTCAGAAAGCTAATTGTTTTAGTTGGAAACAGAACAAATTTAACATGTATTCTGTCACTCCATTAAGATGTTTTTTATTTTAGCACCCTTTTAAAAACTCTCAACACAGTTTGGCAATATTAAGAATATATTTAGCTGTTGTTTCCCAAGAAGACATTCCAGACTTTTAATATCATCCCAAATTGATAATAATTCATTTATTGAAAGTATACAGCAGTAACCAGTTAATGCACTGCAGTATTGGCCATTTACAGACACTTCCACTTCTCAATAACATCTTCTGAGAACAGAACTGCCTATGGGACCTGTGCTGCTACAAAACAGAAATTGAAGCATCTACCCATGGATAAATGTATCAACATAAAGCTAAACTGGATGCTGGAAAACTTAAGAACTGAACTAAAAAGAGTAAAAAAATTGATCCTTTTCTTCAGCATTTGTACCAAAATGTTCAGGCTCCCTACATTAACTTTCTCATCCTTTATAATGCTCCTGTGAAGGCTGGTATTTTATTTTTTAAAACAAAAGCTGAGGTCCCTCTGAAATAGCATGACTTTATGGCACAGTTTTGGAAGGTATTATAAGAACCAAAATGAAAGTGGGGTTACATAAACTTTTGGATGGACTTACCTGAAGCAGAGCTTGAGATTGAACTAAAAAAATTGCCCTGCTCAGTATAACACATTACACTTCTGGTAGTGCCTTTATCAAGGCAATGCTTCAAAAGACTGTAAAACACATTTTTTCATTACTGTACATAAATTACATGGTTGGAGACAAGCAATTCTGGAAAATTGTCATTGGTTGTCTCTCTTAAAATATACGTTCTGAGAATATCAGTGTTTGCAGAGTTTTGAAATTTGATTCAAATTGATATGTTTTCTTCCAAATGCTCAAGACATTTCCTTTATCCACATGAAAAATGCCATGAAATCTTTATTTCAAAGACTATCACATTTCTTCTTACTTTGGTCATGTGTTTTCCTTTACTTGGATCTTATCTGTTCTTTCTAAGACTTTCCACCTTTGTTGCTGTTTCCTTGTTGGGTACTTGCTCTGATTTTATTTCAGCTCTCACTAATGCACATTAATTCAATGTCATGGTTTTGTTGCTGGCAGTGCCCAAATTATTTAAGATACAGCTACCTCATTTAAATTGTGCTTTGTTTATACTAGGGATATGAGAACTTGTGTTTCCACAGGGCAGATTTTTCCCTTTTGTGGTTTAAAATGCATTCTGAATCAGTTTAGGAATTCAGTTTAGGAAGCCACAGTCATGACACATGACATTAGTCTAGCAGGTCTAACAAAAGAGAAGAATTACAGTTTTCCTGTATGTGCTCTGGCCCTCTGCTGCAGTATATGGCCCACCATAAAGGTATTCTGCCAACAGAAGAGCTAAAATTCTTGTATCTGTTTAAACGGATTACTTTGCTTAAACGAAACTGTTGGGCCTTGTCTTGCATGTGGAGCGTTTTACTGTGATGGCAGCCGTCCCTGCCAAAGAAATGCATGTGTAGAAGATTGTATCTTAAACTGTCACACTCTATCTGCTATGAACCACTAAAAAGGCTGCAGAAATAGGGCTCAAAACCATGAGCTCTTCTGGTTACCATTCAGCAGGTGACTCTCACCGACTCCTAAAGAACTACTGAAAACTAATGGATTAACTCTTAGCCTCTGCAGAAGACAAAAACATTTTACCCCATGTTTGCCTGGCCACCTCCTATCACTGCATGTTGCTTTGTTGAACCATAACATTTCACCAGGCTTCTGAGTGGTGTGTGAGCAGACTCCTCCACAGAAACGAGAAAAATGCATTATACAACTTTTTCTGCCAGTCAGATACAGGTCTACACCAGGAATGTCCTAAGCACAAGAATGACATTGAGGTTACATGACTATTTTTCCCCATACTCCTCCAAGAGAGGTGCCCTAGCAAAAAAAAAAAAAAAAAAAAAAAAAAAAAAAAAAAAAAAAAAAAGCAAGCTGTGTGGGCCCAGTGTGAAAAGAGCATTTGGATGGAAAATTTCAGCTGATGTTTGACAGTCACGGGCATCTATAAACACAGCCTTTATGCTGGGAAATGTTAGGCATCTTCACAGCCGCTAGTGCCACCACCTCTGCATTTCTAAGCAGAATGAACCCATGTCAATGAAATAAGTTCTACCATACATCTGCATAAAATGCCTTAGTTTATCATGGGGAAAGACACCTTGGCTTTACTGAGAGTGAGCCTGGAAAGACACCAGCACGGTCAACAAGCATGCCCCTCTTTAAGCTTACCTACAATACAAAAACCTTGCTTTTGAGCAGTACAGTTAGGGGAAAAAAAAAAACCCTAAAAATCGATTCTCTTTGTTTGTTCTTTAATTGCCTGCTCCCCTGTTACCTGGCCTGGGACAGCAGCGCTGCCCGGCCTCACCCCAGCCGGACTCTCAGCTCCGTGCGGGCTCTGAATGAACTCTTAGCCTCTGCAGAACACAAAAACATTTCACCCCATGTTTGCCTGGCCACCTCCTATCACTGCAGCTAACACGTTGCTTTGCTGAACCATAATATTCCGCCGGGCTTCTGAGCGGCGTGTGAGCAGACTCCTCCACAGAAACGAGAAAAACGCCTTATAAAACTTTTTTTTTTTTTTTTTTTTTTTTTTTTTTTTTTTTTTTTTTTCCCCCCGCTCAGATGCAGGTCTTCACCAGGGATGTCCTAAGCACGACACGGAGGCTCACCCCGGGCGGACTCAGCCCCGTGCGGCGCTGCCCGGGGTACCCGGCTCCCGGCGGGGGCCCAGCGCTGACAGACCGTGATCTCCCCGAGCAAGTGTGCAGCGCTGGCTCGCCCGCTCCTCTCTGCCTCCAGTTACATCCCTGGCAGCAGCCCGCGACTCTCGGGCTTCGCTTTCCAGGGTTATTTTTGGCCGGGGCCGCCGCACGCTGACGGCAGCGAGGCGGCGAGGCGCCGGCGGGGCCCCCGGCGGGGCGGGCGGGGAGGAGGCGGCGCGCACCCCGAGCCCGCCCCGGCTCCCCCGCGACGCCGAGCCCCGGCTGGGGGCCGCCGGGGGCCGAGCCGGCTTCGCCCCGCCCGGGGAACGCCTCTGGGCTCCCCTCCGCCGGCCGGGCAGTCTGCGCCGGGGCCGCCGCTGCCCAGAGGAAGCGGGCGGGCGGCAGCCGCCATGGAGCGGAGCCCCATCCCCGTGCTCACCGTGCAGACGGCGCCCTACGAGGACCAGCGCCCCACGGGCGGAGGGGGCCTGCGGCGGCCCACGGCGCTCTTCGAGAGCCAGCGCAACTACCTGCCCAACTTCGTGCAGAGCCTCCTCTCCTCGGTGGACCTCCGCGACCGGCAGGGCTGCACCATGGTGGTGGGCAGCGACGGCAGGTACTTCAGCAAGACGGCCATCGAGATCGTCGTCCAGATGGCCGCGGCCAACGGGGTAAGCCGTCCCCTCACGGTTCCCGCCGCCCCTCACGGTTCCCGCCGTCCCCTCACGGTTCCCGCCGTCCCCTCACGGTTCCCGCCGCCCCTCGGCGCTGCCCGCGCCGTGCCCCCATGAGGCAGAACCTTCCAGTGTCACCCTCCGCACAGCTCTCGGGACACAGGTGAAGCTGTATGTCAGCTCTGTCCGCCTCAGGTGCCCCTGGGCCGCGGCAGCTCCGTCGAGGTGTGACACGGGGCGGGGATGGTGGCAGCGCCGTGCCCTGCTGGTTCACACCTTATTTTAGAAGGAGGGAGGCGTGGGAGCCGAAACTTTAGGGAAAACGTGGCGGAGTTAAAAATAAGTACGCGGGAAGCAAAGGTGTCAAGCATCTCCCGGTCAGAATGTTTTAGAAATAATTCAGGATGCTGTGGAAGGAAGGGGAATTCAGCATTTTACCCACACCTTAGGGAAAACAGTAGTTATTTTCTATTGGTTGCTTACTAGCAAATAATAAAATGCGGGAAGACAAGAGGTGGCAGAAACCTCTTGTCAGACGGCATACAAATTTTTCTCGTGCAGTTTTGAAAGTAGGAAGGAACTCAGGAAGAAAAGTTATGCCTTCTGCTAGATACATGTGTGGATGTGCATGTACAGAAAGCTGGAAACACCAGATAATGCAGGTTTGAAGTTCCTACTTGAAAGCAGAGTTGAAATTACTATCTCTTGTTACGATGCCTAGACTGATCCTCTGGATTTGGAAAAAGGAGTGATAGAATTTTATTTTATTTTATTTTTTTTTAAGGGTAGTTTTTTAAAAAGCTCAGTACTTTAAAGACAGTCCTTTCAAAAGATCTTTCACTTTTGAAATTAATTTCCATATGTGTTCGAATTTTCCCTGCTGGTTTGTTGTCACATATGAGACCAGCCAGTCTCATGTGAGTAATGAGTATTTTAAATTTACTCCTAAGGCATGTTCTCAACATGCTGATAATATCAAGCAGATGCTGAGCGATGCCTGAGATTTCAGAGGCTGTGTTACATGCTGTCTACCTAGTGCAAAATCACTGTTCCTGCAGGGACGTGGTAGAAGCCAGGGTTTATGTGGCCCAGGGTGTGGGAGGGCTCTGTAGGGGACACTGGTGAAAGTGGGGACAGTGGCAGGACTATGACCGTGGTCCCACCTGCAGTGGCAGGAAAGGGAGCAGCAGGGAGTGAGTGTAGGGCAGAGGAGGTGGGCTGGTGTGTGGGGAGTTGCAAGGAAGGTGAGACAGGACACAGAATGCTGCTCTCTATTCTCATTGCCCATGTAGCTCAGAGCAGATAGTCTCACTGGTGAAATTGTACCTGTTGAGCAGGTGGGAGTACCTGTTGAGCAGCAACAGCCAAAGCAAGAGTCCAGCAGCAAAAACTGCCCTGCTGAGGCTGAGGTCCTTGCATGCTGGTAGGAGCCACAAGAATGGGTTAGGATGCAGAGTGACCACAAGATTTTGAAGAAGTTTAGGGTTTAGAGTAGCAGGGGCTTCTCAGCCAAGTTATGCTGACTAATTTTTTCTGTCAGCCTGCCTCCTTCCTACTGCTTCTGTCACATTCCCTGTCTTGCTGGAATATCTTTCTGACCTCAAGAGATTTCCAGTTTGAGATGATTCTGACACCTTGCTGTAATAATGCTTTCCCCTTTTCTTAAGTTCCTGCAAGTTTCCTAGAAACACAGTTTCTCCCTAGTGCTTTCTGAAGCCAAACCCCAAACTTTTCTGCTTGTAGTTCTCACAAATATCTGAATTCACATATAGATTGTCTTGCTAATGACACAGTCCTCAGAAGTTCAGCCACCCAGCTGGTAGGGAGCCCTTGAAAGGGCTTCTCATTTCCATGTTGTAATGCTCTGTTCCCTCTCTAACATCTTCACCCTGCACACCCTCACCTCTGTTTCTCTCAAGCACAGTGTAAATACATGAGTTTCATGTTTACTTAGTACTATTTGTATGTTTTATTTTTTGGCTGTTAAAATACATGTGCTGGGAAAATATCTGAATCTCCTTAATAGCTCTGTTTAGTGCAGAGCTATATTAAATGGGAGGAGAGGAAGAGAAGACCCGTGAGAACAAGTATCTGTCCCTTTGGGTGAGTTAATATCATGAGAAAGCTGGTAGCTGGTATTACAGGGAAAGAAGTGAACTGGTGTAGGCTGGAGCAGATGAAACGTGGGGAAGGCTTGGAAGGAGCGTTGAAAATGTTCAGCTGCCCTGAGTGCCAGCAGTGCTGATAAACTGAACTTTAATCTCCTTCCTGGAAGACACATACCGAGAGCCATGGCTAGTTGTGCTGGCTGAGTACGGAAATAAAAGTGATTTTCTATTATCATCTGTAAATGGATTGCCCTTTAGAGTTGCTAGGTTCCTCTTGTTCTAACTTGGTGACTCATCCCACATTCCCCCTGTGCTAACAGCCCAGCACGGCTGGCATGGGCTCCAGTACAAGGAATGGGGATAAGGTGCCCTGCTCAGTCAGCTGCCCATGCTTGGCCTGCCTTCTACTCATCCTTGGTGCTGCAGCACAGGGCTGCAGGTACATGCACCACAGCTGCAGCCTGCACAGCTGCAGCCTGGCCCATGCTCTGCAGCTGCAAGCAGCACAGTGTGCACCACCTCTTGTTGGGTGGCTCAGCAGGGATTCCCTGCAGTGGGGCACACAGCTGGGATGCTGACAAACACATTTGGGTAACGGGCTGCGTGTCGTGGGAAGGTGGAAGGCCAGACAGAGGTCCTGTACCATCCTGGGTTGCAACAAGCAGTTTGATGGAGTGGAGTGGTAAGAGGAGAGTATCTGAGGGTCTATTTCCCTTTTCATCTGTGTCGTGCCAGTAGTAGTGTCTGTCAGCCTTAATGTCAGAAAGAACTGAGGTAGAAGGCTCTAGCAGTTGCAATACAATTCCTTTATGGATTAAATGCAAATATTCTGTTAGACTCACCAGCTGGATGGAGTGTCTCATTTTTGAGGGAAAGTTTAGGATATGAGAAGCTGTTTTTTGTGAGTCTCAGTGGCAGATCAGAAGGCAGTGATCTTACACTGAATATGGAAAGTCATGACAGCATCCTATAGAGACTGCAGAGTATTGCTAGTAATGCTGTAGAAGTTTGAGGTGGCAGAGAATTGAGTTTTCTGGTCATCTCCTATGTAATACCATATTAATTTCATTTTCCATGGCCTTTTATGTAAATCTTCCCTCCCTCTCTGGGTCTGTGTGACTTTTTTTTGCTTCTACACTGAGTGTGGTGTATAGACCTCTTTAGGATACTATAGTTAAATACAGGAAGGCACAGCCTCAAGATGTTCAGGATGTAATCTGCTCACTTCATGTTCTTTCAAGTATAATTGACTGAGGCATATGAGAGACTACTGAGAAAAATAATTAAAAAAAGCATTAAGTGACTCCATGGTAATCAGCTGAATCAGGCACAGCTGCAAGCAGTAATATTGCATAAAAGTGTTCTTGTAAAGTACTTGTTAGGGTGCTTTATTCTTTCAGCTGAAACTGTTCGTTGCGGATCTTTGTTTCTGCTGTTGTTTCTACAAGTACAGTGACAAAATAGAAGGTGGGGTAGGGACACACTATTAGAAGAGATGTTACATGCCTGTGATCTTGTAGCCATGCAAGTTCTTGAATTCCAGAGATAATCTTTCCATGCTACAGAATTGTCCAAGATTTTCAGAAGGATATTACCCGAACTCTAATTGTGAGTCAGTGTGTGGGTACAGTTTGTTTACTGTTTTAACTCAGATTATGAGAAGCCTGTAAAAAACAGATATAAATTAAATTAATTAAGGAAATAATTAAATGCTAGTTTAGCATTTGATACAAAATTAAGGGGCTCTGAACCAAGAGAAGATGACCTTATGCATTCTTGCCACCAAAATGAAAAAAGCAAAGGAAGATGGATAACACATTTACACCTCTAAGTTCTGCACTGTCCTCAGGGAGTTTTGTAGAAGCACTAATGACCTTAATATAAGGTGAAATTTTGTAGTAATCCCTGCAAATAAAATACCAATGCATCAATTATGTAATTTGATTTGTAGGATCCCTAATTTACGGTACTACATATTGCAATGTTTCTATAGTACAGAAATTAGCATAATAGATAATATTTCAAAGTAGCATAGAAATAGCAGCCTCATGACAAGTGCTTAAGGGAAATCAAATTATTCATATTTATATTAAAATTCGGCATTCAGAAAAATGGGAAAACTGGTTTGTGCAATGTCTGCTGAATGAGAAGAAATGAAATATGGTGAAGAGATTGTCCTAGGAATTTGTGCATTCTGAATAATTTAAGTATTTTACTAACTTTTAAAAATACAGTGTTCTGCATGAAAACAAAAGCCTGCATGCAAGTGTAAATACATTTATATTTGAGTACCTCTGGACGGATTCAGAGTGGTTGTTTTCAAGTGTTTTGTAAAATGTTATCACTGTCATATTAATTTTGTTTACCCATACACAATACTGTTTTAAGAGCTGGCAGCCATTTCTGACAGCTGTATTTGGAAGATTGAGTCATTGTTCTAGCTTTGTACATGCTTCATAGTGTAAAAAGAGGGAGCAACAATATTCAAAGTAATTTCAAGGTTTTTTAATTCATATTTTTCTTTCCATGATAATTTTTTGTTTATTTCTTAACTTATTAGCTCTCCTGTTCTCTTGCAACTTTCATAGGCAATTATCTGCAAAAAACTCTGAAAAGAGAAGCAGGTAGGCAAACAATCATTGTTTCATCAGAGCTTGGTGTAGGAATGCCAGATAGAAAATTGCATTTTCTGCACATTTTTTAAAAATTCAAAAGCAGATCCTGTGATTCTTTGTGAAAGAGAACTAGCTGGACATAGTTTGGTGAGCATTGGTGAGAATTATTAGAAAATAACTTCTGGCAGAAGTTGATAATTGCTTTGTAATCTTAATTTTTAAAATTAAAATTGTTCACAAACCCAGGTTAAGTATCTCCTAATCATTTGCTCCTCTGAAATTGTTTGGACCCACGCTTCTAAGTAACCGTTAAGGTCCTCTTGTGAGTGCCCAGAGGAAGGTCATCTCTATATGAAGAAACAGCCCTTTATGGACACGAGGCAGGTAGTTGTTTTGCCACACAGACTGTGGAGCTGTCAAATCCCCTTCAAACTAGAGAATGAAACCTGAAGTTCAATTCCCAGTTGGTTTTCAGATGGGGACTGGGAGAAATTCAATGTTCTGCCTTTCCCTCTGCCTCCCCTAACTGCCCTGCCCCTTCCCAAACTACTGCTCAGTAGTGATGGTGGTGATGAAGGTTTATTTGATTTTTTAAAAATATTGATATGATTAAGAAATCCCGGACTTTGACAAAATCCTTTTAAGCTCTGTATGCAGCTGCCTCAGTTTTCATCTGTAACACTTAACCTCCACTTGTCCCCTGTTTTTTTTGCATTTTCCTTTTTGCGTTCCTTAGAAATTAGAACTCTCTTGTATTTCTTTGTAAATACATTTCTTGTTGGCTCCTAGATTATTTATGTTAAGCTGAAACTGTAGTATCTGCGTGGGGGATGAAGGCATGGTTTTGAAATTGGAACCTTGCAGTGGAGCTGTACATAATACCAAGCACATTGAGTCAGCGTTTAATAACACCGCGTGAAAGGTTGGGTTTTTTTTTTTTTTTATTTTAAGAATGGTGGGAACTTCCCCTGCTCGGCTGTGCCCTGGGAATCACACCCTGCTCGTTTGGAATAGCCAAGGAGTCACTGGTAGCTGGAGGAGGAGCAGTGCTTTCTATGGGGCAGGACATCCAAGGCAGTCTTGGCACTAGAAATGTAACTTCAAGAGACTGCAGGTCCTAATGTGGACTGATACTTGTGATTACACTGAAAGGCTGCTCTGTGAAAGGCAATTATCTTTCTGTTATCTCTCTGTTAAAGCCTCAGCCCTGCAAATGCATCCACAGAGTCAACCCTAAACTATACTAATACCTGAGAGGATTTGCTGATTGGTGGTGATACCTGGCAAGTTTTGGTAGCAGGATGGTAGCCTATTGTTTTGTTTGGGGGCTTTGCAAATCCTTGTAATTGCTGTGCTCTTCCTTTACTGTCATATCCAGGCCAAGGGGGTTAAATGTGCCAGGTTACAGTGTTTTTGTCAGTGCTCCAGGTTAGCATCCAACCAAATCAAGTATGTGCATTTCTCTGCAAGACAGTATGTCCCATACCAAGACTTTACCCTTTCTGTCCTGTACATATATGCCTGTTGTGTGTGTGTTTGTATACTAATTATCAAACATTTAGTGCTATTCAGATTGCTCTGGGTTGTTTTTACCGTGTAGATTGGCAGATTGGTTATTGGACAGAATGGGATCTTATCCACACCTGCTGTTTCGTGCATCATCAGAAAGATCAAAGCTGCTGGTGGAATTATTCTAACAGCTAGCCACAGTCCTGGGGGACCTGGAGGAGAATTTGGAGTCAAGTTTGAAGTTGCCAATGGAGGTATGTTTTTTTTTTAAAAAAAAGACACTACAACACTGCATTTTGGTATGCTGGAAATGGCTTGTGACGATAACTGGCTATCTATATTTTTGATTTGCTCTGTTTTAAAACTGTGAAGGACATAGGCATCTCTTTTTCTTGAAATAATATAAGTGTATTCGTGTACATGGGTCTGAAAAATAAGCATTGAATGTTCATTGAAGCCCTTGGGGTAGCTGTAAAATTTCTATAAACAACAGACTTGCCATTCAGTTTTTACAGTCCTTTATTTAGCCATCCAGATCACTGTAACAATTCTGATCCTTTTATAAAGATCCCTGTGAGGGAACTCTGTTTTCCTCGTATTTCTTTGTTGCTTGTCTTGGCATTTACTTTAAAGCATGTAATTCCAGGAGTACTGTAAGCAGTGTAACTCATTCTCTTATGTGGAAGAAAGCACTTGATATGTTTACCCAGAAGTAACTGATTTTACCCAGGTAGAGAGTTGTACCATTTTAGCACTGGAATTCCATCACTGAGTAAGGGAATTTTTGTGTATAGCTGAAGTCTTGTTTTCCAGAATTGACAACTAACACATATAGTTATGCTGCTTGATCTATGTTATAGGTTCTGTATGTTTTACATTATAGATCTGTGTGCACTCATGTAATGTTATTTGATGGTTGTTGACAGCTTGTATACCTCACACATGTAGAATGCTTTCCATCTGAAAAAAATGGAGTGAGAGTACTTACAACATATTTCTTTCCCCATTTTGAAGATGGGAGAACTTGAGATGGGGGTGCTTTCTTCCTTCTCTCTTGTATAATTGAAAAATGTGCATGGTTAAATGAGTGTGATTTTATAAACAGAATAGGCTTGAATCCCAGAGGGATTAAAGGGACTGTGATAGGTCAGCCAGTAAGAAAACCAGGGTCACAGCACACATATACCAGAGCCAAACCATTAGATGCATTAGCACTCTATAAACTTTAAAATACCATGCACATCTAAAATCTGCTTGATAAATGGGTAACAGTTGGTGGTGCAGTCTTTCTAATGTGCTTTGCCTTCTTAAAGAGAATTCAAAAAGGCTGTTAAGCTTTATAAAAGAAACACTCCTTAAACACAGGTCACAGGGTTTAATTATTTATGTTAATCAGCATCCATAATGAAAAGTAGTTGTTTTAAGTTCCAGTTGAGAAAACGTGGGTTAAGTATTAGGCAAGGTGTTTGAGCTAAGAGTGTTCAGGCACAGCAACAAGGTCCTAGAGAAGGTTATTGTTGTGCTATATTCTTGCTCAGTCTACTTTGCAGATCCAGGTCAAGTAGAAGGGGCTTGTTTCTGTAGCTGTAGAAGGGAATGTAGGGTGACTCTGGGGATCTCTGAAGCTGGAAGTATCAGTAGGCAATACATCAAGGAAGATCTGTAGCTAATGGCATCCTCACCTTTTGGATGGGTTTGGATTAGATGAGTAAGAAGTCACTTTGTAAACTAAATGAAGAGTTAAATGGCTGGTTTGTATTGTATTGGTCTGGACCATCTGGTACACTGCACCTGAGATGGAAGGCACTAATTTATGTGGCAATGCACTGCATATAGCAGCATTGCTAGAGGAATGGAAAAAGCACTGAAAAAGCCTTCAAAGGCATTTTGGATGAGAAGAGAGGACACAACAAAGGGAATAAAATAAATAATTTTTAGAGTGGAAGTGTAGCTTTAATATAAGCTGTGCAGAGTCAGATAAGCAAGAAAGGACTTGCTGCAATTCACACTCAATTGCAACTCAGACTGAACCTTTGCACTGCATATGTCATAGTTCATCTACTAATTTTCACACCAAGCCTGCAACTTGAGTTTAGTTGACAGTAAATTTTTGAAAATAAAGCCATATTTTAGGCTTTAGCAATGAAAGAAACTCACAAGTAAGATGTGTTTTCTATTTCTGAATGACATAACCAATCCAGGTTGTAATTGCTAGTTGTTGAGCAATTGAGGTATTTTGAATTCAATTCCAACAAAGATAAATTTCATTCAGGTAGTGGAGGGAAACTGCAATACAGCACCACTGTCAAACTGATAAGATTTCTAAAAATAGCAGTTTTTTCTAATGAAATAATGTGAAACACAAAGCTCTCTGATCATCACAGGTGTGCATTTGCAGGAAGTCCTATGAAACACCAGAACCTGCTGCTGAAGAATAGGCTTTCCTTCAATAGCTATGTTGAGATTCCATCGATTAAAAAAAGGGAGTCTTTGACCAATAATCTCAAACATGTATGACTGTGGTTGCCTCATCTTTCCTGCCCGTAGATAATAATTGATTTAAATGCTCTGTGAATCAAATTGTTGTGAGTAATGCAGTGTATTTCTACGTCTTATTTTTTTGAAAAATGTCCTAAACCTGTGTTGTAGTGAAAGAACAGACCTTATGTACCACAGTACTTTGTTTTTATTTATTCTGTAGTAACTCAAATATATTCAGAAAAAAGTTTGCTATAGCACTCATTTTTAAAATAGGAAATCTTCATTTAAAAGAAATGACCCACCACATTATTTTCTGTTACAGGACCTGCTCCAGACATGGTTTCAGAAAAAATATATCAAATCAGCAAAACCTTGGAGGAATACGCAATTTGTCCTGATCTCAGAGTTGATTTATCACGCCTAGGAAGACAAGAATTTGATCTGGAGAACAAATTCAAACCTTTCCGAGGTATCAGTCTGTGCTTTTACTCATGCTAAATCCATTGAGTATAAATATTAGTGTCACAGCAGAATTGTTATGAGTAATCAAACAAGTAGAACTTCAGTTCTTCAACCTGCCTTACTAAAAGTTACCAAAATACAAGGTAGTATAGAATCATAGAATGGTTTGTGGTGGAAAGTACCTTCAGGATCATCTTGTTCCAACCCTGCGGTCATGGACAGGGAGACCTTTCATTAGAACAGAGTTGCTCAGAGTTCCATCCTGCCTGGCTTTGAACACTTCTCGGGATGGGGTATCCACAGCTTCTCTGTTCAGTACCTCACCATCCTCACAGTAAGGAATTTTTTTCCTAAAGTCTTATCTAAATCTCTTCTCTTTCAGTTTGAAACCCTTCCCTCTTGGCATAACACTATTTCCCTGTTTGAAACTCATTATATAAGCTCCCTTTTAGGTACTGGAAGGCATCTAGAAAGGGCTCTTCCAAGCCTTCTCCATGCTGAACAATTCCAGATCTCTCAGCCTGTCCTCATAGCAGAGGTTCTCCATCCCTCTGATCATCTTTGTTGCACTACCTTGGGCTTGCTCCAACAGGTCCATGTCTTTCTGGTACTGAGAACCCCAGAGCTGATGCAGCACTGCAGGTGGGCTCTCAGCAGAGCAGAACAGAGGGGCACAATCCCCTCCCTGGCCCTGCTGCTCACACTGCTCTGGATGCAGCCCAGGACACCTTTGGCTCTGCAGTCTGTGGGTCATGTCCAGCCTTCCATTCCCAAGAACCCCCAAGTTCTTCTCTGCAGGGCTGCTCTCAGTGAGTTCTCCCGGTTTGTACCTGTGTCTGGAACTGCCCTGACCCAGGTGCAGCACTTTGTGCTTGGACTTGTTGAAATCTCATGAGATTCTCACAGATCCACTTCTCCAGCTTGTCCAGGTCCCTCTGGATGGCATCCCTTCCTTCTGTTGTTTCAGCTGCAGTGCTCAGCGTTTTGTCATCTGAGGGAGCACTCAATGTCATTGGTGGAGATATTAGAGGGCACTGACTTGTCCCAAGATAGAGCCCTGAGGGAACCCACTCCTTACTGGACTCCTGGACACAGAGCCACTGACCACAACACTCTGGCTGGGTCCATCCAGCAGATTCCTAATTCACCAAATAGTGCATCCATCAAATCCATGTCTCTTCAATTTGGAGATAAGATGCCATGTGGTACAGTGTCAAGATACTAAAGAAGGCTAGGTAGATGACATTGGTCTGTTGTATATGATCTGGAAGATCAAAGCAGCTGCTGGAATTGTTCTAACAGCTAGCCACAGTCCCAGGAAACCTGGAGGAGAGATTGCAATGAAGTTTAAGGTTGCCAGTGGAGGTAGGGTTTGGGTTTTTTTGTAATAGAAGGTCTCCTCAAGAGACTTCCCATGTGAAGTGGCCTGTGTTAGACCCCAAACCACTAATAGTCCTATGTTGATCTTCTTCTTGGTTTTCACTCACAGGGTCTCAGTCTGTTCGTGGCTGTTTATCAGAGGCAGCTCTTCACAATCTGACCTTTCTTTAACATTGAGCCCCATCCCTTCTGTCTTTCTGAAAAGTCCCAGCCTGTCTCTTTGGAAAATCTCATAGCCCTCAGCTGCAGTGCTCCAGTCATGTAACTCATGTCCCATCTTTCTGTGATAGCAATTAGGTCATGGTTTTCTAATTTCACCATGGTTTCCAGCTCCTTTTGCTTGTGTCCAATGCTGTGTGCATTTATAGCTGAGTGTTGTGTTTGTTTTGCACTTTAGAAATCAGGATTACAAAATTTTAGTGCATCAGGCCTCATCTTTCAGCCAGGTATCTTTGCCAAATGCTTGCTAGTAGCTAAATACCAAACTCAAACTTTTTTGGTCTAGGAATGGTTTGCTTATTGAGGTCTAATTGACAAAAGAGTGAGACTCTCAGTTTATTCGTTCTTGCTCACACTTTCTGAAAAGTTGTGGGATTTGCACATCCAGTGACTCCAAATGTAAAGAGATTGCTTAAGCACGTGTTTAATTTTAGGCATAGTGAGTACTTTTGTGCTTAGACTTGATTTAAAATTATCTAACAAGCTGTTTTCTTGAAGGAGTCAGAAGCAAATTAGGATTCCTGACATGTATTTCAAACTTCATGTATATTTCATAAATTTCAAATACTCTAAAACTGTGTGGCCTCAAAAACCTTTCTGCAGTTCTAATTCCCTAGAATTAACGCCATTTTGTTTTCCACCCAAACTCCACATTTTGAGACAATTTACATTGTAAAAAATAAAATTTTTCATTAAAAAAAGTCCTTAATTTTTGGTTTCACTGGGGTATTTAATTTTATTGCAAAGAGTATGTCTGGCTTTTTTACACAAACTAAAAGCAAAGAGAATTCAACTCCACCACCACTCTGGAACCATAGAATTGCTAGAGTATGAAATTTTGGTCTTTAAACTGTTTAATTCCTCCAAATAGTACTTTTTAAATGAAAGTGAGACACTCCTCCCCTCAAATATGTATAAAAAGTGCATACAAATAGTTGCAGTTTTTCTGTGTGTTAAAAAAAAAAAAAAAATTCCCAATCATGTCTTCCAAGAATACCTCAGCCTGACACAGTAGAGCTATCAGAGAACCCTGCTGAATGTAATTGGCTTCTAAGTGCATGAATAAATACAGTTTACACAGATTTGAATGCAGATTGAAGGTGCAGGTGTTGATTTTTAGGTTTAGATCATTATGAAAATAGTCTAAAAAGTAATTTAAAATACTATCTGTTTTATTTGAAACTTGTGCTTCTTCTTCAGTTGTATGAGCTAACTCTTGTGAATCAAGGCTACAGAGGTGTTGGGACAACTGAGGTTGGGTTTAGCAGGAGTTAAAAGAATTTTTAGACTTTAATCCTTCATGTGCTTTGTCTTCACATGTGTGAGCAGCTCCACATTTGTTCATATATGTAAAGCTTAGGGCCTAGTAAAGTGCTGTTAGGAGCAGCGCATATAAGATATGAAATAATATAATCTTAGTGAGTGTTTAAAACTTTCAGCATATATAATAGAATTAACTCTTTTTCAGGTAGGTTTTATGGATCATTTTTCAGCCTTGAGATTTTTTTTTGTTTGTTTCTTCAAGCATATTGTCACAATCTATTCGAAGTGTTTTCTGAGGCTCAAAAAACGTCTGTGTCATTTTCAAGTTACTCTAAAGAAGAGCATTACTGTGAGGTCAGTGTTTCTGAGCAAAATTGGATGGGATTCTAGGTAATAATTCAACTTACAAGTAAGATATTTCAAGATAGTCATTTAACCAGATGAAAAGACATTTGTATAACATATGCTTTTTTATTTAATCAGGAAAAGTAATTCATTCCAAGATGGCTGAGAAGCATGGCTTTTGACAGTTATTTGCCTACTGCATTCATTATGACAGACTTACTTCCATTAACTTGTTTTTGTTTAATGTTTTACATCCAGAAGAACTAGAAAAATTTTAGTGCCCTGATTTTATGAATTTAAATTTCGAGTTATCAAGACATTAGCAAAAAGCCAGATGGTATATCTGAGCCTTACTTTCCTAAATCAGTGAGATCTGCAATGCAGAAGTGTAGTTTGTTGTCCATCAATAGCAAACTGGTGCCAGAATTTAGAGGAATAGGTGGTATGTCTCTCTTGAAGGGATGATGCAAATAGATACTGCTGTCACGTAGAATAGAACCTCTGGTGTCAACTTGTCATGAACATTCTTTTCCTCTGAGAACAAACCCATTTAGCTTGCAAAGTTTTTCAGTGGTTTAGTGAACGATCTGTGAAGAGTTTACTTCGATGTGACTTAGACTCATTAATGTCTTCAGTGAAATAGGAGCTGTCACCTTATGTTATCTCTGCAGTCTTTTGGCAGGCAAAACTGTTGGTCTTTTCAAGGCTTAAAGCTTGATAGTAGCCACACTGAAGGCAGTGGGAGCCTTAAAACTTTTCCTCTGTGGACTTCAAAGCAAAGCCTGTCATACAGGGGGTTGTGTGCTCTTGACTATTTCAGTTGGGTGGAAGAGAGCTGGAAGAAATAACTTCACTTGGGTGAATGTAGTCACTTCTTTTTTGTGTGATTTTTCTAGTGGAAATTGTGGATTCTGTGGAAATCTACCTCAATCTCCTGCGAAGTATTTTTGACTTCAATGCCATCAGAAATTTGCTGACTGGACCCAATCAGATTAAAATAAGGATTGATGCCATGAATGGAGGTATGAACTTAAGTGCCATTGGGACAGAATTTTATGCACACTGAAATAACTTCCTAATTAAAGTTGTACACTGCAGTGGTTTCCCAATAACAATACAGCATATAAATGTCAGGACTTTTATGTAATAGAAGTTAAGGGTAATAAGAAAGGATCTGAACCTTACACTACTAACAAAGGCAGTCTTAGCAATGGGTTAGATATCTTACTAGGCAAAGATGTTTATCTTACTTGATAAATATGTAAAGACATATGTGTCCAATAAAAGTTTTCTTTCTGCATTTGGAAGCAGGCAGGATGAGGTAATCTTGCCATGAGGGTGATGAACTGTATTGCGTGTCCAGTGACCGAGGAGGTTACAAGGCAGTCTCTGCTGAGAGGAAATTAAAAATGGCATAAAACTAGTTAAGTCTGAATAAATAAATTAAAGAGTTAGCTGAGACCTCTGTCTCACATGTTAAAAGTGAACAAATTTCTGAGTACTGTGGACAAGTTGAAAGTGTCACAGAAGACAACAAGGGGATCCATGGTGTGCTGATATTAAAAAAAATATAAGCTGTATCACGGGGAAACACAGACCAGGATAAGGTCTATTTTAAGCTACATAATAAATATTAGGAAAGGATTTCTGCAGATAATGAGTTGAAGGATAGGAGTGTAAGTGAGACTGTTCAACATTATCTTATGGAAAACAGATTACATCAAGCAAACCAGGTTTCATTCTTTAATGGGATTACAAAAACAGACCCATAAAAGGAGCTGGATAGACTTAGAAAACGTCTGTAAAGTATTTTACCTAGTACAGCATGATAATTGCTGTTTGAAATACCGTAGTGAGTTCACAGTCAGTATGAGCACACATTGAGTTCACTGTGGCCAAAGATTATAGTCTGCATGCAGGCTGTGTCAGAAGGGCAGATGGTGTCCTTGAGCAATGCAGAGGGAGCAGTGAGGAAGGCACTGCCTCTTGTCATGTACCACGCTGGAGAGAATGTTACTAAAATACCTAGGAGCTTTTGTGTTCAGGTCTCTTACTGACTGTCAAGATTTTAAGAATTTTTACATATTGTCAGAAAAGTGCACAGTCTGTCTTAGGGTCAGAAAAGCAAATGCATCACAGAGATTTTAAAGGACTTAGCTTGTTTATTTTATTTGCAAGGTGACATAGAATTGGCTTTATGACCATACATTTTGGTGGAGAGGTGGATATCTATTATTCAAAGTACATGTAGATTAAGTGTATACAAGTGGAGTATATTTTTATACCTGTACAGCTGGTAGTTCAACATTGTCAGAAAAAAGAGTAATTTGACAAGAGTCCACTTCAGGTAAGAACCTGAATCGTGGTATATTTTACATCCCCATTTTCATGAAAGGAAGTTTCTCTCATACAGTTTTACCTCAGGTTGCAGCTGCTTCAATTAGCAATATTTAGGAGTAAGGAAGAAGAAAAAGGGAGAGCAGCCACTCATGTGTTTTTTACCTCTGAGTAACCTGTTCACACCTGCATCAGGGATGCAGAGTGCCCAGGTAGTGACCTTTTAGCCACCAAATGCATGTAATAGTTATGGTATGTAACACCGTGGGGTTTTAGTTGGCCATATCTTTAACAAAATAAAGAAGTATTTTGGAGTTAGCTTTGAGAAAATTTTAATTTATTCTTTGCATCGTAGCAACTGAAATGTTGTAAAATTCTCTGGTGAACAAACCTATTTTCACATGAATCTAAATTTTAAGATAGGTTTATTTCCTGTATTTATTCACCTGCTGTTTACTTTCCTTGCTATTTTATGTTATTTAGACACATAAAGTACCGTGGTGTTTTTTTTATTGTGAGAAAAATTCCTTTATGTGTATGATAATTTTTTAACTTAATAATGGGTAAAAAAACCTCTGCATCTTTCACTATTGTGATTTTCATGCTCGATTGGTTATTTTTCTACGGATTAATTATTTACTTTGAGGACAATCACATACTCCTCTGTGAAGTCATGGTTTGGGGGTTGTTGCAAGGACAGATGTATAGAAGTGCTGAAAGTATGTTTTGTGTGCAGCGTCCACAGTGCTGTGAAAAATTTGAATGTCAAGCATACGCTTTTGTGATTGCATGGCAGATTTCTGTTTTCACAGTTATGGGACCCTATGTGAGAAGAATCTTGTGTGATGAATTGGGAGCTCCTGCAAATTCTGCCATCAACTGTATTCCTCTGGAGGATTTTGGTGGACAGCCTCCTGATCCAAATTTGACATATGCAACTGCCTTGCTGGAGGCTATGAAAGGTGGAGAGTATGGATTTGGAGCTGCTTTTGATGCTGACGGAGTAAGTATTTAGGTCTGTCTCGAGATTCCACCATAGCTGTTGTTTTTTGTCTGGGGTCAGATATGGGACGTGTAAGTGTAATTTATCTGCCTTTCAGTAACCCATTGAAGCTGAAAGTGGTATTACTTTTCAGGTACAGATGGAAACATTTGCAACCCATAAATCAGACACATGTGTTGTAATTTTTCACTGCAGATGACTGGAAATCAAGCAGAATTTGAAGGCAGGATGAGAATTATTTAAATATCAGGCTGGTTTTATATCAGGCTGGTTTTGTCTGGTGCTGGTGCAGCACTTTTTTCCCTGGTTAGGAACAGATGGTATATAAATAATACAGACTTGCCACAGTTAGCAGCAACAACGTTAAATCCTATTTTGTTAACATCATGAATTAAGGGCTTTTTTAGCTAAATAAAGCACTGAATCAGAATTTCTGATTATTTTAATTTTTTAATGTCATATTAGTGGCGTAATAAAAAGCAGTGTATTACAAAAGAACTTTCTGCCCTGACAAGGTGGGAGAAATACTAAAAGATTCTGAAGAACAAAAGCTGTTTTCTATTCTCAGTAAACACAAAACACTCTCCTGCCCCCATAATGGTGCATGTCGTTGGCAAAAAGGTTCTCCTACACAAGCATTCTCTTGGCAGAAACAGACCTACTGAAGTGACATGTAGGAGGCAGGAGCTAGAAACTGATCTGGAGGTTCTGTTTGCAAGGCAGGAGGGACTGATGATGTGATGGTGAGACTTTAAACCTGACAGTTTGATGCCAGTAAATCTTTCTGCCCACAGAGGGATGCCAGTAACCCAAAGCCCTGTCCTTTTTCTCTCTACCTCCAGTGGATCTAGGATAAGAAATTAGGTATCCTCAATGCATGAAATTTAGGATGCTATTTTAAATTTCTTTTCTTCTCCAGGACCGCTACATGATCCTTGGCCAAAATGGTTTCTTTGTTAATGCGTCAGATTCACTGGCTATAATTGCTGCCAACCTGTCCTGCATTCCATACTTCTGTCAGATGGGTGTCCGAGGATTTGGCAGAAGCATGCCTACCAGCACAGCTCTAGACAAGTAAGATGAAATATTTATTTGGTCATAACATTAGTTACCTCTGCCTTTTATTACAAAGCAATTCCAAAATTGTGGAGTCATTTCATAAGGGATTCTAATTTTCCCAGTCTTTATGTGCTTTATTTTTTAAGCTGGTTTTGATGGGATATTGGTTTTGCGTAGACTAATTTCCCCCATATTTACTTGCATTAAAAGAGTTTAATCTAGTCTGGAGAAGAAGTAAATTGGTAAATCTCATGTACAGATATTTGGCTGTATTTTTCCAAAAACTTCATTCTTTTTATTAGTAAATAATAGTTTACAGCCTAATCTGACACCCCTTTTTATGAAAGTCATGGAAGTTTAAAAAAGATAAAATAATAAACTCAGTACTAAACAAGTATTAAAAAATCAAAACCCTCTTCAAACTGGTGAAGTATGAGCATCTTGTGTTAGCAGCTGAATTTTGAACAAGTTTCATCCAGGCCTAAATTTTCTGTAAATAACAAGACAAGATGATTAGATATTGCATTAATGTATTCTCTTTGACTAAATTAATTGTGTCTCAGTGTTCATCTGACTGCATAGCTTTAGTATGACAAGACTGATTTGCTGCTCCCCTTAAATGTGTCTAATCAGGAAACTAATTTTAAGTGAAATGTAGGTTGTGATCTACTGTTTGCCTATTCAGGAAGTTCTGAAATGTTATGAAATTCAGAGCTTGCAGCTCCCTCTAATGATTGACAGGGTCTTGGGGAATATATTCCTTACTTGTGGATAGATAGTCTAGTTTAAGAAAATACTGTTAGGTCAGTGTTTGCTGTGTTTTGTTTATTCTGTTCAGGAATCCAAAAATCTCATTATGGTTATATTGAAATAAGATACAAAATAAGTAAGAGTTCGTTTTGTATATAAACACCTTATCTACATTTCTGTAAGAACTGAAGAAACAGTGACATTTAAGTATGTTTGTCTGTCTTCTTTATTTCATAAAGTTTGATAAGTATGTCAGAAAGCATGAACTCCAGTCCCCTTCAATAACACTGTGTCTGTTTGAATTATATTCTCCGAGATGTTTACTTGACCCTCTGGCACAAAGATCGTCTCATGGTGATTACTGCCTTATTTAGTTTTGTGGAGCTAAGCCTGATTATTAAATAAAACTGTGCAACTGATAATGATGGAAGGATGTAAGTATTTTCCCTTCCTTTCTTACAAATATTTATTGTTACAAAGTTTTCAGTCTGTATCCAGGACACTTGATTTTTTTTTTTTTTTTAATTTTTTCTTTGTTGTTCTCCTTGTTTTCTTGAAGACTTAGGAGTTACTTGTTGTCATGTAGTTCAGTGTAGATTATGCAGTTTTCACACTGATCATGTGGTTCCAAACTCCCTGCCCTGGGTGGGGATACTACTTCCACCAGTTGTGCAGCTCAGGTAGTGTGGCTAGTAGGGACTGAGGCAGAACTGCTGAGTTCCTCAGCCTTCTTCATGTGCTCAGTAACCAGGTCTCCTCTTCCTGGAGAGAGTCCACATTTTTCCTAGTCTTCCTTTCCTAGTTCCTACAGTGTACCTGTAGAAACTGTTCTTGTTGCTTTTGACATCCCTGGCCAGGTTTAATACTGTTAGGGCTTTAGCTTTCGTAGCATTATTTCCAGCTATTTGGACAATTCATTTTATTCTTCACAGGCTACCTGTCCCTACTTCTGCCCTCTCTAGGCTTCCTTCTTGTGTTTAAGTTTGTCCAGGAGCAACTTGTTCATTCACACAGGCTTCCAGGTGTTTTTGCATTACTTCCTCCTCATTGGGATGCATCTCTGTCAAGCTTGTAGGATGTGATCTTGAATGTTACCCAGTTTTCTTGGGGTCTTCTTTCCTCCTGGGCTTTGTCTCATGGCACTCTATTGAGCAAATCCTTGAAGGGACCAAAGCCTGCTCTCCTGAAGTCCAGGGTAGTGAGCTTGCTGTATGCTCTCCTTACAGCCCTGAGGATCTTGCATTCCACCATTTCATGGCCACTGCACTTCACATCCTACACCAGCCCCTCATTGTGGTGAGATCAAGGTTCAGCTTAGCATGTCTCCTCGTTGGCTTCTCTGTGACTTGGAGAAAAAAATTTTCATCCATGCACTCCAGGAACTTCCTGGGTTGCAGGTGCCCTGCTATGTTGTTCCCTTCAACAGGTACCAGGGTGATTGAAAGCCCCCATGAGCACCAGGCTTGTGAATATGAGGCTGCTCCTATCTGTTTGTAGAGGGATTTATCCATTTGGCCTTCCTGGTTGGGTGGCCTGTCGCAGACCCTCACTGTAGTGCCTCCTGTCACTCCTCTCCCTTTAATCCTGACCCAGAAGCTCTCTGTAGCTCCTTATCTGTCCCTGTATGGGTGTGTGTGGGCTGACTGCGTGGATTAGAGCACTGTGAGAAGTATCAGAGTCACTTTCCTTGGAGGTTCACTGAGCTTTGGCCTGAACATTGGTGATGAGAGTGGCTTTCCTGTAGAGGAACTGGATCAGTTCCTGTCCACTTGGCTGCTGTCTTCTGGAGTCATGGAAGTTTTTCCTGAATGAAAACCACCTCTTTATGTTGCATCCATATTGTGTCGCCACAGTTTAGCCTAATTAATGGAACTGCACCTTTTCCTTTACTCTATTAAAGAAAAAAAAAGATGCACAGTAACTTAAGGATTTAGAAAATCTGTTCCTTTTCCACTTGTGTGCATGTGATGTGTTGCTTAAGACTTTTTAAAAGAGCATTATTAAACTTAAAAAAAGGAGGCAATAATCCAAAGAACTCTCAATGTTGCTTGGGAATATGGCATTAATAAATGGAGAAGTGAATTACAAGAGAATTCACTCAAAATACTTAACCAGTGTTGCGTCTGTTTGCTTGAAGTGACTGCTCGAATGTACAAGTATATACTGTAGGGAGAGAATAACACATTACAGGAAACATCTGCTTTGATATGCTCCAACATCAACAGGACTGTGGCAGTACGTCTCCAGACTTCAATTCCCTGGCAATATGTACCCTTAGGCTGGTGTTCCTTTTGTTTTGGGGAACGTGAACCTGTGTTCCCTGTTCAAAAAACTATTCTTGTTTCATATCCTTGTATTCTGATTTATCTGATGCCTGCATAACAGGAAAGGAAATGAAACACTGAGATGTTAGCTAACAGTGTACAAGATGAGAATCACAAGGGTGAATAAAAATTGTTTCTGTAGGAAATGTGAAGTTGGGTGTGTATATAAAATAGCAGTCGAGATGATACTGGAGAAGAGGGTTTCTGAGAGTATACTACTGTGACTAGCAAGGTTCTTTCCATAACATGTAGGTGCTTTCATTACACTCAGCCTGGGCAAAGCTAAGCACCTTACTGTGCTGTACCCTGCTGCTGGGAGCCTATCTCTCAATGCAACTTTGACACATTAGTGTTCTGTCTCCTGACTGCCTGCTTATTATCTGGTCATTTAGAGGCAGCTTTCAAGGGGGGCTGCAGTGACCATGAGTGTTCAGGCTTGTTTTAAGAAATGTCCTGTTGTCGTGAAGGGCAGAGATGTTGTGAGGTCTAACTAATCTGCCTTGGATGCAGGAAGCAGCATTGTGGTTTAGAGTATGATCCATTTTGTCTGAAACACACCAGGAAGCTTTGGTTATGTCATAGAAAGGTTTAGGTTGGAAAAGACCAGTAAGGTAATGAAGTCCAACCCTTCCCTTCCCCTTCCCTTCCCCTCCCCCTTCCCTCCCCTCTTCCCCTTCCCCTCCCCTCTTCCCCTCCCCTCTTCCCCTCCCCTCTTCCCCTCCCCTCTTCCCCTCCCCTCTTCCCCTCCCCTCTTCCCCTCCCCTCTTCCCCTCCCCTCTTCCCCTCCCCTCTTCCCCTCCCCTTTCCCCTTCCCTTTCCCCTTCCCCTCCCCCTTCCCTCCCCCCTCCCCTTCCCCTCCCCTCTTCCCCTCCCCTCTTCCCCTCCCCTCTTCCCCTTCCCCTCCCCTCTTCCCCTCCCCTCTTCCCCTCCCCTCTTCCCCTCCCCTCTTCCCCTCCCCTCTTCCCCTCCCCTCTTCCCCTCCCCTCTTCCCCTTCCCTTTCCCCTTCCCTTTCCCCTTCCCCTCCCCCTTCCCTCCCCCCTCCCCTTCCCCTCCCCTCTTCCCCTCCCCTCTTCCCCTCCCCTCTTCCCCTCCCCTCTTCCCCTCCCCTCTTCCCCTTCCCTTTCCCCTTCCCTTTCCCCTTCCCTTTCCCCTTCCCTTTCCCCTTCCCTTTCCCCTTCCCTTTCCCCTTCCCTTTCCCTTTCCCCTTCCCTTTCCCTTCCCTTTCCCCTTCCCTTTCCCCTTCCCTTTCCCCTGCCCTTTCCCCTTTCCCTTCCCCTTCCTTCCCTTCCTTCCCTTTCCCCTTCCCCTTTCTCCCCTTCCCTTTCCCTTTCCCTTTCCCCTTCCCTTTCCCCTTCCCTTTCCCCCTTCCCTTTCCCCTTCCCTTTCCCCTTCCTTTTCCCTTCCCTTCCCCTTCCCTTTCCCCTTTCCCTTTCCCCTTCCCTTTCCCCCTTCCCTTCCCCTTCCCTTTCCCCTTCCCTTCCCCTTCCCTTTCCCCCTTCCTTTCCCCTTCCCTTTCCCTTCCCTTTCCCCTTCCCGTTTCCCCTTCCCTTTCCCCTTCCCTTTCCCCTTCCCTTTCCCCTTCCCTTTCTCCCCTTCCCTTTCCCCCTTCCCTTTCCCCTTCCCTTTCCCCTTCCTTTCCCCTTTCCCTTTCCCCTTCCCTTTCCCTTCCCTTCCCCTTTCCCCTTCCCCTCCCCTTTCCCTTTCCCTTCCCTTTCCCCTTCCCGTTCCCCTTACCCTCTCCCTTCCCCTTCCCCTTCCCTTTCCCCTTCCCTTTCCCCTTCCCTTTCCCCTTCCCTTTCCCCTTCCCTTTCCCCTTCCCTTTCCCCTTCCCTTTCCCCTTCCCTTTCCCCTTCCCTTTCCCCTTCCCTTTCCCCTTCCCTTTCCCCTTCCCTTTCCCCTTCCCTTTCCCCTTCCCTTCCCTTCCCTTCCCTTCCCTTCCCTTCCCTTCCCTTCCCTTCCCTTCCCTTCCCTTCCCTTCCCTTCCCTTCCCTTCCCTTCCCTTCCCTTCCCTTCCCTTCCCTTCCCTTCCCTTCCCTTCCCTTCCCTTCCCTTCCCTTCCCTTCCCTTCCCTTCCCTTCCCTTCCCTTCCCTTCCCTTCCCTTCCCTTCCCTTCCCTTCCCTTCCCTTCCCTTCCCTTCCCTTCCCTTCCCTTCCCTTCCCTTCCCTTCCCTTCCCTCTTTTTCTTACACCTTTGATTCCTTCCCTTCCTTTGATAAACACTTCCTTTTATCTTTGTCTATTTTTGTTCTCTTTTTTACCTTCCACATTCCCATGTTCTTCCCCTGTTCCTCTTACCCCACTTCCTTGCCATTCAGTGTCTCCTCTTTTTCATCAGATGTTTACCTCAGGCCATGGAGAACAACACACCACGTTACACTTGTGCCTTTGTCATTATTAACTTCAATTCTTAAGATAGAAATCCCATTTTTTTGGTCTGTTGTTTCTTTTGCATTTCTTCTGTGTTGTTGATTGTCTGAAAAATTCTGTGCCAGAAGCACTGTGTGTTTCTTTTTCTCGACATGGACACCCTCTACTTTTGAGTTGCGGGATGTTTTAAACATAAAGGCTTCTCCAGGTCATTAATGTGTCTATGTGGTTCATACTGCATTCGCTTTGTGACTGTGCTTTGTTCAAGTTATGCCAGCCATGACCTTACTCTTTTTATCTTTCTTCAGCAGGATTATTCAGTCTCACTCCTTCTTATCTGAAATAGGCTCACTGTGAATTTTTTAAGACACCTCTGTCAAACTGAGTCCGTGTCACATATAAGCAGTTTTTAAATTAGATAGAGCAGAAGGAAAATTTGTGTTCTGGAATTCTACGAAGGATGGCTGCATAAAACCTTCATGAATGTAGTTTAACATGTTTGAAATATAATACAAAGTTGAGGAGCGCTGTGATGGGAAAGGTGTTTAGGATTTGTAACTTCTAAAGTAGCATTGCAATATTAAAAGTGTCCATATAAGTCCTCTGTATGCTTGTATCTAGTAAAAAAAAGTTATTTTTTTTCTGTATCAGCATGTTCTACAGCTAAATAATATATTTACACGGATATGGCATGTTTGAGAAGACTTGTGGAGGAAAAAGTAATATCATTACAAGGCATTAATGTTCTTTAGCTGCGCTTCAGTTTTATTTCTACAATGTGCTTGCAATGTAGCTGCTGTCCTTTCATACCTGAATTTTTTTTCAGCCATTGGAGGTGATGTATCATTGCAAACATTTTCAAATACATCCTTAGGGAGTTGTCTTGGTCTTTATGTTTTCTTTGATGCTGGATTTGTTGTGCTTTACTATAGTGTGGCATATTTTACTGTTGCAAACCCACCATATGCTTGACTATCCAGTGTTTCATTATCCTAGCCTGCACTGGTGAAAACATGCTATAGTCATGACAGGCTGCATTTTAAATGTCTATGTGGTAAATGTTTACAACAGCACTTGGCTGCTCAAACATTTTTTCAGTGAAAGATAAGAATGAGCATACATCAGTCTTCTGCATACTGTTGACCTTTACATGAGAATTAATCTTGTATTCTTCAGTGGCTGCTCACAAAGAAAAAGACAGAAAACATGTTGGTGCCTTGTCCTGTGAAATATTGGTAGAACATTGATAATTCCATCATATCTGAGTATCTGTGTTGTCCTTAATGGATTAATGGCAAGAGAGGCTAAGCAATCCCATGGCTTTCCTTCTTTTACTTGGCACACAGCTTAGCTTCAGGGTCTGACAAGGATTCCCTGGCCAGCTCTGGGCCTGAAGGCAGCTGTTCCCTGTTGAGAATGGCAGGCTGCAGAGCAGCCTGACACAACACACAGCTCTTACTCTTACACAGAGGTAGTTGGATGCTGGCCTGTGCATGGAGTGGCCTGCTACAGCTGCTTACTTAAAATGAGGCAGGTTCATTGATTGTGCAATGTGAAGCTTGCAGGAATGAGTATGTAAAGCTGTATTGAAAGCTTTCTTCATGTAAGAGGAAAAGATGAGCTGAAAACTGTGCAGTGCTCTGTTTCCAGTTTAATCTTTGGCTGAGAATAAGGTCAGGTTGCCAGCCAGAGGTAGGGAGATGAAGATTTGGTGCTTGTTGAGAAATAAATATGTTTTGTAACCTTGATTGACTCCTGTTTAAAAATATGTGTATTTGTAGTTCTCACAAACAAACAGGCTTTTTTCTAGGATTAATGTGCTGTATCTGAAAAACTACCTGAGAAAAAGAAACATTTTGCAGAATGCCTGGAGCAGGCTTTGTAGTGTGCAACAGATTGATGGTGGGTAACAGAAAGTCACAGATTTCTTAGTGCAGTAGTTTTATATCTCAAAAGTATACAGCTATGAATGAAGAGCAGGAATTCCTACAAATGTCCTGCTGAAAAGCCCAAAAGCGTTTTAATTAAAACAATATGGGGAATTTTGCATCAAAACAGTTACAGAAGACTTTGTGATTACTTAAAGGTTAAAGGCCCCTTTTCTTTCAAGGTCTTGTGCAGTCTTATTATGTGCTTCAACTTAGAAAGGCTCCCTGGTATTATCAGCATGTCTGAACATGTTTTGCTCAAGCTGGAAAGCACAGCTGGTATCAACCCAAGAGCGACCTCTCCCATCAAAGGATTTTTGTCAATGGGTGACCTTCATGGAGAATGCTTCCTGCTGATTTAAAAGCGAACTTTTCTGGCATAGAATTTCAAAACAGTGTGTTTAAAATTCTGCTTCTAGGGTGTATTAATCTTTTTAGGTTGTTTAGAAATTAAGGCAACAGTGAATTGTTCTTTACATTCTGTGTGTTTTGAAGAAGATCACTATAAGACTGGCAGAGCCAGGGTACGTAAAATTATTTGAAGAAGTTGAGAGTCCTGTTAGACTAGACTTACTTTAAGTAATAATCACTTGAATTGTTATATTAATTTTGAAGGAGAAGAAACATTGTCTCATTTCCTTTTGTGGGGAAATTAAAGAGGCCTAAAATCTTTCCAACATCAACAATTCTTTCTTTGATTCTGTAGTGTTATTAATGACTTTTTTCTCACATGTAGTAACAGTCTATACCTATGGCATATTATAATTTCTTCTTTCTGTATTTTTTCTATGAACACTGTCATATACATATGAAACTGCTTTCTTCCTTTCTCTTTCCAGACAAGTCCTACAGCAAAAAAGAACACTTACTAACCTTCAGTCTCTAAAATCTACAGAACAGTTTTCAAGAGAGAGAAAGGAAAACTAGTGTAAGCCAGGCAATCCAAATCTAAATGGCATCATTAGGGAGCCACTAGAATAAATCATGTCTAATCAACCTGATTGCTTGGATGATAAAATGATGGAATCTGTTGATGGTGTTAAGATAGTAGATGTAATTTACTGCCATTTTAGCAAGGCTTTTGAAATTGTCCTACATTATTCTTGTATCCAATCTAGGACTTTATGGTTTCAACAGTATGGTAGAGAGCTAGGTAGGTAAAAGTCTGGTTTGATGCTCAGACTCACAGGCAGTTGGTTTATGAACTGGTAAAAAGTGGGGACTGCAGGGGTCTCTTCTGTGACCTGTCCTGTTTAACATCTTTGTGAGTGGTCTGAAGGGGAGGATGGAGGGCACCCAGTTTGTAGATGACACTAAATTGTGTGTGTGGTGCTTGTTGTGCTGGAGTGCAGAGCCAGCAGTCAGAATAATCAAGGTTGGAAAAGAACTACAAAATCATCCAGTCCAACTGCTCACCTGGCGCTGCCACTGTTGCCCCTAAACCCATCACCAGATCAGACACCTCTTGAAAATATCCAGGGAGAGTGACTCTACCCCTCGATGGGCAGCCTATTTCAGTGCCTGACCACTATAACAGTGAAAAAAAATTTTTTCTGGTATCTAATCCGAATATCCCCTGTCTTAGCTTAAGGCCATTTCCTTTTTCCTCTCACTACAGGCGCAGTAGGAGAGACCAACCTCTACCAAGTAACAACCTCCTTGCAGAGAAATTGTAGAGAGTGATTAGGTCTCCCTTGAGCCTCCTCTTTTATAGACTAAACAAACGCAGATGCCTCAGACATTCCTTATATGACATGTTTACTAGATCCTTCATGAGCCTTGTTGCCCTTCTCTGGACATGTTCCAGAACCTCAAAGTCCATTTTGAAGTGAGTGGCCCAAAAATTGACCTAGTACTCGAGGTGCAGCCTCACCAGTGAGTAATGCAGGAGGACAATCTCTGCCCTGGTCCTGCTGGCCACACTGTTCTTGATACCGTCAGGGGAGCCTGGACAGCTGGTAGGAATGGATAGCAAAGACCTAATGAAATTCAGCAATTACAAAAAATTAATCCTTCCCTCAGAAAGGCAGAGTCATGTGGACACAGCAGAGGAGCTTAGGAGTAGCTCTGCAGAGACAGACCAGCATCCTGGGGGACAGATGTGTTGGAGGCTGTGTGCTCTGGAATC
This sequence comes from Sylvia atricapilla, assembly GCF_009819655.1. Classification (NCBI taxonomy): domain Eukaryota; kingdom Metazoa; phylum Chordata; class Aves; order Passeriformes; family Sylviidae; genus Sylvia; species Sylvia atricapilla. The sequence goes on along the minus strand of NC_089174.1, from coordinate 84,650,118 downwards.
AGAAGAGGCCAGTGACACCCTGGGCTGTATGAATAAGCCCAGAGAGTGGTGCAGAGAGTAGGGGAAGTGATTATTCTCTGCTTATCTTGTGTGAAACCACTCCCAGATACTTGTGTTTGGTTTGGGGCCCCTACTATAAGAAAAACACCAGTGAAGTGGAGCGAGTTCAGCATAAGATTGCGAACAAAATTGGGGGCTCTAAGAGGAGAGCAGAGGCCATAAGAGGAGAAGCTGGGGAACTGGGTTTGTTCAGCCTGGAGAAGGATGGCTTCTCTGGTGGGACCTGACAACAGCTGCCCATACCTATGGAGTGGCTGTTGAGAACTGGAGCCAGGCACTTCCCAGCTGTGCCCATAAGTGGAAGGACAAGAGGCAAAGAAAATTGACAGAAGCAAGTTCTGTGTCCTGGATGTTGGACTAGAGACCTTCCATGGTCACTTCCAATCTAAATTACAGTACTGTGTTTTTATGAAGAGACCTTTGCTGGAAAGCCTTTACACTACCAAGATTGCTGAGCGTCCTGCACTTTTGTAGTCTTGTAGTTACTATGTAGTAGCAAGGCGTTTTATGGAAAAAAAATTTACGTTGCCTTATATTATTTATTTTTTTATTTTCTTGAAGGTCAAAGAATTGCCCATCTGGAGAAACCGCATTGTTTCTATCCTGATAATTTTCTGAGCTTTCCTGCTGACTCTGCATGAGAGGATGAAAGTATTACAGTACTCGGGAGGTTGAAGAAGCAGCTAGGGAGGCAATCAATAACTGTGGATATGTACCTAAAACCAGTCTTTTTCTATTATTCAGCTAATTCAGTGTATTGGTGACCCAATTTGAATTGCAGTCAATACAGAGTTTTGTAACACACGTAGTGGATATATTCACATCTGGTTTGCATTTTTGTCAATGAGCATAGGCACAGTGAGGCTGACTTCACTGTAGTAAGCCAGAAAAGGCTAATAAATATGAGATGTGTACTCCTGAATTAATGGAGGGTATTTTTCCTGTGCCTACTTTGTAGGATTATTGCTTTTCCTGAAAGAGACCATGGGTCTTGCCAGTCTTTAGTTATGACATTCTTGAGGTTTACCCCACCAAATATCTGCAGAAGAACATAAGGAGAATACCTCTTTGTTACACCTTATAATTTATCATGCTGTTTTTCTTCTCTTGTATAATAAAATCTTCCTGAGAGTTTCTGTAGAATTAGAAAACTTACAAAGCATTTTCTCCTTGCCTTAATAGACCTTTGTATTTCTGAAGAACCCATAGGTTCTCTAGGCAGCAGTGACTGTGCAGGACTTGGGACTAGAACAGGAAAGGTCCCTGTTTAAGGATGGGGAGGTGAGAAGGCTTTAAGTATTGTTTTTCCTTGTTCGTCCTTTGGGATTTTTTTGTTCTTCTCCGGTTTGCGTTCTTTACAGACCTGTCTGATACTTCATTGTTGCACTGAATATGAAGTTTTTTCCTTAATGAGACGAGGTCCACTACTAAAATTCATTTCTGTCATTTTATGCTCAAGTGTGTCTTATATTCTTGGGTAAGTTTAATTTTCCAGGGACCAGCTTGCTTTAATCAGCCTTTTTGTTTGTTTCTCTTATTTCCATACATTAAGAAGATTGGTCTCCTGTCTTTCTCAGGAAACCATCAACATCAGGCTATTAACATAGCATGCTACAGCATAGCAGTGACAGCTGTTTTTCTGTATGTATATTTGAAAATCCCCACTTTTGCTCACAGAATTTAGTTCATCACAGAACATGCTCCTGGGAATGGGGCAGAGACAGGCTGTCTAATACTAAGTCAGTTGTTGTCATAAAAGAAATGGACAGTGTCTTTTCTAGAACAAGGCATAATCTTCCTGCTGCTGAGCCATGGCAGAATTTGGAGGCTAAAATAAACTTGGAATTTTTAAAGGAATTAACATTTGTGTAAAAGTTCCCAGAATGCCAGAAGTTGCCGTATCTGATCACTGTGCATTCTCTTCATCCTACTGATGAGGAGTTAACTTACTCTATAGGCACATGAATGCTGAAATAATAATGAAAAGTGGTTTTTGCATCTCAGCCCTTCAGAAAGGGCATGAATAACCCTAGGGATTACTGCAATACGTCTGGAGAGCATGGCCATATTCTTTCCAGCTGGTTGGACTTTTCCTCATTACTACTGTGAACTCTGCAATCAAACCTCACTTTCTGTAGATATGCAGTACATATGTGTGCAATTTGTCACTGGAACAGGCTTTCCAGGGAAGTGGTTGCAGCACCAAGTCTGTCAGAGTTCAAGGAGCATCTGCACAGTCATCTCAATCATATGGTTAATTGCTAGGTTGTCGTGTGAGGAGTTGGACTTGGTGATTCTTACAGGCCCTTTCCAACTTGAGATATTTTATGATTCTAATTCAAACTCACAAGGACTCTGAGCATTATGCCAGCTGGTTTTATTATGTGAAAGACAAAATTCTATTGGGATACGTTCCTGCCAAAACACAACTCTCTCTCATTATACTCACAGAAATGTGGGCGTTTGCTAGTTGCCTGTAGCAAAGCAGCTTTTGTCTCTTGTTTTATCCTTACTTCTAGCCCAGCCATAGTTGAATACTGTATATGTCACCAGCTGTTTCTAATCATTCTATTAAAGCTTGTGTGAAAAGGACAATGAGGTTTTCATAAGGCATGGAGTCATAGGCATGCTGTCCTGAAGGTTATACTTCCTTTGGGAGTTGACTCTTGAAACATTTGCAAAAGAGGGTGCAAAGTTATGCATTTGGATCTGAATCTCAAACTGATGACTAAAGCAACACGAGACAGCATTTGGTGTAGAACATCATGGTGAGTACACCTGTTAACATCCCACACACTGAGGAAAACAACACCCTAATAAAAAAGAGTTACACAGGCTGCATTTTGTGGGAAGCTTTCCAGTGCATTTGTAACCAAGAGAAACAGTTGGAAACAATATTAGTTGCTGCAATATATTTTGGTGGGTGTTATCAGAGTTGTAAATCTGGGTTTGTGGAAAGGTACATTTCAAAGGCAATTATGGCATTTTCCCAAACTTGCATATTATACATGGAGGTGTTACTTATGTTAAAGAGAAGATACATTGCCCATATATATTGTTTGTGACTCTAATGCATAAATAGTTTTTTTCCTAACTGGTTTGACTGGGAAACCAGTGAGAATTTTTGTGTTTTTGTCACTTAACAATTGCATAATTCTTTTGAGTTTATGAGAAGAAGTATAGGCTTTATTGTTGATAAAAATTACATGGTTTTGCTGTCCAAGGAGCATTTATTACCACTAAAGCAACATCATGGGGTTGCCAGAATATTACAGAGTGAACTAAGCCGTAGTCTATAAATTTCCTTAAAATATTGCTCTTTTTTGTTTATTTCATTTGGTACTATGAATCTTAAGTGTGGTATGTGTAGTCGTAGATGGTTTGACTGGCTTGGAGAATCTTTCTGTGATTCCAGAGAGGAGTAATATAAATATAGCAAATGTCTCCTTACACTTACTGCTGAGTTGTATTAGGAAATTAGCTTAGTCATACTTCTACTTGTAAATTGTAGAATTTAGTTCTTTAGGATATGCTCCTGACTGGCTGATCACTCAGTGCTGGAGTAGTCTGCTGGGTTGTTTTATCTCTGCAATCATCCAGTGTCATCTTTTTCTCAGTACCTTTCCTCCCAAGTGCAGATTTATTTCTTGGGGAAGATGGAATGTGATGGGACCATAAGGATAGTTCCTTTGTAGGCCAGTCAGCACTGGTTGTCAGCCCTTGGGCAGTGGTCCACACCAGCTCTGAGGTCTTGAGGCTTCCAGAATCAAGAGCTAATTCTATACCGCTCCTAGTTAACAGAATATTGAGAAGATTGTTCTTCAGAAACACATGAAATTGCTGTCTAAAATTGAATTCATGTGGTCTCACTGCTTTGAGCTTATAGATGTCTAAGAGTACTTTCTCTTGTTCAAATGAATCAACTCCATATCAGGTACAACAAAAGCTCTATTTGCTTTCTTCTGTCAAATGTTTGCATATATATAAGGTTTATTTTTCTCCTCAATCATTTAAAAATGCTTGAGATGATTGATTCATTCTTGCCGACATCGTTACCAGTCTGTGAGCTGTAGGCTCCTTGTTCAATTTCAATCTGACTTTGCTCCTTTGCAGAAATTGTCTTTGTGGTGGATATCACTCAGCCAGCATAATTAGAGAGCTAATTAAAGTTCTCGTAATTCACTGAAATGATGTATTAGTTGACTGAGTTTACTGTTATGATACTGAACTGCAGCTTGAGCTAACCCATCAGATCCTTCCCTTTCTATCCTTAAAACCACCATTAAAAGTAAGATGTATCAAGGCATGCATTTTATTTTTCAGAGAACTTTCCTATTTTCATCAGATCAGCCAATTCTTTTGTTTCATTGGAAAGAGTTGGGAAAAGCCTGGCAGTAACTTTTCTATTTAAAATTATTCAAATGAATCATTCAGAACATTAATATTTGTTACTAATGAATGGATGAGAGTCTTGGCAATGCTTTAACCTAAGAGTATTTCCGTACCTGAGGCAGAATAGGGATGGAGTCTACTGTGTTTTTCCTGTGCCTGTTACTGATGCCCCAGAGCTGTTTTACATGCTCCTCATTTAATTACTTGTCTCTAAATCTTTTAAATGGTACCCTGTGGCTTGGGAAAGTGCTGGAAGGTCACTCCAAATTAGTGGAACCTATATGGCCAGAGTCTCAGTGAAGTAAGTTAATTTCTTAACATTCAGTAGCTGTTTATTCTAGAAGATTTTCTTTCCTCATGTGGATCTGACAAATTTGCCTTCTTCCTGTAAACTTTGAAGTCCATCTCAGCTACAATTAGCTTAGTAGTGATGACTGATACTTGGTCAAGATAAGTGGCTTGATGCACCTTAAGTGCACTATTAGGTTTTTTCCTCTAGAAAATAGCAATTTTCCTATTGGTGCTTCTGTTTAAAGACAAAGGAGAGTCTGCAGGGGGTAGGCAGGAGGAGCCCATGCAATCTGCAGTCTCAGTGCAGATGAACCTCTCAGCTAGATGTAGTTATACTGTGGAATTGTTTGGCTTTACACGCTGTGCTGACAGCATCTTGTTTTTCTGTATAGATTAAAAACGACCATGACAAATCAGAAGCAAAGGATGAACACATCCATTTTGTACTTTGAAATTGCTTCTTCCCTCCTTTTTAAACAACAAACCTTCCAACTTAGTTTATTTACACGGACCTATTCACCTTGGCATAATTCTTTCCCCCCTCTTCACAGGGAGTGGTATTTCTGTTGTTAAGGTACTGAATTTGTTAGCAGATTTCTTGGAAACAAGTCTTACAGTCCACATAACTAATCTTGCTTTATAATGGGTGTTTAATACTCAGTAAAGCAAAATAGTTGGCATTCTCATCTTGATACCAGTTCAGCAACATAATTAAGCCCATTTTACTTTTGGGCTCATGAGAAACCCTAGAGATTTTAAGGGAAATAAGAAAGCCTTTTGTAAAAGTTTACTAAAAAAATAAATGGGTGAAGAATATTGGAAAAAAATCTGCACAGAAGTACTGGTTCTTCTGTTACTTATTTGTTTTTTATTTTCATCCATTTTATTATGTACTCGTTCCTTTCTGGCACTAAACCCGTGTATAAAACACTTGTTGTCCTGTAAAGGAGAAATTGAGGCTGTGCTGTGGCTGAGTCAGCATCCCCCAGCACAAACCTCCTAGGTTGTATCTCTTCATAAATCTCAGTGTGGGTGGCATGCTGAAGCTGGGCCAGAAGGATGTAAGGCATGTAAAAGGGAGAGTGCTGAAGAACACAAGTCAGAAGATGGGGTTGCATGTCCACAGACAGTAGTGTAGTGTGAAATCATGTGAAGCTTGATTTTAGCTATGAACTTCGTAGGCCTGCCCCTGAGAAATGCTGCATGCCTTTTTCTAGTCTCCTTTCTTGTTTATTCTCATCTAGTCATGTCTGTGTTTTCCAGTACACACAGCAGAAAAGAACACTATTGTAAATATCATACTTAAAATAAGCTCTTAGCAAATTCAGTCCAGATTGACATTCTAGGTTAGTTCTAAACACAGTGGAATCATTCTGAGTTTTATGATACTGCAGAAGAGAAAGAAGTGGTAAGTGTTGGTAGTGTGACAAATTCAAAAGGGTAAACTTATATATAGTTTGGAAGAAGAATTTTACAATCAATTTATTCCTAGTAAAAGGTAACTAAGAGTCTTTTCTAGCCGTTAAAAGTGAATTCACTTAAGATCTGATTTCATTGTTTGTAATGAGAGCACAAATAATCCATCTGAAATTAACATTTTGCATTATGATTAAATTAACCTTTCAAAAAAAAGGCAGAAATATTGGTTTTTTTGCTTGACCTAACAATGTATTTTATACAGATGAATGAGACAGTGGTCGTTAGCAACTCTACGCATAGCAAACACCACCTGAGTCAGTATTTATTCAATTAAATTTTGTTATTATTTTACCAAAGGCTGCCGTCTAGGAGTTGAATCCATTTCTGATTCCCTTTGGAAGATCTGCTCCATGCAAAAACCTGTGCTGGGATTTTTTTTTTTTTTTTTTAATAGCTGACAGAAGAGGTTTAGGTTGTGATGTGTTTTATTTTCTGGAAACTGCAAGGAATTGTGTGTTTTGTAGTCTGACCTCCCATGCAGTATCCATACCATAATAGTCTGACTGAGCAGATGCAGATGCCTCAGACTTACTGACCAGTTTCATGTCTGAAATAAGGGGCTTCTCATAAAATCCATGATGGGTTTTTTTTTAAGGCTGAATTTCCTCAAAAGGAGGGGTCATTCTCAGTTTCTTTACATACAAACTTCAATTAAATTGAATTAAACATTAAGCTCTTTGGAGAACTGATTTCTCCTACAGCATCTCGTTGCTAGAACTCCATATTATTGTCCAGATTTCAGAGGGAAATTTATAAGCCCAAGTTGTACTTAAGGCCTTAAAGCCTGGTTCTGTGTATGAGGACTCTGCCAGTGTAACTTCCTAAAAGGGATTTAACTTTCTGGAAAACGGATTCTTTAATGGCTCATAGTGCTCCCAAATATGGGATGGTAGCAATCTCACTATAACATGTATGTAACTTAAATGCACTTGATAGTTTTAACACTGGAAGTAATTTCATATCTTGATCACTACAGCAATAACCTGTTTGTAGCACCTGCAAGTGTGGTGTGATAAATCCCAGCTTTGTGTGCCATCTACTTAGTTTATTTTTTAAAGGTGTGTTTACCATCCCTGTTCACCAGTGTGTTCTGCATCAGTGGCAGTTCACTCCATCGCAGATTAGTGAGACTAGGCTAGAGTATCCTGTCCATAAAAAGTATCCTTCCCCTCCTGGCCACAGCTGACAAGATTGTCACATTAGTTTTGACTGCAAAGGCAGACTCAGCAAGGAGCTGTGCTGGCTATTCTTACTTTGAACACTTAACTCCCTGAGAAGTAAGGAAGAGGCTAATGGCTTTCTGCAGTCCTTTCTCAGAGATTCGAAGTAGATCTGTGCTGCCTGCTTACAAATGCATTTCACTTCTGCAGTGCCCACCTGGCTCTGTATCTGGATATTTGAATTTACTTTCACCCTCTGGGATAGAATTGGAAAGTTAACTGTGGGGACTGGGACACAAATTAGTTTTCCATTATTTTGTAAAGTGTCTCCAGTACTTCTAAGAGTGCTGTCTTTTTTGTATGTTACGTAATGTGCTTGTAACATTTGAGTGAGGTGCTGAAGAGCCTGTGTAGGAAAGATTGATGGTATAAAAATACGGAGCTCTGTGTTCACACCGTGACCTACAGGTGGCAACAAGGAATATGACTGACTGCCAGGCCTCACTGTGGGTATTGGGGAGCCTGAGTTCTGTGATGAGTGTTTTAATCATCCCTGTGATGGTGCAAGTCTGCTCCTGAGGAAGACAAATGAAGTCCAGTGAACTTCAAGGGGCCAAAGGGAGATAATCAATTTCAAATTTGTTTGGTTTAGAAGTTTAAAGCCAAGCATCTGACTTTCCACACAGTATTCCTTGGGTGTGGTGGTGATTGTGCTGAACATGTAGCTGTCTTGTATACATCTGTGGTATTAGAAGACAGAAGCCAGGTAGATTGTATTCATGGATTTACTAGCTAAATTGAGCAAAGGAGAAGCATTACGGCACCTGGACTAGTGTGGATGAGCTCATTAGAGAGGTTAAGATCAGAGATTGACTGGTATGTTAGTGACCATGCCTGGGTTGAGTTCATAATCCGTAGGAACATGGGCCTGGCAAAGGAAAATAGTCTGGATGCTGAATTTTAGAAAAGTAGACTTCCAGTTGTTTAAAGAATCATCCTTGGAAGTGTTCAAGGCTGGGTTGCATGGGGCTATGAGCAATGTGGTCTAGTCTGTGGCATGCTTACCCATGGCAAGGATGTAGTTCCATCCTTACTGTGGAACTAATGATCTTCAAGGTCACTTGCAATCCAACTCATCCTATGATTCTGTGACTCTGTGATTCTATGACTTTGCCTTTCTGCTAGGGCAGAAGTTTTTTAGTTTAGTTGAAAGATTTCAAAAACAAAGGCCAATTGTGAGACTGTGAGGCAGGAGAAGGTATTGGAAAAGTTTATTGACACAAGTTATGTTAATGAATGCCAGGAGGCTCCATTAATAGACAGCTAATTCACATAGTCCTGATCAGAATTTATTGGTGATTTCTGAAATTATTAGCAATCCATTACTCAGGACCATTGCCAGCCAAAAAAAATCCACCTGAAGTTGTCAGTTTTCAAGACAGAAACTACCCCTGAACACTGGAGCTTGATTCAGCATACCTTTATTCCACCTGTGTAAGTATTTTAGTTTAAACATTGCAGGGGTTGAGAGGAAGGAAAACAAAAAAAAATCCTAACTTTTTCAGATGCTTCATAGTTAGAGTATCTCCAGATGCTTTTTCTTTGTTGATTTATTTTACTATGATTGTTCTCTGTGAGATGTAGCATACTAGAACACAAAAAGTAAGGGAACTTGTTTATTTTTTTCTATCTCTTATGATCCTGACAGCCTCTCTGCCAGACAACTTATGTCTTATCTTAGTGTTGTGTCCTGGTTGTCTGTGTTGTGTGCAAGAGCTAAGCATTCCACTTCTTTTTGCTTAATAAATTAAAACTGGGAAGGAGTAACACTGTAATACTTGACCATATAAGGGAGGTGACTGTTTTAGTTCTGCTCCTTGCACAGTATGCAGTTGAAGCCTTTTAAGGGAAGGTGGTGCAGACAGAGTGAAAACATCCAGAAGCAGAACATCTATTTCATATTATAGTTGGTCCCAGTGCTCTTGCAGGCATTGCTACTACTGAGAATTTCTCACAATCTATTGGAGTTGCATAGACAAAAAATGAAGGCTTAGAAATGGGACTGAAAAAAAGAAGTTACAACTATTTGGTTCGACTCTTGCATCTTAAGAAATAGTAAGAATGAAGAGAGAATGACCAAAGAGGAGATTAATTAGGCTTCAGAAGTTGAAAAATGAAGTAGCAAAGAGCTCTCCAACATTGGAAGATAGAGACCAAAGAGAGAACAAATGGAAATACCATGCAGTAAGAATGGGACAGGGACTCGGTGACTCATCAGACAATGAATATGGTGTCAAGAAAGTTAAAAAAGAGTTTGGTGTTTTTTGCAGAAGAAATTTGAATGTTGAAGAGAGTGCTCTGTTAGAATGAAGAATGTTGTTAGAATGAAGCCATTAAATTTTGGGTCTGGTTGCAAGTACACTTAAGACAAATTCTGTAGTATATGGTTAGTAAACAGCCAACCTAGTATCTCTAATAAAGGGACAGCAAAATTGATGTAGGCAAACATAAATTACTTGTGTTGACCTCAGAAGTGTCCAGAGTGTTAGAAAAAAAAAGAAATCCAAGCAACTCAGGCAGTAAAATGTCAAATACAAAGATTTGTACACTAAGGTTGGGCTGTGTGAAGACTTACTTTCAGCTAGAGAAATGATCTTCTTGATAAATCCAATGCAGGTCCTTCATTGAGATATTTTTAATTCTTTGCATGAAGCAAAACTACAGAAGTGGAAAGAAAAACAGTTTCTGTTAGTTTCAGTCAAATAATAGTATTGTCTTTGAAATAAAATACGCTTCAGACCTAAAATCAAATGAGGCTTTTATCAGCTGGAGATTAGATAACACAGACTACTTCAGTGGCTAAGCAGAGATTGAGAAGACCTAGTGAAAAACCTTTTCCTTCTATAGCCATAGTAACTCTGAAATAAACCATTACAGAGGTTTGTTCTCCTCTGGAGTGCTGCTACAGCACACTGTCCTTCAGTGGCCCACGTCTATCCCACTAATTCCTTCAATTCCTGATTGTTAGTGCCTGTCAGTGCTTACCCTTCTGCAGAGTAAGACTTGCTGTTGTCTGAATTACAGCACCTTGTTCACTTCAGTCCTGGCACCACAGAGAGGGGCAGGATTGAAAGTAAGTGTATCCATGGAACACCAGTCAGTGTTTGGAAACATGTTCACCCAGGTGCCTATAGGCATCTTTCACATGTCAGCTGATACCTACAGGTGGTGGAAGATGAGAGGCAAGGACATGCTGTATTTGCTTCTCTAGTGTTTCTTTCATTATTACCTATTTCTTCCTCCAAGTTAAGACTCCAAAATGAAAGTGATGCTGCAGTTTACCTAGACACCATTTCATCTACAATACAGAACTCCAGCCAGTCACAATTTCACAGGTTCATGAGACCTGTCAAAGAAAACCCTTCCCCCAGTGTTGTGACCTTTATCTTTGTGGTGAACAGGCATCACAGCTTTGGCAGGATGATTCCGGCTGATTGACTGATCTATTCTTGGAAGTTACAAGAGTTTCACTGGCACAAGAGCGTCAGCTTGCTGCAAGCCGTTGTATTTGAATGATTTATATTCATCAGGGTGTTTTTGCAGCATTGTAGAGATTAGTTTGGAGAAAACTTCCCTCTGACTCTTGTTAATGTAAGTCAGGGTGTCTGCTCGTTTCATAGGTATTTTGCTAGTGCAAAACCATTGTGTCTGGGACATACTATCAAGGACCACTTTGTTTCATTACTCTATCTGTGAAAAATAGTCTGTTGCATCTACTGAAAACTGAAAGAAAGTTATCACAAGGATCTTCAACACTTTTAAATAAAAGAACATATTCTTTGAAAGGGAAAGTTATTTATTTGCACAGTTTAGCAGGCTAATATTTTTAGAATTCCAAGGAAAATAATTTGGGCCATCAAGAGAACTGTACCCTCTGTTTTTCCTAGTTATGTGGCATGTAGATGGCTATGAAGTATAAGGAAGAAGACCTGGGACATTCAGATGCGAAGCTGTACAATTAGTAGTTCAGTTGCCTGGTAAAGTTTACCACATTAGTCTGTTAGATCTTTCAGGAGTAATATTAGAACTGTTAGAGCTGGGGCTTTTTTCTGTCATGAAAATTTTAAAAAAATTCAAATCTTTATTAGAAGGCCATAATTATGTTCCTTTTATTAGTAATAGTAAAGGATTATAATAAAGGTAACTATTATCTTTATTATGAGCTGGCCAGCCCATGCTTAGGTGAGACTTACTCTAAAGTTCAGGAATTGGCTTCACATTTCTGTGTTGGTACTAAACTCTCCAATAATTCTGTTTTCTAGAGATGAACTAACTCAAACTGCTTTTCAGGGTTGCATTGTATACATGCTCTTTATGTTTGAATAAAACGTGGCCAGTCAGTATAGGTACTGAGGGACTATCTCTTCAAAATAAAAATGACAGTGAAACTGAAACAATAGGAGAGTAAATTTAACTATGGAACTGTAAGAGAATTTATATTCCTATTTTCATTCATTTTGTTTTCTCCACATTTAAAAGCATCTGCTCCTGCTTTTTCTAAATTCACGAAGTATTGTTTTAAAGAACGTGTCATTGCAAAAAGTGCAGTCTACTCTTCTTCAATTTAACTTTTTCTCCTTAATTAGTATTTCAGCATTCTGGGAACATAAATGCTGTTAGTTCTGATATGGGCAGACTAACTGAGGTTTTAAGTAAAGTTACCTTTCAGTTTGGTCCCAAATGTAAATGCTCTGTTTCCTTGTCTATCAAGGGGTAGTTTCTGCTACACATAGATGGAAGGAACTTTACTGTATAATTTCATTGATGTACTGAGCACTTACACTAAAAGAAGGCAAGCAAGAGTAGTGTTTGAAGTCAGTCCCTTTAAATGTCCAAGATGACAAGAACCAGAATATCTGTGGTTTGTTGTCTTCTTTCAACATAGTTCATACTCATGAGACATATAAACACAGGTATATCAACTGTGAGGTTAGACATAAATAGAATACCTTTACTCCAAATAGACCAGGGAAATGAACCTATTTATAGGGCATGTTTTTTCCCTGTTTTTATTTTGAATTGCTCTCAAAGTATATTCATTCTATTAAGTCAGGCCCTTTAACAGGCAATACCTACAGCAGGAAAGCTCAGAGCCTGAGGTATTGCCCTTACAGGTGCACTGCTGCATCAGTGTCTTGTTGATGATGCATTATACATATCTAAGGGTATATAAAATTTACTGTGTTATCTGAGACCTCTGCAAGATATAAACCACTTTTGGTACCAGTTTCAAGACTTTTTAGTATCCTCTCTCATCAAGAGATCTCATAAAAACAATACATACAGACTCTTTATATTTATTTGACTTTACATTTCTGACTTCCCAAATTTAGGGATTCTAGTGTAAGTATACAGAAAGAAGAGAAATTAACAAGCTATACATACATAGTCTTGGTTGAACTGTCCTGTAAAGGTACATTTCTAAAAACATCATAAAATGTAATTAATGGACCTGTGATTTGTTAGAGATAAAAATCCTTACTGTGACTCATCAGCAGTTCTTGCAGAGTTGCAAGTTCGTGAAACCCTTATCCTAAGCATTTATTTGCCTAGCATCTGTCAAGCCTGTCAGGAAGCCATGAGCTCCATTAAATAGTGCTGGAAATATTCAGTTCAGTGGTACACAGAAACTAACTTCCAGATTTTTCAAAAGGGATTCTACCAGTCTCAACTGGAACTTCTTTAAAAAAAAATCTGGCATTTTGTCATAGCAATGATTGAAAGCTCTGATTTAGTAATTCTGTTTATTAAAAAGATTGGTAAATATAAAGTAAAAAAAAAAAAGTTTAGGTGAAATGAAGATTTTTATTATTATTTTTCTCTACTGTAGTAGTACCCAGTCATTTTTTAGTTTAGAAAGCTGTAGATGGAGCAGCATTAAAAATGCCTCCCATTTCCTGCACCTAATCTCTATTTTCCCTGACTTTGAAGATCTAGTAATTTCACCGTCACATATTAATTTCCTTCCTTTGAGGGCGTTTTCCTGTATTTTGCATGATTATGTGTTTGATCTAATATTATTTCTCAGAATCTGCAGCTTTGAGAATTTTTGCAGCTTCCCATGGGAACTTCCCTCATGTTTTCTGGGGTGATTTTTCACTTTGAATGTCTATAGGCTGCATAAAGGCACATTTTGCATTTATTGAGACTTCCAGTGATGATTCCTTATTTCAGAAAAGTGTCAGTAAAAAAGGAGTATATTTAATTCTCAGTGTACTTCTACTTACTTACTCTGTTGAAGTATTAAGAGCCAGAAACAACAACAACAAAAAGAAGTTGCATGGAACAATCTGTCATATTCCTACTATAAACTATTCATTCTGTAAACTCTGTACAAAGTGAGCCCACATGCCAACAGAAAAAAAATATTTGTATTTTCATTGCTAGCCTAGTGCATGCAACTCTCTGAAAACAGCTACAGCCTGTGGAGGCTTTTAGTGCTGGTCAGGGCAAGTCAGTCCTAGGCTATTTGTTCCTCAGCTAGAGGAATATAGGAGAGTAAATGGGAAAGGATTTCCTTCTCCAAAAACTGTACCAGGATATGGGAACATTTCTGCTTGCAAACATATTCCAGCTGTATTGTTAGGCTTCCTTAAGAGAATTGGTTTTGCTCTTCCAGCATGTTAGGTATTGCTTTCTGGTTTATTGTTTTCACTTTTTTTGGCAGTACAGTCCTGTTTTCAGCCTGAAGTTATTGCCACACAGAGATTAAATTCTTTAATGTTCTTGATTTTTTGAAGAGCCAGAGAGAAACCTGTTCAGCTGTGCTTTGTGAAACCTCCTTTATGAAACAGCATTTCTAAGGGTCGGTAATATATGTAGTGCTGTATAAACACAAGGAGGTATGTACCCACCCCTACCTCTAAACCAGAGGTATGAAATCTGTGTTTAGGATTAAAAATTTTGATAATATAATTTTCTTCATGTACATTTTTGGCTCTTTTCAAATAAATATCAGTAATTATTATTCTGTCTCATTTAAAAATCACTTATTTTAGACGTAATATATAAGTAAATTAATGAACACCTAAGCTGAATAGGAGGAAACTTAGAGAATGGATATTCTTACATAAAAGAAAGTTTGATTTGGAGACTACCTTACAGTGCAGGCTAACAGTGTGAATATTTCAGAGAGAATACTTAAGGGCTGAGCTGTCATGCCACCGCTTATAATGGTGAATGGAACTAAGTCCAGTTGGTGGCTGGTCACTAGGAGTGTTCCCCAGGACTCAGTCCTGGTGCTGGTTCTGATTAACATCTTTATCAGTCATTTGGATGAGGGGATAGGATTCAGGTCAGTAAGTTCACAGACAGCACTACATCAGGTGGGAGTGTTGATGTGCTGGAGGGCAGGAGGGCTCTGCAGAGGGATCTGCACATCTGGATCATGGGCTGAGGCCAGTGGTGGGAGGTTCAACAAGGGCCAGGGCTGGGTGCTGCCCTTGGCTCACAACAGCCCCAGGCAGGGCCACAGGCTGGGGCAGAGGGGCTGGAAAGCTGCCCACAGGAAAAGGACCTGGGGCTGCTGGTGACAGTGACTGAACAGGAGCCAGCAGTGCCCAGGGGGCCAAGAAGGCCAATGGCATCCTGGCCTGGACCAGCGATGGTGTGGCCAGCAGGAGCAGGGCAGGGATTGTCCCCCTGTACTTGGGGAATGATACTGAGGCTCTGGAGCGTGTTGAGAGAAGGGCAGTGAAGCTGGTGTATCTGGAGCACAAGTCCTGTGAGGAACAGGTGAGGGAACTGAGATTGTTTAGCCTGGAGAAAAGGAGGCTCAGGGGAGGCTTTATCACTCTCTACAACTGCCTGAAGGGAGGTTGTAACCAGGTGGGAGTCAATCTCTTCTGCCACGTATCAGGGGAAAGGACAGGAGGAAGTAGCCTTATAAGTTGTGCAAGGGGAGGTTAAGATTTGATATTAGAAAGAATTTTTTTTTGCTGAAAAAGTGCCTAGACATTGGAATTAATTGCCCATGGAGATGGTGGAATAACTTTCTGTAAGTATTCAAGAGGTGTCTGGATGTGACACTTGGGATGATTTGCGCTTGGGTGCTTGGTTGACGTTTAGACCATATGATCTTTAAGGTCTCTTAGAAACCTTGATGAATCTGCGACTCTGTCATTTAGGTATATTTATGTACCAGGTTTTGAAGGAATCATTGCTGGCATATTTTGACAGTTTATCCCATCTACTTTATGCACTAAATTTAAGACAGAGAGATGTGCCATCAGAAAACAGGTGTTTTGTTGATCAGAATGGTGACTGCTTTCCCCTTGGTACTTTTAGACAGATCATGTTGAGTGTGTTGAATCCATCTTTGGTTGATCTGCTTTGCTTTGGCTCGGCTGGAGTTAAAATTAAGTAAACCCTCTCACTGCAAGAAATGTTAGGTATGAGAGTTGAAGCAATCATAAGGTCCTTTGTAGGTCCTTGGTCACATTGCTTCATTGTATCTCACTTCTTACTTTGCATATTATAAAACAGTTGATTCTGAAAACCCTAGGCACACAATGAAAACCAGCAAATATAATTAGAAAGATTGGTGATACCTGTTGTGCATAAATCCCATCTTGAGATTTAGAGTTCTTTAGAGTTGTTGGGTGGGTTTTCTTTCTTTGTTGTTTTTTAGTCCAAGAAAGGATCTTTTTCATTATAGTTTATAACAGGAATATTTACTGGTTAACAAACGGGGGGAAAGAATACACATCAAGCTTTTAAGGTGGTTAAGTATGGTTCTTGAAAACACTGGCACGTCACCCAGATAGTGAGAGGATTTCTTGTACTACATAATAGGAGACAGGGAAAATAAGTTGAGATTCAGACTGAGACTGGGAAAGGTTTTTAAAGAACATACTGCTTAGTGGAAGCATTCATGTATTGTCTTATCTTTGAAGACGTTACAAGAAGTAAAAGTATCTTTCAAGCATTTTCATATTTGGCTACCTGTATTTTGTAAAAGAAGGTATTTCAGCATGATACTTTAACTTCCATTAAAAAAATCAGTATAACAAAACTGTCCATCCTTAGATCAGCTGTTTCTTCTCTAATCAGTAAGAAGAGAAGGATACTGCTAAAGCCTATTGAGATCCTACATTTTCCAAAATAATACACTTAATGTATAAACATACTTCTGGTTGAAGTTAGGTGCTGAGACAAGGATCAGTTTTGAATAGTGGTGTTGATCTATTCTTGGTTTGGGTTGTTTGTTTTTGTTTTTGTTTTTTTTTTTTTTTTTGTTTTTTTTTTTTTTTTTTTTTGTTTTTTTGTTTTTTTTTTTTTTTAGTTTCTAGCTCAGCTATCAAGCTGTCAGGAGATGTAATGAGATGTAGAATATTCCTCAACTGATCTCAGCTCATACATAAAAAAAGCACTGTCTTAATCGTGTGATATTTTATTGTATGTTTTCCAGAGTGGCAAAGGTAATGAAGGTTCCTGTGTATGAGACACCAGCAGGATGGAGATATTTTTCCAATCTCATGGACTCTGGACGTTGTTCTCTTTGTGGTGAGGAGAGTTTTGGCACTGGTAAGTAATACATAATCAAAAATTACCACAGGCTTTTAATTTTCCTGGATTCCTCAAGTCAAACACAAAATAATCAGAAAATTAGCTCTGTCTTGTGCTGAAACAGAACTTTCTGTTGTTCACCTGTTGAGGTTTTAAGTGTGGTGTCCAGCACCTTGAGGTATGAAAGATGTGGAAAATGGATATTCATCAGAGGCAAGCAATCTTAGTACTGTCCAGACAGTTTCTGGGGGTGTCTGGCACTCTTTTCTGACTTGCATGTAATGCAAAAAAGCCTCACTGGTTCCACTGCAAGTCTTTTCACAGACTGCAACAGCATTTGGAGGGGTTTTGCCTATATGGGAGCCACATGTGTTTTCCTAATATGATTAGGTGTACAAAGTATGAGGATTGGTATATCTGATGGTACATCTAAACAAAACTGTTGCCGGGTTTCCTTTTTGGAACATCACAATTGCTCAGGCATCAGATAAAATCATCATTAGAGGAAATTCAGTTACATATCAGCATTTGTGTTTTCCGTAGGTATTTCTCCCGTGTCAGTCCCAAGAACCAATCAAACAACAGAATGCAGAATGAATGACAAATTCGAGCCATCAGAAATATAGTATTGGCAGTAAGCAATAGAGGAAATAATTGGATTATGTAGTCTGTAAATCTGCAAAAATGTGGTTTTAGTTTATGAGAATAATGGAATAAATTTCAGAGTGTTTCTTTTTTTTTTTTCCCCCTGGTTTCTGGCACAGAAATCCTTCTTTTTTGTTTATTAGTGGGGCTATATAACAAGTCTTTTTGAAAAAACACAGACCAAAATAATTAATAATTTGCCTGACTATTAGTTTTTCCACATTTTAACATATGTGAATTATGTGGAGGTCTGTATTTCAAATGTGTAATACCTTGGCTGGAGCTCTTTGTAGAAAATTACTTACCATGCAGTGAAACTTGATTACAAATTTCATTTTGCTTTAATTGACTTAGGTTACGTATTAAGTTTGTTGGTTGGGGTCAATTAGAGCAGAATGCTGCCTTTCTGAAAATAGTGTTACCTTTAAGCAGCCATAGACATGGCAGTTAATGTAATACTTTTTTGTTTGCTGTATGGGTCTGAATGGGCTATGACGCAAGAATCAAAAATGTGTTATATTTCTTTGGGTCTTATATGTAAAAAGGAAGAGAAGTTGAATTTATAACGAATGTTCATTTTTTGTCAATGGAAACCAAAGTCCCATGATTAGCAAACTGTACGCCTTCACTGTTTGCTCTGAATGGCAAAGGTTTGTATTGCCTTGACCATATCTTTTGAATAGAAACTTCCTCTACAGCATGTTCTATGAGGTTATTGAGAGAGATGTAATCTGGGGAGAGGGGCAGGAAGATGTTGTACCTTTCAGAACATACTGCTGTTGGTTGTGATGCGTTGTTGAACTGCAGCTCCATAAACCCATGAGAGGTGTGAACTGGAGGGTTTTCAACTCTCACTGCTTTTTAATACTTTTTCAGTGGGCCAATTCTGTTCCTCTTTCCTCTAAATGCCCAAGTTCCTCTTGCTTGTGCCAAACCAGATACTTTCAGGAAATTTGGCTGAGCCTAAATACATCAGTACAACCTCACCAGCACACAAACTATTTGGAAAAAGACTCTTGGCTTCATCATCATACTAAAGAAAATTAGGTCTGGATTTTAACTGGAAAGAGCTTGCTGAGTTTCCAAATGTTGAAGTGTATCTAGATACCTTGGCCCACGGAGTGCAGCACCTCCTGCTACATACAGCCTTATGTGTAGAGGTTTGTGAAAAAACAGGAGTGGCCTCTCTGTGCCATATGCCGTGACAAACCACTGCCACAGATCTTTTTCTGCTTGGGGAGTTATTATCCTAGACCATCTTCTTCTAATGGTGTTGAGTAGGACTCTTTCAGATGCTATCAGTCTGGGGAAGAAGAGAGGAATCATTGTGCTTAGTAGAAGTCATGTCTTTTGGTAAACTTGCCATTTAAATTTTATGGTGCAGTACAGAAAACATCAAATTTCCCTGCCACGTTGCAAAAGCACGTTCAGGTCTTGCTAAGCAGGCTGTCCCAAGTACTGGTGGACTTTGGCCCTGGTGATCAGTCATATAGAAATGAAAAAAGGTATTTTGATCTGCTGTAACAATGAGGACAGTGTGGTCTCTGTAGGTCTAATTTGATTATCCTGAGTATCTGATAGTGGTTGAATTTGGGAAGAGAAATACTCATGGAGGTCAAGGAGATGCCTCTAGGATTTGACTGTTCTAGATAGGCAAGAAAATTACCCTGACTTCTCTCTTTGCTTGCCATTGACTTTTTTCTTTGCTTGTATCTTTCTGTGAGGCCTTGAAACAATTGCCTTTTGTACTATAACCTCTCTTCCAAATTTGCAGAACCTGACCTCTGACTAGTCTCTACATTCCTTACCACTCTGTGTTCCTTGTATTAATCTGGTTCTTCTATCCTATCATCAATTCTTTAGATTCCTGATAAATCCTGACTCTTGTAAATGAGTGCTTGAACAACATATTGGTGACCAGCATGGAGAGCTGGTCTGCAGAAATATCTCGGCATCCTGGTATGCTCTGATCAGATTGACTTTGTGGTACCTGCAGCACTTCAGTGCAGAAAGCCTCTTGACCTCCAGTTTTGTCCAATTCCATCTAAAGGCAAATCTGAACACTCGAGATTTGATCCCATGGGCATCCAGAGAACTTGAGCACAGGGTTTGAATTCCTCAGTCCATGTGTAGTTGCTGTGTAAAAAAGTATGTGACAGAAGGAGATTTCCTAAAGATGTTGTGGAATCTCCCTCACTGGAGATATTCAGGAAACATCTGGAAACAATCCTGCCATGTGCTCTGGGATAAGCCTTCTTGAGCAGGGAGATTGAACCAGATGCCCTGTTGTGGTCCCTTCCAACCTGACCCATTCTGGGATCCTGTGATACTTTTGGGACAAATTATGTAATGACTGTGATGTCAGAAGTTTGTTTTTCTCTCTGCCTCAATTTCCTTATCATCCTTCAATTCAATGCAGCTGTCTGAAAAGTGTCCTCATATGCCAGAAGGTTTATTTGTAAAACATGTTCTGGTTTGTAGATGACCAGTACTTTAGCAATGTGAGCTGTTTTTAGCAGTAAATATTTACCTTATTGCGAATCTTTTAGTAATGTCCTAAGCTGTGTGACCCTCACATGTTTCTGCCAGTATTGGGCATTTGAATCAATTTTACAGCTTTTGCCCAGTCGTATCTATTTAGACAACTGAAATTTGGCACTTCTTTACCTTTCAGCGTGCAATATTTACATAAGTGTACAATACAGTGATCACAGTGGAAAATTTACTGCTCTGTGTAAGAGAAAGGAGTTTTTAAAATACACCTTCTGTGATCAAACTGCTTTGGAAATCAATTACTTGTGTGCCCAGGTAATCAAGCCCAGCTGAAATTTCCAAGTAATAGAGAGTCCTAGTTTTATAACATAAGGGACTTTGATTCTGGCAAGTACATAAAAGCAAATTTTCTGCTATAAAAGGAGAAAAGATGTTGAAAACATCCCATACAGCTGTATTTCCCACACTTGTTTTTTGGCAGCTGATCTTGGAGCTAAACCAATGCTTTAAAAACTTCTTCCATTTTTGTAACAATGTGGGGAGCTTGTCAGATGAGGTTAGTAGCTTTCTGGTTCTATGACTAATGCCCAGCACAGAGTTCAAAGGAAGGCCTCAGCAGCAGCAATTAGTTTTTGAATTTCATCAGCAAGCTATTAATCAGGATTAGGAGAACTGTGTGGCTGATTTATCTCTCTGCAGTTTAAGCCACTTCAGTAATTGCTACAACTTTCTTAAATTTGCTTGCTTCATCTCCAAATTCCCAGATTCTATTAACATCAGCCCCCTTCTCCTGAAAGATTATGTGGAAGAAGAACTAATGGAGAATATAAAAATGTGCTGTTGCTGAAATGAATGAAGCCACACAGGAGCTATTTGGTGGTGTCTGTTGCAGTAATACAAATCTAAAATAATCTTATTAACTTGAAAAATGATCGGATCAAAATGCCCCTAAATTCCCATTTGCCTAAAATATTGCTAAGTTTCTGGGTAAGTATTGCTAAGACTGCTGGGTAAATTTGTAAGACTCAAGTATGTGCAAACAAAATCATTTGTTGTGAGTTTGTGAACTCCTGTGATTTTCTTGGTTTAAAATCACTTTTAGAGAATGGAGCATGATAGACTGGGATTACTAAACTAGGGAAAAGCAATTACCTTTTATTCATGCATATGACCCACAAGGCTTGCTTTCCCTATCAGAATTGGCTATTTCAGATACAGACAAAGTTAAGCAGCTTTCAAATAGTAGGAATATCATAATATGAACATATTTGCATGATTTTGCTTTGTTTCTCAGGCTACTGCCTCTGAAGATTTTTCTTCAGTTTAAGGCTGTGTAAGCTGAGTACTTCTCTGTGAATGAGAACATGCTCAGAGAGTTTTGCCCAGGTTATTTACTCTGAGTCTGGACATAGCAATTTACTGTAGTAAAAAATAAGTTTTGCTACTGTTATATGGAGAAATAATAAATTAACTTAAAAATGAGTTACTGAAACGTGCAGTTACTATAATTTCCCTTACCAATGGCAAATCAAATATGAAGGTTTAATCAGAAAAAATACTTGTAGACTCCTCTGTTCTGTTGTCTCTTTCTGCTTCAGCTCATTGAACAGAATCAGAAATTCATTAATTCCAGGATGTTTCAATTAAAAGTAGCACTGAGAATCATCCTGAGGTTACTCAGAGCCCCAGGAAAGCTGGGGAAGGTGCTAGTATTGCAGCTTAGGAATACAAAGCTGCGAGACACCTTTTCTTTCTTCCCTTTGCACAAGACAGGTCTGCCTCTGCAAATTCATTGGATCTATGGAGCAAAGAATGGTGTTGGATGAACTGAGGCAGCAGAGTAAACTTCCTCCCTAGAGTTTCTACAGTGTGAGCTGGGCAGTGGGACTAAATTAGGACAGAGCAAGCAAAGACACCTACAGATGGCTGTTGGTAGGTGAAAATCAGAGCAACAGAATTGCAGTAATAGATTTTAATTTACTGAGAGAAGGAAGGGCAATAAATACAACTACATATGTGTATGGAGTAACCAAGCTGATGGATGTGCTCAGTTTCACTGCCATTAAGACTAACAAACTGGAACACCTCCTGGGCACTCAGGATTATTGTCCTTGTACTTGTATCAGGCTAGTATTTTTAATTGATGATTTTTGATTCTGAAACAGTTGAACTGCTGCTAGATATCCAGACTTCTGTCTCTGGATTACCTTCTCCGATTTCTCTTTCCAGAGAAGCAACAATTTATGTCCTCTGAAGGACATACAAGGACAGAGAACATGCTAAATCTGCTAAATGTATATCAATATACATCCAGCCCTCCTCATACAGATTTATGTGCTTAAGCCATACCAGAACAAAGTTCAGAATGCAGCAAAGAACTTTCCAGAAATGCTTCTGTCCATGTTTCACTAAAACATTTTGGTTCAGTGAAATGTACTTAAAGTGTTTGCTAAGTCAGAATGCATCTCTTTTAATCTTCAGCTTAGCCTGTTGCTCCATTGTCATGACATAGACCATTTTGCTGAACAACTGCAGTGCTCTTGCCTGTATGATTTGCTGGCCTGCAGGGTGTTACATAGCAGAGAATTCGTATTGGAACAAATTGCTGAGGGGTTAAGCTCAGTTCCATGTCTCCACTTCTTGCTGGTGTCTGTTGAGACACTTAAGCCATTTAAGTGGCTGGTGATAATCAGCAACAGAGATGACATTTTGGGCAAAATGGAATTTTTTCTGTGCTAAGGATGAGTGGCTGAAAGGGGAGGCTTATAGAGGCATGCAGATTAAGAAGGAAAGGAGCAGGCACAGTGGGATGAGCCTGCTGTTACCAGGGCCCTGCCTGGCCTCTTTGGGCTCCCCAACTCTGCCCAGGAGCAGCACCAGGGCTGTCAGCCCCTGCCCCAGCAATGCTGCACAGGGCCAGTGTCCAGCTCCCCACAGCACTGCCGTGCCTGTCTGGGGGTCCTCCAAGGCCAGGCCTGCCCGTGCTCCCACATCTTGGCCTGGATTGCCCTGTCCCCATTCCCAGGAAGTGCCTGATGCCCCCGACTGCCCTGCTGTTCCCAGTCCCCTGAGCGTCCCCAGCCCCTGTGGTTATGTGATGGCCTTCCTTGCTGTTCCCAGAGGAAAACTATATGCTCAGGGGGAAGTGAAAACTCTATTCTAGATTTCTCTTTTGGGGCAGAGGCCTATGTTTTTATCTGGGAACAGACTCTTGGCTTTGGTGACAATGACTGTGACTCTGCTGTTTGCTTTGCCTACAAGTAAGCTGAATTTATTATCCATAGGACATATTGCTGGTGTTCCTGTAGAAGATATCATTAAGCTGATCTAGTATATTACTGCAAGGAGGGAGTAGAAAAGGTGAGAGATGGCCTTTAAGGTCCTTTCCAGCCTAAAGAATTCTGTGATCCTGTGCCTGAGTGTCTGAAGGACAGACTTTCTGTAGAGGGACATTTTTTTTCCTTTCTTATCTGAAGCTATTTGCAAAGCTTTGAGAGTTCATAAATAACCCTGCCCTTTTTCTTCTGACTGGTTGGCACTCCATGCTTTCACAGTACTGGAGCAGGGAACAGAGTGAGTCCTCTTGCAGCAGCTCCTCAAGCACCAGCCCTAAACAGGACGCTGCTGTTGTTGCAGAGAGCTCTGAGATTACAGATCAAGACAAGTAGCAAAAAGATACTCTTACTGTCATGACAACTACTTTGCAAATGTGAAGGCATGTTACTGTCTCAGCTCTTAAGTCCATCTTTCGTTTTCTGTAATACCTAACACATAGACATAAACATAATCTTCATGCAAATCTGTGTCCTCATCAACAAATGTTCAGTAGTCATTCCTATACAACTTGAATATTGTGCTGAATAGTAATTTGCATTTATTTAATCCTATGTTAGTTAACTTAATGTTAAGAATAATGTTAGATAAAGAGTGTTGAGATGGAATTTAAGATAAGAAGCATAAAGTGGCAGGACAATGAGGCTCTTAGAAAATCCATATGAGCAGAGGCTGCTTCCCTGATTGTTGCTCTCTCCCAAGAGAGAGCGGCAGCAATTTCAAGGTTAATAGCAGCAATTCACCCTAGGAATCATGGTGTCTCTGTGCACATCTTGTTATTTTCCTTATATGCCTTCGATATGTTGACAGTTTTTCACAGGATTAACAGCTTCAGTGCATCAATTTATATTACAGGAACTGTCCTCTGCCAGTAGCAAAACACAGCTGTTCTGACAGATGACTGACTGCGTGGACCTTGCAGGCTGTTACATAGAGCCAAGCTGTACAAAGCAGTCTTGCTGCAACAGGATTTTTGTGTTTGAGGAAGGAAGGTATTTCAGAAAACAGGTTTTCAGCCTAAGAGTTTTTAGATTCCTCTCTGATGGATTTTGTTAAGTATCTTCTAAGGATAGGTAATTCAGTTCCTCCATAATCAGTGGAGTAAACACATAATTCATGGACTGAACAAAACTTCTGAATTACTGCACTTGGATTGTATTCATGGTTTCAATAACGTGTGACTAGACAGAAAACCATAAGGCTGCTGGCAACAAACTTTAACCAAAGTTAAAGGGTTATTATGCCAGAGCAATGGCTACATGTTTGCTATCTCTTCCAAGTTTCTTGAGTCTGTTAGCTTATGTAATTGCCATCAGTATCTACTGAGTGGCAGGGGTCTTGGATATTACTTAGATCTGAGACTGTTAAATCATGTGGGGTACTCCAGAACTGTTCCTAGTCTTCATTGTTGGAGCAATTTCTCTCTTCCTAAATACAAACCTATGAAGGGATGTAGATTGGAGCATCCAAATGTCTTTACCACTGAAAGGTATAAAGAAATATAAAAAGGCACAGTCCCACTCTTCAGTTTGCTTGGTTGTTTTTTGGGGGTTTTTTTTTCCCTCCAGAAAAATCTTTTCAAACTCTTGGTTGTTGTCCTGACTGGAGGTCATGAACTTTCTGGAAATTCCCAGTTTTATGGAATGGGGAAGTTCTTTCTCTGCAGCTTAATATCTGCAGATGAGCATCTGCAGAGATAAGGAGGTGCTGTTGAACTTGACTCTCATAAAGGAGAACATTCTGGCTCGTGGCTGGGGTTTGCATATCTAGCCCAGTTCTGGGAAACACAGCAGAGGTGTGAAAACAGTATGTATCAGTGAGCAGGAGTAATGACTACAAATGTTTTCATGTTGCTACCATTTCTATTCAAGTACTTGTACATATTTTAACTTAACTTTACAAGTATGGGGGTTTTCATGCATGAATAGATCACATTTTAAACATCAGTTCTGGTTGTGAGACATTTGCCCAGCTTCCTTACCTTGTTTTCTGGTTTGCAGTTATACCAAATAATGTGCTCAATGTCTGTCTCTTTAGGGTCTGACCACCTTCGAGAGAAAGATGGACTGTGGGCTGTGCTGGTTTGGCTTTCAATCCTAGCAGCTCGAAAGCAGAGTGTGGAGGAGATTGTCAGGGATCACTGGGCAAAATTTGGCCGCCACTACTACTGCAGGTGAGAAAAATGAGGAAAAGGGACTGATGCAGCTGATAGGAGAATTCTGCTACAGGTATTGCTTGTTTAGATGTGCTCAGATGCATTCATTGTGCCTACAGATGAAAATCTGCCACAGATTATTACTGTTTTATAGATAGGTTTTTCCAGAGGAGTAAGTATCAGAGAAAGGAGCTACATGTATATGTCATTGCTAGCATGTGAGTAATTGAATTTTTAAATATTGAATGGCAGAAAGATTTGAATTACTTACTTGTGGAATATTCAGATGTCCTTGTTACGTGATGTTGAAAAAGAAACATAATCCCATCAAGATTTACTCCTGCATTTTTTTCTGTAAGTGCCTCCATGTGACAGGTTTCAGTGAGAACTTTGCCTGCTTTCAATTTAGGATAATTTCTCCAAAGATACAAACATGTACTTATTTTTATTGAGGTCTCGATCTGGTGAGTTCTAGCTGTCATTTTCATCTGGGCTTCTGCCTCTCTCTTAATCCAGACTTAATCCAGAGGAGTTTGCAATTTGTAAAATCTTTTGCACAAAGCTATTCCTCAAAATTTGTAGCAAAGTTTTCTCTATTTCACTTGGATGTTGAGCAGTGCATTGATTGTGTCATTAAGTTTTGAAAGCTAGCTGCATATTGGTGGTATTTTCTGTGATACTTTAGAAGTTACATTTTCTAGATGATTGCTGTTGATTTAGAGTCAGGTGGCCAGTGTAGAACTGTGGTAGCACATGTGTGATGATTAGATGGCACAGGACTTGCATGTGTTGCTGGTTTCATTTGCAATCAGTATTTCAGTGGTACACTTCTGATTTTTGAAGTAAGCAGCAAATTGCTAATTGTGAGTATATAGAGTTCTCTGAAAGCAGAACTGTCTTCTCAGCTGTGGGGACTTACTTTCTGGTTCTATTTTTTTTTTTTTTTTTTTTTTTTTATAATGTATGTGCAAGGTTTGATTACGAAGCACTGGAACCCAGAACAGCATATTTCATAATGAGAGACCTGGAAGCCTTGATCACTGACAAATCATTCAGCCATCAGCAGTTTGCTGTGGGTAACAATATCTACAGTGTGGAAAGAACAGACAGCTTTGAGTACATAGATCCTGTGGATGGCACTGTGACCAAAAGACAGGTATGGCTGTAGTGATGGATTAGCAAAGTTTTGCAGCTGTCATATTGTCTCCAACAGCATTGTTTCTAAAGTTCAGCTGGCAAGACTGTCCATTTATTTATGGGATGGTGTTTCCTTTGCTGTGACAGATACTGCATTTCCTACTTAAGATTAGCTAGTCTGGATAAGATAATCCACCTTTCGTTTTCTTTGCCGTACATAACTGGAGACAATAGTGTCACAGTGAACATAGGATGGGATGAAGTCCCTGTTGAGAGCAATGCATGTTTAGGGAGAAATTCTTTTTCAGACCACTGGAAAATATCCTATAGAAAGAAGGTCTTTCCTTTTTCTGTTTTCTATCTGAAATCTCCACTGGCTGTACATTACAAAAGAAACTGTTTTTTCTTGTTCTTTGTGATTTACATAACTGAAATGCAGTATCTAGTGTAGCCAGTGGCGTGCAGAAGACTTTAGAAGGTTGTAGCCTATGCAGGCATATTTGACTTCCCTAGCCCAAATTACTGGTTCCTTCTGCACTCTGTCTATCCTGAAATTCCTTGGTTATCAGGAACTGCACTTCAAACTGTGCCTTCAGTGTTTGGAAATTCATGATGTGCTCAAAAGTAACCATGTACTTTTACGAGGTGTAAATTAATATTCAAGTATCTTGAATATGAGTTGTGACTCCCATTAAAGTTTGTCCTGATTTTATGCTGTTTATGTTTTTATGGTCCTAGTTGCTCTGTTTTTTAAATTTTTTGACCTAAACAGACCCTAGGAAATTATATGACAAGCCACTAAAACCGTTGTCATGCCTTTCTGCTCAGAATCTTTGTCGTTTCTATTCATCATAGCATCCAGAAAATACAAGCAGCCTATCTGCCACTAAACCACTTTCTTTTTGTGTTATTACTACTGAAACAAGACATTAGTATATTGTCATATCCAAGCCTAGTGGAAAATTACAGGCAGGGCAGACTCATGACCTTTGTAGTTTTAAAAAGCAGCTTGTGAATTTTCATTGTACTTTTCTTTCCCTTAATTTTTTTCATCTAAAGCACTTACTCTGTATGGGAATATAATTGCTAGTCATATCACCATGTAACAAAAACAGAGAAACATGACTTGGCTTGTTTTCAGACAGACTCTGAAAAAAACAGAAAGCATGTCTTTTCATAGGGAGAAGCTCCTATTCATTCTGAGTACAGTTCAACCAGTTTGTCCTTTGGCAAGGACACATTCCTAGCTTTGTATGTCTGCAGACTCAGTGGGATTCTCCAAGCACACTAAACTGGAGAGGATATTGATCTATGCAAATGAAACAGCAGTTCACTGCTGCCATTTTCCTTGAATAGCTTGCTCACCCTCTAAATGCAGGTACCTCTTTCAGACTGTCATATTTTTCAGCTAAGTATTCAGGATATTCAGAAGCATGTTCCAAGTTTTGTTCCTGGGTATGCAGGGGAGAGAGATTTATATTCAGTGTAACTGCAATGTCTCATGGCTGAGAAGCTGGCTACATGGTAATTATTCAGTGTTAATAAACAACATCTTCAGAAAACAAACAAAGCAACGAGAAAATGGGTGGCAAACAATACACACAGACTGTTGCTTCTGATTAATTCTGTCTATAGAAACCATGAATATTGTTTATCACACTGCAATACTAACACTTAAAATCAAATGAAACATTCTGTTGTTCATGAAAACTGTTCAAATTTTTAAAGCTGTACTGTGTTTTTGCACACTGCAGTTCATAATAATGCTGCTAATAATCCTGAGGGTCCAGCAAGCCAGCAATGGGATCAGTGGCATTTTTGTATAAAATTTGGATTATATAGATGAGAGGTACAAGCTGTTCCTTATACTAAAGGACAAAAGGCTTCAGGGAGACCTTATGGTAACCTTTCAGTACTTCAAGAGGGCTTGTGACAAAGATGAGGATAATTCTTTTAGCAGAGCCTGTTGCAGTAGTGGTAATGGCTTTAAACTAAAAGAGTAAATTTAGACTAGATGTAAGGAAGAATTTTTTTTTTTTTACAATGGGAATAGTGAGACACTGGGAGAGGTTGAAGAGGTTGTCCGGAGAGATGGTGGATGCCTCATCCTTGGGATCATTGAAGGTCAAGTTGGATGGGGCTCGGGGCAACCAGATCTGATTGAAGATGTCCCTGCCCACTGCAGTGAACAGGATAACTTGATGACATCAGGACTGGATGACCTTTAGAAGTCCTTTCCAACACAAACCATTCTGTGATTCTGTGATTATCAGTCTCAGTGCTTTATATGGTGCTGAAGATGTTTTGGCATATATCTGGGGAAACAAAGGTTTTACTTAGGTTTTACATGTACTTTAGAATATTGACACCCTGCTTTTATAACATCAGTGTGATGTCAAGTTGCTGATAAAACTGGAAAAATAAAATGCATTTCTTCAAATTCTCTTCTTTCATTTTTTAACGGTTTACTGCCATTTAAAAAGAAGTAGCAAGGATCTCAGTTCATTCACTAGACCTTTGAAGGACAAAGGGGAAGAAAAAAGTTCAGTGGTTTATCAGAGGTTGCACTTAGTCTAAGGGTACCATTTATGTAAAGGGAACTAGAATAAAGAATAATACACATAAAGAATGTGTATTACTGCACAGCTGATAGAATTTTGCAACACTGCCACTGTTTATATGTGCAATTTAGTTCTCTAGCCTTAATGATCTTCCTGTATAGAAATTGTGGATAAAAGAATGTGGTCTGTAAAAAAACATGCAGCACAAAAGGGGAGAGAAGAAAAAAAAAAGTGACGATGGCAGCAAAGAGCAAGTTTTTAGTTAATTAATGAATTGATCCTTTTTATTATGCACACAGTTAATCTGCATTAAGTAATGTACTTGAAACTGATAAGCATCTTAAGTTTTCCAGATTGTACTACAAGCTTACTGAAGTTCTTACAGTCATGTATTGGTGCACGGTATTTGAGGGGTAGCAACTAGTCCTGTCTTTTGTATTCACTACTTACAACTGTTTTTTGGTCCAGGGATTCTGTAACTGTTTCTTAGGCCACTTTCCTTTATTTCTCAGGCCATTGATTTTGTGCTCTGCCATGCAGAACAAGAAAAAAGCAAGTAAAAGAAATAAAAACATCAGTAAGAGTATTTGCTATGTGGGAGTGGAAGGAAACATAATTTGTAGTCTTCAGATAAGAAGGAGTAATGAGTGAGTTGTCCAAAGTTGTGGGGAAAGAAGAATGGCATCCAAATGACTCTTCCCTTTACTTTTATTTTGGAGCAGTGGTTTGTAAAGCTACTGTCACCTTACATACATGCTGTTCCTTCTCCTTTCCTAGGGGCTGCGGATTGTTTTTTCAGATGCTTCCAGACTCATCTTCAGAATGAGTGCTTCTAGTCATGTGAGAGCTACTCTGAGGATCTATGCAGAGAGTTATGAAAAGGATCCTAGCCAGCACAATCAGGAACCACAGGTAATGCAACAGCACTGTAGTAAGTCAGTTAAGTAAAGCACTTGGTAATAGCAGTGGCTGCAGGTTTTCATCTTCAATCAGGAGCAACACTCAATGCTTTGACCCATGTACTGTGTTTGTAGGTGATCTCCCTAGTCTTGTAAATGTCACCTTTGGAGG
Organism: Sylvia atricapilla; assembly: GCF_009819655.1. Classification (NCBI taxonomy): domain Eukaryota; kingdom Metazoa; phylum Chordata; class Aves; order Passeriformes; family Sylviidae; genus Sylvia; species Sylvia atricapilla. The sequence continues at coordinate 84,619,774 of NC_089174.1, read as the reverse complement.
AAAGACGAGCAGTTTTAGCATATATTGGTGTAATATCTAACACAACAGGAATGTCGAGGGCTGAGATGCCTCATGTTAAATGCTGGGCAATGACTTCAAGTCTGTTAAGAGAAGTCATTCTAGTTTGAATTTCTTTCAGAATTTTCAGAGTTGTGGTTTGATTTATGGAACAATTTTTTAAAAATAAGATAACCATTTTTCAAGCAGATTATCTGAGAGCTACTTAGTTAGGGCATCTCAAGGATTCCTCACAACCAGTGTACAGTTAGGAAATAGGGATACCAGAGTCTAAACAATGTAGGGATTCCTTGTAAAAGAAAGTCTAAGAATTATCTTATATCATAACCAGATTTTTTTCCTAAGAAGAGTGAAGGTTTAGAACAAGTTGCGGGATTGTCCAGCAGATGCATTATATAATTAATAAAATAAATCACACTTCACATTCTCAGGTTCTACTCAGTAAATGTTCATTATGCTGTAATATACAAGAGAGGACTAAGGATTTTTGTGGAAAAGAAATTAAGCATTTGGCTTGTAATAAATCAAACGTCTGTAGTTTTAAGTTCATGTAGTTGTGTGTCTGTGACTGGAATGCAAATGCAAGTCTACCAAAACATATATGCTGTCAAATTTGAACCCTAGGTAAGTGTTTGGTGTTTCATCAGATTCTGACCATGAACTTAGTGAGTTTCTTCTTATGCTATGAAACAGTCATGTATCAGTCATGAAAAGTGCCTCAGGTGTCACAGAAATGTTGCAGATCCCATGCCTGCAGATATGATCTGTTAAATTTATTTGCCTTTTTTTAAAGTAGCAGTTTGCACATGCAGTTCCTTCTTGGATAGAATATTTAAGATCTTAAAGCTCCAACAGGGTAAAGGATCATATTTTAGCAATTTTGTTGTTTTTCTGTGTATCTAGGCTTGCCCAGCTAGCAGGATCATTAAAATAGTTTGCTTGGGAAGGAGCACTGCTACAACCCTATTTGCACTTGCTAGGTTTACATAGTAAACTTCTAACTATACTAGGTTTACATAGTAGACTTCTGGTGTCTGGAGGGCTGCAGGGGTGGCTTCTGTGAGAAGTTGCTAGAAACTGCTTCTTTGTTAAAGAGAGGCAGTTCCAGCTGGCTCATAGATGGACCCACCACAGGCCAAAGCAGTAGCCCTCTGTGATACTGTCCGTAAGCAGAGTAATAAACCCACTGTGCCACAACAGCAGGGAGGGAAAAAGGGGATATTTGTGAGAAACAACTCTGGAGGCACCATGGGCAGTGCAGAATGGAGATGGGGTAGTAGGGTGCCCTGGTGGGCAGCTGACAACCAGCCAAGGTCAATGCATCACAGTTACATTAAATTTTGTTACAGCACAAAGTGTTGATCAGTTGTCACAGTGCTGACCATTTTAAATGTGGTTCTTCATACTATGCAGATAAGATGCAGATGAAATGAGAATAAGTCACAATAAGAGACACACTATGAATTGATTCTAGAGGTTTGAAGTAGACTTACAGTAACCTTGTGATATGTAGCCAAAATATGTAATCTGAACATGTTTCTTGACTGACAAACCCCAGCAAAAAATACTAGAAAACAATGGAGCATATACTGACAGGATTATCTGGCTAAATGTTTAAGTATTTCATTACAGATGAGTGTGAACATTTTGAAGTGGAATTGTTACTGCATTAACAGATAGTTTTATTTTCTATGAGAGAAGTAGTAGCACTCTGGCAAAATTTAGGCTTGTGTGCCTCCTAAGGTAGCCTACAGTGAATGTTCAGTATTTAGCATTCATTCTTTTAAATTAGTGGAAAACACAAATGTTCTCAGGGAATTTTCTACTTGTGAAGAGACTAGATTGAGGGAGCAGTGGTTGTCCTCAGAAATATGGGGAATGTGCTGCCTTGCTGTTACGTTTCTTTTGTGTGCTGCTTGCATTTGCTTGCGAGAGGTGCATGAAGTCTCACCAGCAACACAGACCATGTCCAGGGAATGGGTCTGCTGCAGAAGGCAGGAGGAGCCAGGCATCCAGACCTGCTGCACCCCAGGCAGTGCCCTCCTTGTCCAGGGGACAGTCCTACAGCAGGAAGGTGAGGACAGGGCAGCTCTCTGATAACAGGCTCCCTCAACAAGTGATGGACCAGATTCAGGATTCAGTGGGGGCAGCAGGAGATGGTACCAGAGACAAAGCTGGAGACAAGGTAACAGTGTGGACCTGATCAGGAGACAGGGTGAAAGTCAAAACTGGAGGCAAGATACAGCACGTATCTGAGCAGTCTTTTAGGAAAAAAGCTGCCTGTAGGATGGGCCTGAGGTCCATGCAGGCAGCAGAGCAGAGGTAAGGCTGGAAACAAGCACTCCTAGCTACAGCTTAGCTCAGGGAGGAGTCAACACCCCTGGGACAGGCTGTAATGGGCCTTGGGCAGGGTGCAGGGGAAGGTCCTCAGGGGATCCTAAGCAGCCAGTCGAGTTTATGTCTGCCCTTGAGGATTTCAGAATTTGGTCTTTTATTCAGCATACCAAAAGGGTCTGTTATTCCCAAGGGCAGAGAGAAGGCTGAAGGGATTTTTTTCTGTCCTGGCAATGGAGCCTGTCAGATTGCAGCACTTCTGGCTGTTTAATCAGGATATTCACTAGTGAGCAGATAATCCCAGGGGTAGAAACGTCATTGCCTTGAAACTTTCTACAGGGACTTTCCTGCATTTATATGGTGCAGACAGGCATTTTAATATCCCAACTGCCTCAGGAAATAAATGGTACTGTAAGAACCCTCCTCATCTCCTGCCATGTGCACAAAGTCTGGGCTATGTAGAAGTTTCATCTTAATTAATACAATAAATTCTTTATTTGGTTTCTCATTGCATAGTATTGCACAGTTCCCACTGCTTCTCTTTCCTTGCCCTGGCTGCATGCTTTGCTAACAACATGAGTGCCTTAGAAACAGCAAAGTCATAGATTGTATCCGACAGGCAGATGGTGGACTTCAAGGCAGTGCATAAATTTTAGGAGATCCTCATGTGTAAAAATAACTAAATATTTCTCAGGAGAACATTTGGTAGTCTTCAGTGAAGTGTGTAAAAGAGACTGAATAAAACCCTCCTTTTTCAGAAAACAGCATTGTTAGGAAGGGGTGCTGTAGTTTTCCTGATACTGTAATTTCTTTTTTTTTTTTTTTTTTTTTTGGTTTGCTTTAAAGTTCATACTGACATGCACACATCAAAAAGAGCTGTGACAGATTTGAAGTTTCAAGAACTTTGTTGTATATTTGTTGTCAGTAATAGGAACATGGCATATGCATAAGTGGTTTGTTATGGAAAAAACACTGACAATAAAGAAGTATGTTGAGTATGTATCTTACATGTTACCTTATGGTATTTAAGAAAATTATTACATTTTGGGTGATAAATGCATATTTTTCTGTAACTGATCTTTGTAATTGAGGAGACAACTATATGTGGTTTCTATATGATGGCACTCTTTCTGAAACAGCTGGTCAGGAAAAAAGCTCCCTTCCATACCTTTTATATCATAAACCAAGACAAGATTATTTGATGATTGCCTGCTTAAATAAATATTCAGTTGGTTCTGTTTACTGCACCACCTCTTTCTAGTGTCTTTTTAGATAATGCACTGCTTTTTGCCTTTGTCAAAACCTGAAAGGCAAAAATACCTTGATACGTTGTGGATTTTTTGTTTTTTTTTTTTTGTTTTTTTTTTTTTTTTTTTTTTTTTTTTTTTTTTGTTCCAAAAAAAAAGTCTCAGTCTTAACAGATAACTCAGTCATGTTGGAGGTCCAATTTTGTGGAATCAGTATGATGATTAGCTTGACTTTGCCTCATACCAGCATCCTTTTGCCCCCCCATCCATTTCCTTTCAGACAAAGCCTTTTCCAAAATTAATCAACCAGCTTTACCATAGTGTTCAGGTTTATTAGTTTGCTTCTGTAGTCTTTGATGATGTAACTTCTGATGTTGAATCTTTCACAAGTAAACAAACATCTGAACTACCTTTTCCAATGTGCATGTTGAGATGTACATATTATTCTGGGACACTAAATATGGCACTTCATGAGTTGAAGTGGACCTCCTTGACCTTTTGTTCCAATTTATATGTAAGCCAGTATGTGTTGCTTACTGTAAGTGTTAATGAACATAAGAGTCACTCAAATCAGATTTTAGTACCATCTTTCAATTAATTGGTAATACTTTCTACCAAGAATGAAGCATACACAACTTTCCCATCTACAACGGAAGAGTTCAGGGGAAGGTGGTAAAACATGCAAACAATTAGATGTTTGAGGTCATGGATAAGTATGAGTAGTCATGACTTCTGGCTGTTGAATGATCCATTTAAAGAAATTTGCAGGAGCAGCCTCATGGACACCTGTGAGAGAAGAGGTTGCTACTTCATTCTGTTCAGTTCTTCCTGTAAGCCAGTATCAACAGTGAAAACCACAATAAAGAAAAATTACCATCATACTCTTTCCAAAGTATATCAAAACAACTCAATGTTTTCAATTCAAGCAAGTCAAATTCAATTCAATGTACTATGCATTTGAATATTGTGTAACTTAGAGTGATGATGCAAAACAAGGTCTTGGAAACAATGCCCAACACTTTTCTAAAGTTGAAATGTTCTTTTCTAGAATTAAAGGCCACTCCATTGATGTGGCTTGTCACAGGTGATGCCCCTCATCACTGGGCATTCCTGAGAATAGTGCTTTCCAGATAGTTTTTACATGGAAGATTTATATTTAAAAATTATACTGTTCAAATAGGCATCCAGCTAGCATTTCAGAAAGCTCAGTTCATTATAACAAACAACAGGTTTCTCTCTGAAATCTTATATGCATTGGACCTTTATGCATTGACATGTCTCTTTTTCTAAGTGAACAGAGTTATGAGTTTTCCTAAATTTGATACAGTTGTAAAAAGTAGAGATCTGTTCAATGGGTGTGAAGTACTAAAATAAGACCTTGTTGACCTTTAATTTCATTTATAGCCTGACTTTATTAGGTGACCTCAATATTTGATATTTGTACATCCCCACACATGTCTTGTCCTTTGTTTAGCCACATGGATGTATTGCTGAACTTGGCTAAGATTCAAATAGGAAGTTTCATATACAAAGACAAAGAAAGAAGCTATCCACTACAGTTGTACTTGTAAATCCAGTGTATTCTTCAACAGCAATGTTGTGCTACTGTTTCAAGATAAGTGTTCTGGGAAGAATATCATTGATCAGAAGTCCCCATTATTCTGATAATTACTTAATTAGCTCTGTTTACAGTATGTTATAATTTATTATGTGAATTTTGTCAGCAATAAATAGGTGTTGTCATAGAATCAGAATCATAGAATGGTTTGGGTTGGAAGGGAACTTAAAGATCATCTAGTTCCAACCCCCTTGCCGTGGGTAGGAGCATCTCTCACTAGATCAGATTACTCAGAGCTCCATCCATACCTGATTTTGAAGATGGAGGATGGGGCATCTACAATTTCTTGAGACAATCTGTTCCAGTGCTTCACCAGCCTCACAGTAAAGAATTTCTTCCTGGTATCTAATCCAAGCTACTCTCTTTCAGTTTGAATCCATTCCCACTTGCCCTGTCACTACATTCCACTATAAAATGTTCCTCTCTTTCTTGTAGGCTCCATTGAGGTGCTGAAAGGCTGTATTTAGGTCCCCCCCAGGCCTTCTGTTTGCCAGGCTGAACAAATTTAGTTCTATCAGCCTTTCCCCACAGGGCAGATGTTCCATCCTTCTGTTCAGATTGGTGTCCCTCCTTTGGACTTGTCTGCAGTTCCATGTCCTTCCTGTGCTGGGCCCCAGAGCTGATGCAGCCCTGCAGGTGGGCTCTCAGCAGAGCAGAGCAGAGGGGCACAATCCCCTCCCTGGCCCTGCTGCCCACACTGCTCTGGATGCAGCCCAGGACACGTTTGGCTCCCTGGGTGTCAGTGCCCATGGCTGGGGCGTGTCCATCCCCCAGCACCTTCTGGGCAGGGCTGCTCTGATCTGTCCATACCCAGCCTTTGTTGATACTTGAGATTGCTCAAACCCAGGTGCAGCACCTTGCATTTGGTCTTAAAAACTCCATGAGATTCCCATGGGCCCACTTCTTCCAGCTTGTCCAGGTCCCTCTGGGTGGCATCCCATCCTTCAGGTGTGTCGAGTGCACCACTCAGGTCAGTGTCATCTGCAGATCTGCTAAGGGTGCACTTGATCCCTTTGTCTATGTCATTATTGAAGTGTTGATAACACTGGTCCCATCATGGACCCTGAGGGCCACCATTTGTCACTGAAGTCCTTTGGGACTCTGAGCCGTTGACCACAACCCTGTGGATATGACTGTCAAACCAATTGCTCATTGAATCCCACCCACTGAATCCATCTCTCTCCAGTCAAGAGAGAAGGATATTGTGGGGCACTGCACCAAAGGCTTTACAGTAAAATGACAGATAAATGACATCTGTAACCCTTCCCTTGCCCACTGCTGCAGTCACCCCATTGCAGAAAGCCACTGCTGCAGTTGTGTGGTCTGGCCTGAATCCCCTCTGTCCTACACATGCATGGCTTTAGGGGCATCTGTTCCATGATCTTCCCAGGCAGAGGTAAGGTTGATAGGTGAGTATTTCTCAGGATCCTCCTTTCTATCCTTCTTAAAGGTGGGTACAATGTTTTTCTCTTTTTCCAGTCACGTGGGACTTGCCCTGACTGTCATGACTTCAAATATCATAAAGAGTGACTGTGCAACTACATCAACCAATTCCCTCAGTTGTGTGGAGTCTATATTGGGTACTCTTTAAATAGGATGCATTGAATCACAAATGCTGCGATTACTTTTGCTGAAGACTAGTATACAATGTGCTAGCTAGATACAGAATCATAAGATTTGCAGCAGCCAAGCAGAGATTTTGGGGCAGGAATTGCTTCTTTGTTTTTTTATTGGAAAGGGCAAGCCAATTACAAGGGAAAGAGAAAAAAAGGTTAAAAATACATCTTGACCATCAAACACTGAATTTTTGAAACAGGTTTTGAACAGTGAGCAGCAGAGGGAAAGAAACCCCTGATTTTCAGGTGAATCTTGTTTGGTATATAAAAGAATTTCATTATATGTGATTATATATATATGTGTAATTATTAAAAATTATTGTTTATGGTGCAAGATGATCCAAGAGCAGGGAACTGAAATCAACAACCCAAAAGTCATGCATTCTATATCACTTAATTGGAACAAAATGAAAGGAACCTATATGGTTCATGGGTAAAATGAATCTATATGGTTCTGTCAAGGCACTGAAACAGCACTAAGTGTTGTGTAGTTTGCTATACAATTATTGCCTCTGTTTACTTTTGAGGAGTTGGAGTTTTTAACTCTGGTTAACTAACAGAACATGCAGTACACTCCATAAAAATTGCATAAAATCATTCTGGTTTCATCTGGCTAGAAGTAATTTTCTTCTTAATAGGTGGTACAGTCCCGTTTTGGATTTGGTATGAGAATAATGTTGATAACACACTGATGTTGTAGCTGTTGCTAAGTAGAAGTTAACCCATGTCAAGGACTTTCCAGTCTCCCGTGCTCTCTCAGTGAGGAGGTCCATAAGAATCTGGGAGAGGCCATAGCTGTGACAGGTGACTCGAACTATCCAAAGGGCTTTATCACAGAACATCATGTTTGGTGTATTAACTGTGGGGGAGTTAGCTGTGATGGCTGCTCAGGTCAGGCTGATCATCAGTCAGTGGGTGGTAGGCTGCTGTATTATGTTTGCATCACTTGTGGGAGTTTATTTGGATTTTGTTCCTCAATCTTTTTTCTTTTATTATTAATTTTGCTATTGTATCTTAGTTTATTTCAGTTATTAAGCTGTGCTTAGCCCACAGGTTTTACATTTTTCCAATTCTCTACCAATCTGCCAGGGGCAAGAGAGTGAATGAGCAGCTGTGGGGTACTTGTTGCTGGCTGGAGTTGAACCATAATAAAAATTTTGGTTTTGCTATTAAAATTCATATGATTTTCTTAGAGGACACATGAAATGTGGAGGCTTACATCTGTTTGAATACACTCTTAGATAATGCAGCATGTTTGTGCTATTCAGGTAACTCAGCTTCAGATTCTTCCCAGAGTCACACTGCAGAATGAAGAAATTTTAAATCAGCAGGGACTGCAAAGGAAATAAATAATGGGACACTAATTATAAAATATTCCATGCATCAAGGAAATTAGTTAATCAGACCAGATCTCCCCTCAAAGCTCTTTGGATATACTAGAAAAAAACCTAATCTTTTGCAAACATAGATGTCTTTATGCTTCACTTGGTTTCCATTTTCCTTCTGTTTATTTCACCCCTCGTGCCTGCCCTCCTCTATTGCCAGAGGCAAAACAACTGGCTTCTTGACCTTTATTGTAATTTTGTTTGAATTAACAGGCAGACAATGCACAAGAATAGAGAGGTCAGTTTACTTTTTTTCTGTGGAAGGTGCTCTTCTCAACTGAATCAACTGAGCACCACCACTGCTGTGGATATTACAGAGTCAGTTCAGTTTTTTTTACAATGAACCACACAGTTTAGATCTTTCAAAGCAGGTGGTTGTAGCATAAGCCTTTCCAAAGACATCTGGGTTTTTTTGGAATGGAGGACCAAAGCAGGCACACTGTGCTGAGCTGTGTGTTGAGCCCTTACTGCAGAAGCTCTACAGGATGTACAGGCACATGCTGAACTTTCAACATGTGAGCAGGTACATTTCAGCCCTCCCTAACTTTTTAATAAAGCAGATGCATCATGGGGCAAATCTTATCTGAGACCTTGATTAGAAGAGAGGAAGTTGTATGGAATGTTCTTGCAAGATCACAGAGAGAAAAATTGCTAATGAGCCAAGCAGGAATGATATGTGTCTGACAGCTCTGGTACAGATTATTCCCAAACAAAAAGCATTTAATCTGTATTTGCCTGATGTTAGATATCTGCTTGCTTGATTTATTTCCTCTTAATCATTCCTCCCAATTAGTTTTTTAGAGATAACTTCTATCTGTGATTGCTAAAGTAAGATTCTAATTAAGTCACTTCTGTTAATTTTCAATTCTTAAATTTTATCTAAGGGGTAACATGCCGTATGTCCTAAGCAGTTGCCAAGAGATAAATGAGCTCTTTAACATACTGAATAATTTCAATTTTCACTTAGAGTTGAAATGTCAGTAGTAAAGTTTTACAATTTCTCAAGTAGATAGAACCAAAGAAGAATACTTTTAAAAAAGATCTCCTTGAGATATAGAAGTCTTTCTAGAGGAGTATTAGCGATAAACTATTGTTGTCTGAGATTTATCTCTGGCAACTGAAATGTAAACTATTCATGGCAGAGGTAAAGGAATTTTTAAAAAGCATATGTAGTCTTAGTTTCTTGTTATTCTGTCCTGTTCTTGCCTTTCCAAATATGATCCACTTTTGCCTTTTTTTACATATTTCAGATGGAGAAAGTGTAAAAATTAAATTGAAGTGTGGAAAGACAATTTAAAAAGAACTTTCTCTGTTGAGAAAGCATGATTACAGCAAGCAGAATACTTAGTAGTAATTGGAATAATTTGGCAAGCTAAATTGTTTTTGTAATTGGATGTCACATAAACTCATTTGATTCTGTGTTTTGTTCCAGAATTGTGTAAAATGTTGCATGTGTGTTTTTCTTTTTTTTTGTTTGTTTTTGTTTTGTTTTGTTTTGTTTTGTTTTGTTTTAATTCAGAGTGCATTTATCACCTAAAAAACAGGGTCTAGTAAAGCAGGTCAGGAGAGTTGATTTTAATTTTTCTTGTGCTTTTAAATTAAATAAGGAAGAGGTTTCTTAGGGTGCTGGAGAACTTCAAATGCTTTAGTCTCATCCAGACCTTATAAATTGGCACATTTTAATATTTACTTTTGCAGCATTTGCTCACAGATGTGAATTTGTCCTCTACATATTAATCTTCTCTAAGTATGTTTGACTTTAATAGACTTGTGTTCTGCTTCAGTGATTATTCAGTAGATAGATATCTACAAATATGGAGCGTTCTTAACAATAACATGTCAGACTGCTCACACTTGTGCATAACTGAGCTTAATCATAAACTCACTTGACACCAATGGCATTTGTGGTGTTATTCCATGACTCTGCTTGCACAGTTAGTCTCCTCACTCTTTTGATTTAACTGTCTGACTGTTTGCATAGATAAAGCAAACATCTCATCCTGTCAGACCTGTCAAAAACTGTTTAGTGGCTGAAGCAGATTCAAACTATTGATTATATGGGCTTATAAAAAAAGATATCTGTAAATTTCAGCTCTCCAGTATTATCATTTGATTCTCAAGCCTAGTGTATGTGAAGCTGGAGTTAGTTTATTTGAAAGAGGCAGCTGTGGGAGTCTCTAGGGGTCAATGAATTAGTATAGTCTTCACACACAACTCAATTCTGGCATTTTATCTTTGTGAATAATTTAACCAACTTGAAAGAAGATCCAACTGCTTTTTTAAAAATTGTGTTTTACATGATTTTCATGTGGTACTATCATAGTTGTCATCTGTACTCACCCATCCAGGCCTGTAAATGGCTGTTTAATTTGGTGTGTAGCCTGAAACTTGAAGGTTCATGCTGTTCTGTTGGAATATATCCTATCAATACAAATGCATGTGGTATTAGTCAAAACACACTTCTGTGAGTTCCGTTAAAGTAGTTGTTACAGTACCTTCTGTCCCTAAGCTTCACATATTGAGTATGTTTGGAAGAAAATATCATCTATGTGGCTTCACATCATCAGAATAGAAACAAGTTTTTTCTTTTCTGTTATTTCTGGGTTGTTTTGTACTGCAGATTTCAAAGAGCTCCACATACCCTGTTGCGCAGAGATGTGATCAGTACAGTGTTTATTTACTGTTTTCTCTTTTGTGCATAGCTTAGGTATACTCATTGTAACACTTCACAAAACATGTGGTAAGCATGATACTTTGTTGTGTCAAGCGTAACAGTAATAGACACTACAGCTATGTCTGGTTTTGATATTATAATTTGTATTTCTATATTTTCATAATGGTGATTGTATTACTATTATTGTTGTATAATTGTACAGTTAAAAGAAGGATTTATAAATGCAAGATGTATTTTGATGTTTCTGCTTTATGTAACTCAATGTATTTCTTCATCTTTAGGCTGTGCTGAGTCCTCTAATAGCAATTGCACTGAAAATATCTCAGATTCATGAGAGGACAGGACGAAAGGGACCCACTGTCATCACTTGAAGCCACAGAAGATTGTTAAACCAGGGCCAAAAGAGGAACAGCAAGGAAGAGACAGAACCTTGTTAAAATTTGTTAGCCATTTGTGCCTTGTATGATTTTAAAAGTTAGGTGGGAAGAAAAATTCAATATAACATTAAGCATAATCATTTGCATTGATCTCCAAATGCAATAGTGTATTGACTTGTTTTACCTGCAGTAATAATAATTTCTGATAACAGTATAACCAAAGAAAGAGGCCTTAACGTTCAAATGTTGTCAGTAATGTAGCCAAAAATGACAACTGCTTGGTTTTGAATGCTACGGCAAAAGTTGGAGAAATTTCAGTTGGGGGAGAAAGGGGAGAGTTGCAAAGCAAAGTGAGTATGTTTTGGGATTCTTGTCACCTTCTGGTAGGTTTCGGAAGAGGTTTACAGAGCATGTCTGAGTCACGGGGCCATGTGCTAAGCTCTGCACAAGGGTGTATTTCCTCCCCTGGCTCCATGCCTCCTCTCAGGCCTCTCCTGTTGCTCACAAATGCACGCTGACAGCAGGGTTGTATACACACTTACACTTGCTCCCAAAGATGGGGTTATTCCATACTTTTTTACCCCTGCTTTTGAAACATATCAATGTGACTTGTGCCTTTAGATTTTCCTTATTTTTTGACTCTTTGGTTGTTTTCCTCCAAAAGGAGGCCTTTGTGCTGTAGAGCTGATTTTGTCCTTCCAGCAATATGTCGGGTATGGAATCTGTCTGTCTTCCACAATGCTCCTTGTGTCAGGAGATGATACTGGTGCTTACTGTGTTTGAAAGATAATCTCTGCAAGTTCAGCAATTCTTTAGGAAGGAGTTACAGAAGATTTTTTAAGTCTTTGGAATATTCATGCTCCACTAACCACGAAGTAAATGAGTGAGAGGGAATTAAACAAACCCTAATCAATTGAATAGAAATACTAGTCTGATTCACCCTCTGGACGCGGTTTCTGTTAGGTTCTTGGTTACAGTGGATCATGCAATAGAAATTTGGGAAGTGCAAGAGACATTCCCGGCATAGGTCTGAGAAGGCTGTTGGGGATATGGACATCAGCATTTTTCTGCTTGGGAAATGATACAGCAGTTCTAGCTACAATACTGTGCTCTGAAAAAGAACACAACACTTTATGCATGTGATTTGCTTGAAAGCTTTGCTTCCTTGGAAATGGTGTGGACACTTGTATCATTCGTCAAGGTGGCTTCGTGCAGCTTGCCTCTTTGCAGTGTATTTCAATTCATTGTGGTTGTCAAATTTTAGTACCATTTATATAATATTGCAACAGAGGAAATTGTTTAAGTTTCTTTCAACACTTCTGTCAAAAAATGGCTATGGCACTTAGCATACAATAAAGAGTAATGCTGTATATCTGTCTTAATACGTAATTGTGGACAAGACACCCTGCACTTTCAAGCATCCTAATAAAATTGCCTTTATTACAGTTACATTATTACTTAATTGACTCTAAAAAAATGAGGTACGAATGTTCTCACTTAATGTCCTACCTTACTATTAAGTGTTTCCATAAACCAAGAGATATTTTAAGACTTTAGTTCTTTTTATAAAGATTTTTCTTTTATATGACCATGACATTCTAACACTTTTTGGACATTTACTTTATATAATGTAAGAGCACTTAACTCCACAGAAACCTTTTTTACCTAATGTTTTATATTTATTAGGGACTAAACTTATCTAGGTGCAGGACAGTAAGCTCCTAACTAGCAGATCCCACATGGTCAGGCTCAGACACATTCTGGATTGTGGCAGTTCGAATTACTGGGTTGTGTGAAAGAATGTTCTCAAGGTCAGTCCACTAAAATATCTTAAATCTCTTATGCATTCTCTGACAATGAAATGATTTTTGATCACATAGTGAACTGTCTGTTTATACTATGGAGTATCCCATTTGCCAAGCTTTTCTGGAATGGGGAGAATGCAGTTTGAAAAGTAAAATGTACTGAAGCCAGGTGTCTTTCAGGGTGTAGTGGGAAGACTCAAGAACAGATGAAGACTGAAGAAACATACATGTACTTCTATCAGAAAGTTGTAACTAGAGCTGCAGTAGATGGCAGTCTGCTTTCACAAAGGCAATCATCATAAACAAAGGTCATGTTTTAAAATCTCTGTATTGACTTTGTCCTTACATCGAGAAACATTAGTTGTGCCTTTGTACTGAAATGGAGAAAAGGGCTGTTGGTCTTGGTTTTGAATAGCTGTCAAACAGCAGACTTGCAGAAGTAGCCTAACCACAAATCCACTCACCCTCCTTTTTTTTGTGATGGTAGTAATAGTACCAGTAGTACCAATAGTAATGATACTGGTAAAATGTAACTTATATTTTCCACCAGTTAATTGCTTTTCTTTGCAAAAAGATTAATAAAACTTTGTAAGGTTCAAGTACAGCTCTTTATAGCTGATGTGTGTGGAGAGGACTGTAGTCACAGTCTCATGGAGTGTGCTGCATTCCCTGAGGTCTTTTAATTATTAATGTGAGAGGTGAATGGAAAAAAGCAGGTTATGTGAACTTATAAAAAGATGCAGAGCTTCTAAAACCAGATAGTGCATTTGGCAGAGGGAAAACTATTATTAATACTGTTCATCTTATCACGTTGTCTAGGCACTGTGACAGAGACCCACACCCTTTTCTGCTGTTGTTTAATTAGCAGCCTCCTCAAGTTTGGAAATTGCAAGATTCCTGTATTATTCAGCTGTGATTGCACTAATTTACTTGGGTAATTCTGTTTCCTAAACCCTCCTATTATCTCTGCGTTTAGAGACAATTTGGAAGGCAATATACTACTCAGCTGAGCCACAGGATCACAGAATCCTTGAGGTTGGAAGGGGCCATCAGGACTAAAATCACCTAGTCTGTGTCCCATCTCACAGCAGAGTCAGGTAGGGGAGGCTGTCCAGGACCATGCGCAGTTGGTTTGGATTATCTCCAAGGAATGAGATGCCGGAACTTCTATGGGGAAACTGTGATTGACTGCTCCCATAGTAAAACAAACAAACAAACAAACAAACAAAAACAACCCCCAAAACCCAGCAGAAAAACCTTCTGGAGTGTTCAGATGGAATTTCAGGTAGTTCATTTTGTGTCCATTGCCTCTTGTCCTGTCACTGAGAAGAGCCTAGGTCCATAGGCTATTTTTTTTCAAGTATTTCTATAAATCAACAAGATACTTCAAAAGACTTCTCTTCTCCAGACTTAAACATTCCCAACTCTCTCAGTGTGTCATCATATGACAGTTTTTCCAGTCCCTTTTTTGTTGAGGCCCTTTGCTGGAGATGGAATGTCCATGTCTGTTTTGTGCTTGGGAAGCTCAGACCTGGACCCAGCACTCCAGATGTATCTTAACTCTACCAGTGCTGAGCCAGGGGAAATGATCCAGCTGCTTCCTCCAGCTGCTGCTGCTGTTTTTCCTGATGCAGCCCAGGATGTCAACTGCTGTCTTTGCTGCGCAGGTGAGTTGCTGATGAGTTGACAACTTTTTGTTAAGCCTGTGACCCCCAGATCCTTCTCTGTGTGGCTGTTTTCCAGCCCACTGGCTCCAGCATGTGTTGGTGTCTGCGTTTGTTCATCCACAAGGGCAGGACTTCCCTTTGTTGAACTTTAGTATTGTACAAGGTCATCAGGTTGGTTTAGCACACTTTACCTTTCATTAATCCTTCTTGATCCTAGTGACCTTTTTGTCCTTGGCTTTGGCAAGGGTTTCCATGATTGGCTCCTCCATCACCTCCCCAAGAACTAAAATGAGGCTGACCAGCCTGTAGCTCCCCAGATCTTCTTTCTCTTAAGGACAGGAGTGATACTTGCTCTCCTACCTCAGGGTCTACTCTTGGTCACCCACCAGGAATCTTTCAAAGGCATCAGGGGGTAGCTAGCAATAGCACGACTCAGCTTCTTCAGCTCTGTGCATGCCCTCCTAAGTCATTACATGGATGTGTGTATGTCTTGTTTTTTTCAAGTACTTGACCATATCCAAGGTAAGTCTTCCTTGCTCCATGTTTTTCCTTTAGTCTCAAAGGCCTACAATTCCTGGAGACTGCTTTTACCAGTAAAGATGAAGGCAAAGAAGGCATTGACCACCTCAGGCTTTTCTGTGTCCTTTTTCAACTGATGTAGCTATAGAAACTTTCCCCGTTACCCTTCACATTTCTCATCTGTCGTAGTTTTGGCCAGTACAGTGTTATTTTTGAATTTGCTGGGATGGGGGCATGGGAAGAGCAAGGAGGCTGGAGCTCTATGGATGTGTACAGGTGATTTATTCTATACCAGTCCTGTCATCCCTGTAGGGCCCAGCTTTGGGTAGAAGAAAATAGAGTAGAAGTGATGCCTTGGGAAAGCTGACCTGAAACAGAGACTGGACATATTGAAAGGTATTTATTGAAAGGCCTCCAGGATACACCTTGGGCAGGACAGGCACCCAAGGTGGACTAAAAATGGGCACAAAATTGCTGACTGGTCACAGGGTCTTACACTTTCCTATGTTGTGGTCCATTTAATATTGGGATTTAATTTTCCAATTACAGCTTCAGGTTGTGAGGTCCCATCCTTCTTGTTCCTCCCTTCAGCCCACCCTTGTTTGTGCTTTTGGGCCTGAAAGTTGTCCTTGGTCTTCATCAGGAAAAGGATTTGTTTTGTCTCCTTACTCTGTGAAGAGAACTCACCAACACTTAATATGAGGCTCAGAACTTCACCCCTAGGCAGCACAGAATCTGAAAAACATGAAAGCTAAAACTTTAGACATCAGAAGAACAGCCATTTTTGTTCCCTTTTTTCCAGTTGGAAGCAAAGTGCCAAACAGAGTGGTGCAGCTGGTGTGGTCTGGGCAGAGCAGTAAAGACTGGCTTGGGAGTTTGTCCATCCTTGTTTTTCATTGTCTCAGGTGGATGACAGAAAACCCCACAGTGGATGTGGTGGTGTCCACTGTTTTCTCCTATGTGTCTGGAAAAGCCATGTGGCCCCAAGGGGTGTGGTATCACCCTCCGTTTTTCTCCTTTGTCTCAGGAAAAAGCTGTATGTCACTGGCCATGGTTAACAAGTGGATGGTTGGACTTTCATAAGCATTTTTGGCTTCTAATCGCCCTCTTTTATACATTGTTATTACTAGTATTGTTTCTGTTACTGTTTTTTCCCTTGTCTTATTACTATTTTTCCAGTAAATTGTTGTCTCAACCCACAATTTCTGCTTTTTTGTCCCTTTCTCACTGGAGAGGATGGGGGAAAAGGAAGTGGCTGTTTGGAGCCTAATTTCCAGCTGGTCTTCAACCACAGTATCGCCTTATTCAACTCCAGGTGTGCTTTGGCTTTCCTCATCACATCCCTCTGTGATTGTACTGTGCTCTGCATTCCTCCTAATTCAGCTGTCCTTGCTTCCACTTATCATACATTTCCTGTTTATATCTGAGTTTTGTCAGGAGCCATCCACTCAAGTCTTTTGCTGCCTTTGTTTGAACTCCATATCAGGTTGTATTATTCCTGAGCTTAAAGGAGGTGATCTTTGAAAATTAAGCAGCTGTCCTGGACTCATCTTTTCTCCAGGGCCAAAATCCGTGTGACTCTTCCAAGCAGCTCCAGAGATGTTAAAGTCTGCTCTGCAAACTTCGGTTCTGCTCTTTGCTATTTTCCCTCCTCTCAAATTACTGAATTCACCATCACATGATGCCTGCAGCAAAAACCTTCACAGGCCCACACATTTAGTTTGGTGTTGTGGGTGCCAAGATTGGCTTCTCAGTCACCAGTGTCAGGAAGTTGTTTGTCAATGCACTGAATCTGTTCTGTTCTGTAGCTTTAGTTTGACCAGTTCGTATCCTTCAGCCCAATGAAAATTTATTTTAATGTAAAATTTCCAGCTGCTACTCTTGGCAAAGATAAATTCATGCTATTAAGTACGATCAAGAGCAAAGTGTTTAAAACCTTCTGCTGCCTTAAGATTGTTGATGTTTTTGAGCTTGCTGCCCATGCCATTTTGCATTAAGTTCATAATCAAATAGCTCATTAGCTGAAAGGAGAAACTTAAAACCAGATTGTATGAAAATATTATGTATTACCTTCAATGTTCTCACTATCTCAGTAATTTTTTGCATCAAATACTTCATTGCATACAGCAGATTGAAGATGCATTTACATTCAGTTTCACATTTCTGGATCCATTATGACTTCACAACACCTGCAAATGGCTGGTGCTAAAAAGGGGCACTGCAGGACGGTGGGCACTTGGGCAGGACAATTCCACTCTTGTGGAATTGGGAGAAAGGAAGAAACTTCCTGGTTGTTTATAAATATATGTGGAAATGCTCTGAATGCTTTTCCTATAGCAAACCACTCCAAGAGCAAACTTCAGGTACTCCTGCAATACTTGCTCTTAGTACGACCCAGGGCTGTAGCCCCAGCCATTTCCCACTCTTTTGGTCTGGCTTTAATATCACCTAGTGAAAAAGTTAGATTTCCACAGGAAAAAAAAAATTAAGCTAAACATGCACAGGACACAAAACAAGCATTTTGCTGTGAGATATCTCCTGGTTGATCAGTCTTATCTGCTGTGATTGATACCTGCACTAATACTTGTGGAATGCCAGCTGTCTTCAGAATCTGGGATTCTGGAGTAAAGAAGCAAGAGATTTTGGAGGATGGCTATGTTAATGCTAGGAGGTAAGGCTGTAACAAGGTCACTCAAGCAGATCCTCTCTTCAGCTGTTTTGGAAATAACGTGTTGTATTCCTCTGATTTTTATTGTTCCCTGTGCTGTGCTGCTTCTCAGTCACTTTGAAAAAAATTTATATCTTCTGTCTCTTTCAGGGACTCTTTTTTCTCTCTCTGGGTACTTTACTACATTTCTCATCCCCAACTTACCTTGCAAGGGGTTTTCTTCCTCTGTAGCTTGTCCACTCCATTCTATTCTTCTTTCTACTTAAAGCCACTAAAGAACTGTGTGTTCTTCCCATAAAGGATGAAATTCTTTGGAAGACAAAATTGATGCAGCTGTCAGTTCCCTGGCCTTAACCACAGTTTACCCCCATGGTTTGCATGTACAGCTGTAATTCTTAACTTGTAGTCTTACAGTATGTGAACATCTGGAAAGTGTGATAGCTTTTCTGACTCACTGGTCTGTAGCAAAACCAGGAACAGGTTGCCCAGAGAGGTGATGCATGCCTCATTCCTGGAAAAACTCAAGGTCAGGTTGGACAGTGCTCTGTACCTGCTTATTGCAAGGGCTTGGACTAAATGATCTTTTCCAATCCAAATCTTCCAACCCAAAAATTCCATCTAAAGTAAATGTTGCAAGTTCAAATCTGAGCAAACCCTCATGAAATTTTTCTTGTCGTCTGAATTTATAGATGAAAGTGGCCTGGATGCAAATTTGTTCAGTGGGAGGAAGGATACATGTAACAAGAAGGACGAGTCCAAGCCACTTCTTTATCTAGAATTTGTTGTGTAATTATGAAGACACTGTGTCAGAAACAGGGTACAGGGTCCCTTTTTCACTTCCCACAGTCTTGAGTGAGCTGTGACAGAAGCAAGTGCTCGTAGAATTGGCTCAAAGGATGATTTTTCCTCCTGCAATTGATAATTTCCCCTGAGGAGATGTAAGCATAACCAGAGCTCTCTGTTTGGCAGCTAGGTGGTGTATTTTATGCTGCCCTTATCCTGAATCATGGGCACCTCATATCATATAAGCAAATAAAAGGCATCTGTTTTAAATACAAAATTTATTAATGAATTCACTAGTAAAATAGCAGTTATTTTTACCCCCACATAAAACCACTTGAAAGGTATGCAGTACAAAAATAATCAGTTGCAACAAATAATCTGCAAATTTCAAACAAAAGCTCAGTTAATAGGTTTCCCAAGTCAGTTGACATCACAAAACAAAAAATGACAGTTTTCTCCTGAAACTCCTTATGGAGCACAGGTTTAGACTGATAACACCATGATGCTTCATTTATCTTGCAGCTTCAGAAACTCCTATTGCCAGAGATGGTGGCTTCTACTAGATACAGCCTGAGTGTTTCTATTTCTATAGAGATTTATTCTAATTTGAAATACTGAGCACTTTTACATATCCCCTCCAACTCCACTCTGAGTCACAAAAGACCAGTTTCATTCTAAGTGATGTTACTGTTAGGGATCACTGACACAAGCCTTCTTCCAGTTTTCCCTGCTTCACAGATGCAGGATTTTACAGGCTGCCTGCCTCTCATGTTTTGACAGGTGTTACTCTTCCTGAGGTTCTCTGGAAGTCTCTATCCTGTTGGCAGCTGATTTCTGGCAGGGATATATGAGAATTTAACTCCCCTCTGGGGCTTGGGTCTTGGTCAGCTGTTTGCTGCTGCTCTACAGATAATGTGTATGGTGGTGGCTGTTCCTGCTCATCTGTTTCACTGACAAACTCTGCACTGCTTTCACTGTATGGAGGTGGAGGAATATTGATGAATTCTTGCTGTTTTAGTGTGGAGGCAACTGGCAGTGGGGAGACCAGTTTCTCAGGATCTACGCTGTCTTCATAAGAGGGAAGATAGAAGTCAGGCCTAAAATAAGCAAACAAAAAAGAAACACACCATGGTGAATGTGATTTATCTCACACTGCTTGGTTAGATGCTTTTGTCTGTTACGTTTCCAAAATTTAGATGAGGCTTTAACTGTAAACAGACATCTAAGTGTGCTTGAAGCAATGAAATACATTAGTATGAAAAAAATAGGCATAACTGGTATCATTTGCCTTGTCTTTGTACAAAATGTTTTATTAAAACACAGCATTCTAAAAAGAAAAGTCTTCCCCGTGAAAACTCCCAGCCATGGCATACAAACACTCATGCTTGTGAGTATTTTAACAAGTGCCTGAGAGAAGTTTAATTTGGAAGAAGAATGAGATCAGTGTTTAAAGTTATTTATTATTAGAATAACCATTGTTTTCCACAGTTTTAAAATAAATTTGGTATGTCTCTCCTTATCTAACCAAAATTTGCTGAATGTTGCTTTTATAGTGCCTTTAGCACACTCATTGTCAGTGTTTCTAGTACAGTTTCCACAACAGTGCAGGAAAAGTAATTTGTATCCAGTGACCGTGTTAAAGAGTTTTGCCAGGCCTAGTGCCAATCAGTTTAAGAAACTCTCTGAAAGCATCCAACTTTGTTAAGAACAAGACACAAAACGTTTTGGGAAGGGACCTTAATGATCATTCAGTTCCTGCCATGGGCAGGGCCACTTTCCACTAGATCAGGCTGTCCATCCAACCTCGCCTAGAACACTTCCAGGGATGGGGAAGCCACAGCTTCTCTGGGCAACCTGCTCCAGTGCCTCACTACCCTCACAGTAAAGCATTTTTTTCCCAATACCAAATCTAAACATAACCTTTATCCATTTGAAACTATTCCCCCTTGTCCTGTCACTAAATGTTCTTTTTTGAAATCCCTTTCCATCTTTCCTCTAAGTTCCCTTCATGTCTGTGGGGTGCTGTAGCCTCACTGCAACCTTCTCTGAGCTGAATAACTCCAGCTCTCTCAGCCTGTCATCACAGGAGAGGATTTCCATTCCCCTGATCATCCTCATGGCCTTCTTCCAGACCCATTCTAGCATGTCCATGCCTTTCTGTGCCAAGGATGCCAGACAGATCTGTGTGCAGTGCTCCAGCTGGGGACTCACAAAGACACAGCTGAGGAGCAGAATCCCCTCCCTCAGCCTGTTGGTCACACTTCTTTTGGTGCAGCCCAGATCAGCTTTGGCTTTCTGGGCTGCAAGCGCAGATTGCTGGGTGACATTGGCCTACTCATCAACAACCCCCCTCCCACCAATTTCTTCTCCCCAGAACAGCTCTCAATCTATTCTTTGCCCAGCTTGTGTTTGTGCTTCAGTTTGCACCAGCCCAGGTGCAGGACATTGTGCTTAACCTGGTTGAATTTTTTGAGGTTTTTAAATCAGGGGCACAATTACACAAGAAAATTTAAGCAGTGGCCTTAATGAATGAGCTGAGGCCCCCCTGCATACCTCAACTTTGATAACCTACACGAGCACCCACCCCACAGCACCATCTGAAACTGTGTACTGAGATGGAGCTCAGGATGCTCCTGCATGAAGTTGGAATAGATGCATCTGCTGCCTCCATGCATGACTTTGGAAGCTTTAGAAAATCTAAAACTTTCTCTGTTTCATGTAGTATACCTTACCTTAGGTATTGTTTGCATGAATGGCTATTTGCACATTGCTGCTTGCTCTAGCAAATAAAATTTCAGACCACAGTTCCCTCCACAGAAAAATAATAAAATGGCTACATGATTTGCATTTTGTAAAAACCTTGTATTGCTTCTTTCTTCCCACAGTATGTTTAAAAGATAGCATCCCCCCCTCCCAATTCACCTGCAGCACATACCTGTCTATGGTGCAGACATGTGGTTCTCTGTGGCTGGGATTTCGAATTAAGATGCCAAGGGCCCTGTATTTCAGGACTTCATGGAAAGTGCTCCAGAGAATGCCAGTAACAAGGAGACAGAGCCCCAAAGCTAACAGGCAGTAAAACACAAGCTTGTTCCCACATCTGCACACGGAGGAGTCTGTGTACATGCAAAGCACTGCCAGGCAAATAGTGGAGAAACTGAGTAAGAGCATAAAAAGACGGATTAAAGTAAAAAGGCCTTTTGGCATCTTTCACAGAAAACACAGCACTTTGTTCCTGTCTGCTGTTTGTTTGCTGGCTCTCTCTGCTGTGCTCCTCATCTTCGTGTATGGGTATTTTATATGCTAGAGGACCAACTGGCCTTTAGGCAGTTAAGAGAAGCAGGCAGTTTTAACCTACTCATTAACTCTTTGAGAGACTTATGAACTCTTTTGAGATTAATTTGTAACCTTCTACCTACTTTAGGGAACGAAGCAGGAACTTCCTGAACCATCCCTTTGCTGCTGTAATCTCTGGAGTGTAAACTTGGACTGCTATCTTCATTGCATGATTTGCAGCAGTTTATTCACTTCACTGCTTATGAACGAGACCTGTATTTTTTTAATTTGACTTACTTGACTTTAAAAGAAAAGCGACCACCTGCCAACAAAGATACTGTTCATAAATCCCCATTAAAAGTTTGAAGGGAAATTATGCATATATATAAATGCATCATATAAATGCAGACGTTGACATGGGAGGCGAATGGGCCTAGAGGAAAACTGCTGTTCTCTGAGGGGGGATGTCATCTCACCTTTTCTCTCTGACTTGCCAAGGTAAGGTAGCACTAAAGAGTATTAGTGTCTGACAGGGTTTACTTCTCCAAGCACTAGCTGTTGCCGTCCAGCACCTTGGTCCTGAGAGACTAGGAAGCTGACACATGAACCACTTGCATGACCCAAAAAGGAGCCCAGCACCTCTGATTGGGACACAGGGCAGCCTTGAGGGGTGTCTGTGAGTTCCCAGAAGGAGCAGCAGAAGGCAATACATCTCTTAGATGCATTTTCCTAGATAAGGAGTTACCCCAAGGATATGCCAGGCTCTGACTGGCACTCACAGCTTTCTCTCCAGCTGCCTAACTTGTGTGGTTATTATTGAATGGGTGCTACAACAGCCAGCTCACACCTCTCTGTACTGCTTTGTAAGGTCTGAGCTGCAAAAACGGCAAAAATTCAGCTGCAAAAGCAACTGGTGACACAATGAACAGATTACTTCCCTTAAAAGAGCTGCTCCAGGGGAAACGACATGAAGTGGAGCAAATTCCCACTAATGTGAGTTGCCCCTTAACATGTGTCCAAGTGCACATTTCTCAGGGAGGATGAGTCAGGGAAAACTGTTATTTTAGGCACTGGCTTCACCAAATTCAGGTCTTTAAAAGAAGTGGCCCAGTTGTGATGCAAGAAATCAGTAACCAGGAGGGTAAAGCCGTGTGTTGGGGGTAGGAATTGGTGCAGGGAAGGTGTGAGTGGAGGCTGAGAATATGAGAGACAGGTGGAGCACAGTGAAATGGTAGAGTCAGTGCTGCTGGATGCCCAGTCAACAGCAACAGCTGCTCTTCCAGAAACAGAAACTGAAAAAGTGTACTGTGACAGAAACACGTTAAAATGAAATTTCAAAAGACAATCTGTCTTGCCCAATATGAAGTCCACAAGTTCATCTTCCTTCTAGTGCAGGACTGTTTTCCAGGACACCGTCATGTCCTGTTGTTTCAAATATTAATGAAGGCTCTTCCTTCAATTTGTTTTCCCATAGGTTAACAGATCCAGCTGAATTTAAAATAATTTTTTTTCTGTATAATTTCTACTTTCTGTGTATCTGTTAAACATAGTTTATTTTACAAAAGACTTCTTATTACTTACAGGTTTTTTGGTGTTTCAGATCTTAGCTCACCTAAATAGAAATACCAAGTTATTCATGACTCCTACCTAAAGGTCAGGTAATTAATGTAATTCACATCTTCTGTAATGCTACTCCTTCTGACACAAGATGCTATTTATGAAAGAATGATGCTGACAAAAATATTTTTTGCTTCTTGCTTTCTATGTAGATCTGTACTCACTGACCTGTTTGGTCATTGAAATTTATTCCTGGAACCTTATAGCATTATATCTGCAGTGATAAAGTGTTAGTTAAATGTTACAGCAAAACCTGGACAGGAAATTGTGTTCTGTCTATGTGGAAAAAAAAAAAATCTAAGCATTTAAATTCACTCCATTTCTATACTATGAAAAGAGATAAAAAGGGGTAGTCTGAAAAAATCCTTAACAAGGAAGTTAAAAAGATTAAATAAATGTTATAACTCTCAGAAGAATCAAAAGCCAGTGACTAGGTTATACCTCACTTAGAGAGAAGAACTGGATTGCAGGATAATCTTCAGCCAAGGAAAAGCTAATTTTCCAAGCCAGCCAGTTCCCTGACAATCCTGAGAAATGAAAGAGAAGCAAATGAAGCCTGTCAGTGGCAGCTGCTGGCTCCAGAGGCTGGCAGAGGCAGAACCCAGCTGTGGGGAGGCTGCAAGGTGCTCTGACCAGGGAACAGCTGGCTCAGCACTGCCCAGCAGCTAAGGATGGAGGGCCACAGACTATGAGGGGTTAGTCCTTGCCATATTGTGGGAGGAGGAGACGAATATAGGAGCCTTTTTTATGGGGAAGATATATATCTGCCTCTTGCTTGGCATTTTGGAGATTTGCAGGGTTTTTTTCTAGGCTGCAGAAGTTCAGTGATTTCTCCAAGAGGTCAGTTTCATCTATGCAACAGACTATGGATATATTAGCCTTGAAAACAGCATTTGGTTCTAAACTACTGTATCTCACCTAGGAGATATATAAAAGAAAAAAAAAAAAGTGACGATAGCTCCATAATGCTGTTTAATTATCAGGGCTTTATTATTTTTCTTGTTTTCCATCACTTCAGTTTTTCTGTAATGTTGTTCTTGGCCTTTTCCAATTTCCCTAACGTTTTGCAGCTTGATTGTTTTATTGGCAGTGAGTGTCTTGGACTGCATCAGAGACTGGACAAGCAGATTTCCTATTTCTCTTACAAAACAGGAAGAAAGTTGCTTCTAATGAGATCAGGTCGGAAAAGGGAATAGCTAACATGGTGTAAAGGTTACTGAGCAGAATTGGCTGCAGACCAAGGTCAAAAGGTAGCAGTCCAGATGCAGAAAAAGCAAATCTTAGGAAGTCTGATTGAAGATGAACTTAATGGATGTTCCACTGGATGATTTGATGATTGTGATTGTTTGGCAATTTGAGTTTCACTTTGAAAGGTCACTGCTTGTCCTGTATCCTGTTGAAACATGTAAGGCTTCAACAAACCAGTTTCAAGAGTTATGCTGCTCAAAAAGGAATTTGTCATATTATACACATTTTTATGAGAGTTGTGAAACATGAACTTCTTTTTAAACTACTAATAAAATAGTATCAAGGAAAATTTGATAATCAGAAAATAAAAAATAGAGCTTTTAATGCAAACATTTGGGGTGTGTTAGTGCTATCATATGCCTGCACATCATATCATAGTACCTGCATTATACAAGATAATGTCATATTACAATTCACATTTGCTACTAAAAAGTAGCAATATTTCACCAGAAATTTGAAGATTATATGTTTTGCTCTAGTCTGAAATTAATTATTTTTATAAGATTAAAACTCTGAATTTACACTAGCTTGGAATTTTTCTTCTGTAACTTTCTAGCACCCTTAGCTGACATGATTTATTGCAATAACTCCCTCAAAGAGTTTTTTATGTTGTTGTCAATAATTCAGAACAGATTTGCCAATAGGTTTCTTTAGCAATTCCAGTAATCCTTAAAAATATGTAACTGCAGTAATGGGAAATGGTTTTAAGCTCTGCAGCTGTACTCTCTTCTCTATATCATACCTGAATTAGTTACAGTTCTGAGACCATAGAAAAGTTTAAGAATGACTGAAAGTTGATGCAATATGAACATTAAAATCGTACTTCACAGACCAGTTTCCAAACTGAGAATGTGATGATGCCTGTGCAAAACAAGATGCAAGAACACAGCCAGGAGCTACTCTCTGTGTTTGAAGGCATAGTGATTTTAGGAAGTGTGTCTCCTATTTGAGAATGAATGATTGAATTTCATATAAGAAACTGCGTATAATTCATTCTACAAATACTTGAAAAGAGCAGAAATTAACTAATTTGATTGAAATTAGTACTGCAAGATTTTTATTGAGAAAATTCTTCAAATGGTTGAGGATAGTTTACTTCAGATACAGAAAAAAATCCAATAAATACTTAAAATAAGGAGAATTACCATACTAAGTTTTAAAATCACTGCAAAAAATTTTGAGGTTTAACAGATGATGTTTTAACGAATATTTAAACTTTATTTTTGGTGAATCAGATGTTCTTTTTTTCCCAGTTATTCTTTCCAGATTTTCAGATTTTATTGTTTTAGTTATTTACTTAAAGAATGACATACAGTAATTGTGCTAACAATTGGGATAATTAACAGTAGTTCAAAGTATAATAGTTTAAACAGTTTAAATAGTGTAAAGTGACAATGTGAAGTGGCTAGTCAGAAAAAATTACACATAAATGGGACAGTTCCCTCATGAATGTGGACTTACCTTTGGTCTATCAGGGTATTTATTGATATATTTATCAGAATTGTATAGTTTTGTAAAACTTTGAAATGAACATGATGGATTATTGGGATATCTGAGGCCTTCCCTTTTAATTTATATATGTCAAAACCAGAATGCTAGCTGTGTCAGGAAAAAAAAACAAAACAGTAAGCATTGCTCTTCTTCTTCTCTTAGCCAGAAGATATAGTGGAAGGCTCTAGCAATGAAAATACAGGCATGCTGTATTTGCCTCATGTTCACATCTTAAAAAATACCACGTCATCTTGCAGTGGTGCAGGAGAATCATCATACCCATTGCAGTCTTTTACTCATCTGTGTGAAAATATGTCTTTGTGACACCACCCTATTCCCTGGCCTCCAAACCTCTCATTTGAATTGAGGTTTTTTTCCTAACAAGATGGACTTAAAAATTGATGCTCCAGGTCAAGGCAAAAGAAGGAAACTGTGCCTTCAGCCCTGGCATTAGAAAAACTCGATCACGGGAGTATTTTATCTTCTGCACTGAGTGAAATTAAGTGGATATTCTAGTAGTTCCATCATTTTTATGGAAATAAATGTCTGTTTTAAGGATCCAGAGGATGTTCCTAGTCATCACCTTTTAAATAACCATCTGAAAAGATGGCAATATTCTCCACAAAAGTAAGAATTCTTCTCACTTGTTTGAGATTCAGGAGCCTGGGAAAGCTGAATTGCATATGAACATCTATTGGCCCAGACATTGTAGTTCTTTCTGTCGAATTAAGGGTTAAAAAATTATCATGTGTACAGTGAAACAGAACGCTTTCAAAATGAAAAAAAACCACAACAAACCAAACCAAACCAGAAAAACCAAGCCCACCAGACAGAAGGCTTTGGTGTCTGTTTACATAAACATAAGAATCAGAGCTGTGGGTAAACAGAGTGACAGCCTGGCTGAGCAGTGTGCATTAGAAGGTGTGCAGGGCCATCACATCCATTCTGTTCTGTTCTGTTCCAGCTGTTTGTGGTGCCTCCAGCACAGCTGTATCTGCTCAACTTCTGAGCAGGAACCAGTTTTACAACACTGCTTAGCAAATATGAATAACTTCTACACCAAAGAATGAGGATCCTCTGTATATGGGACAAGTTTTGTTCATGCATCAGTACTGTGAATAATGTGCCAGCTGAAATGTTAATTTAACAGAAAGATTTGTGTTCCACCATTGCTCATGTGAGGATTTTGGCAGAATTCCAATCTTAAATAAGTAAAAAATTACCAGTTAAATAATAGTGCTATCATAGGTTATTAGCTGATTATATTACAATGACAGTGTAAAATGTCTGGGGAAAAAAATTTACTTAGGGAGAAAGTGAACAAGCATTATTTTTCATTCAGAATTTAAACTGTCATTCTTCTTTTTAACTTTCACTGCTCCTACATACTTCTTTTCTCCAGAGGATGGTTGTCCTTAGGATTTTTAAATTGAGGTCTAGGAGTTAAATATGTTTTTATATAAGGAGTCAAAGTAAGATATGTACTTTGTCTGTGCAGATACTTACCCAGTAGAGCTCAGATAAGCATGAGGACACAGGATACTGCCCATAAGAGCCGTGCTGTCCTCCTCTAGGAAAGGTGAGGACTGCCCTAAACACTTCTTTAATCTGCCTTTGGGGTGTTTTTTAAGATTTTTTGTGGGGGTTTTTTTGGTGGTTTTTGGGATTTTTTGGTGGGGCGGATTTGGGTGGAGTTTGTTTGTTTATTTCTTTGTTTGGTTTGGTTTGGTTTGTTTGTAAGCACACTCATGTTGGCACTGATCCCTATTTCCCTTTGGCAGCAGGAGTAAAGTCAGGTATTCTGTCTTGGCTTGAAGATTTCAGCAGTTTTATCAGAAGCAGGTAAAACCTGAATTTTGAAGGAACTGCTGGTAGCTTTTTTTCAAAAGAAAACACAAAAAGCTTAGAGCTAGCTGTTTGACTGTGCTGGAAAGTTTAATATTAAAACAAGAATTCCTGTTGGCTTTCAAACGCAGTTAAATATTGTAGCATAATTAGATTGTCCTTCCTGAAACTCCTCTTATTTGACGTCATTCCAGTAGGCTGGCTGAACACTACAATCAAACATTGTACACTAGTAGAGTTTAATTATCATAGGTGTAACTTTTAAGAATTTTAAATGGAATACTAAGTCCATAAGTCCTGCTGTAGGTTAGAGGAATATCCTGTAAGTTTTACACAAAATTGATAAATGGTCTCAGGTAGTGAGATCCTAAAATGCTTTTCAAAATTATTTTCAGAGTGAATCTGGTGTTAGAAATTGCAGTTATCTGTATTTGTTTCCATAACTGCAGTGCATGCTTTGATATGTAATTTTACTTGCATAGGTCTACTCCTGATTTGAACCAAATGAGTTAATCAATACTCAAGTAAGCCTAAACAGTCTACCTTTCAAGCAGGCAGGTTTGTAAAGAAGCAGGTTTTCAGCACTTACAGCATGCCTGATTTGCCAAAGAAAATGAAGAAGGTAGATATCATAAGAAAATACAAAATAACTAAAGAAAAGAGAGTTAAACACATTTGCCTAAGGAGCAGTTAATGCAAATATTAATTGACTGTGGAAGCGCATGGACAAGAACTACAGCCTGGGTCATGTGTGAAGCTTGCATAGTGCAAAGCTTTCTGTGCAGATGAACAGGCCTGACTGATGGAGAATTGGTCAGCTAAACTCAGAAAACAAAACAAAACAGAACAGAAGAGAGCCCAGAGGAATAAGAAGAGTCTTAGTAGGTGGGTATTTGATATGAAGGTCTGCATTTTGACAAATGGACCCAGAAACATCAGCAGAACCCCAGGGCTCTTTAATTTTCAGGTCATAAACCAGGCTGCTGATACTGGCAGGGAATACCTACATAGCACTGCTCATTAAGGCGTGGAGCAAGGACACCTATGTTTAGGTTGCTGCTTTACAGGAAAACTGGGTGCAGGAGACTGGTATCTCTGATATCTCCCTGATGGTTTGAGCAGAAATATCTGCAGCTACTACAGGATGTGAAATGCATGACCCACAGGTGCATTCAGAGGTAGTCCTATTGCAAAAGCTCACTAATTCCATGCTTCTGGTAAGCATTTCTGTTCTCTTTGCAGGCTGCTGCAGAACCCTGTACTGGCATTGCTTCTCACAGTTTGGAGATCCCCTACTATACATGAGGCAGGAATATCTTCAGCCCCTCACAACTCATGTGCCAACTCTGTCTCCTTTGTAGATCACCAGACTTCCTCTTAGAGAAGGCTAAAGGGCACTTCCCACCTCAGAGAAGACATCTGTTAGGGTGGTCATGAAGATTCTGCAGGAAAGACGGGTCTCTGTTGAAGACCTTCCATGGGGGTGGAGTGACAGAGCAGACCCTATTTCTGGCCAGAGAGATGGTACAGACTGATGTATGCATACTTAAAATACAGCCTGGTCTGCAACACCATGGAGGTCCAAATGAATCAATGGCCTCATCACAGTCTACAGCTTGCTCACAGGAAGAAGAGGAGGGGCAGACACTGATCTCCTTCTTCTGCTCACCTGGGACAGGACCTAAGACAACTGCATGAAGTTGTGTCAGGGGAGGTTTAGGTTGGATATTAGGAAACGGTTCTTCACCCAGAGGGTTTTTGGGCACAGGAACAGGTTCCCCAGGGAAGATCTCACAGCACCAAGCCTGACAGAGTTCAAGAAGCATTTAAACAACATTCTCAGGAACATGGTGTCATTCTTGGGGTGTCCTGTGCAGGGCCAGGATTTGGACTTTGATGATACTTCTGGGTCCCTCCCACAACAAGATTTTTTATTCTATTAACTGCTGTTGCTGTCAGTTTGATCTTGATGAATCCATAGAGCCTGTGTACCCTACTGGTTACCCCTTGATGGGTTCTATACTCAAAGATTGCAAAAAGGTAGCAAAACCCTCCATTATTCTTGGGAATAATAGAAAATTTAGAGATGTTTTAAACAGTGTGGCTGATGGGGCTTGTACTAGAAACACCAAGTAAAACCACAGCTGGAGGTGATGCAGGAGGCATAACCAGTGTTAGGGAGACCATAGAGTGGAAGATGGATTTATGTTTTTGACAAATCATTAATGACCTGGTGGATAATATGATTCAAAAATAAGCTAAGAAAGTCACTGCTTTTGATTGATGGATTTTTGATGACTTGATTATAGGACAAGGGATAATGGTTTTAAACTGAAAGAGGGTTCCATTTAGATTAGATATAAGAAAGAAGGCTTTTTTGCGATGAGGGTGGTGAAACATTGAAGCAGGCTACCCAGAGAGGTGGTAGATATGCCATACCATGAAACTTTCAAGTTCAGTTTGGAAGGGGACAATATAGCAGGGGATGTCCCTGCTCTCTGCAGGGGGATGGGCCCAATTGGCCTTTGAATTTCCCTTCCAGCCCAAATAATCTTACGTTTCTGTGATTCTGTGATTGAAAACACAAGGAATGAAAGGCACAGGAAAAAAAAACCCACCCAGCAAGCTAACAGAAAACTGGAAAAAATGTAACTTTTCCTTTGGATCAGGGGTCAACCCAAAACATTGCCTGGATGAGTAAGACAGCAATTCTGTCTTGAATTTAAGACTGAAGAGGAACTTATGAGTAAATCCAAACAATATCAAATATATTCTTACTAAGGAGCAGGGAATATAGGTCACACTGAACTGACTCAAGTTCCTTAGAACCAACAGGACTACGCATAGAAAGATAACACTTCACAGAGAACATTTCTGGCTTCAAAAGAGGGGAGGCAAGAAATCTGCAGTTCCACTGACAACAAGTGACACAGTGACACAACTCTATTAGAGACAAATATGACCATAGGAGGCCTCAAGAAAAATCTTTTCTGCAGGGATGAAGAAGTGTTGCGCCGTTTTAATATTCATATTCAAAGGCATTGATTCCATACATGACTTATGATGTCCTGGTAAAGGCTCCTTTGAACCTTGTAGACACACAGGAGTGCTATTAAATAAAGGGTGAGTCAACAGTCCCTTCCACAGGAAGCAGCTGAAGGGGCTGGATGTGCTGTACTTGGAAAAATGAAAACTTAGAGGCAGTACAGTTATTCTCCACAAACACATCAGCAAAGGAACACCAAGGGCAGAAAGAAAAGAACTATTAAAGTTATAAACTATGGAAGCATGAGGAAAAAAAGGATTTAAAATAGCCAGGAGAAACTTAGCCTGAACATGAGTGGACCTAGAAGAGGGAAATTCCTGATTCTTTTCGGAATCAAAGATAGAAAACATGTAACAGCTATGAAACTAGCTAAATAGAAAAGGACAAATGCCAGTGAATGCATATCCACAGTGACAAGTTTCCCTGCCCTGTATTCCCAAGACACCTTGCATAAACAGATTTTGATAAAAAGAGGATATAGACCCTGTAAGGTCTATGAAGTTCATTTCAGCAGATTAATCTGAACCACATTACTGTTTTGTGAACTCATAAAACACACTCCAATTAAAACAACAGTGTAGTCTTTGATAGAATTCATGTCAAACTTTCCTTCTCAGTGTGTTGCCTCCAAAGCAAAAAGTCATAAAATGCATTTTGGAGGTATTTTACCTGCAAAGTTTAAGGTGGACCTGGTCTCCAACTCATTGTATCAGCAATTTAACTCACTTCTGTTCCTGATAGACTGTTCTCTGGAGAAAGAAAAAAATTGAACCTTTAGCCACACACATGCAGGAACCTCATGCTAGCTTAATGGTTAATGCTTGGTTTTCCCAGGTAAGTTGCTTGGAGTCACCTTTCCAGCTTCCTCTTCCCAGATGACCATCTCTGATCAACGTTTCTGTCTCCCTGAACCATGCCAGGTCTCATGAATATGATGTCCCATGCTCCTGATACCTGCTGTTTTTACCATCAGAATGCCAAAAGTTATTAGTAGTACAACTTCAGAGATTTCGCCTTTAAAAACGTAGCTGCTGAGCAGAGTCTATATTTTCTAAATGGCCAGAATAGATACTTTATCCAGATTTTTTTGGGTTGTGTATCTTTCAAAGCCTTCAATAATCTAACCTTGAAGAAGGATCAGAATTGCAGTCCTGTATATTTACTTCTCAGCTCCCACTGAACATGGTGCGTATGTAATTTAACTTCTGGAGTGATGCTGCAGCCATTCAGCACAAACCACTATCCAAGGGATTATGTGCCTATCTCCTAGCACACAGTCACTGCCTTTTGTCCTTCCCAGCCCCTCTTTTGCTCTCTTCCCATTTTATGCAGCACTTACATCCAAATGGCCACAGTCTGAATCAGAGAAAATAACTTCTTTTTTCTCCTTTTTTCACTCATCCAGTTCTACTTGCAGGTGCTTAGCTCCTCCACCCAAGTGAAGGAGCAGCTAGAATTGGGCAGGTGGGTCAGGAAAAAGGGCACAATTTTTTGGTAACTGTGTACTAGTTGATTATACCCCTACAGGAGAAAGAGTTCCTGCCTGTATTCTGACTGGGGTTCTTTATTTCTCAGCCTGAAGTTCTGCTCTCTGCATCTCATTCTCTCTCTCCTTTCCAGCTCTTCATTTTCACCATTTTCTCCCACTTTCTTCCTGTGCCTTACCCGATCCTTTTTGCAAAGCTGGTTTCTTTTTTTTGAAAGATGCTGCATTCTTTAAAACATGCAACATTTCAAGTGAAGCAGCATGTAAATGTTCAATTTTAACTCCTGATTACAAAACAGATATCAATATAGTTGAATGACTCTTGGTAAGGATGACTCAAATAGCTTTAGCTGGAGCATAGGAAATATGATAAAAAGCTACATAGAGAGCTCCTGTTCAGCCCAGTGAGAGGAGGAGGTGGGGAAACTAAAGCAGCCTTCCATCTCCTGGAGAGAGATTACTGAGAGGAAAAAAAGTTTATTATATATATGACAACTCAATTTGGAAACCTTGTAGACTAACTCTCCCTTAGTGTGTTATTTGCTTAATGAAGACAGATACATTTTAGAGACAAATAGTATCTAGTACTTGTTTGGTTTCAACATTTTTCACTTTTTTCATTTTTCTAGCTGTATCCATCCTGTTGCCTTGTAATCCGCTCTCCTGAACTCTACAGGTCCTGTCCATGGTTACTGGAAAAAGAAATACTTATTCTCTTTGTCCCTAACCTTGCACTATGCAACTACCAAAGTTGATGAAGTTCTACTTATCCTCAGTACCTTGCTCATTTGCAATTTGCTTTGCTTTCAGATTCATTTAATCTCAATGTCTGATTTAGTCCTGGATCATTTCCACTGGAAATGCTGAGACCAGCAAAGATGATCTACATGAAGTGTGACAGAGAACAAGCTCTCACTAGAAAGTACGCCTGTGAATTTATGAGGTCTGGCTGTTAGAAACTTGCTCTTTTCTTTGAATTCTCAAGTACAAAACACCTCAATATGCGTAGAGTTCTGATAAGGAGCATTTTAACTCTGCTGTTATTCTTCAGACTCATGATGCTCAGCAAATGTAAACAAATATCAGTGTTTTTTAAGAGGAAAAAGAGAGCTCTTTGAAATTTCTTATTATCCTTAAACACAGAATGTCTGCACATAAACTAGAAGACTTCCTCACAGATCTTAGACAGGAGGAAAAGGGAGGGAAGGGCATATGAGTGTATTAAAATTTAGGCTTTTTAATAATATTTCAGTCCATACACAATTTAGGGGTGTTGTGACACTGACCACCACTGCCCACCATGACAATTCCTCTGCAATGTTTTCTGTGTTGAGCACACCTGGGGCACAGCTGACGTCAAACTGAGTTGACTATCCAACACAAGCAGTGGTGTGTGAGCTGAATTTTGGTATTTATGAGCAGCTTAAAAAGGGAAATGTTTCCTTGCACCTGATTGACTGTAGAGATACGCACCATACAAATTGCCAGATAACTGCATGGTGACGTATGACTTCAGATGGAAATGTTTAGTTTTATTCTTTGCATATTTGAAAAGAGTGCAAAGAACTATAGAAACCCTGGAAGAGCTCAGCCAGATGGTGAGACAGGGCTGTGCACAGCTTGGGGATTCAGATCTTTGCTCCATGTCTCAGCTCAACACCTGCACACAGGTGGCCACTGTTCAGAGGTGCAATCTTGAACATTGTGAAGAACCAGAGCTGCAGGGCTCAGAAACAACCTCAGAGAGAAGTTATAAGGAACTTGTTTCTCTTTCTTAACACATGATTGGAGTAGTCTGGAGGACTAACAGGGTTGGAGCTTGTTCTAATGGAACTTTTTTCCTCCAAATAAAAAAAATCACCAAACATCTAATTATCTCAATGGGACAATACAATAAAATAATTATGAAATTTCCCTTGAATTCAGTATGGATGCTCTAGGGATTATGATGAAGAATGGCAGCTGGAGAGGTTTTCAGTAATCAGAACTATTTGTAAATCATTAGGCATGAAACTACTTCACTGACAGTAAATAGTGCAGATTAATGTAAGTCTGTGCAGACTGTAGTGTTGGTTTCATTGCTCTTCCAGTTACATCCAAAGGATTTTTGAACACTTAGAAGTTAAGTAGAGTTTTCAAAAGATACAGTAGTTAGCATAATGTAGTTCTACATCTGCTTACACTTGACATAAAATCTCATGAACAGTCATTCTTGCTGGGAAATTTACCACATTTCAGATGTAAACACTATTTTTTCACAGTGACATAATATTTATAGCTGCATATATAGATACATTCATATATTATATTGATTTGGTTTTTAAAGCAAGAATTTACTTTCATTGCACAACAGAAAATTTTCTCCATATACTATTTTCTTCATTCAGGAAACAATTTCCTGTGTTTTTCCATAGAACCTTATTCTCATTTCTTTAAGAAACCTGTATGATTGAAATATTGCACCTTATCCCTTTCTCCTGCAAGCTAGAAGTTTCACTTCAGAAATTTTCGTGTGGGTAATTATTCTTCTCAACATGCTAACAGCATCACAATTGTAACAATCTTTATTTCAGGGGTTTTATTATTAATACTGATCTCAGTTCTTTCCTAATTCTCAAATTCTCTACATTCTTTGTAAAAGTTAAATTAAAAACGTTAAATCAAGGAAAATAAGGTCTCACAGAAGTGAGAGTTTCCATAGGATGGATGACAATGCTTACATGCCTTTTATTAGTTTTTCTTAACTGGGGTGTTAAAACCTCTGAAAGACCACAGTGCTGCAATCCCAGCTCCTGGCTGCCTGAAAGAGCTGCACCCAGTCCTCCCTTCCAGACGTGTCTGTCAGAGGAAAAGCAGCTCAGCCTCATCCTGCAGCTGAATGTGCTGGTCCAGGGAGCTCCCTCCTGCCCTGGCTTGTCTGGGACTGTGCCAGCCTCAGCAGCTGATATCTCATCTGAGCCCAAGGTTGATGCCTTGGGAAGACTGACCTGAAACAGAGACTGGACAGAGATAGAGAAGAAAGGTATTTATTCAATAGAATAATAGGTATTTATTCAAGAATAGGTATTTATTCAAAGGCCTTTAGGGTACACCTTGGGCAGGACAGGTCCTGACCAGAGCTACACCCAAGGTGGACTAAAAATGGTCACAAAAAAATGGCTGGCCAGTCATGAGAACTTGACATTTTTATAAGTTTTGGTCCATTTGCATATTGGGGTTTAATTGCCCAATTACAGCTCCAGGTTGTGAGGTCCCATCCTTCTTGTTCCTCCCTTCAGCCCACCCTTTTTTGTGCTTTTGGGGCTGAAAGTTGTCCTTGGTCTTCAGCACAAAAAAGATATGTTTTGTTTCCCTACTCTGTGAAGAGAGCTCTGGGGTACTTAATGTGAGGTTCAGAATTGCACCCCTAGGCAGCACAGAATCTGAAAAAAATGTAAAATAAAACTTAAGGCATTAAGGTCACTCTCAGCTGCATCATGAAATGACCAGAGAAACCATGTAGCTGTCTTCCAGGTTGACCTGTAGCTCTGTTTGAACAAGGGAAGGTGATTTTACACCACTGTGTGCTCCTGTCAGAAATGCTTGCTCACACATCTAGGATGATACAGAGCAGGGATCTGCTGGGGAAGGACCATACACCTTTTTCTCTCTCACAGCAAAGTGCTTTACATCTGTAACTCCTGTGTAGGAGATATCCCCAGATGGTGATTCCTGCAAGGGGATGTCATATCTTGCATCTCCCGAAGGAGCCCTGCCTGAATGGGGACCACAAAATGCAAACAGCACAGCATTTTGCACAGCCAGACCCCATAGAGAGTGCAGCTGTTTAGCTGACCATGTGAAGACAGCTACCAGGACCAGTCCCTTCTCTTTGCCACAACAGTTCTCCTGTGCCTTCACAACTGCAAGAGCCAGATGTATGCCCTGAGCCTGGGCTGGTGTGGGGATGAGAAACAGTCACATCTAAGGTGCTTCTCTGTGGAAAACCAGGTCTCAGAAACAGAGAACAAGATACAGCAAGCAAGGACACGAAACAATAGTTTGGGTTTTTAGGCTTGGCTAGAATAGACTTTAAGCTGCAGAAAAATATCCCTAGCAAGAAGGTTTTAAGCTTAATAATGGAGTATTGTATATTGTTAATAGAAAGCATACAAGCTTGAAACAGGTGTACATGTGCTTTTAGTGACTGGCTAGAACAATTGTCTGTAAGCTTTAGCAATATGCTATTGGCTGGAAAACTTCTAAAATGCCCTGTAACGAAGAGATCTTTGGCTGCTGCTGGCAAGATGTGAGCTGTTGCCATCTTTCAATTGCCTAAAACCTTGTAATGAGGCTGATGCTGCAATAAAGCTCGTGGTGGAAACTTCTCCCAGCAGTCCCATCCCAATTGTGCCAACCTCCAACACACTTCTCCTCTCCTTCACTCCCCCAGTAGCACTCAGAGTAGCAGCAACAGCTTGGGAAGGCTTAATTGGAGGGCTGCAGGAGGCACTAAGTGGCTGGATGGAATTGGTGAGGAAAAGTAGGAATGAGGCAGAGCTATCCACGTTTGACAGAGAGTGTGAGCCTAGACCTGCAGAGTCCAGGGAAATGCAGGGAAAACACACTAGGAATTTAGCACATGGAAGGAGCTATGGGATGGGGAAATGGGAGGTGTCTGGCCTGCAGAATTAAATGAAAAGTGATGGATTTATGCTACAAAGGAAAGGGTTAGATCAGTGTGGAAAGGAATTGCTCTGCTGAATTGCTAATCCTGTCTCATTCCAGGAATGTTTTTCTCTGAACTTGCCAGGAAATGTCTCTTCAAGTCTTTTTAAAACTGCATGTTTTCCCAGTGATAAGCCTACAGTCACAGAGTTGAGCTATGTTAAACTTCTGTGTTTCAAGCCAACTCAGTGATTTTTTGCCTCATAAATGTCAGAAGTGTTGGTCTTTCACTGACACCTGTGGATATAATGCAGAATTGCACACAGGCTTTTATACTCTGAAAGTCAGGAGATTTGGCTCCCAAACTTCCTGGAAAAGGGTATCTTCCCTGAGTCTTTTGCCTGAGGAGACAGTAAAAATGTTCATGATACTGCTGCAGTGATATACATGCTAACTTGTGAGATCGAGGTTTCTCTCTTTCCTGGGGGAGAATTATCCATGCAAAGTGATTTTTGGGATTTTGCTTTCTTCTGCAGAAGCCAACCATGCGTTAACTGCACATCTAACCATGTATTTGACAAGATCAAGAGCAGAGCAAAGCAGAATGCCTTGTAGATGAAACAGACAAGGAATGAAGCATCTCTTTGGCTTGGTGATGGTTTTGCCTCCTGAGGAGAAGAGTGGGATGGGAAGAGGAGAGAGTACATGTTTCACACTCTGCATTGCTAGTCCAGTTAAAAGTGCTGCTGAAATAGCAATAACACTCCTAACACCCTTTCCTAGACCTCCTCAGGTTAACACAGGCTCACATTTAGCACGGGCTGAAGCACAATTGTAATAGTTTACGTGCAGGGTAAACTTTTAAATGTTTGTTTGCTGGTAATTGCAGGTATAGAAATCCTTAGGCTGACATATACAGGATTTCTAATAAAGTTACTGGCTTGTTGAAGGCAAGCTGCTGTTTGTATAAAAACTTATACACGAAGCTAGGATAAGTTGACCTCAAATTGATGATGATGATTTCAATGCATATTTTTGATAAGGCCAGTGTCATGAGCTTGGAGAATATGGTAGGAATTAATTTACAAGCAAAATAATAGAATCATTATAAAAGGGAGAAGGGAAAGGCAAGGCAAAGCAAAGACCACCTCTCACCATCCTGACACTCTCACTAATGAGGCCAGAGCATCATGAAAAAGTGAGTGGAGGCATTCATCCCCAACACAATGTATCACCACATATCAATGGATCACAGTTTGCTGTGATATGCAGCACATGCTCATTAGA
The DNA here is from genome assembly GCF_009819655.1 of Sylvia atricapilla. Lineage (NCBI taxonomy): Eukaryota > Metazoa > Chordata > Aves > Passeriformes > Sylviidae > Sylvia > Sylvia atricapilla. The sequence continues at coordinate 84,581,120 of NC_089174.1, read as the reverse complement.
AAACATTTCTTCCTCACCTTTGTCCTCTGTGATTGTCTTGACTGTCTTGATGAAGCAACAGCTCTTGCAAGGTCACTTTTGTCCCTGACACAAAGCTTTCCACTAACATTAGCTCCAGATGAAGCCAAACCTAGGAAGAGTGTGGCAGTCGTGACAATTATTTGCGTTCATATGGATTGACTGCAAGGGTACCTTTCCCAATTGCAGAAGTACCCTCTTCCCAACCTTCTTGCACAGAACTGTGTGCTTTGAGGAGCTTTGATTTGCAAACTCCTTATTGCAAATGGGTTTTGGAAGAACTCTGGTATGTAGTGGGGTTTCTGCTACATACTGAAAAAACCCAACTTTTCAAAATCATTTTCTCTGTGACATTCGTGGTGTTTTGGAAATCAGCAGTGTCTGATCTACAGCATTACGGGGATAAGATAATGTTGTGGTTAGAAAACAAACTGAGCGAGAGGCTCCAAGTCAGAAATACAATTTAATGAGAAGAAAAGGAAAAAATAAAATAAAATAAAATAAAATAAAATAAAATAAAATAAATGCAATAATAATAAAAAACCCCCTACTGACAGAGTCAGAATATAGCCTGATCAGGGTGATGGAAGCAGTCCAGACGAGGTGGTCTTCCTGAAGCAGTGATCTCATAGAAAGGTCTGATAGCTCTGGTACTCCAGAATCCAGTGGGTGAGGGCTGCTTGTGCTGTCCCAAATCCCAGCTTATATCCAGGTGAGAATGCTTGGCTCCTCCCCATGGGCGGAGCATCTCACACTGGGATGATGAGTCATGGAAGAGAGCCTTAATGGCCCATTAAAGAGAGATAGCTCCCGGAGGGAGTATCTCTGAGTCATGCAAAAGGCATTGATGGGCCATTAACTGAAGATGGTGATAGAATACATCCTAAACTACAACCCAGGACAGATAAAAAGAGCCACAGGTTTATTTGTGTTGCTGTAGGATCTTCTTGAGACCAATAGACTTTAAATAAAAAGGTTTGGTTAATACTGGGGCCTTGCTACCCTACCAACAGAGAAATATTCACTCTCATGGCTTTCAAGAAATGTGAGCAGCCCTCTGGCAAGGAAAGCCTGGGAGAAAGAGAACCTCTTGGTGATAGAACACTCTGTTTGCAACAGACCTTGTCACATACTGTGGTGTTTTTTTGGAATGTTTTAAACATTTTTCAAGACCTTGGAACGGATATGGACCCCTCTCTCAGGAACTCTTGCTGTTTGGCAGTGTTGGCACCCTTCTCTATATGCTGTTTCAGTGTTATATCAGTAACTCCCACTGAATGGCAGTAGCAGGCTGTGCTACCATAGCAGGCAGCAATTCTGGCACCACTAAAATGTCAGGTATTAAATTAAGTGTGCACAATAACACCATTTAAATGTTGTACTGCTCTGAGCTAATCTGGACACCTCCCCAGTATACTTTATAAATACATATATTATTTACAGTTCTATGGTTAGATTGAATCATCATCATTATTACCATGATGATAGTACACACCCTGTATATTCAATATGATAGAAACAACAGATGTATGCCATGAGCTTGGAGGAGGCACAGTTATATCAGAAAATGACATTCTTCTCTTTAAGGAGATCCTTGCTCCTTAGTAAGAGCTATTACTTGTAGCATTACAAGTCTGTGCTATGGTGACCAGAATTAATTTCTTCATACCTGTGGTTTATATAAAATGTCTTTGTACAATTGCGGTGTGGTCCTAGTGCACACTTTTTACATTTTTTTTGGCAAAGAGTTCTGTTCCAGAGTGAGGACAATAATCCATATTTAGAGAGGCACCAAACGCAGTGATGATATTCCTTGATTAAGATTTTAAATAGATGTCAATAGAGTAAGGGTCTGTGGTTTATACCCTAACAAAAAGGCATTCCTCTGTCCTTTTTGTGATCTGTATGCACACAGAGTTGATGAAAACGATACTTTACTTGTGCTTTTGTGGTAATTTGTGCTCAATGCAGAAAAATATCTCTGTCTTTCCAGCCCTTCTTTGTTGGAATCAGAATAAGAGGCCAGAGTTTACCACCTGTGGTTATCAAAGAACCATAGAATGACTTGTGTTAAAAGTGACCTTAAGGATGATCCATTTCCAATACCCTGCCATAGGCAGGGGCACCTTCTACTAAAACAGGTGGAAGAAAGCCCCATTTTAATCTAACTTGGTATGGTTATGCTGAAGAATTTCTATGCAGTACCCCATTGTTATCACTAGTGCCCTCCTGGTGTGATCAGATTTCTCATTTAGCTTAAATGATACAATGAGGTGGAGTAGCTCATCATTGAGAGTTCAGATTCCTCTGCTCTCTGGTCAGCTCTGCTCAGATTGCTATCAAAACACCAAAAATCAGACTCCACTTCATTGCACCAATTACTTATTCCTCTGTAAGGCTCCATTGTTCTCTGTAAAATACATTTTTAGCTAAAGGACACCAATGGCATCCTGGCCTGTACCAGCAATGGTGTGGCCAGCAGGAGCAGGGCAGGGATTGTCCCCTTGTGCTGGGCACTGCTGAGGCCAAATCTCAAATCCTGTGTTCAGTTCTGGGCCTCTCACTCCCAGCAAAACATTGAGGAGACAGAGAAGGGCAGTGGAACTGGAGAAGGGTCTGGAACACCAGTCCTATGAGGAGGGCTGAGGGAGATGGGGTTGTTCAGCCTGGAGAAACAGAGGGTCAGAGAAACCTTACCACCTCCTACACCTGCCTGAAAGGAGGCTGCATGAGGAAGGGGGTTTGTCTTTTTCCAGGTAACAAGCGACAAGATGAGAAGAAATGGCCTTAATTTGTGCCAGGGAAGGTTTATATATTAGGAAAAATTTCTGCACAGAATGGGTTGTCAAGCATTTGAACAGGGTGCCTGGGATGTGGCTGGGTCATTATGCCTGAAGTTATTTAAAAGACACGTAGATGTGGCACCTAGAGAAATGATTCAGTGGTGGATCCGACTCTGTTGGCTTAATGGATGGACTTGCTGATCTTAAAGGTCTTTTGCAATATAAATGATTCTATGATTCTAGAGAGATACACTTTTTCTAACAAAACTGCCCCATTCAGCATCTCCAAACACTTTACTTGGACTTAAAGCAATAGAACAATATGAAATAGATTTTGCATCTGACAAGTTCTGAAGAAGACAAAGGGAACCTTAAGCTTAGGTTGTATTGGATCACATTAAAACTGCAGTTCATCACTTCTGGAAGATTCCCAAATAAGCATTGCTGTTGTCTTACAAGTATCTACCTGGAATTTTAGAGGTGGTTGTTGCTGATGTGTGGTGGCTACCAGCACCATGTAGGCCCATGGAAACTAATACTTCATTTTGAAATATTTCTAATCATTGGATCTTTAAAGCCACTTTTGAATGTCTCCTTGTCAGTATGGCTACATAAATGGCTACCTCAATTTAATTTTTGAATTGTAACTGTAAACTGAATAATTGCTAGTAGCATATACTGCATAGAAGTATCACTGATGTGTGGTTGATACACATGAAGAAAATTTAGAGTTGCAGGTGTTTCTGCTGCTACTAAATTAAGTAACAACACACATTCTTGGAGCTATTAAAGTTCTTTCGCAAAATGTAATTTTTTTTTTTTTTGGTGCTCTTATCTAATGCATAGTTAAGGAATGCAATTTTAATGCTGGTTGCTCAATAAAGTCTGCCTAGAAAATGAACTGAATAGTTTAACAGAAAGCTGATTTGTCACCATATGGAGGACTTATCTGATGATTAAGGAAACAAAGAAAAAGCACCATAAAATGCCCAGCTACTTCTGTCCATAAAGAACTGTCATAGTTAATCACTATGCATATTTCATACAGCTAGACTGTAATTACTGTTTTCTGACCTAAGTATCTTTGTGTGTAACTCACTGAATCATCTGCTCTACAAGTTCTAGTTCTGCAGGGGAAATGATAAGGGGATTTTTTTCCCCTTTAATATCACTGCTGAGAAGACCCTAGTTCCATTACAGGACTGAGTGGCACAGCTTCAGATCAAACACTTATCTGCACTTTGTTGGAACCCTGGGCACTGAGAATTTCAGACTTTCTCTGCTGACAGGCACTGACCCCCAAGAAAACACTGAATTTAACCTGAGACTGTGGAAAAGCCTTCCAAAATTGAGTGATAACACTGGGATTATGGGTGTGTAGTTTGAATAGAAATGTGTAATATCACAAGGTGGAAAGCTTAGAGTTTAAGGTTTTGGAATATAGTAATAGATACAAAGCAAGATGGAGGTTTTAGGGTGGAGGCTGAATCCTTCTTTTCCACCTTCTTCTTCATAGGTCTGGGTGGTATTTGGTAATTGGATAGAAAAGTCCTCATTGCAGACCATGGGTGGTTGGTTATTGGGTTAAAAGTAAAAGTAATTTAGGTGTCATTTCATAATTGGACAGTTTATCCTTTAAAGGCCTTGTAGAGAGAGAGATAGGGGGACATTTTTAGTTTGTTACTAGAAGTGCTGTAGAGCTCACTGTTTGTGAGACTGTAATGGAGATAAGGATTAATAAACATCTGAGTCCAAACACAAAAGACCATCTTGAGCATTTAATCCCAACCCTGGCAGAAGAGAAGATAAAAAAGCAACAGCACTTCTTGACATGGCAACTTCATGAAGGAAATGGAGGCTGTGGAAATGAATACCAATAGGAATAACCAGAGACAGTGGCATGTGGGCATGAGAAGAAGAGCTCCTTGATTTCTTCAGAGTAAAAAACACAGCTTATAGCAGGATCTCTGATGATGGAGACCACAACAGGGTCCTGGGTTATTAATGGGGAGTTATTAATGGGGGGCTTGAAAGGGGAGAAGGCAGAGGTAGTTGAGCAGCAAAGGAGTATTATGGCAACCATAAGAGTTCCAGTAATGTGCATGTGAGTCTCTGAGGCTGAATAAAGGGGAAAGGAAGAGAAGCAAAGCCAGAGTCCATGAAGATAGTGAAGGTCTCTGCCCTCAGCCCCAGGCAGAGCTCTGACCACAATGAAAGCAAGAAGCAAGCTTAGATCCTGGGTTGTTACAGCTTGGAGATGGTGTTTTTCTTCCTTGAAATCTAGTCTAATGCAGTCATCAAGACACGGTTATTTTTTAAAATGAAGTTCCTCCCACACTTAAAAAAACCCCAAAAGCAAACAGTTCTGCTTGTTGTCTTACCCCTGACCACCATCTGTGTTGTCCAAAAAGCTGACAGCAAAGATACTGAGCCCTCCCACCTCCAGAAGCTGCTGATGTGCCTTTGCCACAGAGTTTGATGCTGATAGGACATAACACCAAAGCAAAAGATGCTCATTTCAGTGCATGCCAGAGGAAACTGCAGAAGATACCCTGAGAATCAAGCTGGAGCTGGGGAAATCGGGAGGAGGTGTTGGGAGTCGTGACAGACTTTGGACTGGAGAACACCAGGGGTCTGTGGCCAAATCCTTGCTGAACACCAACCATGGGTTTCCCCAGACATTTCCACAGATGGATATGGGTATTTCACAGCCTCATCAAGCAACTTGCCCCTGTGTTGACCAAAGTAGAGGAAAAGCTAAATTTCAGCTGCTACAGATCTTAGGATACAGACCAATATCCAGAGCAAACTGAAGTCAAATTCTAACTGGACCTGTAACTTCTTGGGGTCTTGAGGCCAGAATTTAGAAGTTGGCCTAATTATTTTTCTGATTTTTCTCAAGATCTCTGCATGGCTTAAGAAAAAATATTAACACAAGAGCATGTCTGTTAGTTAGATGGCACTTACACCACAAAATATGAGCAGATGGTGATGTCAGAAAACAGTTTGGAAGGTTATAGGATAATAGAATCCCTGGAAGAAGTCAGGTCAGAACAGACCACAGTGATCATCTGGTCCAACCCCCTGCTCAAGAAGGGTCTCCCAGGGTGCATGACCTGGACATGATTGTGTCCAGACAGTTTTGGAGTATCCTCAGTGATGGAGATTTCACAGCCTCTCTGGGCAATCAGTTCCAGTGTTTGGTCACTTGCACAATAAAGTTCTTTCTCATGTTCAGGTGGAACTTCCTGTCCATCAGTTTCTGCCTACAGCCTCTTGTCACCTTGGGCTCATCACCACTCAGAAGTGCCTGGATCCATTCTCTTGCCTCCCACACTTCAGACACTTACTGACCTTGATGATGTCCCCTCTCACACATCTCTTCTCAAGGCTGAACAAGCCCAGTTCCCTCAGATGGTTGTCTTCAGACAGATGCTTCTGTTCTTTAATCATTTCTGTGGTGCTTCACTGGACTTGCTCCATGTCTCTCTTGTCCTGAGGAGCCCAGAGCTGGACACAGCACTCCAGATGTGGCCTGAGCAGGGCTGAAGAGGGAGGCAGGATCACCTCCCTCAGCTTGCTGGTGATGCTCTTCCTGATGGCTCCCAGGACACCACTCCCTTTGTGACCACCAGCACACACTGTGGTTACCTAAAATGCTGTCTGTGCTGCACTGCTGTGTGGTGGGCACCATTACCACCCATCTGTACTTTAAAAAAAAGCTCAAGTAAAAAAAAGAGCTGCAGAGGACATGAGGTGAAATAATTCCCATTTTGAAAAGCCTGTCGTTACCTGATTTCCCCTGTCATGTGCTGAATAAGGCATAGATGGACATTACTGCCATTCCAAGAGATTATTTCCTTTGTAAAGAATATGACTAATCTTCTAGTAGTGTGAGGGTGGGAAACCCCTGATGTAAGTGCCACAGGGGCATGTGGCCATTCCTGATGCCTCCCAGGAGTGTTTCCTCAAGCCAGCCCAGCCCCATGCAGGCAGGACAGGGCTCCCTGCACCCTGTGGTTCTCAGTGCACTCACTCACTTGCATGGTCAGCAGATGGTACAGACAATGCAAACAGAGGGGCTGGGGTCAGAGCTGTCCCAGAAGCAGTTTAGTCAGCTTTTTTATCTCCTTTTAAAAAGGATGACCACTGGTAATTCTACTGGGTAATTTTTAAATGTTTTTTTTTTATTATTTTAGGAAATTGCAGTGGCGTATCTAAAAAAGGAGAAATCTGATCATTTATAACACAGGCAGTAGTGCAAACAGCTGGTGCAGAGATGCCTCATCTGTCCTAGGTTACACAGGGAAGAGCCTTGTGTTCATAACCCAATGTTAAAATTAATAGGAGTTCTTTTGAGAGGACTTCTGAGGCATTGATGGCTCAATGAAAGACAAGTTAGAGGATTTCTTACATATGTAGTATTTTCTTATGTGCCTAGTAACACAGCTACCTGTTCATGCATCCCTTGTTTAGGATCTGGCAGCTTACTTGTTATACTGGAAGTGCAAGAAAGGCAGTCCCTTCCCCAAAAGGCTTATAAATCAACTGCCCAGATTCTTTTTTTCTCAGTGTCTTCCAAATGCGAGGCAAACAAAAGGAGGACTAGATCAGTACTCGTGTAGAAAAAGCACAAGCTGCTCTGAAAACCTCATACCATGCAAGACTCCTGTTTTTCCATTTACAGCCACAGCTCCTTGGCCTGGCAGCCTCACAGGGTGGTCCTGTCCCTAGAGAAACTCTGTTTCCTGGGTTTCGCTGAGCTGGAAGCAGCAAAAATAACTCTGGTTTGTGCTCTGCTTGTTTTGCTGCTCCTGAAGTGGGACCAGAATAGGAAATTGTGGTTATTGAGGAAAATAGTTGATGCTTGAAATCAATCTTCCTGATAAGTCAGCTGTAATTAGGAGCTGGCTTGAAAATGATGGGTTTGGTGAATGAAAATGATGGTTTAGGTGAATGAAAACGTGTTTCCTCTCACCTCAGTAAGCACTCTGCAAGAGGCCATGAGTGGCATAACACATCTGAATTTGGCTTTCCTGGGAAGGGAGCCGAGTTCATCAGGGAGTAAAAAGCTTAAAAGGGCATCTGGTGGTGGGGATCTAGCTGCAGTTTCCAGGTACCTAATGAGAGTTACAGAGGATATGGAGACAGAGCCTTTTCTGAGATATAAGGATAAAAGGACACAATTTGCACCAAGGAAAGTTCTGATCATGTACTAGGAAAGGGTTCCTCATTTTGACGGTCTTTACACTGAAACAGGCTGTTCAGGAATGCTTTGGAGGTATATCCTTGGAGATATACAAAACCTTTTTGGGTGAGGCCATGAAGAATCTCATGCAATTTTGATATCAGCTCTGTTTCAAACAGGGATTTGAATTAGAAACCTCCAGACTTTTCTTCCAATCTATGAAACTAATGAATATATTGATGAGGTAAGTGGATAAGCTATGACTAATCATTCTACGAGATTTTTTATACTCCCAGAGACTATTTTACTATTCAAGGTTAAAAAGAAATCAGCCAATTAATACAGAACATGGGAAAGCATGTTTGATTAGACTCCTCTCAGGAAAAGGCTTAAGAGAGCAGCCTGTTTTGTCTCTCCCCTTATCCATTACTCTTATGTCAAACTCTTGTAAATAAAGCAGTATGTGTATTTGTGAGGTGGTGACTGTGGTTATGTTTAATGGAGCATAATGTAGCATGGTATATTATAATTATCTATCTTAAACAAATGTAGGTGGGCTCTGTATTAGCAATTGGTGGTGAATATACATTTGATTATGTTCATTTTTAGATAAAGTACACAATCTTGACAATCTGAGCAAGAAATGCAGAAATTGTGCATCTATTACTGTCTTTTGTGAGCAAACTCCTTGCTAATGTGCTCCTGTGCCACCTCCAAAAATACCTGAGCTGTTTGGGCAAGATAATCCTTTTGCAATGGGGCTTTCAGTGGTCCTGCAGTGTCTCATTGCAGTGGTGAACTTCCAGGATCTTTTTCCATCTGGATCTCATTATTTGTACCCAGCGAATCTGTCATCACATCACATTACAGACATTTCTGTCTGTAATCATAGAATCAAAGAAGGGTTAGGGTTGGATCTGATCTTTAAAAATCTTCTAGTCCAACCCCCTGCCATGACCACAGACACCTCTCTGGGCAACCTGTGCCAGTGTTTAACCTGCTTTGTTGTAAAAAAATCCTATCTTTTATCTAAAATGAACCTCCTTCATTTTAAAATCCTGATCCCTTGTCCCTTCACAACAGACCCTGCTAAGAAGTTTGAGTTCATCTTTCTTACAGCTTCTCCTTAAGTACTGAAATGCCACAGGGTCTCCCCATATTATATGTATTGGGGTCTCTAAGAGTTGGGAATTAGTATTCCTTTTCTCTTTGGTAAATCTGCAGGTGCATGACGCGAGCCTGGCAACTCTCTCCATGTTAATGTTTTTTTACCTGAGCACAGTGAGCAGGAGTTTGTTCTCTGGCTGTGGCACAGCTGTCAAGGCACACAAGAAAAGGAGGGAAAGGTATTTTCCTCCCCTGTCCCCTCCAGGAACACTTCATGTGGGCACTGTGGGATGAATATTGTCTCCCTGTGGAGAAGGGGTGAGGCTGGGAAAGCCAGGGCAGCTGCATGACAGATGGCTGTCCCTTGGTAGGCAGAGGCAGCAGAGCAAACAGGGGGTCAGGCTGAGTGCATTGACTTGAAATCTCAACTTCTACATTTAATTAACATTTCCAGAGTTTCGTTGATCCTTATGACACTTTCTCTGTTCTGTTGAGAATCAGCCAGTATTGCAGTTGGGCAGGTGCCAGAATTCCTGGCTTAAAGTTTGTAAGTCTGAACACTAGCAGTTTCCCAAGCTCTGTGTCTTGATCTCTGGTAATATAGTCACTTCTCAGATGGAAATAGCAAGCCTTTACAGAGTTCCTCAGATTTTTTTCCATCCAAGTGTGTGTCTGTGCACATACCCTGCAGCCAATCTGCTTGAAACTCGCATCCAAGAATTGCACCAAGGCTTGAAATCACTGCTTGTAATAAATAAAAAAGGAAAAAAAAAGAGAAAAAGAAAATATAAATTATACATATAATAGGATATTAAATAATGCATCTATGGCTGGTTTCTGGGAAGGGTGGCTTTCAGCTCCAGCAAGCATGACAAACATGAAAAAGGATATAGAAGTATGTAGAATGAAGGGATCCAAAACCAGCACAGAGCATGAGACTTTATAAAGGCTTGGGGTGAATGCCATTAGAAATCCCTAATGGACACAACACCTGGGTCTTGTTAGAAAACCCTACAGGGTAGAAAGTCAAAAAGAATGCTTGGAGAGGCTGCCCCAACGGTTTAATTGTACATCTAACATTGTAAGCCAATGTAATGCAGTCTTACACACCAGGGAGATAAAATACTTGCTCAGAGGGCCTTGCTTAAAGAACACTCTTAGAGGAAAATTCATATATATTCTGTATTGCTATATTGGCTTATTCTGTATGCTGAATATGACATAGTACATTTGAACAGTTTTGTTGCCTCCTCTCCTGCTTTTTTGGGGAAATACCATTTGTTAGAAGTATGATTTGGAAAAGACAAATGTCTGAAGGAACAAATGAGGAAGCAAAGATACTTTGTGAAGCCTTAATTGATAATATAAATTTAATTTAATCTCCTCATTCTTGCTCTGCTTTTTAGCTCAGGCACTGAAACCCTGAAAAGGATGCAGCTCATGCACATGGCAGTGCATGGCCTTGTCTGCTCCTGTTTGCTCAAGACACTTTTATTCTCATCTCAGGTGTGGAGTCACCAGAGGGAGGTGGACATGTGGCCTGCTCTTCTCACGCTCATCCCAGGAGGAAAATTCATAAGTAGTGACCAGAAAACTTTTCCAGGTTAATGCATTTCTATGTAGACCTTTATAGGCGATGTCTGTTGTGGGCTTATTTGAAAAGTATAATTTAAAAAGCTATACAAACAAGCAAAACCAACCCTTTCCTGCTTATGAACATGTCTTGTTGAGGCAGCAGCACCATCTCAGGAAAGTGTATCACCTGCATCAACAGAGGGCATGATTCCCATAAAAATCACCCTCACTGTATTTAAATCAAGCCCAGGCAAAGCTTGGCTGCTAATGCTCTGAGCCTTTGGGTCTTAAAGAGAAAAGCATCTGCTGCTGCTGCTTCCCCACGTGGGTGTCCAGGTGGTTTTGGGTGGGCATTCTGCATTTCACAAGGGCATTGTGTGAGTATTAGCATAAGCGGCCATTATCCAGGCTAATTTCCCACAAGCTGTTGAGGTAATGGGTCTCCAGTTTTTTAAACTGGCTGTTGGAACCTGACACCAAAAATCCTTTTAAATGTAGCCTATTGAATCTACATAGCCAAGTCTTATTTTTTTTTTCCTGGTGATTTCTGTGTCAATGTTCCTTGTGGAAGCATCAACAAAGCACTGCTTTTATAAATTTCAACCTTAGTCAGTATTTCACTGGATTTCAGACAGATCCTTCTACTTCAGTAGTCATTTGATAATAGTCAGGGCTCATGATTTGCTGTTATAATCCTTGTGGTTATCTCTCCCTGCAGCACATCTTACCATCTGCTTTAGCATTGCTGCCTGGGGCATTGGTTCCTTTTTGCTCTCTCTTTCTAAAAATTGTGTAATCTCCTTCATTTCTCTACTCAAGGAGAAGAAATAAGATGGTTTCAGAAGGAGAATACCAGTTTTTTTAGCCTTAGCTAGCAGCAGAGCACCTTCAGCCTTGGTGGCATGTGGAAGAAAGACCCCAGACCAGGATTCACCACAGTCCTGGGGGATTCAGCTCTGGGTTTGGGCTCTTTGGTTTAATTCCATCTCCCATGGATGTAAAATAGCAGTTTTGCTGTGGGCACACCAAGGAGCAGCTGAGTGTCCTGTGGCTGTTACTGGGCTGGGGGCAGGCAGGGACCCAGTTCAGAGGTGGGAAGGGAGGAGAGGGCTTCTTTTCCTTTTCCCCTCCCCATCCACTCAGGGTGGGCGGGAGATGCAAGCACAGCTCAGTGCTGCTACCTGTGCTTTGGAGAAGCTAGAGAGAAACTCTGGGTGATGGAATTCCTTCTCTGGGATGATGGAATTGTGAGAGATGTTACAGCAAACGTAACATTGCCTGCACCAGCTCCTGGCAAGGTGCTTTATAAGGAAACCACTACTTTATAAGCTTGTGCTTTATAAGGAAACCACAGCAGCAGAGTCCTTTTCCAATGCTTCTGAGCATGATTCAAAAGAATGAGGCTGCTCTGCACGTGGGCAGTGGCAAAGAGTGACAGTCTGACAAACTCTGAAGAGCTGTTATCCAAAAAGACTCAGCTGGGTAGCACTGACAGGAGCCCAGCTGTGGCTTTCAGCAATTGCTGTTGACTTGAGTATCTGTCTGTGGCCACTGGTAGTGCAAAATTGGGGCTGGTGGAAGCTATGTGTCAGCCCAGTGTGGAATGGAGAGGGTCTGAGATGAGATTCTTTCTGAAACATTATGTCAAAACACAGTGGAACAATCTTATCAATGCTCTCCCCATGCTCTTGATTTTATTTTGCTCTTTCTGGAAAGAACAGGGTGTTTCTCTCATCTCTGAGTTCATTACCCAAACCTTTAAGGAAAAAATAATAACTAAAAAGGAAGTGAACAAAAGCAGGAGTTGTATGCACAGTGTTGCAGACTGTTCTGTGTGTGAATGAGAAGTAACTGTGCTTCACTGTCTGCTCCCAGTTCTGACTTGGGTACTGCTGAAATAGAAATATCCTGAAAGATAATTTTTAGAGATTGAAGCACTTAGTGTTTGCAGCCTCCCCCATTCACCCTTTACACGAGGGCTTTTCTTGAATAGGCAGCTGTGATGGAGAAGTGATGGAGAACGTCACACTGGAATCCATTTAATGTCCTCCTGAGAGCCTTCAGAAGGCAGATTCTCAACTGATGTAGGTCAGCATGACTTGCAGGAGCTGGCATTTTGAGATTCACTCTCACTGAGATAGAGCATAGGAGTAAGTTCACATGTTTTGCCGTGTGGGTTGAGGTCTGTGCTGTTTTTCGTGAAAGAAATCTGTGGGGGAGAAGCTTATGCCTGGGAATAGCAGGGTGGTCTATCCAGGCAGCCTCCCAGTCTGTATGGGAACCCTTTTGGCTTCTCCAGGGTCCTCAGAAATTAATCAGCACAATCAAAAATCTTGCCTCTCTGCTCCCTTGAAGGCTCACTGCAGGCTCAGAGTTTTCTTAACCAAGCTATAGGAGTAAACTACACACCCTGCACAAATCCTCTCTGTTGTTGGTCCCTCCTGTTTCACTAAGGTGGCCAGGTAAGAGAAAGGTTAAATCTCTCTCATTTCCTGGAAGCTGCCTGGAATCAGGAAAGTCACCAGCTTGGGAATTTCACAAGGGAGCTGTCAGGTTGACCAAAACCAGGGTCAAGTGAAGCCTGCCTTTTAAAAAGGTTTTAGAGAGTCAAATCTTGGGCTGGCAGGAACAAGGCATTGTAAAAACCAAGCACTAATAGAGTTATCTATTTTAAGCTTGTTATGCGTGTAGGAAGGAAAAAAAAGATACAGTAGCATTTGAGATATCGATGTGTTTGTAGCTGTATTTACTTTAACTGCTGTAAAACCTGGTGATGGATGATGCCATTCTAATGAAGAATATTCTTCCATAGAAAAGTAGTGGTTTTCCTCAGCATTTATTGTCCTTTGGGTTTTGAGTTACTTGTGGTTTTACTCTGTGTTGAATATTACATTATTTTCCCGTTTGATTGGCATTTTGCTGAGTCACAGCTTGGTTTTCAATTTCCAAGGAGTGCAGGAGGTGGTAGCTGCTGTGTGGGAATAGGCACTGCAGTGCTGGCCAGCAGTGTAGCTCAAAATACAAGGGATACCACAAGAAAGAAAAAAGCAAAACAACACGAAACCCCCCCGCCCAAACAAACAAAAAAACCCCACACCAACAAAAAACCCCAGCTTGTGCTTGGCTCTAGTGGTTAGATTCAGCTACAATGATCTTCTTGTTCCTGGATTGTAGAAAAAAACAACAGAGGAGAAAAGTCCCCAGCATCGAGGGCCCTCCACCTCTTGTTTCAGAAATGTGTATTATCTGTAAAATTCAATTTTCAATTAGGTGTAACAGATACCTCTGAGGAAAAGAATTTATTGACATGCTGTGTGCTTCTGCCAGGAAAAGAACAGCTTTTCCAAAATGCCACTAAATCTAAAGCAGGAAAGGAAGGCCTAGATTTCTGCTTTAACTTTAGAGAAAGGAAATCAGGCAACTGCTACATCAGCTGTGGTATTTGCTAAGCTGTTTGCTGATAGATGAGGGGAGATGTTTGAATGCCATAATTAAATCTCTCTCTCAAACATCACGCCATCCAGGACTTTCCCTTCAGTGAAGATGTCTGTAGAAACACAGTCATTGCAGACTTGCTGACTCAAACCCTCCATTTTCCAGGGTCAAAAGAGAGTTTCTAAATACAATTCTGACTAAGCTATTCAAAGACATCCCCTCTAGGGACCTGTTCTTAAAATTCATTCTGTGAAAACGCATGACTGACTGTGATTTCTGTGGCAGTGAGAATCAGTGCTGGCCCATTGGAGGCAATCTCCTAAAGGATGGGAGGAAAGACCCTGTCATAATGAGATTTGCACAGGAAAATGTTCCTCTGTTCCTCTAAAATTCACAAATCAATTAATTAAGTGTGGTAGCATCAAGCAGTGCCCTCTCTTGTTTTCTGCCCAGAAGATGTGTAGGGCAGTGTTTTCCCCTCTCAACCTTCTGACAAGTGCACAGTTTTGCCTCTGAAAAGATCACAGTTAGAGGAGAAATTCTGGCAAGACTCAGGGAGTAAAGTTCGCAGAGGGTAAAATTTTAATGATTCTTTATGTGGGAGAAAAAAATATAGGTGCCAGCTGGGCACCCCAAAGCCCACAAACCAGATCCACAACTGCAGTTCAAAGTCTGTTGAGCTCTTTCAGGTAAACAGGGCAATATTTTCACGGTGATTTTTTTTACCAGTTCCACTTATTGGAAACCAGTCATTGCCCAATGCAGTGTCTGGACAACCAGTGCAGCATTTTCCTTTTCAAAACAAAGTGCCACTCCACAGGGTTTAGGAGGAAAGTAGGAACATGCCATTTGATGCAGAGAAGACCTGTACAGAAAATGAAATATTCCAGGATAAGAGTCTGCAGACATCCCAACAATTCCATTCCAGCAGGGTGTACTAGGAGAGGAGAAATGGGAAACATCAGCAGCTGAGGGAATATTGTTCCCTGTTGATGGAGCCTGTGCGGTTGCAATTTGCTGTATGGAGAAAAGGCCATGGACCCCAGAAAAAGGGGTGCCTGATGCTTCTGGGGGAAGAAAGGTGATCACAGCCTGATGCCTTTACAGTGGAGAGGGAATTTCACTTTCCTGCTGTGGTTTGATTGAATTCAGACTGCATCTGTCCTGGGTGTTGAGTACAGAAGGTGGTACAGGAACAGGGAAGAGGACAGTCTGTCATGTTGAGTGCATTGTATTTTATATGTCACTGGTTCTAATGAGAATCCTTAATTCTTCCTTGCTGCCTGTTCTAAAATACATCTTTACCAAAGTATCATTTCTGCTCTACAAAAATGAAAGTCCAGTCACTGTAATTTTCATATTACTATTTAAAATGGTACTTTGATGGATACAAAGGTCTTAAAAGATGCATACAGCCAAAGCAAACACTACTGTGTTTCTTAGCCTACAATATTTTGGATGTAAAAGAGTGCTACCAAGCCTTATGGCAAACTTGAGACACTGAAAGGCCACCATATTTTTCTACAAAATAAAAAATAGGATAGAATAAAACAAGGTATTCTGTTTCAATTTCTAACTCTGTTCATAAAATGCAATCAGGCCTGAGACTGGATATATGATGGAGTGAAATCACTTTCCCACTTCCCACTTGACAAAAAGATGTTTCCAGACAAATATTTTAGCTCTAGAGCAAGTCAGTGTGCTGAAGCAGCCTTTGGGCCCCAACTTCTTCTTCAAGGAATGCATTGTTCTTGTATGTTAATGCATGTAAAGTCAGATTTTTCTAGTTGACCTGGTATTCAGAAATAAAGTGTAATAGCTGATAGACATGCTTAGCCTTTCAGCAGAAGGATGAAGCCATCACTCTCTTGTGAGAGGGTGCTTTGGTATGCAGGCATATTCACATTTGACAAGATGAAATTTTTATCATTCTGAAACACTTCTGGCAGATGAATAAAAGTAATTCAGAATATGTTATAGCCTCTAGGATTAAATTATGACTATCTATGCTGTATTTTACTGCATAGTTTATCATCTAAATGGAACAATTATCTAGAAGTAAATTTCACCCTACTTTTCCCTAAATCTGTCTCTAAATAGGTGGTGTTTCTCATGCTGTGCTCCAAAATCATCTACAAAACATAATTGTTGTCAAGTTTGACTGCAGCACACTCTTTAAAGGTTCCTAATACAGTACTCCTGACTCAAAAAACCCTCAAAGCAGCAGTCAAAACCCCAACCAAATCCTGGGATTATTTATTTTTAATTCTGTAAACAAAACCAGATAGGCAAAAATTTAGTTATTTTGAGAGTTTCAAACAAACTGTGCCCATATGGATAACTATGTACACCTGAGAGGAGACTCCAGTTTTATCCTCTGCAAAAAGAGGGAGTGCTATATTGAGGCAATATGTGAATTGTTTTTTATGATCAAGATATATAGCACAGCTATATGGAAATCTTGAATAAAGCTGACTTAATTTATCAGCAAGGGTATGAATGAGAGTAGCATTACAATCCAGACTTTCTCCTTGAGTCTCTTTGCCCTCATCTTCTGCATTTTCACATTTCTTAGCAAGAACTCATCCACAAGCTTTGCTAGAAGCCAGGCTGGGACATCTTTTGTCATCTGCTCCATTTTCATGGTGCCTTGTGGTTGAGAATTTTCTGTGAAGCCTTATGGCAGTTACTGTTATCTTCCCAGATCCGTGCAGAATCCCTTCCCTGCACCTTCCAGGTGCAGAATGTCTTCTTTAAAGAGGCTGATTTGAACTGCTGTGGCAGGTGAGTGACTGCCACACTGAAGATTTACATGCAGACTAACTTGATCACTTGAAAATGCATAAATAGTACTTATGTTTAACATTAGGTCATCCTCTCTCTGTTCTCTGCATTAAACATACCAGATTAATACTGGCTTGATGCAAGGAGCAAGTAAATTGGGATAAATATATGGGATACAACAAGCCTGAGATGCCAAAAGGTGGAATTATGCAGGTTAGCTCTCAGGGGCTTGTTTTAGGCAGGCAGGAACTGTTTGGAAAATATTTTTCAGATATCAAGATGCTGCATTTTTTTGGTTTTTGTTTGGATAGTTTGCTTTTGGTGGTGATTTTTTGAGTGGGTTTCTTTTTGTTTGGTTGGTTGGTTTGTTTTGTTTTGAGATTGAAGCTAATTCCACGAAAAGGAGAAAAAGGTCAAAAGGACAAAAGTGTGCCCTCAGCTAGTAAACCTCAGCAGAGAACTCTACACAAACTACAAATCCATCCCCTCTGCTCCCAGTTTGCCTTTACAGCCCAGCAGTGTAACAGGACAGTGATGCAGTGCAGTAAGCTTCTGTGTCTCCAGGTTTCTCTTGCTCTCTGGCTGCTGCACTTTGGCAAATATTTGCACCAGCCTCTGGGAAAGTCCCTCTGGAAGCTTGTGAGGCTGCTGGAGGCAGCAAAGGTCACGCTCCTGCCTGCTCCTGCTCCTTCTCTCTGAGTCATTTGTGCTGGGTGCCCATACCCACAGGACCCTGGCACCCACACTGACCCACCCCATAAGCCTTGTCCTCTGCACACCTTTCCATTGTGAGCACTACAGGTGCAAAAAGCAGAGATACCGTGCCTCAATAATCAAAATTTCAAATAGTAGTTTTCATTTCAGATGTGTTATTAACTCTGCTCCAAGACTCAGTTTCTTGTCAGTGAGGACTTTCCATCCTAAGAAATAAATGAAAGAAAATAGGAAGCAGTGACCCAAGACAAGGAGTGACTCATTTGCCAGTTGAAGCTCAGCTCTAAATACTTCAGGCCAAGAAAATTATGAGCTGAGAGAAGTTTTATATTTTTGGTTGTAGCACTAATGTCTTCAAATGGACTTTTGGGGTGGTTTACTTTTTGAAATTCACAACCAGTAGTAAAGTATGTAAGCAAAAATATTTCATGATAATTATGTCTGTACAAAAATAACATTCTGAAGAAGTTAAAAAGTATTCTAGATATTTTACATCTGTGAGAATACCAATTAACTCATTGTATGGTAGAAATAGTGAATGAAGCACTGAGGAATGTATATGGAGGAAGGCTACAGAGGCTTTTTAAAGAAAACCATACATTCAGTTTGAGCATTTACGTGTGATCAGATACATTAATAATGGCATTGGGGTTTTTTTTAAACTAATCTGATAATTAGCCATTTCTGCCAGTAGGACTGCTAAATTCTCAAGAATGGAAGAAAGTGTGTTTTGTTAATGCACATTTCTCAATTCCTGCGAAGCTGAAGGTGGTTGTACAAGAAATACTCTCACATATTCCCTGCCAGCCTTATTCATGGCCAAGGGAAGCATCTTGTAACTGTATTGCCAGGAACAGGGGTCACCTCTTGATTACCCAGTGAAGATCCTGAGGTAACTTCAGCTGAAATGGATGTTTCAGTGTTAACTAGTAATTAACTTGAAAATAATGTCCTTGTTAGGGATCTCCCTGCTGGGACAGACAAATTTTCAGGACAAAGAAGGAGAATTTATTGGCTGAGAATATAGTTACTACTATGAGCATAATATTACTATTCTACTATATAATTACTAATATGGTCCAAAACCCACTCCCTTTAAGCAGAATCTAAGACGGTTTTGCATTCCTTTTTAGTGTACTTGCTTGGAGGGAGCTTGAAAATTGTGATGGTGGATGAGTTTCTGATCTAAAGCAATATTCAGCAATAAATGAAGCAGCTTTGAGACACACATGAAAAGGCTCTGATATGGGCAATCATAAATTAACCTTTCCAGAAAAGAAGGATTTTTATAATCCCATTTGATGGGAAGCTGGTTTGTGCCCTGAATAATGAAAGCTTATAACATTGCCAAAACTCATGTTTTTTTAAATTTAATGTTTTACCATAATGATAGTTTTATCTCTCACGATGTAGTTCAGTTATTGTTTTGGATACTGTGAAGCTCTTTCCCTTTGGGGTGGAGGAACATGTAGCTCCTGGATAATGCCTTTTTCCAGTAATTTTCAAAGCAGTTTTAAAGAAGGTGACCATAATTAAAACACTCTCTTTTTTAAACTTAAGCTGCATAATGAGTTTTACGAGATAAACTGCTTAAGAAATGGTTTCACAATTTAAAGTATGCCATATATGCATAGGAGGGAAGAAGCAGAAAATCTACTTTGCTTTCTTTTCAGTCTCATTTGATTCTTTCTTATCACACACCTTGGTGTTTCCCCCTAGTTCCAAACTTAAAACCTTCACACTGGTTTTCAGCTATTTTTCACAAGATTTCCATTGGGATCTTGTATAAAACACTGAGAATTAAATTACTGCCAGAAGAATTGGACTCCTTGTATTATCAGGAGGTTTGAGTTTCTCTTGTGAACGATCCCACCCTATATTTGGCCCTCAGATAATCTGAGCTCAGGTGAATATTACCAGTGTTTAACTTTTTCTTGGGACCCCCTAGACCTCCTACAGCTCCAGCCTGTGGGTCTGGCAAGTGTCCCCTGAGCTGAACATCTGTACTTTGGGCTTTCCTGCAATGAGGAGCAAAGGTGTGCAGGGATTATGTCTATGTACGTAATCTGCAACTGTGATGGGAAACTGTTTTTGAATTTATTAAAGGGGTGAAATTGCTACAGCAATCTGAGTCTAACCCTTGCCCTGACCAAAGCAGTGATTAGGGCTCATTAGCTGGATGAAACACAGCAAAACAGTTTTGAACAGCAGTGTTACAAACTGTTTGTGAGTTATTTCTGAATAACACGAATTTTAGATGAGTCCTGGATTTCTTGTCAACAGCATTGAAGAAAGGTGGTATTTATGAGACACTTAACTCTATGATTCATGTGTTTCCAGACTGAAGGTGTTTCCTGCCATGTTATTCTTTCTCCTTTTTCTCCTGGTATGACAAAACCTTAGTAGCAGGTTCCAAAAAATTATATGTTCCCATCAAACATGGCTTTTAATTTCTCAGTTCTTCTGTCTTGTGCATGTTTAGTTTTCAGGTATCTTCCTTGCCCTCAGGGAACACAGAAGTCCCAGAAAACACAAATTCTCATGTTAAATTTTTGAATAAGTTTCTAATTTGCAGATGCTGCTGTACTTGCACAGATCCGTGGCAGGACCCCAGCAGTGAGCAGCAGGAGAGAGAAGTCTTGTAATCATCCCAGTACTGGGGAGGCAGCAGCTCTTGTACCCTGGCACAGACTGCCCATTATTGGAACCCTGGGCACTGAGAATTTTAGAATTTCTGTGCTGACAGGCACTGATCCTCAAGAAAGCACTACATTTGACCTGAGGCCTTGGAAAAAGCTTCCAAATTTAAATTATAGCACTGGGATTGTAGGTGTACAGTTTGAGTAGAAGTGTGTAATATCACAGGGTGGAAAACTTAAGAGTTTAGGGTTTTAGAGTATAATAATATACATCAAGCAAGATGTAGGTTTTAGGGTGTAGGCAAAGTCCTTCTCTTTCACCTTCTTATTCATGGATTTGGGTGATATTTTGTAACTGGGGAGAAAAATCTGCATTGCAGACCATAGGTGGTTGGTTATTGGGATAGAAGTAATAAATAAATTAGCTATCATTTCATAATTGGACAGTTTGTTCTCAAAATACCTTGTAGTGAGATAGAGGTGTAGACACAGCCATTTTCTACCTTGTTAGGTAGAGCTCACAGCTTGTGAGACTGTACTGTAGCTAAGAATTAATAAACATCCGAGTCCGAACACAAAGACTGCCTTTTGAGCATTTGATCCTGGCTCTGACAGGAAAAGAAGATAAAAAAGGCCTAACCCTAGCCCATCCCTGAACATTTAGGGCAGGTGTGATTCCCTGCCCTCGGATGCTGCTGGAGAGAGGAGCCATGAGCAGCAAGGGTCACTGGGCAGGCATCACTCCTGCTGAATGCCTGATTATGCAGCTATAGGTGTGTGTTCTCTGCCAGAGGAGTGCAAGTCTGTGCATTAAAATAGCAACAATGATAGAGTGAGACTGCTCTCCCACTAACAAAAGTGCTGAATTAGGCAAACTGTGAGCAAAAAGAGTGGTTCTGCAGAGAGAAATCTTCTGCAAAATCCTTGTTCTACCCCAATAGTGTTCAGATGTTTAGCTTTTGTCGTGTTTCACACTCCAGGAAACATTGCTCCAGCACCATGATTCTGATTCAACGTCTGTAATCTAATTTTTTATTAATTTTTACTTTTTCATTATTTGCTTCAATGCAAATACCCAACTAGCACTGGAGACAAACAGAAAATTCTTTCTGTTGCCTCACACAGTTAATTAACCTTCCCTCTGCCCCTTCTTCCTTCAAAGAATTTCCTTCTGAGGCTTCGCTGTCATGTCAGGAAACTATTTTTTCCCTTTTATGGAGACCAGGGTGTAATTAAAAGACAATTAAAAGACAAAGTGTGAGTGCTCAGGCATGTCCAGCCAAGAGATGCCAGGCCCCATGTTAGGACAGTTTAGGAGATTATTAAGATGTAGTAGGCAAGACGAGCAATTATGTGTGACTGTAGCCTTGTATGTGAGTAGCAGAAATTATTTTTACAGCTGAGCTTAAGCATAAAAATTCTCCAATGGGACAAATTTCAGGATGCCAGCCTTTTCTCCTGCTTCTCCTTTCCTTTTTCTTTGTCCCTGAAAAAGAAAATATTCTTGCTTAAAGACAGAGATAAAGGGAGGAAAATCAGGACAGATACTACAATGTCCTCTGAGATGAAGGCCTAATCATATGGTTTCTGTCTGTCTCTGTGTCCTCATTATCAACCTGTTGTTGCAGGCAGCACATGCAGAGGGAAATAAGTAGATGATTGATTTGCATGAAAAAGCTTAATACAGGTCATTGCACTCGACAGGAGAAAAATACATTAACTTAGGATCTGTGAAAGCACCAATGGAAACAACAGCAGAACACAACAAAATTGTGAGGGGAAACCTCTGTGCCTTCCTGCAGTGGGAGGATTGCCTGTGTCCCTGCCATGGGAAGCTTGTCCAAAATGCAGTAGAATGGATGAGGGGCTGGGAAGGCACCAGAGGAGGGCCAAGGAAGAGGGTGGGTGTCACTGTTAGGGACACAAAAGAAGCAGACTCAATCAGGTTGAGAGGTGAGCAGAGAAAGAAGGGCAATTTATTATGATTTGGGGTTTAAATAGGATTTGGGAGTTGATCAAGGACTGGGAGATGAGAGGAACACCTCTCTGACCCCAGTGGTAAAACCAGCACTCCATCCCAGACTGGAATGGAAACAATCTTCTTTGTTTTTGTTACCTGCATGAAAAAACTGTAGTAGGACTAGAAACAATTATTAAAAAACTAAAAAACTAAAGTAACAGGTGGGTGTCTGGGTTTCTACCTGGCTCAACACCATGGTTTAGCCCCAGCCAGCAGCCAAGCCCCCACAGCTACTCACTCCTCCACCAGCAGGACTGGGGAGAGGACCAGGAGGGTAAAAACTCATTTGTTAAGATAAAGACAATAAAACACAGCCTCTTACCGGCCCCTCTGAAGAAAATTAACTCTACCCCAGACAAAACCAGGATTAATGGATTATTTGTGTGACATTAGGGAGCTGCAAAAGTCATAAAAACCAGCTTTTGGATTGGGAAAATGGCAATACAAGTTTCATACAAGACAGTGCATGAAATGCTTTCCATGTTGCCACAGCAATGAGCTGGTTTTGTTGCCTGACTCCTGACTGAACAGTTTTGTGTCAAGAGGCCCTTGTGTCATCCACTCCCTCCCCTCTCCAGCAGCCCCAGCATCATCCCAGGATGGTGAGACCTGGATGACTGTCCCTGCCCCAGGTCCCTGTCCCTGCTGCTGTTCCTGGTTCCAGCAAGAACCTGCACTGGAGGCCACACAGCTGAGTCCCTAAATTGCAGAGAAGTTGTGGGAATACAGCCAGTGATACGTGGCTGGATGTGGCCAGTGTGTTTTTAGCCCCATGAAGGTGTACCAAGCTCTGAGGGCTGCCAGCACCCTCCCAGAAATGGCTTAAGAATAATTAGCAAGACAGCATGATTGGAGGTGTTTTGAAAAAGCAACAAATGTTTAATTAAAGCAAAAATAACAAACTGTACAGAACAAAAGGGTAAAAGCCATGCACAGTGCAGGGAGGTCCCTTGCACCTGCTAAGACACCCCAAAAAGCCCTGAGGATCTCTGTGGTCTCTCTTAAGTAGTCAATGATCTAGGAGGGATTTTTGACATGTTGTGCTTTATATTTACATATAAAGTATTTATAGATAAATACTTTATATTTAAAGCAGCTACATTACTTGAGGTACAGCCCAAGGACCCAATGGGGTCCTTTGTCCTGGCACTGGGCCAATTATGGTGAGAGAAGCATAGAAGTTTCTGGGTTATTCTTCGTTAAAAGTTCATGGGTGAGGCTTAAACTCTTTTCCTAGTATGGGAACACCTGCTCAGGTGTGGGAGTGCACTGCAACAGGGTAGATAGTGCCTTCACCTTTACAGGCAAAGTGCTGAAAGATATGGAGATTGGAGTGGAAATATTATTATTGCAGACAATAAAAAATAACATTCCCTCACCCCAGGAGCATCCACCCAGAGTACTGAGTAAATTAAAGCCTCAGCCTTTCATGTGTGCATGGGTGAAAAACAGATCTCTTCTGGCTTTGCTTTCATCTCATGGTGAATGCTGTGACCCTCCTGCAGTCAGGACAGGCCAAAGATGGGATAAACCATGGTCCACCCAAAAAACCAATGCTCATTCCTGAGCAATGGAGATGTCAAAGTTTTGTGAAGGACAGGAGATATGACACTTGTTGAAATGTCCCTGAGACTTCCACTGGTAGCCTCCAGAATGGCAAATCTCATTGTCTTCTCATTTCTCCCTTCTCAGCAGCCTCCAGCTTGTATTTCTGGCCTCTTTATTTGGCCCAGGTGTCAGTACTCCCTTATTTGACTTCCTGCTACCACCTGTAGAGCAGCAATGCCCAGCATTACACGCGTGGAGAAACTTTTGCTGTAGCTGGATATATGAATGTGAGTGTGTGATGATCTTTTATGAAGGTAGGAGCTTGGATAAGCAAACAGCAATGCTGTGTGAGCTTCCAGTAAGAGGTTAAGCATGCTTTTATCCATTTGTGCCTAATTCCTCTTGGCTGCTGTGAGTGAAAGAGATGCAAATTTTACTTTCACAGCTATCACTGAACATGAGACATCCATGCTTCTGTGTCACAAGGAAAGGCACCAGTAGCCTGCTTCCTTGGAACATTGGATCCTAAAGCAGGGCTATGAAGTCTGAATTTACAAGCACCAGGGTTCCCCTGGATGCTTCTGACTGTTTGTCCAGTGCTATTTTCTTTCTCAGAAAAGGCACCTGTGCAACACGACTTGGACCATAGCAAAATGTGGGTGTAGAGTAAGAGATGCCAATGTGAAATATCCATAGGGAAAGGATTGTTAATCCCCTAAAGCTTTCTTCCTCCACCTAATGTGATCCAAATGCAAAACACCATCTTGATCAAGTGTTATATCTGGAGCAGAGATTTTTTTTGTCTGTTTAAACCAGTCTTGAAATGAATTGCTGCTTACTCTGCTGTCTTAGAATGATTGGGTCACATTTGCTGTTCCTCCGTTCTGCAATCCTGCTCTTGTCTGTCTGTGAACAATTTAGTGTCTCTAAAAGCTCCAGCAAAAAGTGTAAAGACCACAGTGACTATTATGAGTTAACTTACGGACATTTTGGAGCAGCTGGAGTGTTTAATCTCTTTGAGGTTGCAAACATTGTGCGATGCCTGGGGATAGGGTAAGGAAAGACAACATGGGAAACTTGTATGGGTAATTTTACATGGAAGGATTATTAACTTTGTGGGAAGTAAATTGTGTTATAGCTGAGGGATATGACTATTCGATTTCTTGACTGGGGCAAAGCTTTCTGTCTCCCAGTAATTCACTGTGTTAAAACAGACCCTGCCTGCAAGTACTAAGCATGCAAATAAAGGTGAGTGGTGATGCAGGGAGTCCATGGCAGGATTACAGGGTTCAGGAGGATAGAGACAACTACACTGACTCTGAGGTGTTTTAGATGGTTTGAGCTGCTTGATTTTGTTTTTTTCTCAGTACAAGCTGGATCACACGATTTTTCTCCCAGAGCTATGCATTCAAGCAAGTGGAGAGCACTCACTGTGTGAGACCAAAATGATCTCACACTTTGGCTGTGCTGGGGTCTGCACTCCCTCCAGGAGCAAAAACCATGTCCCTGATGAAGCCTGGCAAGGCAAACTCTCAGTGCCGTGGTGTGTTTGCTTTGGGGCCTGTTTGGGGTGGGGGATGTGTGAGTCTGCAGCTGAAAGCACAGACCAGGGGCTGGCCAGGAGCTGGCAGGGAGCTGAGGCTGCTCCACAGTCCCCTGG
The DNA here is from genome assembly GCF_009819655.1 of Sylvia atricapilla. NCBI lineage: Eukaryota > Metazoa > Chordata > Aves > Passeriformes > Sylviidae > Sylvia > Sylvia atricapilla. The sequence goes on along the minus strand of NC_089174.1, from coordinate 84,555,649 downwards.
CACTTCTTCCAGTCCGGTTTTAATTGGCTGCAGCTTGAATTTGCATCCTGCCTTCTTTGACATTCATCATGTGGGTAATAGATGCACACACACACACAGGCTGTCCTCGCACAACAAAGAAGGGATGGAGGTGATTTAAAAGCACTCGTGAAAATTCCAGCTTCAGAGGGCTTACTAAAACAAAAAGACCCCAAACTGCTAGGTGTGCTTCTCTGCAGTGAACCTGGTTATTGCTGAGATTCACCCCACACCTAACCACAAGCTGGTTTTTGCCTTTCTTCTTCAACACACGTAAGAGAAATACTGCCATAACATTGTACATGCACTTTCCAAATGCTGTGTTTGCACAGAAATGAATGTTCTGTATTTCAGGTTTTAATCTGTTCTTTCATATCCTTATTTTTTTTCAGGTTTCTTGGTATATTTTCCCCACAGTAATATATTTGGTTCGTTTTTTTCCTCTCAACTTCTGGGTTATTTGGGCCTCTGTTTTTTATCTGCAAAAGTCAATACAGTGGGCCAAACTCAGCTTTGGTGTGACTATATTGGATTAAATGTGCAGCATTGTCACACTTTTATATTGCATTTCAATATTAATTATTAATGCATGTACCTAGTACATTGATTTAAAGAGCATTGCATAAGTTAAATGTTCATCCATAAAATTAAAATTATTCCTGGCCACACTGAGTGACATTGCAGAAGTATTCTGCTGCTCTCACCAGAATCTTTGGCAATTGCAACACTGTTTGTCAGACACTGACAGAGAAAACCTGCAAAATCATAGTCATCAGACAGTAGAGTGAAGAAATTCAGCTTTCCTTGAGCTCTACAACTTCCTATGTGTGTGTAATTGCCACAAGCAGTGAGGAGAAAATCATAACTATGAGACACATGCAGACAGAAATATATATCTTTTCATACATAAAATTACATTATTCAATGTACATTTTACTTTGGTTGTACTTCTCGCTGACCCTAGCTGATTTCATATTCCAGAAAAGCAATTGCACAGACCTCCATCCAACCTGGCCTTGAACACTTCAGGGGATGGAGCATCCACAACTCCTCTGGACAACCTGTTCAAGTGTCTCACCACATTCAAAATAAAGATTTTTTTTTTCCATGATATCCAATCTAAACCTCCTTTCAGTTTGAAAACCTTCTGCCTTGTTCTGTCACTACCTGCCCACGTAAAAAGTCCCTCTCCAGCTCTCTTGTAGCCCTCTTTAGGTGCTGGAAGGCTTTTAGGCCTCCTCAGAACCTGTTCTCCTCAAGGCTGAACAAACTCAAGTATCTCAGCCATAATAGCAGAGGTGCTCCATCCTTCTGATCATCTTCTCTGGACTTTCTCCAACATCTCCATGTCCTTTCCATGCTGGAGGCCCCCAGAGCTGATGCAGCCCTGCAGGTGGGCTCTCAGCAGAGCAGAGCAGAGGGGCACAATCCCCTCCCTGCCCACACTGCTCTGGATGCAACTGAGGATAAATTTGGCTTTCTAACACAGACAATCTTTTACAATTTTGAGAAACTTGCATGTTCAGGAGAGAGCCTTTCCCCCATGTGTGTTTCATGAAGGGATGCATGGTAAATGCTTCACTGTGTTCTCAGGCAGCCTTGCTCCCCAGGGATTACAGGGACCATCCAGCCTTTCTGAGGGCAGTTCTGCAAGCCATGGTATTCACTCTCTGTGTTTGGGTGACTGACTCTGAGAGCAGACAGTTACATTTTTTGAAAGAGAAAAAGGCATTAATCTCTCAGTGAAATGTTGTCCCAGTGTTGGCAGCTCTTGGTGCAGCCACTCTGGGGGAGCAATGTCTCTGTCCCTTGTGTTAGTTTCAGAATCCTGAGTTATATCTTTTAGCAATCTGTGGCAGTCCTACCAATTTCTTGTTAGCATTAATTATGGCTGAGATGATCGTCATCTTTTTGATGCTAGCAGCTTAGCCCAGGCGTATCAACATTGTGCTTCTCAGGAGCTGCTGGACTGACAAAATAAGCTACGAATAAAATAATACTGCAGGATTTTTTTCTATTTCTAGGCCTAGAAAACATGTAGGATAAAGGGTTAGTTTAATACTGTCCTTTAATATTGTTTTAAAAGCATAATTTAGCAATTCACTGATATAGATCATGGATCACAGAATATTCTGATTTGGAAGGAACCCACAGCTCTTAGGGGAATGGCCCACGTTGAACCTGCAGTCTTGGTGCTGCTAGCACCATGCTTTAAACAACTGAGCTGATCTCTATTCTGCAACAAAAAAATTAATCATGGTTGCATTTGTCACCAAAGCCGTTTTTTTCTTCTAGGGGCCACAAGATATGACTCTCCTTTATTTAGCTCAGCAGTAGGGGTGTGATGTTTTGTTTGGGTGCTTCAACCTTTACAGTAACACATGCAGAGTCCAAATCCTGTTCTCATGAGTAGCAGCAGCTGGGGCTTGGTCCTTTAAATCTGCATCTGATGGCTTGTGCTGTGTGATGTTGGGAAAAAAACATTTTTGAGGATCAAAAAGCCATGTGTTAGGCTGGTGTACGACTCTGTGGAGTTTCTCTATAATAATTTCTCCCCAGGGCTTTATATACAGGATATAGTTGTTCTGTTGAGAGAAAATAAAGATATTAAATGTCCTCTGGTTGTATGTTGTGTCAGACAGTAGGAAAAAAATAAATGTTCATGCTTGTTTTTAATGCTGTGCTTTCCCTTTTCCTTTGCTGCATTGCCATATTTTTTTTCTATGTTCATTTTCAAAGAGAAAGAGTATATTTACACTTTCTTCTGTGGTGAATAAAAATACCAAGAGGAAGACTATATTTACATTTTCCTTTGTGATGAATAAAAAACCCCAAGAGCCAATATTTCCCTTCACAGAGACTCTAATTTCTACCAGATGGATTGATCTACAGGAACACAGGAGATTTGTTATGCATAAAATATGGGACTGTGACAGCTTCTGCTCTATCAGAAAGGAACTGGTCTATGGATTATATGTTTCATAGAAGAAAATGTTTTTAAAGTTTTGTACAGATGGCTGACCAGTTAAACCAGCTCTGTAACTCTCTGAAAGACTGCCAGAGATACCACAGCATGCTTTACTGACCAAATTGCTTGGGATCCTTTAGTGCCATTTCTTTCTTTCATGTGTCTCTGCATATTGTAGCACAGTTATACATAAGATATTTTTCAGCTGTTACTGCAGAGGAATATATGGAGCAAAGCTTCTGAAACTGATGAAAACAAATAAGATTTCATACATGCACATGGGAAGTTTGGTCTCCAGCCTGTGCTGAACCTATAGATGCATTTATTTACCTTGTTGCACCCATGTGCTTTTTAATGCATGTTTAGGTAAGAGGGAACAACCATGCAGACCCACACACACGATTTTCTGTGTGGATGTGAATATGGGGCAATGTGCCCTTTAGCTGCCAGAATATCCTCAGCACATCACCTGATTCATCAGAGCAGGGTATAAATTTCATACTTTTTCATGTAGGTTTTCTGAACAGGATGTACAAGAAAGAAACCCTAGTTAGACTGCTGGGTAGGGTCTTGCCCTTTATAGCATTAAATTTTTTTAGCAAATTTTAGAATGGCAAAAACAGCTTTGCGTGCCATTAGTGGCTTCATCTAAGGGACTCTGAGTTCCTTAAAATCAATTACATTTCTAAACAATGCATCAAGTACAATACTTGCCTTTCATTATAAGGCATAAAATACTGCATAAGGCAAAAAACATGGCAAAAAATAGAGGTCAGGCTCCTGTCCACGGTCCTGGTTCAATGCAGTGACCCAAGGATGAACTCAGCTGGAGTATTCTGACCCTCAGGCAATTTTTCAGCCATTAAATCCCTTAGTCAGAAGCTGAGACTTAAACAAATGCTATCAGCTGGAAAACAGGCATTTTGAAAAGAAAGGAAGGGGATAGCTGGAGTAAAGGGGTGTCATCTGGAGTAAAAGAGTGTCCTGCATCTTTAGACACCTACAGATTCAAACAACTGCTTCATGGCCCATTTCCTACATCACTCCAAACAAGGCACTAATGACAACGTTTTAAAAGAATACTTGCATTTCCATTTCCCAAAGAGGTGGCTTCCAATGAGACAGAGACCTAAGGATGTAACTCTGGATTTAAATCTTCTGTCAGAAGTTGAAGCCTGGCACGTGATATTCCCTTGTACCTGAGGGTCTTCTGTCTCTCAGTTTCTGTGATTGCAGAAGAGGATTAAGTGATGACAAGTGTCACCAGATGCCATGGTGACAGTGGTCATCTTAGGCAGGGAAGAGAGCATGTGTATGGTTTTCCCCAGCCAGGGAGGACATGGACCTGCTGGAGCAAGTCCAGAGGAGGGCCATCAAGTTGAGTAAGGGGGTGGAGCATCTGTCCTGATAGGAAAGGCTGAAAGAATTGGATATGTCCAGCCTGGAAAAGGGAAGGCTTCAGGATAACCTAACTTCAGCCCTTTTCTAAGGACTAAGGACAAGAAGAAAGCCTGTAAGGAAGCTGGGTAGAGTCTATTTACAAGGGCAGGGAGAGGCAGAATGAGGTGGAATGGTTTCAAACTGAAAGAAGAGGAGATTTAGATTGGATATCTCAGAAAAAATTCTTTATTATAAGGTGGTGAAGCACTGGAAACAGGTTGTCCAGGGAAGCTGTGGATGCTCCATCCCTTGAGGTGTTCAAGGCCAGGTTGGATGGAGGTCTGAGCAACCTGGTCTAGTGGAAGGTGTCCCTGTCCATGGCAGTGGGGTTGAAATTGAATGAACTTTAAGGTCTCTCATTCAATCATTCTCTGATTCTATGACTCTGTGGTTTAGAAGATAGGTGACTGACACTATTCCTCACATTATATTGGCTGTGTTGAATGTCCTTGGTGAGAATTTCTATTCTGTTGACTGAACAGATAGAAGATCATAAAGTACTTTCATATGTACTAACCCAGCAGACTGAGAATCCATCAAAGTCCTGGTCTTATCCAAATAAATAATACTCTCAAATGGCCCTCACTTTCACCTCAATGGGATAAGGGTTGCAATCTGCCTACCTTCTGTTCTACTGGTATGGTAGACCATCAAAAGGAACTGTTTCCTACACTGAACCTTAGCCCCTCCTGAATCACCAAAAAAAAATCAATGTAACTGTTGTCCTTTACTGCTGCTGCACTACACAGCATGTCTTTTGAAGGGCATAGAAATTCTTGAATTATCTACATTTAATGGAGAATGATTTTCCCATCACACTGTTTTTCTAAGGCATGTGCTTGAACAAGGGCATCCAGTCTAGGATTTCACTTGTATTGAGAGTGAGAGAGTTGTGTACATCCACTGAGATCTAAAGGGTCACTGCCTAGTTCCCAGGTGGCACATGGATTTTCTGGATGACATAAAGAAGTTAAATGTGCGCAGAAATCTGTGTGCTTGAGTCTTGCATTGAACTGGGAAATCTGTGCTTAGATATGCTTGGGCATTAGCCTCATCTATTTTCTCTTTTTCAAGCGCAAATATTAACAGCAAATCCCCTCCTATAAAAATACTCACTTATTCTTACAGAAAAGCATCACAAAGACAGTTGGGTCTGTGTGGTCTCACCATTCTGGTAGGTCACACGAGGAGCTGTGCAGACACCTTTTCCAAGGTGATATTCACATTGAATGCTGCAGTGGGGTTACTGTGAATGGGGCTGGGGGCCTCAGCTCCCCACAGGCTTAGCCTGGAGCTGATGAACTGCAGAGAAGCAGCTGGAGCTCTGCCTTGGGGAGGATGATGAGCAAGGTGATGGTTTATGTGTTAGGATTAAGGGGCAGTCTAACAAAGGTGACACTGCAGTGAGTGTTTGCTACAGGCTCTCTGATGAGGAGGAGGAGGAAGTGGATGAATTCTCTTGCAGGCATCTGGAAGTAGCCCCACAGTCATGAGTGCTGGTTCTGGTGGGCAACTTCAACTACCCTGACGTCAGGAACAACACAGTAATTGTGATAACAATCCCTGAGGTTCCTTTCAGGTCACTCCTGATGTTACCTTTCTTGTAGAGGCTGTGAAGGATCCAGCAGGGAAAAGCGTACTGTTGGACTTTATACTAATTAAGTAGAAAGTCTGGAGGCATGTTTGGCTGCAGGGACCATGGATTGTGGAGTTCAGCATCCTGCCAGGACGAAGAACATCAGATTGCAACCCCAGACTTCCTGAGAACTAATTTTGGCCTCTTCAGGGAACTTCATGGAAGAATACCATGGGACTGGCCCTGCAGGAAAGTGAACTCAACAAGCTGGTCAGTATCTGAATATTCCTTCCTCCAGGTTCAAGGAAGGAGTATCAATCCTTGTGGGATAGCAAGTGAGAAAAAGGGACAGGAGATCTGCATGGATGAACAAGGAACAGGGAAAACCCAGATATGGGATGGAAGCAAGGACAGGACCCCTAGGATGCACACATGGTTACAGTCAGCATTATATATATGCAGAATTACAGTGAGGAAGGCCAAGGTGTAGGTGGGATTAAATCTGACTAAGGACAAGAAGAAAAGCTTCTTCAAATATACCAGAAAGAAATGTTAGGAAACTGTGAGTCTGCTACTGAATGGAACAGGGACACATAATCAAGGCTGTAGAGAAGGCTGAAATTTGAAATGCTTCTTTGCTTCATTCTTTACTGCCACATCCATCCCTTAAGGAAACCCTGTCCCAGGAGACCAGGGAGAAAGGAAAACTTTCTTTTGGCTGAGAAGCATTAAGTCAAATTTGACATCCACAAGTTTGACCTTGTGGCAATGATGGGATGCATCCACAAGTGCTGAGGGAACTGAGGCTTCATTGCTATTTCACTCACTATTATCTTTGAAAGGTCATAAAGGTCAGAACTGGTGACTGAGGACTTAAAGAAAGCAAATGGAACCCCAGACTTCAAAATATGGGGAGAAGAAGGACCCAGGGAACTACTGGCCAGGCAACCTCACCTTAATCCCTAGAAAGGTGAAGGAATGGTTCATCCTGGAGACATCTCTGAACACAAAGACAAGAATGTAATGAGGACCAGTCAGCATGGATTCATCAAAAGGAAATCATGCTTAACCAACTTGATTGCCTTCTATGGTGAAACAACTACATTAATGGATGAGGGGAGAGCAGCTGATGGATGTCCTGGACTTTGGAAAGTCTTTTCACAATGTTTCCCATAATATCCTCATGTGGGATGTGGGCTGAAAAGTGGACAGAGAGGTGGATCAAGATCCCAGAGGGTCAAAATCAGTGGCACAGCTGGAGGCCTGTTACTGGCAGTGTCCCCCAAGGCTCAGTGCTGGGGCCAGAACTGTTTGACTTGTTCATCCTTGACTTGTAAAAGGTGGAATGTGCTCAGCAAATTCACTAAGGACACAGAGCTGGGAGGAATGGCCAACACCCCAGGGAGCTGTGCAGCCCATGAGAAGGACCTCGGCAGGTTGGAGAGATGGGCAGAGAAGAACCATCTGAAATTCAGCAAAGGCAAGTGCAGGGTCCTGCTCCTGGAGAAGAACAACCCCAGGCACCAGCACAGCCTTGGGCTGCCCTGCTGGGGAGCAGCTCTGAGGAGAAGGACCTGGGGGTCCTGGTGGACAACAAGCTGTCCATGAGCCAGCAGTGTGTCCTGGTGGCCAAGGAGGCCAATGGGATCGTGGGGACTTTAGGAAGAGCATTGTAGCAGGTAGAGGGCGGTGATCTTGTCTCTGTACTCAGCCCTGGTGAAGCCACATCTGGAGTGCTATATCCATTTGACTCCTCAGTATAAAGAGACTGGAACATCTCTTACAGAGTCCCAGGGAGCTGGGCCGGATCAGCCTGGAAAAGACTGTGAGGATTTGTTATCCATGTATGGAAGTGTCTGAAGGGAGAGCGTGAGGATGGAGCCAGCCCCTCTTTGATATTGCTGAGCAACAGGACAAGAGGCAAAGGGCAGAAACGGATGCAGAGGAAGTTCCACCTCAGCATGAGAAAGAACTTTACTATGCAGGTGTCTGGGCCCTGGAACAGATTGCCCAGAGAGGCTGCAGATTCTCTTCTCCTGGAGATGCTCCAAAGCCACCTGAACACAGTCCAGAATCCCAAGGACCCTGCTTGAACAGGAAGGTCAGAGTATATGATCTCCAGTGGTCCTTTCCAACCTTAACCATTCTTTGTTTCTGTGAATGGAAGTCCTGGTCCTTAACCCCTACCTTTCCCACTGGATAGATATCCTTGCTCTGTGCTCTGTCTCTTGCAGCCTTTGGGTTTCTGTTATGCTTTGACACGTGTTCTGGTGCCTCACATGGCAGTGCTGCCCACATCTCCCAGAGCAGCTCAACATAATTTCCTGGAAATCATTTAGCAGCATGACTGTGGGGATCAGCTGAACTGGACTGTCTTCCTTGGTACAGTAGTTTTGAGAATTTGCAGCTGGTGAGGAAGATGTTCATGGCAGAGCCTGTATCTGTCTTTCAGAGGTTCCCAATGTGAGCCTGGAAGTTTCCTGCCTGAGAAAAAATGTTGTCTTTGGATTTCACTAATTTTCAAAGGCTCAGTGTGCTTCATTACATTGTCTGAATCTGCAGAATGATAAAATGGCAGGTTTGAGGGTGAGTTTGGCTCCTGCATACTGTCTTTGGATGAGATGCTCCAGTGACTGGAAGCCTGGACATTTGCCTTGAAGAGTTAAGCTTTTAGGAGAGATGTAATGTATGCTTTAGTGTCCCACTGTAAATAATTCACAGAATGTCAGCTGATGTCAAGAAATGGAAACTTTTGAATGCAACTGAGATGATCAGTCATGTCTTTGCTTCCTAAAACAAGGCTGGAATTATGCAAGAGCAATGAAAAATATTTTAAATATGCAGACCTTATAAACTGCTCATCCTGGACATTAAAGTGAAGAACACTCTCTTCTTTCTTCCCCTACCTTCAAGCAAATCCTTTGGCAGAACTTCCTGTTTTGGTATCACATACAGTTGGCAAAATCCTGGTGCTGTAAAAATTTATTAATGCAGGGAAAAAAAATCAAAGGCCATAAAACAAATAAAAGTGACTCTCTAAGCCTCCTGCTTGTTTTTAGAACATCATCAGGCATTGATTCACACAACTGCATTTCATCCAAATGAAGAAATTTTCCTTTTTTTTTTTTTTTTTCCTAACCTGGGAGAAGTAATCAGTTCCCAGCTTTCAGGCCTCTGCTTTGTCTCTTGGGTACCATATATCTGGGTGCTCTAGAAGACTTGGGCCTGCAGTAGCAAGAGACAAGATTCAGTGGTCAAAAGCCATGGGGAATGATTCTGCAGTCCAGCATAAATGCAGAATTGATCTGTTTTGTAATATGACCACTTAGACTTCTGGCATATTTTACCAATCATATCCACACCAATTATTAACTCTTAGGCTTTGTCTTCTCTGCATTTCTCTGCCCCTGAAAACTGTCAGCCCTCCAAATGGCTTGTGCTGTAGGGGCTGGGCAGCAGATTTCGTTCTATCTCTTGATATCTCTTAGATAACAAATTAAAAATAATATTATTTGATAATGTTTCAAAAATAGATGTTATTTTCTCCCTTTCAGTATCAGAAGACAGAGGTAATTCTGTGAAGCAAGGATCATAAAGCAAGGTAATTTTAAAATGGTGTAGCAAGAACCAATAGTCTCAGTCAAGCTCCTGCAATACCAATGTAGAAGTGGTTTTGTGAAATCTCTGTTATGTGTCTCTTGCTTTGATATCCCACTGCTGTACCTGTGCATTTGATTTCCGTAAAAGTTAAAATTCTGTGAGTAAATTCTGCAGGAGGCTTTCACATAACTGGAGCCGGGTGCTCATTGACCAAAAAGGACACAATTGAACCCGTTCCTGGCCTCAGCTCTGTCACAGCTTCTGCAGCATGGTCCATGCCAGCTGCTGTGAGACCAGACCAAGGCTGTGCCAGTGTTTTCCCCCAGCTCTCCAGTCATTCCCTCACCCAGGAATGATGGCACTGCCTTTGTCCTCTTGCCCTCCAGGGAGAGGCAGGAATCGACCTCCCAGCCTGCAGAGATGATGAGAGAGCCTTCACCCCATGACTGCCCTGAGAAAATGGGACAATCCTGCTTGTCTAAAGACAAGCTTGTCTAAGGTGAGGACCCTTCCAGCACTCAGGAAACAGACACAGCCTGGGCAGTGTGTGTTCCCCTCATCCTGACAGGCTGGAGGTGGTGCAGACTCACACTGTGGAGGACTGGCTCCACAGGAGCCTTCTCCAGGAGCCCTGGGGCAAAAAGGGAGCAATCGGGGCAGAAACAAGACTCTTCTGGTGGCTGCTAATGTGACTTGAAAGGTGCTATTTCTCAGAAGGAGGCGATTCATAAAACTCCCTGTAGCATCCTACTGTTGAAAGAGGATGAAGGTGGTGGCACTGGGAGCCTTGTGAGAAGTCAAGGGGCCAAGGAGGCTGTCTAGATCTCACTGCCTGCCCCAGGAGCAGGAATCTTGCTGTCCCCACACACCCTCACAGCTTTTTTAAGAAAGGCTTATTTGCTGTGAGGGTGCATACAGTGCATCTGCTGGAGCAGCTGCAGGGGTAATGGGGTCACTGTACCAGAAGATGCTGCTCAATGATACACAGGATTTTTTTATCACTCTGATCAATGGGCATCAAGAGAAACTGCAGAAGCTCTTTGAATAAGAGGGGAAAAAAAAATCTGCATAGAAACATATAAATGAGAATGGCTGGCCTGACAGTAAACTCAGTAGAGTTTCTGAGAAACTCAGTGCTGCTGGATTATGTTCTTATTATAGTCTTGCAGGAATTGCTAGATTCAAGCCTGATTTCAGAAAATATTTAAAATGTTGAAGTTGTCTATGGATTTAATAGTAATGAAGGAATAGGGAAACAGGTTTTCATTGTGTCCTTTGTTTCTACTTATCAGAAAGCCACCAAATCCCTAAGAGATACAGCCTGTGTAAGATCAGTTGCATTTCTGTATCTGTGTGATACATAATTGCCATGTGGAAGACAAATTACCTGCTATGTAGGCACTGTCAAGATAACTGAACAAAAATCAACCTTGTAATTGTTCTGTATTTTTTTGAAAATGACCTTTTGAAAATCACTTGAAATTTTGGCTCATTATGTTTAAAATGGAAAATATGAAACGGTATTATTTTTGGATGTTTAGATGTAATGGGAGAAACAATACAATGCATTTCATGGACTTGCATTAACAGCATAATAATCTTCCATTTGCCAAGATACATTAGAGCAAAGCAACACTTAGATCACATTTCAATTCCTTGTGGTTTATGAGGTCGAATACCTTTGTGATTTAACATTTGCTTCTAAAACTCTTTGCACTAATTGCTCTTACTTCTTGCTTTGCCTCTGTTCCTTCACAAGCCAGTGAGTGGTCTGCCATCTCAAGGTGTGGTGGGACCAATATCAAATCCATCACACAGCACCTACCCTTTCCCAGTTTTTACAGGAGCAACTGCTAATAAATACTGGTTGTAGACCAGAGGAAAGGTGCATCACAGTGGCTGCAGTAATGAACAAGCTGGCACTGAAGAGCACTGGGATACTTTTCAGTGCCATATACTGTCTCACCCTTGGGAAGGTACAGAAAAGGCCTTGGAGACCATTCCAGTAGGCTTAGTGCTGTGCATTTACTGACTTAACATTTAATCTTTACAAAAGCTCAAGCTTTTAAGATCCCTGCTTGTCTCAAAGGCTGAAAACAGAGAAACAAGGAGAGTTTTTGCATAGCAAACAGTGACCATACACTATGGTGCCACAAAATTCCTCTCCTACACTGGTCCTCATTTCTTTCTCATTCCTCATTCCTCATTCTTCTCTCTCCCACCTTACCAGACTGGTTTCTTCCCCCCAGCCCTTTGGCAAGCAGTATCTTATTTTCACTTTGACTTAAGTCTATAATCACTTTTTTTTCTTTGCTATTCTGGTGCAGCTTGGCATGTTGACCTCCTCTGGTGCATCTCTTGTTTTTTTCTTCCTGTGGGTCTGCTGGGGCCTGGGCTGTCTTGTTTTATCACCTTGCAATACCCATGGGCAGCCTTCATTGTGTGATACAGCTGGAGCATGCCGTGGGATGTTTAGTTCTTCCTTAAAAGCACTGCAGGTTTATCTGAAGGAGCAGAGTCTTGAGATACATTAACTGATGGCAGCAAGCAGTGAATAGGTGTGTGCCTTCTGGAGGATAAATATTTTAATGAATAAATGAGATGAATCAGTGCTCATGAAGCATGTGTTGCTGTCTGTGGCTCTCTCTGACTGTTTTAGTTTTTTGATTTGCATTCTGTTTATTTTTCCAGCCTAAATCTGTGCATTAGGTTCACTGGCAAGAATAGCAATGATAATAAACATTTGCGTTCCATCAAAGTTTTTCTCCCAGATTTTTACATCAGGCTTTTGCCTGATTTCCCATTCAATTACTCTCTCCTTCTCACTAGCTGTTTTCTGTTGGAACCCTGGAGCCTGAAAGTTTTAGTCTTTCTGTGCTAACAGGCACTGACCCTCAAGAAAACTCTGCATTTGACCTGAGGCCTTGGAAAAGTCTTCCAAAACTGAGTGACAGCACTCGGATTGTGGGTGTGTATTTTGAATAGAAGTGAGTGGTATCACATGGTGCAAAACTTAGAGTTTAAGGTTTTAGGATATAGTAACATATATCAAGCAAGATGGAGGATTTAGGGTATAGGCTAGTCCTTCTTTCTTACCTTCTTCTTCATAGTTTGGGTGGTGTTCTGTAATTGGGTAGAAATGTTCACATTGCAGACCACGGGTGGTTGGTTATTGGGTTAAAAGTAAAAATAATTTAGGTTCATTTCATAATTGGACAGTTTGTGTTTAAAAGGCCTTGTAAAGAGGTAGAGATAGGGCCATTTTCTACTTTGCTAGCTAGAACTCACAGCTTGTGAGGCTGTACTATAAATAAGAATTAATAAACATCTGAGTCCAAACACAAACTGCATCTCTCGAGCATCTAATCTCAGCTCTGACAGAAAAGAAGATAACAAACCCGCAGTTGCCTATCTGCCCTGCAACTCTAAAAAAGCAAGTTAGAGAAAGCAAGTCAGGGGTTGTGGAGTGGAAGATGTTATGTTCATTGCCAGCACTGACCACTGGGCACTGGGCAGTGTCTGTGTCCATTTGCTGGGTTGTAGGATCGTGCTCTGGGAATCAGCCTGGTTCAGAGCCTGCCTGCAAAGACTGATGGTGGCAAGACACTGCATTATGGGCTCATAAAACCAATTTAGAAGCCAAAAGGTAAACACTTGCAGTCTGCTAAATAAAGCCTGGCAGATCTGTGATGATGAAGATAGTAATAAATGTAAATCAGAGACGGGTCTGAGCTCTCTCCACTGTTTTATAGTGAGGCACGAGTGACAATCCATGAGCCCATGCATGGAGATCACAGGTGGTTTCTATAGAAGGTACCCTTAAAATAACCTCAGGACTGAAAATGCTCTGTCTGCTCTCAGTGTGTTGAAGTTTTCCCTCTAGTCCTGGGGCTTGGTCCCAGAACCTATGTTTTATCAGCACTAAGCAGCAACAGAAGAGGTCTAGAAGGAGGGCTCTGCATTTGGTTGCTGTATTCTTCCAAGGACAGAAGATGATAATTTATCACTTTCTCTACCTTCTGGATACACTAATAGAAGGGACATCAATATTCTATTACCTTTTCCAACAGTGTCATGGTTTTGAATCCGTTTTTGTATATATTGTAGCTGCCTGACCTTTGAATCCTTTTTCTGTCAGTTAAATGCAGGATTTTGGAGTCGCAGTCAGTTTTTACATATGGCTGTGCTTTTTGTGCAAAGGACAAAATATGGAACAAATAGGAGAAAAAAACAATTCTCTGCCTGAAGTATTTCTAAAATATGTAGAATAAAAGATCTGTAAGGCAAAATTTCTAATGCAGGTCCTTGTAAAACTAATCCCCTTTCATAAACAAAAAAATTTGAAATGATTGTGATACTTTGATTAATGAAAACCTAACAGGAGGCTGGAGTTTGTATGAGGAACATGCTCCATATAGTACAGATCATCTACCATGGCAAAGCATGACCACAGATAGTTGGAAATTTCCACACTTGGATTCTAATTTCTGCTTAATAGGGCTGTAGTGAAATGTTATTTTTTTAAAAAAAATTTTAAGGAAGAGACCATCTTAGGACAATAAAGGAAAATGGAAATAGCACTTGATAATTTGTCATCCTTCACCATTTTTGCATCTGTTTAATGTATTTCTGTTAAAATTTATTCATAAATGAAAAATAACTTTCAGAATTGCAAAAAAAGTGAAAAAAATGCAGACTCTGCACGTACCTTGTATGGGGACTGGATTGATTGTCAGTGATTGTTTTAATTTCTTTGGTTCTCATAATGTAGACTCATTATTTATGTGCATATCTAATTTAGAAAAGCGAATAATTTAATTTAGAGGACTACTCACACATTTAATGTTAGTCTTGTGACAGGGTATCATTTAGAACCAAAGAAGTAAATCTAAATGTGTGATCTAGTATTTTTTCTCATTAATAAAATATTTTCAGTGGGGGATAAAAACTACTTCTTTACTTCTATCATTTGAATGACACACAAAAGTTTGAAACAGAATTGCTTTTTTTTTATTTACAAAAACTGTCTCTAATAATTTGTTCTCGTCTCATCTTAATACAATGTAGGGAGGCTAGAATATACCAGGAAAATAAAGTTTCAGTATTTCTGTATTTACAGAAATAAAGAAAATTTGATATTTAATTAAAAGAACAAGTCAATTTTTTGATCAGTGGTAGACAGAAGGTTCACATAAGTATCCAAACTGACCATCCAAAGTTCCTGAGATAACAATTTAATGGAACACCTCAAAGTTCCATTTTATTAAGCAAATTAATTATTTTCCTTTGCCTGGTTTCTAAGGGTGTTGAAAGGACAAGACCTAGACCTGGATCCATAGCATGCTGTTCTATTCTATTCTATTCTATGGATTACATCCATAATAAATCAAATAACAATTTTGTTAGTTATGAGGTTTTCTCTTTAAGTCACAAAAATTAGCACTTTAGTAATCTATTTCAGTAGTCTTGTACTGCAAGTTAATACTTATGTATGCAGCCACAAGACTTAGAAATGGTCATTTTTCTGCTACCTGCTCAGTTTGCACAGAAACACTGTCTGCACGTGTCATGCATAGGCACAAGGTAAATAATTTTTTGAATATTCACTACTCTAACAATTTGGTGACACTACAGTGACGAATTACTCCAAACTAAGTGACTATGACCATGACCTTGAATAGTATTTTCCTTATTAAAATAACTGCTGTTGCTCACAAAAATGTATTTTGTGATATTCTTTCATTATTTGCAGATGCTGACAGATGTCTTCAGGTTGATCTTGAAATACACTTCCAAGCTCCTAGAAATGTGTGGGATTCAATATAACCAGATGTGTTCAAAGCTGATGGTGTGACTGTCTTTTAGTAACACTAGAAGGACTGCAGAAGCACAAGTTACAGCTATGTGAACACATTTATTACAAATTTCTGTTCAGCAAAAGCACCTTGTTTTCTTCAACATTTGTCCCAGATCCTATAATGTGTATTAGTACATCATTGAAATTAAATACACTAAGTTAATTGAAATAAAATGCTATCAGATGCTAAGTCTTCTACCCTATTTTCAACGTTGCCTGCAAGCTCTTCCTTGCTCAGTTGGTTTTGCTTTGTCTGCTTTCACAAATTCAAACAGTTGTTTTTAGCTTTATCCCCTTCAGCTCATGTTTGCAGAAATTATACGGTACATTGACTTATCTTGACTCCCTGACATATTTAAATTACCATTCCTTTGATTTTTCAAATAATGTTTTAATAGTCCCAGTAGCAGGAGGAAGTAGAAACTGTAGTGCAGACCTGGATCACCTCCTACAGAATATTTCAGACATGAAATATTTTTTTCATGGATGGCCAAGGCGCCAGGCAAGGGCTAAGATGTCCCATCTATGGCCTACAGTATGTACCCTCTACTTTATCTTTGAAGGTGGAGATTTGCATAGTTTGCATCAAGAACAATTTAACTGAAATTAAAATCTGTTTC
This sequence comes from Sylvia atricapilla, assembly GCF_009819655.1. NCBI lineage: Eukaryota > Metazoa > Chordata > Aves > Passeriformes > Sylviidae > Sylvia > Sylvia atricapilla. The sequence continues at coordinate 84,539,570 of NC_089174.1, read as the reverse complement.
TGATACTGCTGCATTTTTTCACAGCCCTGTTTGAAGTGGCTGCTCTATGCTAATGTCAGTGATGAGTTTTTATGCCTTCACACGTTGGTATTCACTTTCAGATGGAGAACAAAAAAAACACAGTTCAGTGTAGGACTGCTACCCTCTTTCTTGGTATGGATCCTGACTTCATGTAGTCTCTTACAGTTGGGAGTCAGTAAAAAGGGAAAAAATATGATGAATAGTTTCTGAATAGATGAGTATATTCTCTCTTTTAAACCAGAAAAATGCATTGCCCACTTTTCCTTTTACAAAATAGATAGTAACACGGAGCTGATAGATAATAACTGTGTTATTACTAGGATCTGACATTGTGCCCTAGATGTTTTGATGGCGGGAACACTCTGCCAGGATCAGCTGCTGCTCCTTTGTCTTTGCCCCCTGCAACCCCAGCTCCTCCCAAGCAGCCAACATCCCAGTGCTTGGTGGGGCTGGAGCTGCTCCCCATCTGGCATTCTTGCTGAGCATCTGGGCCCCTTGGGCAGTGGTTTGGCAGCTCTGACAAGATGCAGGAACTAGGAGGAACTGGCAGTGGAAAGCTTTCTGATGTTCCAAAAGTAGATGATGAGTTTTGCAGTTGCCCTTTCCAGGCTGGGATGCACTGACAGACAAGGAATGCAGCAGGGGATGGGAACATGAAGGAAGTGCTCATATCTTTTCCCTTGTGTCCACTGCACTGTGAAATATCATCACCTTTGGTAGCAACAGTAAAGCCCAGCAGAGCTTTGGGGTTGCCTTTGGGGTCTGATATTTGAGCTACCAGCTTTATTTTTTTTTCCTTTTTCCTACACTTATAATGACTGAATGACATTAGATCTTCAAAAATCACTGGAAATAATTGTCATCACTGTAGTAGCTGATGTGTATGCCTCAGTGGAGGTTAGTTCTGCATTTGATGACATATCACTCTGATGATTTTCAATCCAGTTGTTACAGCTTTTCTGATACTGTATCAATGATCAGCACAACATCTTTATTGCCATTTGGTCTGTCTCTTATGTGTAGGTAACTTTTCCTACAGCATCCCTGTGATGTTTTCTCTTTGATTACTTATAGCCTACATACAAGTGAAGGTTATCTCTGGAAATAATTGCAAGGAAGGAAACCATTATGAGGAATGATATAATATTTGTAACATAGGTCTTGGAAGGAATTGAGCTAAGGGAGGTAAAATATTCCACTCATCTCTTAGGATCATAGGAGTGGTGTAGTTGTTGCACTGCTGGGTAGATTAGCCAGCCTTGACAAGAATATTGCAACTGAAACCTCACTGTTATGAAAAAAAAAAAAAAAAAAAAAAAAAAAAAGTTCAGTTTGTGTTTATCCCAGTTTTACATTAAATCTCCAGACTGAAGCAAGCACTTAACTGTGAACACTCTCACCCCATGTCATCTACATGCCAGGCCTTCTTGCTTTATAACTCGGACAGGCAACTAATTGTCACAGTGGAAATCAATCCTTCATTAGTTTTGTGTCTTCTGGGATTTGTGCCAGTCTTTTGTGTGAAATAAATCTAGGCAGGGTAAACAAAAGACTACAGAGATTCAGCAGTGCAGTTACACTGATGAGTATTTGAAGAAATTAATGGTTAATACTGAACCAAATAAATCGAGAGATATCAAGAAAAGTTGTTAGAAGGTGAAGGCATTGAGATATCAGTGATACCTGTGCAAAAGAACCCAGACTCCTGGAATTAAAAAGGCCTCTGAAAACTGCCTTCAACCACAGTTTACCACAGGAAACATATCTGGGAGGAGTTGAGCTTCTGCCCACATCTCTTGTTTTTGTTTTGATTCAGACGCTGTGAAGGCAAATGAGTCAGCACTACTATGAGCTCTGACAAAGGGTTCGTGTTTGTGTGTTTGGGTGCCTCAAGCTGTCTGTCTCCACAGATCACAGGGACATGATCTTGCACGGGACAGTGATGACTCATTTTTGAGGGAGACACCCAAAATGATGCCTGCTCCTAGGAGGTCAAGGTGAGCACTCTGTATTCACTCAGAGGGTCCATATGTGGACTTGATGGTCCCACAAGGTAAGATCCACCCCATGTCAGTGCCACAAAGGTTCACACAGCTAGGCAAGTGGGCTCCTGACACCCTGTGAGGCAGCATCATCCTTCTAAAAGCACAAGGCCTAAAAAGCTACTGCAGGGTAAGGTGAGTGAGGGAAGTCAGATTTCAAAAGATCACAAAATGCCACAGCCAAAAAGAGGAGCAGACATCTTCCTGCTGAACCACAAAGTATGTCTTACCCTGGGAACTTTCTGCATCCGTGTGATTAATTAGTTACAGCTAATATTTGGATCACTTGCACTCCTCCTGTATTGCCGTGTGAGAGTGCAGAGTGACAGACCTTTGGCACTGGCATATGACCTGCTGTCTGGACAGCTGCTGAGTCAGACACTCCTGAGTCACATCTGATTCTGCCCAGCCAGTGAGTGAGCCTGTGGTGAGCACAGCAGAGATGCTGCATTTTCTGAGGAAGCAAATGGTGCATCCTGCCATGACACAGCACTGCATTTTTTTGCCCCAGGCTGTACACATGTAAATATCTCGATAGCATCATTTGAAGATTAATATCTGTAGCAGCTCTGGGCACTTTCTGTTGGAAAGGGACTGGAAAATGTTAGAGAAAATGTGCTATAGTGTAGCATCTGAAATTGGTGGGGATTCTCTCTGGAACAAGATGTTGTTGGCTGCCAGTGCACAACTGACTGTCCTGAGTGTTAGAGTATGTGCCTTTCAGTGTGTGTGCTGTGATCATGAGGTGTTGGAGCTTACAGCACATTCCCCCTCTTTCACAGTGTACCTTGCACACTGCATCCTACCTAGCTCGAGGACAGTCTTCTAGCTGAAATCGTCTGAAAAATGAGGCACTTAAATAATGATACCAGTGCTCAATTCTAATCGAGACTGCAGAGTGCTTGCATGTCCTCGGGTGAGAGATTCGCTCTCCTTTTCTCAATGCTCTGCTTGCAAATCAATGTCTAATATGTTACTGTGCCCTGAGAGGGTTAAGAGGGTGCATGTGAGGTAGCTGGAAGCTATTGTCTTAAAAGGAAAAAAAAACAAACCTTCCAGCAGCCCATCTGAGACCCAGATGAGCTGAGCCTGATTGCACAGAGACTTGAGGATGTATGAAGGGTGGAAGGATTTCCTGGTGGGATCAGGTTGGCAGATCCTGCCCTGAAGTCTGTGTCCTGCCACAGTGGTAGAAGTTTATGGGGCACAAATGCAAGCCTCAGCTCCCTGTCTCTTCTCCTTCTGTGACTCTGGTATGAGATATGTTGGTGAAGGTATCTGCCCACATCCTGTTGTAGAACTGTAATTTATCCCTCCATCTAAAACATTTCCCACCATGCTGATGCCATCTAACCCAGACCCCTGTGACAGCAAACTACAGAAATTACTAATTGTTGGGTGTGCTGGTGAGGAAGGACTGTATTTCATGTGGTTTAGGCTTACTTCCTACTGATTTTACTACGTGCTCCTTAATTGTCTGACTGCCTGACATTTGCAGGGAAAGGTGGGACGTGACCACCCAAAAACCAGGTACTAGAAAGACACCTCTGGGAATCTGAGCGTGGTTGAGCTCTTTTTGCCAGTAAATCCCCTCTGACCCTTCTGCAGGTGGGCCCAGGCACCTTGTAGGAAATCCAGCACCTGCTTGACCTTCTGGGTGCCTCTCAGACAGTATTTTTGCCAAGGCATACAGAACTCTCCTGAAGATGCCCAGGCAAGGAGGAAGCACAGGGTGAAGTTTCCCATGGGCAAGGTGGTTTGGTTGTCTCATACCTCACATGGAAGAACTGAGAAGGCTGGTGAATGCTCCACGATCAAGACCCAGCCACGGAATTCTAGTCAACGCTTCCATTTTTGGGCTGTCATTTTCATCAGTTTTTTTATTTTACCTAGAACAGAAGTGATACCTTTAAATTGTTCTCTCTATTTTCTTTTTTTTTTTCTTATTATTTTTTCTAATTCTATTTCTTCTATTTTTATTTTCTTCTTCCTTTATCCTTTTTCTTTTTTTTTTTTGTTTCTTTTTTCTTTTTTTTTTTATTTTCTCCTTTTTTTCTTTGCTTCTTTTTTTTTTTTTTTTTCTTTTCTCTTTTTCCCTTTTTTCTTTTTTTCCTTTTTTCTTTTTTCAGAAGCTTAGTCTTACTCAAGCATATAATGTAAGGGCTTGGCAAGATTTTCTAACATGCTCTTTTAGTGTCTTAACCAGTACAAGGAACACAGTTTCCTTAAAGTTCCAGACCATTCCTTGGGCATAGGTCAAATATGTCTAAGATGTCTCAAATGCTTTCCTGAGGACTTTCTTTCTGCTCTGCCTGATACATCTTGCTCATTCCTGAAAACATGACTCTCCTTCTATTCAAATAACTTTTTTTACAGACATTGGTCTCCCCCATCATGTAATTCTGCTTGTCAGATCAGATGATCTGGTTCTTCCCCCTGGAGTTTTGGAGTAGGGGAACTGCTTTGTGCATCAATACCACAGGAAACTGGAAGTCCACCAAACCCAGCATGCTGTAGGAGGAGCAGATCTGCAATTTGAGAAGGACAACATCTGTCCTCCCAGTGCTCAGCTAGGAGGTAGGCCAAGAATCACCAGGTCACCCCTCTTCTTCCCTCTTCTAATCTGGAAAAATGAAAGGAAATAAAAGTCAATTGTCAAGCAACACTGCATGAATTCTGCAAGCTTTGCAGATACTTGTTCTTCTCACCTCAGCTAAGTCATTTGAGGAAAACCACCTGAACTCAGAAGAGAGGCTTGCACAAAGTGTTGGCATTAATCCAAGTCATGGGATTTTGCTGACTCCACAGTCCTGGTGACACCAGAGGTTTAATTGCTACAGTCCAGGAGGAGGTTTCCTTGTGTTTTCATACTGTTATACATTTGGCACAGTTTAAACATGTACTTACTCTTATTTGAAACAGCTGCTTTCATTCTGCTTTGCAAAGGACTCACAGCTGTAGCCATGGCTTTCTGACTTGTCTTTGCTGCTACAGGGATTTCTGTGGCTTATGGTGACACTCTGATACTGAGATCAGCATGACCTTAATGTGCAACCTGTATTTGCAGAGCTGCTGCAGATTGCCCAGTGCCCTTGTCGTGCAACCATTTTGTTATTGGCACTGGAAACTGCATTTAAAGTACAAGAATCTATTGTAATTTTTTAAGTACTGAGTTCATTAGAAGTCTGAAGAGAAAGCCTTGCTATCCTTGTGTCAGAATCAAGGGTACTCATTTGCAAATGTGATCTTCTCTGTTGTGGAAGGAAGTTAAATTTCATGTGCAGATTCATAGGAAAACAACCTTTTTTTCAAGATTGGGCTTTTACGAGTGTCCTGGTGACTTGGAGTCACCACAGAGTCAGTTCCAGCTAGGACTCACACGTGAACAAAATGTTTGTTTGAAGATGAAGTGTAGTTTTGGAAAGTTGCTTTGCTCACAGACATTGATGTCTGTGATGTGATGTCTGTGGTGTGCCCCTACTCTGCAGTAAAAGCATTGATGTGCTTGCCACAAGCAGCTGTAGCTACAGCAAGAGATGTCTGTACACTGTAGGAAAAAACCCTCAAAACATACTGTTGCAATGAGCTCTGCTCTCTCCAAAGAGACGTGAGCAGGGAAGCCAAAAGCACTGAAGAGTTTTTTGTGCACCTCCAAAGTGTGAAAACGTTTTCAGGTCTGAGCAAATCTTGATATTTTTTCTAAGAATTCAACAAGTGGTCCTGTTACCAGTGTTTAGTATCTGACTGTTCTTAGTGCTGAGACTCCTTATACTCCTCAATCCTTACAGGTTTCAAGGAAATCTTTCTGCTACACTAAGTACCATAGAGTAAGAGCTGCTTTAAAAAGCACTTTACTGTGGATTGAATAGTGCATGTGCAAATTCCTCAGTCATGAAAGATTTGCTTCCTTGCATCCCAGAGCACAGCAGTCCAAACTGTTTTAATCAGTCTGATCCTTGACTCATGCACACAGATGATCAGTGGATTCTGAAAATTCTGCTTCTCCTAAAAGTGTGACTACATCAGCAACAGCTAGATCACATATTAATAGAAAGCAATGTGCAGAAATCTGATCCCATGAAGGCCACAGTTTCTTTGATTGGATTAAGAAATGAGCATTATGCATAATTGCAGAGCAAACTCTAGCAGTTTTAAAAGATACTGAATTGTGTGAAATGCCTGACATGAAACAGAATGAATAAAGCAATCACAGTAGATGAAGAATGAGTGAAACTGCAGGCAGCAGTGGCAGCAGGGCTTTTGCAAAGAGCTACAGTAGTATCTTTAAAACTGTTTTCCTCCATTTAAAACAAGCAGAATAATAGCCCTGAAGTCCTCAGCAATTGAATTTGCATGAAAATTTCCAGCCGCTCAGTAACTGTACTGCATTGCAAACAGACTTTTCATTATTTTCATTATTTTCATTATTTTCATTATTTTCACTACTCTCACACAACACTGAAGGTTGCTGGGTGTCCCAAAGGAGATGCTCATGTACCCTTGTGTCTCACCATCAGGCAAATGGCAAAGGCTAGGGAGAATTTCAGCTGTCAGGATTGTTCCTGGGGATTGCCAGGGCTGAATCCATTTGAATGAAATATATGGGAGCTATTGGTGGCAACCACATCTGCACTGACACACTGATGGTGCCAGGGCTGGGCAGCACAAGCAGAGGGCACATGTGCTTTTGTCTCTGCCACCTTTGAACCTCAGAAAGTTTTAAACTTTCAACTCCCGCTCAGGAGCAGGTGCTGTGTTGTAACTCCTGCCTCTGGGGTGATGTGGGAATGAACCAGGTAGGAATGTCTGATACCTGTCTATGTGGAGGGTGCTGGCTGTAGGCACAAAACTCTCAGCTTTAAATGCTGCTGGTTGCCCATTCTTTCCCTTCAGATATTAAACAATACAATGTGTTTCAAGCTTGCAGCCACACATGACCATTAAGATAAGGAAGATGAAAGCCACCCTTAATCAGCCAAATCTGAGGCAGGACTACTAATTCAAATAGTGTAAATAGTATCCCCAAAGTGTTCTGGAAGCTAAGGACAGCAATTCAGCTTGACTGCTTTGTGTGTGATTACTGTAAGCACAGTAGGCTGAGGTGCTGTATCAACAGCCATGTGTGCAGAACTGAGAAACGTCACAAGGCCAAGCATCAATGACATCCATTTGAAAATTCATGCTGAAACATTCACTATTTCCAGTTCCAGACTTACTGGTTAGGTAATAACTTGTTCTAAAGTTACTACAGAAATGAAGGCAGGGCCTGTGCCAACCATGATCAATGGTACACTGGGGAGAGTTGACAGAAAGGAGACCTCTGAACTGTTTTCTCCTTTAGAAACGTTGTTCATCAACAGTTTGTCAAATAAAAAAGTACTTTCTTTTTTTTTTTTTTTTTTTTTTTTTTTTTTTTTTTTTTTTTTTTTAGAGCAGAGTCTCATTTGCTTAATTGCAGTAAAAAAGGTAAAGACCAACTGAAATGAATATACAATGTTAGAAAATGAAGAAGTTCAGATGACCTAGATAAAATGTTTTTCTGGAATTGCAGTTTGGGGAAGGTCATGAGATTTTAATTTTTGTCTTGGAGAAAGATATGCATTGTCTAAATTTTAAACTGGAGGAGTTACCTTGCCCCATCATTCTAGCATCCCATCCACACAAGAGCAAAGATGGCTCTGAGACCCAGTAGTGTCATGTTCCAAAACTCCTCTTCTACAGAACACGAGAGAGAAGCACCTCAGCCTGCCCTGCCAGCACTCCCCTTGTGGGTGACCTGTTGGTGATCTGTTTGGTAATTATGCCAGCATGCAGACAGGAAAAATGGGTTGTGCTGGCCTTACCTTTTCCCACAAAAACTCAGAGCAGAATTTATGTAATATATTCTTCTTATGAAACCATATTTGGTAGGAAGGAGGCTCATAACTAGCTTTTACAGGACAGAAGAGAAATTAACTGAAATGCAATTTCTTTCTTGTTTATCACAGGTGCCAGGATTTGTGCTATGTGGGAATGATGAGAACCAGAACTGTTCCTTTGTGTGGTAGATCAACTTGATGTGGGAAGTGGGCTCTTTCTGCACCCAGTTCAACACTGGCAAAACAACAGGGTGTTTGTTTGACAAGACTAAATCCATGCCTGTTCCCCTGCCCAAAAATATCTCTCACAACTATCTTGTGACTAGGGTCAGCCTCAGATAACTGAGTCCTTGTCTGTGCCTCACTGTGGTGTGAATGAGCAGGCAGGGAGGAAGGTTTGCATTTATTCCCTGGGTTCCCTCTGGGGTCCCTGTGGCCTATGCAAAGCAAATGTGTCATGTACCCCTAAGCCCCATGGTGAAATTCTTCACTATTCTTATTTATCTAACCCCCCACTTGATTTCAAACACCACCCCCACCAAATTCAATAAAAAACAAACACAGGAAGTTTTTTGCCTTTTAACAGTGCTGGGTGATTTCAAGCATGACAAAAAATATGGCACCAGGAATTACATCAGCTGCTTTAGCTAATAATTTGCAAGAAATTTCACCTTGGAATTTTTACATGGGCTTTTTTATAGTTACACTGAGCAGCAAATAACTTCCGAGTACATGCTTCAGAGATGTAAAAGCACAATTTCTTTTGAACACAACCCTTTAAGCAGAAAACATATGTGGATAGAGCTCCCTAATAAAATTCCTCCACTGAGCTACATAAGTAGATAATCACTGTACAGTTCTGAAGCCACTGTGGTGGCTGAATGGTGATTATCTTTTTCATTTTGCAGTAACAACAGCAGTATAGAATAAGTCAGTGTATGGTTCTTGGCTCCTGTTTGAAGAAATCATGTTGCAGATTGCATGCTGTGCCTAACCACAAAAGGTTTGCCCACCTAGAGGGGATATAAGTAACTTGGTAGAGTGTTGTAAGTCTTGGAAGCTTGAAAAATAGCATGAAAGGCCACAAAAATTTTTTGAAACTCCACGCCCTTCTGATCCTTAATACCACCATATCCAGTCATCTAGTTGGATGGCAGTCATGTATTTGCTACACGTTTGAGACAGTCAGCTAAGAAACTGCCTGGTGTGCTTTACTTGCCTGCACATTTTGCTGGAGGTAACTGTGGAGAAAAGACATCTTGAGGATGATCAGTAAATAGGAAAAGGAAGTAATCAAGTCACATCTTGCCTCGTAGCCCTTAGGGCAGTGGCTGGACAGGACTTTACCTCAATTACTAGCCCTTTTCTAGCTGCAGAGGGATGTCACATAATTGCAATTGTGTTGATCTGAGACAATTTAGGCTCCTCTCCTCATTCACTTCTATATGCAGTTTGTGGTATCTGCCTTTTGCTCACAGTGAAGGAAATATAACTGCATCCTAGCACCAGCATAAATTGGTAGGGATCCTTGGCCAGGATGCAATCCTCAGGACCTAGGCTATCCAATTTTTCAGTTGAACGTCATCGAAATCCAATTAGTGATTCCACGCTGTCTGAAACACAGGTACAGTGTGAGCGGGTTCAGTGCTTGACAAAAATAGTGCAGGGTAGTTCTATGAATAAATAGCATGCATGCTGCTCTTCTGCTAACTAGCACACATGTTCAGGCAATATGTTTGTGGTACTGTACTGATCAGTGTGGTCCAGCCTCTGATGGGCTCATTTCTTTGATGATACTACAACCACTCGTACAAGGATAGAAATTTCCCTTAGGAGATGGGATTTATCAAACGCAACAAGGTTATCCCTGGGATTAAAGGGAGATCTAGAGCTCAGGCAACTCTCCTTTAATTTCAGGCGTGGAGGAGGAAGCAATTATTGACTTTTACAAAGCCATTTCTATCCTCTTTTTCAGACAAAACTATCTTTTGCACAGCAAAGTGTTACGTTGAACACCTAACTCCTAATTCTGCAGAAGATGGATATTGCTCTGAAATTCTTTAAATACCTCTGCACCAGAATGTTCTTCCTTAAAAGTCTGCTGAAAATGCTGTGAAGGCCTCAGGGTTTAAGCCCTCATTTCTTAATGTCCTGAAAGTCATCAGCAGTGGACCTTTTAATGGATGAGAGGGAATGTTTCAAACCTCCCTCATTACTATTCACAGACTGTTTTGAAAGATAAGTACACAGTGGCTTGCTGTCCAGAAGGGCACATGCCTTATTCTCTTGTAAATCTGCCCAGAGAGCATTTCAGGACACCAGCCTGAATTATATTGCTCCTGACAGTGATGTCAGAATGAACAATACTGAGGTCATCGACAAGAAATGCTGTCAATGTGGCACAGCAGTGTTCAGCTTGTATACCCAGGCTTTCCTTGTCTTAGAAGGAGAAAAAAGACAGCACAATAAATGCCTTTCAGCTTCACAGTGTAATTGCATGGGCCTTTGCCTCGGCTGCAAACAGGCAGGCTCCTGGATGCCTGCCTGTGGCCTGGGCTGCTTCCTTCTCTTGCTGCCAACGGGGTCAGATGCCTGTGGGGACAAATGACAGGGGTAGGAGCATCCTGTGACCCCTGGTAAGGCTGTCTGCAGCCCTGATGCCTGCACTGCCTTTCCTGGGGTTGTCTTATGCCTGCAGGAACTGAACCTATAGCGACCTGCTTTAGTATTTTCTGTTTTCCCATGTATTTCTGTTCCCCTGAATTCAAAGAAATTGAATAGAACCTTCTTTGAGGTTTTTTTGATGTGGGACCCTGCTCTGTAAGTGCCCACTGATAAAGGTGAAGTTTGCCCTCAGAACAGGCCCTCAGTGGTTTTAAAATCTCTTCACCACAGCACCATGCTATATAAAATACACCTGGTAGCACATCTTCCAAACAATGCACATCCATTGTTGCTGGGAAGCCTGATATTGCAATATTCAAGGCCCAGTGAAGCAAAAGCTAGGTGAGGCTGAGCATCTGTGTGGAGAGGACTGGGCATAGAGCAGCTGTACCCTGACTGTTCCTATGAAGCAATGGCTGTGCTAAAGAGCAGGCCTTGGCTCAGAGAGAAGGGATTTCCCTGAAGCAAGACAAGCCTGCAGTAGGAGCAGGAGCTCCAGTGGTATTCTTCGTGTCTTAGTTGGAAGGACAGGTGCCTGCTGGGGAAAAACGAGAGCTTCCCTTGGGATGGAGATTGTAAACCCCTTCCCTCCACATTATTATAGTTTGAAATTAAGGGCTTTCAGGGAAAGGTATGGGAGTAGGAATAGCAGTTCTTTACTAGGAATATTAAATGCTGTAGTACATTTTAATGTACTTAAAAAGGCAAACAAATAAAAAAGAAAAAACCCTGACAGAGTCAGAAATACAACCCGACACCCTGTTGGTCAGGTGTTGGGGGCAGTCCAATTAAGTCCTCCTAGAATGACAGATGTGGTTCTGCTGGAACAGAGATGATCCTGTAGAAGGGTCCTGTCTTCCTCTAGGAAATCCAGTGGAAACAAGGCATCTGGTGTCGTGATTTCCAGGTTTTATTGAGGTAGGAACAGTTGGCTACTCCGCCTGGGTGGAGCCTTTCCCACTGGGATGATGTAATGTAATCAGCGCCTGCAGTGAGCCTCGATGGCCCATTAACACAGAAGATCCCCTTGGGGAGATGTGGTGGAAGAGATAAAGGAACATTGTCCCACCTGGTTTTAACAGCTGCCCATTAACAGAAGACACCAGCCTCCTTCCCCTGAGTTATGAGATAAATAAAAACACCTCTTCAACCAGTTTCAACAGATGAGAATGGATTACCTCTTGCATTGCAACCAAGACACCTGTCAGCTTCAGGGGCAGCAGAGCGGTAGAGGACGGGCACTGTGCCAGAAGAGAGGCATGGGTTTTGTCCCGTCCTCTCCTGCCCTGCCTGGTTTCATTCACAACACAGCAAGCATGTTTTCTGCACAGAGCTGGCCTGCTGGTGATGGTGGTGTGTCTGCTAAATTTAGGTGGGGTTTTGATCATTGTCCCAAAGGGGAGAGGAATTTTCATCATAACTGCAAAGCTCAACTCTCTACTGCAGATCAGAGAGAGAAGGATCAGTGGACTTGGCAGAAAGTGCATGGTAAACACCATTGGCAGCTGGTGAAAATCCTCAGCACCTCTCACTGAGCTGCTTTGCATGTTTAAGGTTGCAAAATTTTGGAAATTTCAACTTCCCACTGCGGTGAACACAGTTATACTCTTTCCAGTACATTTTCAGAGCTATTTTTTATACTAGCCCATGTTGTTCTTTGCTTTCCAGCCTTTCCAGCATTCCCTTGCTGTTTCTGTGGCATGAGGGTAAAGCTAATCCTTATATTCCCTAATGCAAATCTGGTCCCTGAACATCCCTCTGTCTCCCCTGCTTCTGCTGTGTGGTCCTGCTTCACAGCAGGGTACCACTATTTTGATATAGAGGAAAGTTAAAGGCTTTGCCCTCCCTGATGAGCCTGGCATGGCCTGTTGTAAGCTTGAGATTGGGATGCTCTGAAGGACAACTCCTTCAGGTAATAAAAATTTACCCTTAATAGAGAGTAAATTTACAGGTAATAGAAAAATCACCCTTAGGGAAAATAATTGCTAGAATTGGTAGAAAAAAATAAAATGGATGCATCTCAGGATTCTGCAGACTCTGCTACCTATGCTAAGAAGCACAGTGCTGTGACCACTTTAGTAAAAGTTCCAAAATTAAGTGATTTACGTTGAGTCTACATGGAAGTATTTCTTATGTAGTGCTGAGACTTGGTTTTCTGGAGCTGCAATCTCCTGTGCCACCAGCTGTCCTACTGGTGTCCTCTGCCAGAAGCCACTCACTGCCTCCATCCTTAGGTGAATTAACAAACACAGGCTTGGTAGTATTCTGTTTACATGGGGATTTTTTTTCTTCTGCCTTTGACAAGAAAACGACACTACATTATGAATAGCCTCTCTAAATTTAGCACAGGCACCTGGAGTGCTTACATCTCTTTAAACTGAGACAAGTCTTGTAACTGCAGAGTCATGCCAAACTGAATCTGCTGTTGAAGCAGAAGAATTGAGTGTAACAAATACCCCTATATGCTGGAGAAGCCAAGTCCACTGTATTCCATTCTCTGTGTTAGATATAACTTTAAAAAGTCATATAGAAAAACATGCCATCCACGCATAGCTAAAGTGTTTTAACTGTTTTTATACTGTTTCAAATTCTTTAATGTAGAGGTTGAGACAAGAGAAAGATTATCATCATTTTTGTTTCTGTTGAGAAGATACATCCTGAAATTTCTCACAGCATGGTGGGTCACCTGTGACCTCCAGACAAGGTCAGGGTCTATGTTTGCTACCTGTCGTACAAACACAGAGTGAGCAACAACATCTTTTCTGATTAGTAGGCAGCATAAAACAAAGTCAGCGTGGTAAATGTAATGGATTAATTCGTGTATCAAGATTTGGTCTATTAAAAAGCTACTCCAGGGCATCTGAGATTCCAAGACCTGTGGTGCAAGCTGTGAAACCACAACATTTGGAACAGAAATGACATGGCCAGAATGGAGATGGCCCATTCATCAGGGGTGGGCCTCCACTTCACAGCTGCTGACATCTGATATCAATCTTGATGGGGGATCTGGAGGATGATCAAATCAGCACCCCAAAGATGAGATCCGGGAAGACTATCAAGTCTTTTCATACTTACAGGAACCCTTTTCAAGACCTCTCTTGGAAATAAAGAGATACATCAATATTTGGACTTTCAATGGACTTAGCCTCAGGACAAATAAACTGTATAAAAACCCTACACCAAGATCCAGTGTGTGTGGCTGAGGGTGGATGGTACTGTTGTTACTGTCATTCCTGCCCACCCAGCATTCGATGGATGTCGTCGAATTTATTGTGGCTTTAATTGTTTTTTTGGGGTTGTTTTTTTGTTTGTTTGTTTGTTTGTTTGGGGTTTTTTGTTTTTGTTTTGTTTTTAATTTGCTAAATAAATTCTGTTATTTTGAATTTGCTTCTTATCATTTTAGTAAAAGATTTAGAATGTGGGCACAATTTTATGGCCAGCTATCTGAGGCCCAGCTGAGTTACTTGCCCAAGGTCAGCTGGAAGGCAAGGACAAGTGCAGCTTTCCACATCCAAATCCTCTGGGGAGCACCCAAAGAACGCTAAGTGGCCTGTTTTGCCATCTCTTCAGTCCTGACTGTAATTTGTGATTCTACATGTGCAAACTCTTTATCAAGCATATGATTTATTAGTATGGTACACAGTATATCTTTGGCTGTTTGTGTTTCTTGATTAGTTTGGGGTTTTTTTTGTTTTGTTTTGTTGGTTGGGTTTTTGTTGTTGTTGTTGGTTTGGTTTGGATTTTGTGGATTTTTTTGTTGTTGTTTTTGAGTTTTTTTTGTTTCTTGGGTTTTTTTATTTGGTGTGTTTTTTTAAGTTTTTTTTGCATTGGGGGTTTTGAGGGGGTTTTTTTGTTCTTTTTTTATTTGGTGTGATTTGCGGTTTGTGTTTGGGTTTTGAGAGTGTTTTTTGTTTGGTTGGTTGGTTTGTTGTTTTTTTTTTGTTTGTTTTGGGGTTTTTTTTTGGTTGGTTGTTTTTTGGTTTTTGGTGTTTTGGTTTTCTGCATTTTCTTTCTGAATGGCACAATGTGCAAGCAGATTTCTTGGTTTTGCTTTTAAAGCCCTGAGAGCATTAGCAATGTAAATTGGGTCTTATTTCTGGTAGGCAACAGCAGTGAGTTTGCAGTTATTGACAAACCTCAGGATCTCCTTACAATCCTGGTGTTTGATGTCAGCAGGTCCCAATCAGGGCCTTTCAGGTTAGTAGACAACTGCCTTTAGTGTTGCTAAATCACCTAATCTGCAGGGAGTGCACAGCCTTTCAGGAGCCATCCTCCTCTTTCTGACATGTCTGACACCTTCTGGGTGAGGAGCAGTCTGTGTTCAGTTTCCTGGAGTCAAATGAGAGAAAATACCAAGTATGCTATTTTTTATCAATAAGGGTCAAGTATTATGCTGGCAATTACAGAGAAAGGTATGAAACCAGAAAATTTCCAGTTCTCTTCTTGTCAAGAAGTGTCTTTCCTGCCACCTTGTTTACCCAAGGTGATGGAAGGTGACTCCCTGCCAGAGGAAGTCCAGGGGGCTGGCATATCTAGAAGAGGGGTAACACAACATCGTTTATCCTGTGCTGCTTTCAAACAAGCTCTCTTCACTCAAAATGGCATTTTCTCATTCCTATTTTCCTTCTCACTGGTTGTGCTGTCTGGGTGCTGGGACAGGCAATTCTGCTTCATGTCTTTATATGTGATTAGTAAATGTATCTACTGCAGTGTTTACACATTTCATTTCTCCCTGGCCTCTCCTAGCACTATGATCTGGTGGTAGAAGCCCCATTAGTACATGTAATAATTTCTTGTATAAACCCTGTAGGTCACAAACTTCACATAAACATGTAATGTGAAGTACCTGATGGTGAGTTTGGGTAGCTGCTGTATGCAATGTGCTTGTCTTAACAGGGAGGCTTCCTCTGGGGCTCCCTTCCAGCACAGTTTCTTCTGGGAAGAAACTTTTTATGTAAACATTTCTGTTCAGTGTGGAAGGCTGCTTCTGAAGCATATCTAAAGCGTGCTGACTGCAAACTATACCCATGAAGTTAATACCCCTCTCCCTCCTCACCAAGCCTGAAGACCTGATGCCACAAATGAGTCTGTTTATCAAAACTTGGACCAGTGGTGGCACAGCTTGGTGATCTCCAAAATTACATAAATTCTGAGTCAACACTGACATGTAGCTCCAAAGGACCTCGGTCTTCTGGGTAGTGAGGTGGGTTGCTAGCATAATTGCCTTTTCCTCTCTCATCTTGATGACATCTCCTCCAAAATTCACTCTTGTGTCCTGGATGTTCAACAGGTGAGACTGACAACAGTCCTTCTTCTAGCAAGATATTTTGCCATAAGTCAGTGTAGTTGGCTACACAAAAACAGGATCAATTACTGCTCTCCCTTCCACCATGTCCTGCTTAAAGAAAGGGAGTGAATGATCTGATTCCATCTGGTGTGGGTGTTGCTTCCATTTTTAGTGAGGTTCAACACTTAAGACCAATACAAATTTTTTAGACAGTAATTGCAAAATAGACCATTTCAAAAACCATTTTCCATTTCATCTTGGCTCTATAGAGGACAATATGACATGTAAATAGGTTCCTTTTGGTCCAAGGTGAAGCCATTTTTTACAAAATTTTCAGAATGTCAGGCCCTATTTCGATGCTATGTGTACAGATTTTCTTCACCCTCTTTGCTTCACCATTTCTGTTTTGTCTTGTCTGATCTTTTCTACTAATACATGTCAGGAAGCATTTTATGAGTGGTGTTACTATTATTAGTTTATAGAAACAGTAGGCATTTCCAGACATCTAGCTGGAGCCACCTCAGATGTAGAAAATCTGCCAGGTAAGGAAAGAAAGTCAAATCAAGGCGAATGATGCCCTCACTGAGCCGGTCATATATGTGGTGTTTAAGCTGGCACATTCATGGATGTGTTCAGCTGTACAGAAGCACCTGTGTGTCCTGAATAACAATACCCATTGGTACAGGCACATCAGCTAACACTGCCAGAGTGTACATTTCAAAGTGTTTTAAAATTCACAGTCAGGGAGATCTTACTGAAAAATAATTATGCACTTCAGCTGAGCTAAGTAAATAAAGTGTCAGTCTGGAAGAAATTTAGCAAAGGTGAGTGGACTTCCTGCTCTACCCATAAATAGGTGTGTATTCAGTGAAGTATATATTAAACATACCAGTTTACAGGATAAATACTGAAATATCATTCTTTTGGCCCCACAAAGGTAATGAAAGAACATTGTTGTCTCAATCAATTAGTTTGGACAAAGGTGACAAATCAGAGAAAACATAGGCATCAGAAACATATGTACTACATATGTTTGTAAGAACTGATAGAATTTTTTTATTCAGTTGGCATTGTATGTACTTACTTAATAAACCATATATTTTGTATCTCATGTGCCAGACTTCAGAATTGTGTTTAGACATGTAAAAGTACTAATGCAAGAAGGATCACACTCATGCACATGAATATAAACACACACAGAGATCCAGGTAGATAAATATTTATATTATTAGAAATTATTACCAAATATAATATGGCAGAATGATTGCAATGGCAAACTATACCATAAATATCCAATGCACATTATGAAACACAGCAAAAATGTAAATGAGACATTATAGGAAAATCATTAATGCTTTCTATTTCTGTCTTCAGAACATGAATCCTGCCTTGCTCTGGGTCTGTTTTTCCCAAAGGTTAGTGAAGTGCTAATTACAGTGTGTGAGGAGCAATCAATTTCCTAACACATTTTATTTTGAAACCATTTTTACTCTGAGCCTCCTATCTACTGTCTCCACAATTTACCCTCTTCAGTATTGTTCTTTCATGTTTTTGGAAACAGTCTTTCAAGATTAAGAAAGCTTCAGCAAAAGAAACTCGTTCTGAAGCACTAAAGCAACAAAACATTTTTATTCAAAGAACCACAAAACTGAATCAATTAATGGGGATGGAAAACACAGTAAAAATAACGTAAAAACTAAAAGTGTTTAGAATAAAACTTTCAGGGGTTGAGTCCATCAGTATTTGTTTAAGCAGTAGATTTGGTGACAGAAATAATAGCAGAAGCAGCATAGAAATCAAATCATAAAGATGAATGAAGGAGAGACGTATTTATACAGACCATTAATGAGATATTTTTAGCCAGAAATTTGTTTTCTAATATAGAAAAGCTCTTCCTCAAAATCTCTAAGTTTAAAAAGTCGTAACATTTTATGAGTAGAACAATAAAACTTTTCAAAGTTATATTGGGGGTGGGTCGCGTGGTGTAGTTTTCTGATTTTGTTTTGTTTTTGATAGGTCATAGAATATAAAGTGAGGTTAATAAATCTGGGTAGTTTGGTCTCATGAAGGATGTTACCTATATTTTTTGTCACCTGAGCGTCTTGGAGGTGATGCTCTGAAGCACCCAGAAGGGCAGGCTGAATTCTCCAGGGGCAGCAAGGACAGACTTAGTGAAAAGAAGGAAGAAACTGCAGGTCTTGAATCTTAATTCTGCTTAAAAAATTTTCCACAGCACACAAACAGAAATACAGCAATGGAAATGCATGTATAAAGTAAATCATACTACCCAAGGTTAATCAAGAAAATTGTGGAAATGACTGAAGATGTGTAACAAAACACTTTAGAGGAAAAAAATATTAAAGACAGATTCTGAAAGAAGGCAGGATAACAAAAAAAAAAAAAGCTTTTGAGTATTTACACCTTATTGCACTGAGTCTATAAGAGATGTGTCATGCTTTGTCTCCTACCTTGGCTCTGCAGAGAGAGCAACGACCAAAGTAACACTCCCAGCAATTTGTCTCCCGTCAAATGTATGGTTATATAGACCCCATTCCTCATTTACAAGTGACATTTCACAGAGAAGTGACTTACTTGAAAGTAACCTCCTGAGAAAATAGCTTCATGATCACTGATCTGAGCGTGCACAGGCACAGCGGGCAGCTACGAGGGTGTTATTCAGAAATACATCATATTATTTAAAACAAATGAGCTTTATGCCACCTTTGTCATTGTGAAATATAGTACTACTTCTCTGATTTTTGCTTTTAAGTAGTGTTCTGACGGCTAGTTAGGCATATTCCATCCTGTGGTATTGGGCTGTGATTTATTTGACTTTTACAAAATGTTGTTTGTTTTTTTTTTTATTTCATGGATAGCTCTCACACAAGCTCTCCCCCCTCATCCCCCACCAACTGTGAGGCAAACCTTACATAACTGCATCATGGCAGTGGTGTTTGGCTCTGCACAGAGAATGGCAGCTCTCATCTGTATTAAGGAGACTACACCCACTAAAATCATCTGCATTTTACTGATAGGTTTATGTGTATGTTTAGATTATTTTATTCATTACGAAGAAATTAGAACCCAGGTGTGATATTTCAATTCTGGCCTGGAGTTACAGTGTGTCTCTTGGCTATTCTGCATTTTTCAGTGAGGTGGATGCTTACCTGGGGGAAATCCTGCTGAAAAGTCAGGACCTGCAGATATCCTGCCTCCAGGCCTTTGTTCCCTCAGCTCCTCCATTCCCTGAAGACATTCTGGGGACCATAAAGCTTCACTGCCCTGGTGGAGACAGACTACACAGTGTGCTCCTTGCACCTTGGTTCAGGAGCTCCAGATGGGAGTGCTGGTTCTTTCCTCGATGAAACAAAAATCAAAGTTTTTAGTTGGAAGCCCAGCAACAAAACGTACTTATAATAAAATTTAAATCACCATTCTAGCTAAAATTTAAAACGTGTTTAACAGTCTAATAATAATGCTTGGTGATGCATGGGGGGCTGGATCTTGCAGCTGTCTGAGACTACATATTTTTGCTCTTTTATGAGTTCATCAGCAGGCTGCTCCCTGGCCTGACAACATAATGCCTGTCAGAGGAGCTAAAGGCTGCAATTATCCACATAGATTAGTAAAGCCATGATTTCAGAGGTAACCTGTGTGGTACAGAGTCCATAGCTTATACCAAGGACAGGCTGATCAGCAAGATATTTTGCACTAGCATGTTTTATCTTCTAAATTCAAAATATTGTGAATTCAGGGTGAGGGTTTCCCACAACTAATGCCTAGCTACATGGAACGCTCTTTTCAAAAAAGCAAAAATGGTGTCATTACTTTTTTTTTCAATTTCCCTACCAGGATCACAAAATCTAGAGTGCACTTATCTATTTCTCTTGAGCCATGAAAATCCAGCCTAAAACTATTTTTAAAAGCCCTGGGATATTCTACTCTAATCATGTGCTTTTTTCAAGCAAATCATCACTTTCACACACCTCTAAGTGTGTCTACAGAGAGGTAGGCACGTGCTGCAATCCCATGTTTCTTATTTCCCACAGCAGGTGATAGTGGAAGTTCCTGAGCCCTGGCCATGACTTGTGGATGTCCTTTCCTCATTGCTGCCCTTATTTTCTTTCCTTTCATATTTCTCAGTGTCCTTTCCCTAGGGGACAAATGCATTTATTTTTTAATAAGCACTGAATTTAGGGAATCTGTTGTAGCCTCCTCAAAGGGGCTGGAGCCCTGATGTATAGAGGCATTGAAAAGCCCTAATTCATCCTCAGTGTCAAAGGTACTTCATCTTTAGAAAGGAAATTACAATCTAAATTTAACTGAAGTCAAAAGGAAAAATCATCTGGAAAGACTGCTTAAGTGTTGCAAACTCAATTTCTGAACTGTGTGGGGTTTTACAAACATGTCTGTGGGGAAGAAAACCACTGACATGAGATTCTGACAATGAAACATTCACAAAGTTACATTTCATTGAAGAAAGATGAAAACACATGAAGATGACTGCGTCAACTGAAGTGGCTGTTTTCTTTCTGCCCCGGGAATATTTCTGGTGAGCTTATAAAATTGATGTGTGTTGGTTTCTTATCTTCTTTTCTTTGTGTTAGAGCCGAGTTAATACACGGGATCACAGTTTCATGTTTGGACTCAGGGTTTATTATTCTTATTTAGTACAGCCTCATGAGTTGTGAGCTCTAACTAGCAAGGTAGAAAATGGAGGTGTCTCTAACTCTTTCCAAGGTTATTTAAGAATAAACTCTCTAATAACGAGATGACACCTGTATTATTTATACTTTTGACCCAATAATTGACCACTTAAGGTCCACAATGCAGATCTTTTCACCCAATTAGAAAAAACACCTAAAACCAAGAGAAGAAGAAGGTAAAGAAGAAGGACTTAGACAATGCTTCAAACCCATCTTGCCCTGTATATTACATATACTAAAACCTTAAATCCTAAGTTTTGCACCCTGTGATATCACACTTCTATTCAACTACACATCCATAGTCGCAGTGTTATCACTTAATTTCGGAAGCCTGTTCCACAGCCTCAGGTAAAATGCAGTGCTGGCTTGAGAGTCAGTACCTTTTAGCACAGAAAGCCTGAAATTTTCAGCTTCCAGAATTCCACAGATGTGGTGTAGTATCCAGCAAAGGTTGTGTATGTGTGCAATCACACACTCACACAGTCAACACATACCTGCTCAAATGACAGCCTTCGTTTCTGACAGCAATATCAAACTGGACACAGAGCAGCTGTGCCCATGCTCACATCTGGCATGAATGTCCAGGCAGCTGACATGATTATTCACATTCTGCTGGAAAGAGGAAAGAAGTGATTTTTTTTTTCTGTTTTGAGGAATTGACTTTTATAGGAGAGGTTTTCTCCACTGGGATCAGTGTGCAGTCTGTAACCTCTAGCATGAGTTCACACCTGAAAACTACTATCAAGCATTTTGTATCTTGCTGCTGGTGCTCAGGTTTTCCACAAACACAAATACTGTGATTACCTTTCATTTGAACAGCACCTGTACTTCAGTCAGGGCTGCTATTTCTGCCAAACACAAAGGTCAATGAGCAGTGCACAGGAATTACACAATTGTTATAGAAATATCATGAGCTCTTGTTGAAGATAAAGAAACACCATGATCTTTCCTGTAATGTGTACCATATTAGTTGGAAAGATGCTGAGATTCCACAGAGTTGTAAGCATTTCCAAGGTATGCAATAGCCTAGTTCTGCCTTTGAGAACAGCCTCTACACCCTCAGCAGCCCTGTGACTATGCATTTCAAACAGTACTTTCCAACCTCCCTCTGTTCCTCTTCAAAGCTCCCAGTTTTTGAAACTGAAGTAACTAATCAGTGAGGGATAAGTAACTAGAAAAATTTTATCAATGCCTTCTCATACCAAATCTTCAAAATCAATTCCAGGTAATAGCTTTGCTTCAGCTGTGGCTCTTGAAATTCCCATGCCCATGTAATATGGACTCCCTGGAGCACTGCCTGGCTAAAGAATTCTGTTTTTAGAAGTCATGTCAAAACATGCCCCATGTTGATTCAAAAATACAAGAGAAAGGTTTTTCCTATGTTCTTACAAATTTTAGAGGACTGAGTACATTCCCATACTCCCAATCACTTCTGCAAAAGCAATTTTTGTGTTTGTCCTGTGCCTGACGAGCTTTAGGAAGAAAGTAAGTAGCAGCAGCAGAAAACATGCTTGTCAGCAAGTACTGCTTGGATGAAAGTAACTCATAATGGTGCTAAATAAATTCCATTATCTCAGATTTTTCCTACTGTCCTCTGCAGTGGGCATTATATGAAGAAGGCACATCACATATGGATATTATAGCCATAACACTATGGGGAGCTATCAATTCTGTTTCTGTGGCCCAGGGTGTTGTGCAAGGAGAACAAGACCCTTCTGAGGGTCCAGCTGAGACCTCAGGTGCTAAGGCCTGAAGGATGGAGCAGATGATGTGGCTTGTTCTGCAAAGAGGAGAGTCTCCAGTCTAGGGGCTGCCTGCATTGTGCAAAGGGCAGGGGGCAGCAGACAGTGGGATGAGGCCTCAGGCTGCAGCTTGCAAACTCAGGACAGGCATCTGACTCCCTGGAGAGAGGATGCAACACTTCACAGAGGGGTCTCCAACCTCACAGGTTCTAAAGGCTTGGCTAGGCAAAGTCCCACCAACCTGTCAGAGACACAGGGAAAGTCTTGCCTCAGCCTGTGTACCAGAGGAAGGATCTCCATGGTGCCATCCCAGCTGACATTTCTGTGATTCTCTGTAGGAACATATGAACCAGGCCACCACACTTCAGACCTTAATATACTGTATGTGGACAGTGTATTTCATCCTGATTTAGACGTAAATTCACACGTTTTCTGCTTAAATTCACAGATATTTCTACAGTCCTCAGTGCAAGAGGTGTACAGCAAACTGATCCTTCTGTCCTTCTCAGGGCTGTGTGTGTTCCAAGAAATGTCCCTGCTAGAGACACTTGCCTGTCCTTTTAAGGTTCACCCTCTCCCTCTGGTCATAGCTGTGGACCTGGATTTTAACACTCTGAATGCAGCTGAAGACAAATCATGGCACAGTGAAGGGTGCAATTTTTTCTTCAGAGCAGTGAGGTATCTGCAGCTAGATGTCTCAGCAGCAGAATTCAGTCTGGGAGTTCACCAGGCTGTGACACAAGCTTCTCAAGCAGGAATTGAATCTTTTGGGTACTAGGGAAGAAGAGAGTTTAGAAAAGAGGAAATTATGAAATAAGTGGAGAAATGTGTCTCTAACTTCTCACAAAGCAGTTTTCTCAAGAGTTCTTGAGATGCAGAAATAATCTACAGGGGAAGATGATGAAGCAAGATCACACCAAGCCACAGGTGGAAATACCATGATATGAGCACAGAGAGAGTGTCTATATTTCTATCTGTCTATTTATCTATCATTACTCTCACCATGATACTATCATGGCACCTCAGAATTACAGTCCATGTAATGCCAGCACTTCGACTGCTAAAAATCACTCTTGCTTCACTCAATCAGCTTTTGCAACCAGCACCAGCATGAAACCCTTTATATAAACAAGCCATGTTTATCTGCATGTGAATCTCTAAGTCTGTCTGCTTTCTTCATTTACTTTTATAATTTTTATGGGTTTTCTTTCCATGGGAGAGTCCTCTGTGAAGACATGTTAGCTAAGTTTACAGTGTAGAGAGAGGGAAAATGAGAATAATCACCAGTGGGCAGTATTTCAGTTTCTAGTTAAAGGGGATAATAAATTGCATTAGATATATGGCATACAAGAGTAGCAGTCAGGGTCAGTGACAGGAAACAAAGAGATGGAGATGGTCTCTCCTTAGCAAAGCAGTGATGAGAGAGAGGAGAAAAACACAGTGGCAAAGATATAGGAAATTAACATCTCTTCAGACAAGGATTTGGGTCTAATCTGACCTTTATGATTGTCACTATGCAACATCCTAAAGTAATTTATTATCACTTAAGAACCCCTAATCTTCCTTAGGTTCTATTTTGATCATGTTTTTCACTTACCTGCCAACTGATGTGGTTATTTGCTGCTCTCCTTGTTTTCTAGTGTTTCCAGTTTAATCTTCTCTATCACACTTCCTTTTCAAAAATAATTTTAAACAAGCACGAAGTCTTTAAAGTAATTCAGCTGACCTATTGCTTTTCATCCTTCCGGTAGGAGTACATTCAAATCCAATGCATTTTCTCCAGGATTTAACCCAAAGCAGCAGCACCTTCACAATGGAAGGTAACAACAACCCATCATGATTAATATCTATACATTTTCATGTGAGTTTTTCAACTCCATCTGCATTTAAACATGTAACTGTCATCACAAATGTCAGCTGGTTATAAAGGAAATTCCAGAAGAAAGAAAAAATTCCTTTTTTCCATACTTTTTTCTCTATAAAAAGAGATTCTCTTGTCTTTTTCCTCTTTATTATTATCTCTGAAATGTTACAAAATTCTAGACTGATGCCTAGACCTCACACCTTTCTCAGAAAAGTCATCCTATTACCTTTCACAAATTGATACATGTGTCTTTTTCTACATAATTTACTGCAATTTGTTCCTAAGTAAATGTACCCCTGATGCGACACTAGGACACCTCAGCTTTAACCTTGTTTTTACCCTAAGTTATTCTGTACCCACTACATAGTTTTCTCTTTGGCTTTTTGGTTACACTTCTTGTGTACTCCTACCTCGCAGCAGGAGTCTGCACAGCCATTGCAGGGGTGTGATTGCAATGAGACACCTGCATTTTCTGCACAGGGTGTGCTCTTAAGATGGAATTTCAATATGTGCAAAAAAAAAAAAAACCTAAAACCACCATCTCAGTTGAAGGGTATGGAAAGAAAAAAAACCTCTCTTACTTTATAAGCAGATGGCTATTTTAGCTCTGGCTGCTGTCGCTAAAAGGGTCCAGCAAATGTCTCTCTAAAAATACAGAGATTATTTTTCACCTATAAATAGATGCTTTGAGGAATGAATACTAACCTCAGAGAGAGATTTTAACAGTCACAGGCACATGTAATGGCTTGCCTGTGGTAGCTGAAAGCCACCTTGCACTTAGAGCAGGCAGGGGGAATGTTGCAGCTGGGTGATGGGTAACCACTGATGAGCTGTGTGCTCGGCCCTTTTGACACCATCATTTGTCTGTGTGTCTGGCCTGAGCCTTTTGAGCAAAACAGAGCTACAAGCTTCAGTCAAAGACAGCATGTCAGCCCAGAGAGTGAAATAGGGAGGGTTAACTCCACCAAACAAGAAGGTTCAGGCCCGTAGTACACCCAACCTTTCAAAACCTACGTGGAAGTCTGGAATAAGCACAAGGCCAGTGCCTCCCTCTGATCTATGACATCTCCTTTATGGAAAAGGTCAAATAAATCAACCAGTCACAACCTGGGCTGTAATTTTTTTCTCTTGCTGTGGTTTAGAAATGTGCACAGATTTTCATAAGGATGTATCTCCAAGGTAATGAGCAGTGTTTTCTTCTCAGCAAGACACAGACTTCAAATGGCAGATAAGTATTTGAGACTTTCCTTTTATTTCTCAAACAAACAACAAAATTTCCAAGGAACTAAAATGCTGCTCATTACAGGAACTGAATAACCAAATTCAAAAGATGTCCATGCTTGCTGTTTTTACCCAGAAGTGCAGGTATTCCATGAATTTCCTAAATGTACATGAGGGATTTTGCTAAAACTTGTTGATTTATGTGGAAAGAAATGAAATTATAGAGCCTTACAAATGCCTCAGATCAATACTGAGCTTGTCTGGTTGAGTCCCACAAAGGAAGGTGGTTAGAAAAAACAGGAGCCACTGAGTCTTCTCTCTGCTGCTAAAGTGCTAGCTCATGTGTTTCTATTAACATCAGCAGTATTTTAGAAATGTTCCGTGTTACTCTTTTCACTTACCCTCTCAAACATATTTGTTTCTCTTGACCTATTGGCTTAACTGATTTCACCTTTTACAGAAAAAGTTACTGACTTGTGGAGATAGTACAGCTTTCTTTTTGGTGTCTCCTGACTGTAAACTCAGGGCAACCTATCATTAAAACTGTGTCTGCTGTCCTTTCTTCCAACTGTCACTGTTTCTTAGTCCTTAACTTTTACTAAACCAATTAATTTTCAGTGTCTTGTCTGGTGCAGTGTGCTCAGTGAGGATGTTTTGTGCTTATAATATTTTAATTAAAGGTTAACTCAAATATCAGGGTGTAACAGCCTCTAGAACTCAATTTACAGTATGTCTGACCTGACTAATCATGCTGTGGGCTAATTAGCAACGTGACAGGCACAGTGCTGGCTGGGGGAATGATGGAAGAGGCAGGAGCTGTGCCCTGTGCAGGCAACCCAGTTTGCTCAATGATGTTGGGAGGAGCACTTAGACTTGGGGTAGAAGGCAGTGTTGTGAAAGTTCAGGTGAAATGAATCTCATAATTCAGCCTGATGCCTGTGAAAGTTTCCATCCTGAACCAGCTGGGATTTTCTTTCAGCAGAGCCTCCCTTCTTTATGAACATCTTCTGGATTGATAAAAATCTGAACTTTTTATAGGGAAGAGGCAGTTTTCCTTAGTTTCTGGACTGAAGAGTATTGCTGTATCCACTTGGAAATGAGATGGTGGTTTTGGGCTAGATCTTTGAAAGCATAAAAACCAGAAGCAGTCCAGAAAACGTAAATTTGCTTGGGATTGAAAATAGGATTACTAGGAAGGAGGATAGGACATATCTGCTTGTGATGAGGTGTAATCCTTGATGTCCCCCACATGCTGGTTTTTCCATGGAATTCTGTTTCCATATCTCAGCAGGGATGTAGCAGAAATTAGAAATGCCCAACCAGAGAAAGGGCAGCCACAGCCTGAGGAATGAGGGGGTTTTACCTTGGGGATGAGCTGACAGGGCTCTATGGACACTGAAGAACACAGGTGTGTGGGCAGAGGAAAAACAGCTCAATGTGTCTTTCATCATCATGCTGTGCCACAGGAATGTGAATCTGATGGTGACCTGCTGCTGAGCATGGCAACTCCTGGGCAGAGGATTAGTAGCAGGTAGGTGCCAAATTCCCACAGTAATGTAAAAAGCACTGAGCTTTTCAAAGTAAAAGCCTGTGGAAGCTGCTAATGACAAACGAAGCTGCCCTGGCTGACAACATCCTGTGCTGCCAGTTCCTTCCAGGACAGCATTCAGGGCCAATGCTCACTTTGACCCACCCTGAGCACTGGATTTTGGCATCTGCCAATGATGGGACAAAGATGAGATGAAGAGTTTGTCTAGCCTGGTACAGCACTTGCTATGAAATAGCTTCTTAGAATTCTTTACCTTCTTTGTTTTGGTGCTTCTCAGCAAAAAAATGTGTTTTCCAGAGAGAAAGATTTTCAAAGAACAAGGCTGTTTCAAAGGACAAAAATAAATAATAGCTGAAAACCTCAGTAAAATGTTTAGAATTTACTCTTAGCATATTTTTTCCCCGGCATCAGGGAGATGCTTTGTAACCCAGTTGAATGGGGCAGTCATTGGGAGAGCCCTTATTGCCTGCTTAGTCAGGCAAGTGGGAGGTTTCTCAATTCCTAAACACTTATGTTGTAAAAGCCTATTAAAAACTGTTCTAACACTTCTTAGTAAGAAAGCTTTCTCCACAAAGGACCACAGCTTTTTCAATGGGAAGTGGAAACCAACCATTCTCCCTTTGAGGAGCTTTTACAATGCACATATCTTTTTTTCTACATGCACAGTAGCTAGAGTGCTACCAGCTGAACTGCCCTCAGACATGTAAGTGTGAAACACGACCAGCATTACACCAACAGCTGGGTAAAACACAGAATACAAGGTCTGTATTTTTCCCCAAAAATTGAACTTATAGGATAGCCAAGATATAGGATAGTCAACAGTTTTGCATCGGTTGTAAAAGGGAAAAATAAATCTGTCAAGATGGGAAAATCCTGTATTCCCCATGGAATCAAAGCTTTTTTTGGAACTCAGCATACACAGAGAAGGTAAGGTTTTAACTCCTGTTACACTGGAGTGAGGACAGTTTCCTATAAAGTGTATTAATGAAGCTATCAAAGATTCAGTGTGACAGGGCCATATCAGGCAATCTCTATGGCAATGGGCACAGCTCAGGATCTGACACGAGGTGCAGTCAGGGAAGCTGTTGGAACCAATACTCAATATTGTATCTTTGACGTTTTGACATGATCAACACTACTCAATAACTATAACTTCCTAGATTTAGCCTCAAATTGATAAGAGAAGAGAAAAGAGATGCTCATATCCTCAACAACATGTTTTCTAAAGGCCTGGTTCAATGAGGCTGCTATTTTCCTTTTGGAAAATTCCTAAGGGAGGGTGAGAATTGTAAACAGCACCTGCTTCAGCACAGGGACAGGCAAGGCAATCCCTGTGGAGTGCAGCCTGCAATTAAAAGCCTCTGTGGCTGTTGAAGGGGAACAGGATCTCCCTCCTGTCATCTGACTGTACAGAGTACCCTGCTTTCACAGATTATAAGAATCAGCGAAAGACATCTTTTAATGGTTGAGGTACGCTGCAAGGCTTTTAACTGAGGCTGCAAACTGTTGAGGCTCTTGTTTTTACTCATGTGAGATAGGCTCTGGTGAGAGTGCATCCTGTGCTGGCAGTAGTGAAGGTCACTTGAGCAGGCGTGGAGCTGACCTAGGAGTCCAAATCTTCTGGGATTTGCTGCAAGTGAGGTGGTCTGTGGATGAGACTTCTGCAGACACCATCAGGTTTGAATGCACAGATCGATGATGAAAATCTTGTTGGTGCATGACAAAATTAACTGCTGCTGTGAGGGCAGGTGGCCAGCTGTCCACAGAAGCACGAGGCTATACCCTTGTCACTGGGATTTATGGTCTTAACATGATGTAGTTCTGAACCAAAAATAGATATAACTGCCAGTTGCAAAGGGAAGTGAAAAGCCATCCTTCCCAATGGAAGCAGAATTTTCTCCTGGTAACATTTTTGCAAGAATTAATGGTTGTTTCCTAGACAAGTCTCCTTTTGGGAACCATGCAGAACGTTTTGTTACTCTGCTTAATGTCTGAGTACTGATGGTGTTTTATGTTTACATCTATGTAGTTTTTGCTCCAAAGAGCTGATGAGCTTATATGTAAGAGTACAAACATTATAGCTGAGTGTCCTTCCTCACTAGGAAAACTAAAAGTTTCCCTGATATGTTGTGTGACCAGATCTGTAGTCCTGGTAACAGCTACAGTCTCCTGGCTACCTACAATACCTCTTTTTCTTTTATTGTAAATCCTTGCTTCCTCTTTTGGTGCCTTGTTGAACCATATCTTTTTTTGCTAACATAACACTTGCTTTGAAATCCTTTCTCTTCCCTAAGCTTTTCATTTTTTACTGGATAATTTCTAGTTTCTTATCCCTGGCATTGACTACACTTTACTTTTTATATATTTCCAAGAGATCTTTACATTACGCTTTTGGAAACTCTGTGCTAGCTTTTCACTTTTGACAAAAGCCCCTGTTGGGAGAGTGTGTTGGGAGACTCCAGCTCCTTGGAGGAATGTGGCTTTTTCCAACAGGTATCTACCTATTCCTGGTGGCCACACAAGAGGGGCAAACTGTGCCTAAGGATTTGTGTGCTGGACTCTATCACACTGCACATTGCTAAGAGCGGTGGAGGAAGGAGGAAAATTGGGACATAGTGATAATGGGCAGGAGGAGGCCTGATGATGGAGAGCTGGCAGGTGATAATGGTTGGTATTATTAGAGTATGGGTGAGGGAAGAGGAAGGAAATGAGATTGCATCTGGACATGGCCTCATACTTTTTGCAGCAGCTGGGTGTCTGGAGTGATGCTAGTGTTTGTTGCCTGTAAAAAAGAGGCCCCAAGGGACCACAGCAGCCTTTCCTAGGCTTGAGGGCTGGTGGCCTCAGGGGAGGAGGAAAAAGGCTGAGCTCTGCAATGCCCTTGACCCAAGGTCCCAGCAGGAAGGGTTCTCTTCCTTAGACATTTCACTGTCTTCTCAGCTTTCCTTAGGCTTGCTGGTTTGATCCTTCTCCTGGTGGCATTTCTGTTTATTGCCTGTGCTTGTTTCTAGCAGGTTAAGCCTTGTGTCTCTTGCTGTGGTGAAGAGAGGCTAGCAGCCTGCCTCAGGGATCCAGCTCTCCTCAGGCTCGTTCCTGGTACTGTCAACAGAGCAGACTGGGAAGCTGTCCTGTGGGAGCACTGTGCTCTGCCCAGCCTCTCCCACAGCTTTCTACAGTGTCTTGATTTGGAAAGACCAAGTCTTCTACAGAAAGCTGGAGCTTCTCTTGGAATGAAGAATGTAAAACCCCTCCCTCCAAATCATTATAATTTTGCAATTAAGGGGCTTTCAGGCAAAGATTTGGGGATAGGAATAACAGCTCCTTACTAGGAAGAAAAATATCCTAAAACTACTCAGAGTCAGAACACAACATGACACCCTGTTGGTCTAAATGAGTCCTCCTGGCGTGACAGATGTGGTTCTGTTGGAGCAGAGATGATCCTGCAGAAGGCTGTAGGCTCCCTCTGAAGGTCCAATGGTGGTGATAAGGGTCTGGTCTTCCTCTGGGAATCCAGTGCACACAGACTGTGCTGGTGTTTCTGTCTCTCAGGTTTTATCCAGGTAGGAATGCTTGGCTCCTCCCACTGGGTGGAGCATCTCCCAATGGGATGATGTAATTGTATCAGCCATGCAGTGAGCCTCGATGGCCCATTAACAGCAGATATCCCCTGGAGGGAGGATGGGTCATGGAAGAGATAAAGAAACACTGCCCCACCTGGTTTAACAGCTGCCCATTAACAGAAGACACCCCCTTTCCCTGAAGTTATGAGGAATGGGTCAGAGAAGAGATAAACACCTCCACAACTGGTTTCAACAGATGGAAAATAGAACACATATTTTTGCTTACATATTGCAATCCAAGACACTCACACTGGCCTCCTTAAGAGGTGTGTTACATGGACCTGGGAGTCAGATCTGCAGCTGTTGTTGCCATGATTTTTAGGTAGGCCATAGGACTAAACTGAGTTATTCCTATTTAAGAGCTTAACTCCTGACACACCTTCAAAGGAAAAAAGGGAGTTGCCTTGTTTCAAAGGCATCCGTGGATGGGACAAAGGTGCTCTGCAGACCTGAGATATTCTAGAAACACATGGTTTTATTGCAAGGGTCGTGGGTAGAGAGGGCCTGCTTTCAGCCACCAGCCTCGGCTGAAGCAAAGCCCTTAAAGAGAGAAGAAGAGAGAGAGGAGGGGGCATGAGGTAAGGGGAGGTAAGAAGAGTGCTGGAGTCAGGGCAGTAGGAGAGAGGGAGGTAGAAGAAGCAAGCAAGAGCAGGAGGGGAGGTAGAAGAAGCAGAGGGAGAGAGCGGGCAAGAGAAGGGGGAAAGAGGCAAGAGTGCAGGGAGAAGAGCAGGGAAAAGAGCAGGGAAAAAGAGAGTGGCGAGCGGGGAAGGAGTGAGAAAGTAAGAGCCCAAGAGGTAAGAGGTAAGAGATAAGAGGTAAGAGAGCGAGGTCCTTGTTACAACACATTATATCTCCTTTTGTGTTGAATATTCTAATTTACAGTGACCAACTGGCATAAGATACACAATCTACAAACTTTGCATGCAGCCTATGAGAACTACTAAATTACCATATCATCCTGTATTCTAAGCTCTACTCATCTACTTTTCCCTTGATGCTTTGGCAGGGGGGACGTGGGCTGCGTTCTTGGGTCCTTTTGTTTTCTGTCCTTCAACCTATCTCCAGTTAATCACCATCTTCCTGTCTGCCATGCCTACATCTCAAAGCTGGCTTTCATTTCTATTTCACTCACACATTTTATATGCCCAGTATTTCTTACCAGACAATCATATCCATAAGCCCTTCGTGTCCCATCTTTCCCAACACCTTGTGGTATGTAAAAAAAAAAAAAAAAAAAAAAAAAAAAATTCTATTTTTCTGTCTGTTGAAACTGGTTGGGGAGATGTTTTCTTTATCTCTTGTATAACTCATTCCTCATAACTCCAGGGGGAGGGACAGAGGTGTCTTCTGTAAATAGGCAGCTGTTAAACCAGGTGGGGCAGTGTTTCTTTATTTCTTCCATGACTCATCCTCCCTCCAGGGGATACCTGCTGTTAATGGGCCATCGAGGCTCACTGCATGGCTGATACAGTTACATCATCCCATTGGGATAGGCTGCACCCAGTGGGAGGAGCCAAGCATTCCTGCCTGGATAAAACCTGAGAGACAGAAACACCAGCACAGCCTGTGTGCACTGGATTCCCAGAGACTCATCTCACCACCACAGGACCCTTCTACAGGATCATCTCTGCTCCAACAGAACCACATTTGTCACTCTAGGAAGACTCAATTTCACTGCTCCCAACACCCTGACCAACAGGGTGTCAGGTCATATTTCTGCCTCTGTCAGTATTTCTAGGATTTTTGTTTGCTTGGGTTTTTTGTACTACTAAATTTTTTATTTTTTATATTCCTAGTAAAGAACTGTTATTCCTATTCCCAAATCTTTGCCTGAAAGCCCTTATTTGCAAAGTTATAATAATTTTAAGAGATGGGGTTTACATTTTCTATTCCAAGAAAACTCCAGCTTTCTCTGGCAAATACCTGTCTTCCCAAATCAAGACAGGAGTTTTGATATAAAACACTGAGAACACTGGCCTAGAAAATTGCTCTGTTGGTTACTGTTTTTTAAACAGGAGGTTTTTTTTACTGTGAATTCAGCTGCCTTCAGCTTCTAGCCATTTGATCTTGTTTAAGCCCCTGCCTGCTGAAGAGCCCTGTGCTCATAGTAACTACCTGTCCATGCAGCAATTCTTGGACAGGGACCAAGTCACCTCTCAACCTCTCCTTGGCTAAATTGACTAGACTGTGCTTCTTCAGTAAATAGCTTTCTGTCATCCTCCTTGTTTTCCTCTGAGCTCTTCCCAGTGCTGTGGTGTGTGCCCAGCAGAGGTGGGAGATTCCACAGTTTCTCTGCAAACGCCACATATAGCTTTGAAGTAACACATCCCTACTTCTCCTGCTGATGGTTCTGTGCTTATTGCTTTTTTTGTTGAGTATGCTGGAAGGGCAGGGTCAGTGAGTCAACCTGCTTGATTCTAAACCTTTCTGAATGCCATGTTTCCAAACTATTACTGTATTTGTGTGTCCTATAGCCTTCAATCTGAGATGTTATCCATAGATATAATGTCATATGCTAGTATGAAATTGTCTTACCACTGCAATACAGATCTGACAGTAGTCATAACCTCATCTCTTCACCACTCCACCTGTTCTGCCTCGACATCTAACTTTCCCAGCTGTATGTTTGTCATCATCTAAATGAAAATGCATCAAACAGCACTGGGCTGTGAACAGACTACTCTGGCCCATCAGAAATGCTTCCATTTATCATCTATCTTTGTAACATCAAGGTCTAACAGCAGGCAGACCTCTCAATATGAATCTGCCTAGCTGATACACAGAGGTATCTACAGACAAAGTAAATATTGGTGGGTGGGGATTATCCAGTACCTTATTCAAAACTGGCCTGAAAACTCAGGCTGAAGTAATGCTTGGTAGAGATCCAGGATCTGCATACTTCTTAATTCATTCCAGTCTTCAGACCACGGCCAGTCAGCTATGGTTGATTAACAGTAATTTTCCAGTAGTTAAACAATGAAGTATGTCATGGAGGCATTATTTAGGAAAAAAAAAATTCTAAAAAAATTTTAAAAAAAACAATAAAAAGCGCCCCCCCCCAAAAGGCAGCAAAGAAAAACATAAACAAACAAACAAAAGCCCACAAGCAAACAAACAGGAAAAAAAAACCCCAAACAACAAAAAACCAAGACAGAGACACAGTTTAGGCCACTTGTTCAGATGTCCTACTGATCTCAGCTTCTTGCCTAGCTCCTGGAACTGCTTGAACCCAGATATTTGAGACCAAACAGTGGTGGTCAATTCTGTCCCCTCTGCCCTCTAGGACCCAACCTGGCCCCAGGAATGTTTCTCCCTCTGCCTGCCTCTTTCTGCACTGTGCACAGAGGGCAAGCTGCAGTTTTGGGTGAAAGTAAAGCCTTAGTAGCTCATGCAGAACTAAGAAGATAAAAGCTTACTTTGACACAGGAAGTGCAGCTGGCATATTGGAGGATGAGGATGTTTTAAGGATGATGTTTGAGGATGAAGAGGGGCAGGAAAAAATAAGCAGCAACACACATGGTGACAATACAGGCTGAGGGTCAGTAAGGATGCTTGAGCCTATGTGGTGGAGCAGTAGGAAATGAGGCTGAGGGGTTGGTGGAACAGGTTGTTTTGAGCTGGAAGCTGTGTTGAAGGAGTGAAAAACATGCAGAAAATCTTGTGGAATAATTCTGTACTACTGAATACGTAATTCTGTATTCATGCAAATGTCCCAAGAAACACTTGACAAAACAAACAAACAAACAAACAAACAAAAACCAACCAACCAAACAAAAAACCCAAAAAAACCAACCAACCAACCAAACCAAAACAAAACAAAAAAACAAAAAACCAAACTTTCACTGTGGGAAAAGAGGAAGCCCAGACATGATATCAGAAACTTCTGACTAAAGTCCTCCGTTGCTTTCAGTGGTGAGAAATAAAAGAAAAACCAGACTCAGGAAGTAAGAGGTGAAAATTTGAACAGAGGCGAAGTTCAGTGGGTCTGTGCCATTGAATGATTTATATCTTCTCAGCTCTATCATGGTGCAGATAATAAAACAGAAATAGGTCACCATTGATTAAAGGGAAATGATCACTGGAAGGTTACATGCACTGTGTTTTTCTTCATGTGTTTACTGAGAGCTTCACTGACTCAATGGATTTTGCACATATCAGTGCTTTTTATGATATTTTACCTTTTATGTGACAGCTCAATTACCTATAAAGTCAATGCAAGCAGTTAGTTCTTTTTTCTCTGTCAACAGTGAGTTTTGAATTACTGGCCATCAAACTGAGACCTGATGGACTTTTATGCATGTCATCTCTTCACCTCTCCTTCCCAATCAGCTGTGGACTGACAGATGTTTTTTTACTCCATTTTGCTATACCCATCCTTCCTATACCTATCCAGTGTGAATTCTTCCACACTGATAAGATGTGGCTACTAAAAATGAAGCTCTAACAGACTGAAACGGCTGGTAATTTCTCACTTGTGGGAATCAAATTCCAAATAAGCCCTACCCTTGTACTCCATTCAGTGGTGGAAAAGCAAACCTGAAAAAATAATAATAATTTTTTTTAAACAAGCAATTAAGCCCATTCACCCAAAAAAAAACCCTGCCCAAAAAACAAACAACAAACACCAAAAAAAAAACCCCAAAACAAAAAGCCAACAAAACAGCCCCACCCCAGAAAACCCAACAAAACAATCAAAAACAAAACCCCACATAAACTACACACCCACACACAACAAAACCCAGCTATTTATCGTACAGTGTATTCTAAAGGCAGGAGAATAATACAAATATCTTATTAAAAAGTATTCTGTGTCTCAGAGGCAACACAAACAGCTATAAGACGTGGTAGTTTCTATAGTGACTACTTGCTTTCCTCTGAAAGTTTGCTAAGCCATCAGACAAAACCAGAGCAACCGGCTCTGCTGCTGTGTAATTATTTCCCCTTATCACCTCCTCCCTCCCCCCCAAAAAATACTGAATAACACAGCTTTTCAGACCTTGGATTGGAAATGCCCCTCCCTTATAAAATAGCCTTTGTTGCACCAGAGAAAAGGAGGGGGAGGTGTCAGAAGCAGCTCAGCGGTGCTGCGGAGAGCAGGGGAATTATTCATGTTGCTGGTGGCGTGGCATCTCTCTGGGACCCTGGGCGGGAGCGCTGCCTTGTCAGGGATGCCCGCCAGGAATGCCATCCTTCCCACCCAGCCATCCCAGCCGTCCGAGGCACATCACTGTGCTGATTGATGTGAACAGCACCATCAGAAGCGCCGTGCGACACTCGGGCTTCCCCAAAACCTGCGGGCTGTGCTGAGCGCTGACACAGAGCAGCACACGCTCACAGACCTTGAGAGATTCGTACATTATGGTGCTTTCAAGGGAAAGTGAAAGATGGTGGGGGTTTTGTTCTGTTTTGGTGGGTTTTTTTTTTTCCTTTGTTTCCCTAAGCCCTTTGTTCTCTTCCAGCGTGCTTGCCCTAGTTTAATTTGATGGGTGTGTAACAGCACCACTTTTCTGCTTTGAGATATGAGCGCTTCTACGGTGGAGTGAAATCACATTCCTGACTCCTTCTGTAAGTTTTCAGCTGACTTTTATGAATGCCTGGTTGTGCACTAATTCCTAGAGAACGCACAGTCAGAGCCAGGCTCGGCAGAAGTCTAATTCCTTTTCCCCCAGTGTCTACTCCTTTATTAGTAGCGTTCCCCTTGATGTTGTCACTCTACACTTCAAGGCCCACCAGACAATTCCCTGTGGCTGATTGACAAGAAGAGAATATAAGCACTTTAGTCATCAGGAAAAAACCCTAACTGCTTGGTCTCCAAAGAAATATGACTCACCTAACAGACTGCAGCAGCATTGAGTTTAAGCTCCCTTCTAAAGCAATACTGTTCCAAATACATCCTGTGTAGTAGAGTAAATAATTCAGCAGTGCATGATTTATTTCTTTTTTTTTTTCAGTGTTCCTGCTTCTTTCAGAATGGCAGTGAGACAATCCTTATTTCCTATCCTTGAGTTTCTCGGTAGAATTTCCCTCTTCTTCCTGAACTCTGGATTTATGGCAAATATTTTGAGAATTCAGGGCTTAAGACTGAGACCTGTTGACTAGACCATCAATTGTGTGGCCCTGTTCTTTTGTGTTTAGGGCTTCATGGCTTTTCTGGATGAATATAGTTTGTAATTAAAAGCTTGGGAGATGGATTTAGTTTGGAGAAGGGTGCTTTGGGTATTAAATCTGTGAGTTTGACACTTGTTCTCTTCAAGTACCATTAAAAAAAAAGTGAAATTGCACCAATAATCACAGAAAATTAGCACAAAGGTGAAGAGTGTACTCCAAGGAATAGTCAGAGAAAAGCATCTGTATATCTTTGTTAGAGGTACTTTAAAAAATAAGTTGGCACATTGGCTGTGAACTGTTCTTGTGATAATTAGTTTTGGTTTTGCTGAATAATGTTCAGGTACTGAATACAATTATTCTGTGATTTTGGAAGGACAATCATGGGTTTGATGTATTAATATTCTAATATTGAATAAGACAAAAGCTTTGTAAAGAAAAAAGTGTTATTGCAGGTTGAGTTTTTGGCAAGAGAAATATAATCCAAATTGTTGCTCTTAACATACACTGAAATTAGCTAATGTTTTAATTAAAACAAAGCACATGTGCTAGCAAAGTAGACCTTAACTGCCTTTAAGTTGAGGAGATGGAGTTTGTGAATGAGATTATGTAATCATGGAATCAGTAATTCATCTTCAGTCTAATGTGATATTTTGCTTCTGCATCTGTGACAAATCCAGTTGTTCTAGACACACTTCATAAAGAAACACCATAAATTAACATGGTGTACACACATAAATACTGAAGAATCAATGACAGGCTGATAAGAATAGTGGTTGCAGCAGTGCTCCAGAAATTTGGAAGGGTGACTTTAATATCTCACTCTGCTATGGACTGTCTCTGAGACCTTGAACAGACCCTTTAAGCTGGATCAACATGAAGTGATCTGTGGTACATGGTCTGAGCTACAGCACT
Source organism: Sylvia atricapilla (assembly GCF_009819655.1). Classification (NCBI taxonomy): domain Eukaryota; kingdom Metazoa; phylum Chordata; class Aves; order Passeriformes; family Sylviidae; genus Sylvia; species Sylvia atricapilla. The sequence goes on along the minus strand of NC_089174.1, from coordinate 84,501,976 downwards.
CTCACTGATGTAGCCATCCACAGGGCAAAGTCCAGAGTTAGTCTGGCATAAGGTAATTTATATTTCAATGCCTTATTGCCTTCTTAGTGTAGAATATACCTTGTGAGTAAGAAAATTAGCATCCATGGCTGAGATACTCAGTATTTGTCAAAGATGACCTCATTTCCTTCTGTGGGATCAGACTCAAGGTAATACAAGCTGGCTTTGAAAGTCTAGCTTTAAAATGTCCTCTGAGCATTACTGCTAGCATCAACTGGTTTGTTTGCAACAGCAACAGTAAATGCCATCCACATTATTTCTGTATTATTGTTGTTGTATTTCTGTATTGGTCTATATTGATTTCTATATTGTTGTTGTAAGAATGTTGGGAGAATAGAGATAAATAATTTCATAGAGAAGTTTATTGGTTTACTACCTGGCAGGATTTGTTTACAGATTGTAAATGGATATGCTGAAGAAGAAGTCAGCCACGTGATTAATTGAAAAGTTCATCACCTCAGCTGACTTCACCTGAGCACAGATGTGTTTGTGAGATTTACATGCAGGGTGGAGAGGAGCTTGGAGAAATCTTGCAGATTTTTTTTGTTTGTTTGTTTGTTTGTTTGATGAACAAGCAGGTTTTTGTGTGAAACAGCATCTTTGTTTTAGGGATTCCCTTCCTGATACATATCCAGTCTTCTCAGGAGACAAGAGCAGTGACAGACTTTGCTGCTGTGACTCATGTGACAGCTCTGTAACTCCATGCTCTCCACAACCTGGGAGTGAGCTGTCACTCCAGCACTTTCTGGGCTTCCAAGGAGTTGGGTTTCCTGGCTTCTTTGCTCCCAGGTCACAGCCTGAGTCCCTCTCATGTAGTGTAGGGGTGTCACCAACTACTCCCAGGCAAATGGTGGGTGGGGTTGGTTTTTCTCTTGCTATTTCACCCTGCCTGTGATGATTATAAACGCAGCTACTTACTTCTAACACATAAGAGTGGAGTGTCTCCCAAGGTCAAGGGTCTGCTTCATTCCACCCCAGGGTAATGACTCTCCCATTGCATTTTCACATCTTTCATGCTTCATTTTGCACATACATTTTGCACATTCACATTTTGCTCACTTTCAGTGAAAGCTCAGTTACTCCCCTGTTGTAGAATCGAATTTTAAATTGCCTGCAAGATTTTTTTCATCATCTGAAATCAGAAGGAAAAAAAAAACTGTAACTGTGTTTTCAACTTATTAAATAGACCTCTGCATGTCACCCAGTGCAAATATGGCCTTTCACCAGGGGCAATAAGTTTGCAATGACCTTACCAGAAGGTCAGATGGGATGCAAAACAGGCAGTGCTTGCTTCAGGCAAGGACAGATGAAGGTTGTATATACCCTCTTGACTGATTTATATCTGGCAGCAGGGAGGAGGATTCATTATAGGAGTGCTTTCCTGAGATGCAGGTGAGCTGTTGGGGCCACTCTGAGGTAATTGCTGTACCATGTTGTATGTCACAAGGAGAAACCTGAGAAGTAAGAGTCATCAAATGATAAACTCATAGGAGATAGGAAGCACTGTCACTGCTATGAATGTGTAGGTTGTAGGATATGGGACCAGCCTGCAGCTACAAGTACCCAAAGGTATCTTGTCCCAAAGCTCTCCTTTCTGAAGTGTCACAAGAAGATCTGATATTAAAAGAAAAGAAGACAGATAAGAAAAATAAAGTATAAGAAAATCTGTTATTAAAGAGACACCCAGGCCTATGAGATACTCTGGTTGCAATGGCATTTTCCTCATGCAAGGGGTTAAATTCCCCGTCCAGAAAACAAATTAATTCTTAGCATCAGAAAACAGGAAAGCAGTAGTAATTTTCTTAGATTAGATGGAAAGATACAACAGAAAATATTCTGGTAACAGAAGAGAAAATTCCCAAATTCTTAATGAGACATTATTTGTCTCAAATGAGGCAAAAATGGTTAACACACTAAATTAGCAAGAGTATATCATAGCCAACTGTTGCTCTCTGTTGATACTTAAATTTTCTTGACAATGATGACATATTGTTAGGTGTTGTTGGGGATATTAAAAGTTCACTTAGACATGATCCAGGGAAACATGCTGCCCCTGACCCTGCTGGGAACAGGTCTAGAGGACCTCCAAAGGTGCCAGCCAGTCCACAGAATTTTGTGGTTCCTTTTTGCCTAGTGCTAAAGCTGCTATTAACTACTCCTGTTCTCCTCCTCTCCTTGACCCCCCTTCCCAAAATAAACAGATTTGATCTGTCAGATCTGACCCAGTCAGATCTGTCTTCTGGGTTTAGAGAGCAATTATAAATGAAATAGAAATTTTGAAGAGGGATAAATAACATTTTAAACTTAAAAATATACGGCCTGGAAAGAAAACCAAGGCTGAAAACAGTAGGTTAAAGCACAAAAGACTCAAAATGAGATTACTTGTTCATTGAAAAATGCATCAGAACATTTGAACACTAAGTCAGGGGAAAATGACACAAAAGAAGGGTCCAGTTGGTAAAGATGAGGCCAAAGGTTTGAGCCTTTTTAAAGAAAGGAAGTGTTCCCCTGTTGACAGAGGGATCCCACTGAGCCCCAGACATCTGCTTTATTTGTTTGAGATACTGACCTAACTGCTTTGTTCTTTTGGTACCTTGGGAAGGCTGACCTGAAACAGAGACTGGACAGAGCTGGGGAATAAAGTAGGTATTTATTGAAAGGCCTTTAGGCCTTGGGCAGGACAGAGCCTGACCAGAGCTACACCCAAGGTGGACCCAAAATGGTCACAAAATGTCTGACTGGTCACAAGGTCTAATATTTTTCTAAGTTTTGGTCCATTTGCACATTGGGGTTTAATTGTCCAGTTACAGCTTCAGGTTCTGAGGTCCATCCTTCTTGTTTCTCTCTTCAGTCCACCCTTGTCTGTGCTTTTGGGCGTGAAAGTTGTCCTTTCCTTCATCAGGAAAAGGATTTGTTTTGTCTCCCTGCTCTGTGAAGAGCTGAGTGACAATTAGTATGAGGCTCAGAACTGCACCCCTGGGCAGCAGAGAGTCTGAAAAACATGAGAGCTAAAACTTAAGGCTTCACTTTCCCATCAACTTGTCAGACTGGCCACATCCAGGTATGAGGAAAAACCCTAATGGCATGGCATCAGGGATCCAGGGCAGGTTGGCCTGGTTGGTCCTTGAAGCAAAAAAAACTGCTGTTGGGTGCAGGGGTCTTCCCTTGCATCACTGGCATGGCTGGAGAAAGAAGGGATGAATCCTGCCATGCCATCCATTAATGTGAGTTAATTGCATTGCTGCAAACACTCAGTTAGGATTTGTTGTGACTGTGTTGTGCCAGGTCCTAACCCAGGTGATAAAGGCAACTAAAAGTAGCATGAAACATTGCCTTTAATTCAGCATTTTCAGTTGTCAGAAAAAACAAAAAAGTATGATTTCCTCATGGGTAGGTGCTGATTATAGAACTTGCAAAGGAACAGATTCCTCGGGATTTCTAAGGAATTTACTGATTGCTAGAGAGGCAAATTCTCATGGAACCACTTCTGAAGTTACTGGAACTAAAGGAGCTGGGGTTAAATATTTCACTTCTTGCTGGTGTACTGGTAGTATGTGAGATTTGTCATCTTCCTTGTGCTAAGAGTAAAATACAAACGACTTTAACAGTCTTGATTAAAATCTACCCTGAAACATGTTCAGACACTTGAATTTGTGATTTCTCCCTGTCCAATCTCTCTGAAGGACCACCTGTTCTTTTGTAATTTCTCAGTTTTCCAGGATATTTTGGTTCTGCTGGCCAAATGAGAAATGTCTTTGCATGAATCTTCCGTATACTGAAAAGAGGCAGAACTGAAGTAGCTGTAGTAATTGTAGGAAAACTTCATCTCCACTCATTGGAAATAGATCAATGACCTGGAATAAATGCTGCACAGAATAAAAAATCTGTGATAAGCTGTCCACAGCAAAACACTCTAATGCAGGAGCATTCCTTGCAATGAGATTTAGTTGTGACCAGACGTCCATAAAATGATTTTACACTAGAATATGCAGGAAGAGTAAAAAATCAAAATGGCATTCTGTTATTCTTGATATTTACAAGATATTTTAAAGGAAAAAATTATTGGGAATTAAAAAAGGAAACACTGAAATGCGTGATTAAAATTTAAAAATCAACGCTAATAAATAGAGGAATGCTAAAAGGGATCACACAAGTGATTGATGCAGGCCTGGCACACCTCAATTCTATTCATACAGCAAGATGACTGGTAGACTTGAAACACTCTGCCAACACCACTTAAATTAACTTGCCAAATCCAGGCCTTCTCTTGCTCTGGCTTATTCCAGTAGGCAGAGAGTGGATGGTGCTGCTGTGGGAAGAACAGTGCTGGAGGGTGCTGTGAGGGCTTGGTTTGTGACCATTCCTCCTGCACAGCAAAATGTTCTGCTTCCCTCTGAAGAGCTGGCTGGAAAATGTAGGGGATGCAGTGAAAACCCTCATCCTTTCTGATAGCAAGATTTATTGATTCTTGAGAATATATTACATTTTACAGTGATCTGCCTTTTCCAGTTAATGCAACTTGAGCCTGGAAGCCTTTTTTAGATCGATACAAGCCTGCCCAGAAGTACATAATTTACATAGTAACCAAAACATGGAGAAAATACGACTTAGGTATTTCAGCTACAGAGCAAGGAATAATAAATATGCTTTGGAGATGAGGCTTGATTTTGCTATGGAGTGATCCAGCTCTTTGAGACATCAAGAAGAGTTCACAAAATATCCTATATCCTACAAGTAATCTTGCATAACTGCAGACAAAAATTTTGAATGAGAACAACACTGAAAAACCACCCTTCAAAAAAAATCTATATTGTTCCTAAGACAAGCATTGGTCCTAATAGCACAGCTGAGTTCTGAGAAAGAAATTTCCACATAAACATAAAATATTCTGCATAAAACATATCAGAAATACTGTTCTCTTACACCTTAATGGTTCTTTGCCAGTGGGCCTGGGTAGGTCACTTGCCTGGTCTGTATCTACCTCCCTCCATGCTCAAGGCTGTAGCTCAGGACACGAGAGGTAAGGACACCTATGAGGTTTTTATCTTCTTTTCTTCATGTTAGAGCTGGGATTAATACATGGGAGTCACAGTTTCATGTTTGAACTCTGTTTATTAATTCTTATCTATAGTGCAGCATCACAAGTAGAAAACATCTCTAGCTCTTTTCAAAGTTATTTAAGCATAAACTATCCAATAACGAGATGACACCTGTATTATTTATACTTTTGACCCGATAATTGGCCACTCAAGGTCCGCAATGCAGACCTTTTTCACCCAATTAGAAAAAAACAACTGAAATGAAGAAGGTGGTGAAGAAGAAGGACTTAGACAACACCCAAAATCCTCCATCTTGCCCCATATATATTACTATATACCAAAACCTTAAATTCTAAGTTTTTCACTCAGTGATATCACACAATACTATTTGAACTATGCATCCATAATCCCAGTCCTGTCTCTCAATTTTGGAGCCTGTTCCATGGCCTCAGATCAAATGTGGTGCTTGCTCGAGGGTCAGTGCCTGTCAGCACAGAAAGCCTGAAATCCTGTTTCCAGAATTCCAACAGATACCCGTACCTTCAAGGCAAGTTACATCATAATTGTCTATTATGTTTCGTGGTGTTTTCTTTTTTTAGGGAGTGGGGTTTAGATGAGAGCATTGCCTGAGGTGTCCTGCAGGTTGTGTACAGTGTTAGACACCACAATGAAGACATTTAGCTATTAGAGAGCATCCAAAGGAGTGTCATGATGATGGTGAAGGGCCTTGAGGGGACCTTATGAGGAGCAGCTGAGGGCACTTGGTCTGTTCAGCCTGGAGGACACTGAGGGGAGAGCTCAGTGCAGTCACACTTCCTTGTGAGGGGCAGAGCAGGGGCAGGCACTGATCTCTGCTCTGTGGTCACAGTGACAGGACCCGAGGGAAGGGACTGAATTTGTGTCAGGGGAGGTTTAGGCTGGATATCAGGGAAAGGTTCTTCACCCAAAGGGTGGCTGAGCACTGCAACAGGCTGTCCAGAGAACTGGTCACAGCACCAAACTTGACAGAGTTCAAGAAGCATCTGGACAACACTCTCAGGAACATTGTGTGGTTCTTGGGGGTAGGAGTTGGACGTGACAATCCTTGTTGGTCCCTTCCAGTTCAGCATATTCTGTGATTCTGTGAAGAATTGTGTGGATTCAGCCCTTCAGCACTTAAAAGGGTTTAAAAAACCACTATCTTTAAAAATATGGAGATTTTTTTTTACATGGGCAGATAAGATGAAGAGGAATTATTTTAAACTAAAATAATGGAGATTTGGATTAGATGTTAGCAGGAAATTCTTTACTGAATTGAATATGGTGAAGCATGGTGATAGGTTTCCCAGAGACATTGTGAATGCTGCATCCCTGGCAGTGTTCAAGGCCAGGCTGGATGGGGCTCTGAGCACTGATCTACTGGAAGGTGACTCTGCCTGTTGCAGGGGCATTGGAACTATACGATCTTTGTGGTCCATTCTAACCCAAACCATTCTAAAAATCCCAAGGGCTCTAAGCAGCAGGGTTTCCTCTGTCTCCCCACCCCTGCTTAATCTTGATCTGAGTTGCTCAGCCTCTAGTAAACTCTGTTTTCCTATGGTGCCAACTTAATTCTAGCTGTATGGGTGATACGTAAATGCCACTGTCACTTCCTTTCCTGTGGTTCTTGATTTTTTTCTCTCCAGAAATGTGTTCCTAACATACTGTCAGGCCCTCAAAGCCCTCTAACTTCAGGTTGAATACAGATGCTGTTGTGTACAGTGCCAAGATCATTAGAACTTGTATGAATTGCCAGTAACAGTCATATAGCTAGTAGGACAACCCAAGTACCAGTTCAGTAGCCAAGTATGTATAATAAGGCCTGTGCCATTGACTTTTGGCCCATTTTTTTGTGTTTCAGCCCTTTGAAAGATGTGCCCATGTAGGGAAAACCACCACAAGGTTCCCATATCTGCAGCAACAGCATATAAGTAGTGTCATTTTCATCCCATCCTCCTCCTGATAAATACTTCCCTTTGTCAGGGGCACAGGTGCAAAGCTCATCCTGCTCCTCTCTGAACACAAGACTCATGCATTTTTCAGACTAGCATTCTTTAGGCTGCTGGTAAACAATGCAGATGCAAGATCCTGCTTGGCTGGTGTTTAATGAATTGTTGAAATTAAAGCAAAATGGGGTTTTGCCTCTGTTTTGTAACATGCCATGTCCCAGCACTGCAGTGTGGACCTTGCTGCCAAACACTGCTGAGTTCTGGAACTCACCCAGTCCCCATCTGGCTCCTGAAGCACTTCACGCAAGTACCTAGGGCCCAATGAGAACTGTGAGATACTGAGAGCAGCAAAATATGACAAAAAATGACAGAAAGGCTTAAAAAGAGACAACAAAAAAATGTACTAGGGAAGCATCATGAGAGTCATTCCTAACAGGCCTTTTTTTTTTTTTTTTGTGAGTGAAATGTGCTTGGCAATCTAAAGGCAAGTTAGGGTCCTCCACAATAAACTTCTAATCTCAGGCATTTTACAGTTTTCCGTCACTACTTTCCCAATACAGCTGTAATGGATTGCAAAGCATTTCACAGATGCCAAGCTCCTGTGACTCAATCCTTTCTCCTGACATTCTGCAAACAAATGGTTCATTTTCAATAAAGGTCATAAGTTAAAGAGAAGCAGGAGAGCTATAAAATGAAAATGTATGCTATCTGAAACACTGTGACAGAAGCAATATAGAGCAGATATTGGTAATGCAATGTAAACATTGGATACAAGTCCAGTAACAAAGCTAGGAAAACAGCATTTCAGCCAGAAAAACCCTGAAAGAAGAACTGGAAGTCTGAGAAAAGGGTTTTAAGCTTGTCAGCCTCTGTTTTGCCCCAATGGTCTGAAATTGCATCAGCAGGGGTTCTTGTTTACAAAGGACATCTTTCATCTCCATGCTGCCAGAGACAGCCAAAGGCACCACACACTCATTTTTTGTCATGGACACTTTGAACAGTGAGGCAAATCAGAAGGGAAGGTGTAGCAAGGGCCTTTGTGAAAGTAAGGGTGAAATGCTATGGGATAATAGGTAGTGAGCTGAAAATGAGCTTGCAGGCCACTCTTTACAGAGCCAGGCCTGCTCCATTTGTTGCTGCTTTGTGATGGAGTGGCGTTTCCCCAGGGAATATCACATGTATGTGTATGTGTGTGTGTGCCCTTGCTTTTCTCATCCAGCTTTCTCAGGAGTAGCCCAGAGATGACAGCTGAAAGGCCCTGATGAAGATCCTGATTAGTATCCCAATTTTAATAGGGGATGCTCACTTTTCCAAGCCTAGAGTTTATTTAAAATTTGATCAAGAGGTTACTTGCTGTTTATTAGGAGTTATTTGCTGTTTTTTAAAGTTAGACACTATGAAGTGTGTGTTTAGACTCAGCTGAAAATGTTTAGTGTAGAATTATCAGTTGTCCTTGGTTTGTAAAAGAATGTTGGCAAATCTTCAGTATAACTTCTCTAAATGAATGGTAATTGTGTTTGCTGCGTTTCAGCTGGGATTAGCAATACTTTGTGTTTTCATCCCAGATCAATCTGAATTAGCTTCATTCGCTCAGTAATTGAACAATTGCCCCGTTTCAATAGTGTCACTTATTGCTTACATATTGTATGAAAACAGAGATTCCCTCCCATCTTATTTTTGCATAAGCAAAAGTCTGAGCTGGTGAGTGGAAAATGTCAAAATGGCAGCAAGAATCAAACTGGTGTTTGAGTTCACATGTACATTTGCTGAACCTTCCTTTATATCTGCTCTCAGAATTAGCAATTTCTGTACATATGCAAAAGCCAGTTAGGAAGGATCTGACAATGAATGTAAGAATTTGAATGAATGAACCCACTTTCACGCAGAAAACACATGTCTCTATGTTGTTTCACACACAGGTTTAGAGGCAGGAGTTTAAAAACTAGTAGTGAAAATAGAATCTTAAGGTAGGCAGAAGTAGCAAGAGGATGGAGACAACCTAAAAATACTAAATTACTAAAAAGAACTGCAGAGCTGTCATGAAACAATATCCATGGTACCAAAGCCGACTTGCATCAGATTGAGTGATAGCAAAATTACCATGGGTGGTTCAGTGTGTAATGAATTTCAGGTTGTTAATGCTGCATCAGTGATGGAGTATATTATTACATAGCCAAAGGGGGTTGATATGAACACTTACTAAGTCTTATGACCCTTCAAGAAAATTCAGTATTAGAGCTGCGACATGCCAAATCTGTCACTGAGTGTTCTGCTAATCTCCCGTTGACTTCTGTGGCAGTTTCCCTTTCAAAGTGATGGCAAAAGGCCAAGGGCTCTGAGGAAGGTGGCAGTGCCCCAAAAAACCGTGTAAATGGAAAAATAAGAAAATTTTGTTATCAATGAACTTTAGGCATTTTGGGATTCAAACTGTTCTGCTATCTTTTCTTGTGTCTTTGTGAGGCATACTCTTGGAAATACTCCAGTTGTAAGACTCTCCAACAATGGAAAGTGAGCAAATCAAAGATTCTGGGAGGTGACGCAAAATACATTGATGGGAAAATAAATTAGGACACCAAAAGTAAAGTACAGTGCTTCTGAAAAGAGAGGGAGGAGCATGTGGGAAAACTTCAGAGGGTAGGGCAGGAAATAGGAATAGGAAATAGGAATAGGAAATAGGAATCATGCAGGCACTGAATGAAAACTGCCTGGGCAATGTCTGCTCTGAACTTTTACAGTACAAAATCCCTTACCTTGGAAAACACTGCAGCATCAGGCTTAAGATCCTCCCTTCTCATTATTCTGCTTTTGAAGCTTGTCCTGAGGTACTAATTATTTATTGGTTTTGATTCATGCAGGCAGGGCCTCCACTGCCTTGATGAGCTGATTCAGGAGAGCTCAGGTGCTCCCTTCACACCTCGTGCTTGGGAGGAGGGCACTGTTCCATCACAGACCCACTAGGACTTACAGTCAGTTTCCTGTTTTCTTGCATTGCTTTTGAACGTGTAGTTGATTATTTAAATGCCCTCTTATTAGCAAACGTTCTCTTGTGTTAAGCAAACAGACATCAGCTTTATTAAACATAAATCGCTCTATAAATTTGGGTAATTAGAAAGCCATTAGAAAGCACAGACAGAAGAAAAGCACTTCAAAAACCTCATTTAGCAAAATGGGAATATTATAATAGTAATTACAAAATGAGGAGAAGAGGTTTGATCAATTTTGAAAGTCACTGATTGACTGAAAACTGATGTTTTTGTGCTCACATTCTCCCTAGAGTAAACATGCAAAGAAATAGATAGTAGCTGGAAAATTATGGTGAAGACACTTAAAAGCATCTAGTTAGGAAAGAGAACAGAGGGAATAGAGGAAAGTGATGCTGAGAGGATATGAAAGATGGATTGAACAAAATTTAAAAAACAAACACCAACCAGAAGGAAATCAAGCCAGTCAGAAGAAAACAGCAGAGATGAGGAAGGTGGGACTTATAAAACCTGAGGCTTTCCAGGAGGCTGCAGGAGCAGAGGGGGTGGTCCCTGCAATACACCACTGAGTTCACCTACTTATTTATATGCAAGTGGTGAATTCTACTCCTCTCTGTTGTTAAGTGATGAACAAGGGGACAAGCTCTCACCTGAAATCCACACAGGCCTGTGCAGATATTGTGTCTCCTGTAATCCTTCAGATCTCAATATTTTCCCCACCCAGGATTTTAAATGAGATTTTTTTTTTTGACACTTGGGGGAACACCTTAGGGAGTGAATAGTGACAGTGGCAGGACACTTTCGATTGCTTATAACAGAAAAACTGAAAGCACTATCTTTGTGACCTTACATGGTTTTTTTGGACTTTTGGGTAGCCAAAAGGGTTCTTGTGGAGTATAAATTCGCAATGAAACATATAGATGGGGCAATTTCTGAAATATAATAAAAACAGGAGGCCTGAATTATTCAGCTCTGTGCTTTGCTTTTGAAGCTCATTGCAAAGCATCATGTTTGCTCACAAAACCCCTAAAGCTATGAAAATGCAGATGGGGAGCTGGGATACCACGTGCTCTTGAGGGCAATTCACTTCAACTGCTGATCAGCCCATGCAATCAGAAACAAATCTGGGCTACCAAGTGTGGTTATCTGCAGGAATGAGAGATCATAACATGCTTGTGATCTTTCCAGCTCATTAATGTTTTAGAGTTTAGAGGACGCTTCTCTGTATAGCCTTTATAAAAGCTTGGTGGGGTGATAGAGACAGGTAAGTTGGCAGAGGGCAAACCATAGAGAGTAGCACAAGTCCTTTCCTCTGGAAGGAAAGGACTCAGCTGCCCAAAAACCCAAGAGTGCCTAGATCCTCCTGGGAGAGCAGTGTGAGTCCACTTCTGAAGTCTGAAAATAAGAGGAAAAATGGCATACATTTTCAGTCATCATTTTATTTTTAGCAGCTACTAGCAAATATAATTTGAGGTGTTTGTCAGTGTATTTGTTTCTTTCTAATACAAAGCCAAATTAACTCATGCATTAAATATATTAAGACTTAAATTTTCCATTAATCTCATGAAAAATTCTATTTTCCCTATGGACAAGCTGTTTATTATAATAATTAATAACAAACATGATGAAACCTGACATTGGATTTCTATTACTCCCTTTCTCTCATGAATGTCCAGATATACACTTTTAATATACTTCTCAAATACTCTTATTCCTATGAAACTTTTACATGCAGATGAATGAATTTAGAAAAATGTGGTGTGTGTGTTTGTGTACTTGTGCACACATGCAGAGATAGCACATGCATGCAGATACACATTTTAGTTTCTCTACGTAGCACATATTAAAAAATGTACATAAAGAACCACAGTGCAAGTGTACAGTGTTTATTTTTAGCATGGCTAAAACAAAGGCACCCTGATGGGACAGAAAGAGAACCGTGAACAAACCACTGTACAGGAAGCAGCAATTTCATCCATGTGCATCAGGCAAATCCTCACTCCTTTGTGAAACACAGCACTGGCTTGAACATGCAGGTTAGGAGGAGGCAGATGGTGAGTTAAAGTGAGATTAAACACAGCTAATCTACATGAACACCCTCTCAGGTTACCCTTGCTTTCTTCTCTTCCTCATGCATCTATTTGTTTGGGGAAATTGTTTAATTCTATTATTAGTGGAAATATGTTGGCCCTGAATACTGAACAGTTCATGCTTTTGTAGGAAAAGCCAAGACTGAGCCAGAGAGGGACATTTTCATCTGTGTGAAGTAGTCACTAGTGTCTTTCAGATTTCTGCCATGTCCACCACCAGATTGTCCACCCTTGGAAGTGAGCTAGTGAGCAACGAAACAACATTGTTAATAATGATAGTAATCATAAAGTACACTTGAGTGTAAATGAAGCAAAACTGAATAATTCAACAAAGAACATATTTTTTTTTCCATGGAAGCTACATGCTTCTAGCCAGGTGGAAATTATACAAAGGCTTGTGAGTGCTGCATGAGAGTTCCCCTGCTCTATATAGCACAATGTGTTAGTTTCTTACATTAGTAAACCACATTTTCTTTATTCTGGCAGACTTTCTTGAAGACTGGGAAATAAGGAGGTTTATGATTTTGTGTGGCTATGAACGTAGGCTGAATTTGACAAGATTTTTTTTTTATTCCCAGTTCTTTTGCAATAGATGTATTCTTTGAACTTCCCAGATAATGGGGTGGGTAGCACCCCCACAAACACACACATTTGACTAGGAACTGGCCTCATGCCCTCAAAAAACCCCAGGAAGCACTGCCTGGAAGCGCAAGACTTCCAAATTTCCACTGCCCCCTGGGAATCTGCAGTATATGATTTATCAGGCATCACCCCATGTCATGCCTGGCACTCTGTTTTCCGCACTGTTGGAGCTTTAGCATGGGTAGTGGTGGGGAGGGGGGGAAAGGCTGTTTTCCAGCCTGGCTGCAGCTGCAGGATGAGTACCACGGGGATGGGCAGGGGGCTGCACAGCCACTGGGGTCTCCTGTGCTCCCAGACATGTGTGTATGGATGTGTGGTAACACAGAGCAGGTTTCCACACCTTCCCCTCCTCAGTCTGTACAGCAAAGCACAAGCCTGACTTCAGACACAGAGCAGCTCAGAGGGTGGGGGAAAAGGGATGATCTTGAAAGGCTGTGGAGTAAAAAGTGTCTAACATAGAAGATGCAGTAGGAAAAAAAAAAAAAAGTGAATATATGACTGCTGTTTTTCTTACCTTTAGAATCACACTGGAACTATTATAAGTATGTATACTGCATGTAAATTATCTCAGTTCTGAAGGTTTTTTTTCTGCATGTTTTGGTTGGGTTTGTTTTTTCTGTAAATGAGATGGCTTCTGTGCTATACAAACCCCTTTGAAGTTAATCAAACGGTATATACAAAGCTGGCACACATGTCATTTTAATATGCTACACTATTCTGTATTTACAGCACTTCCCATAGAGGAGGCAGGATGCTGATCTCTACCTGCACACCCCCAGAATAACTACACCAGCTTTGATGCCAACACATGGCAGTGGCTATCTTACAGTGTGCTCATTTATTTACCATTAGCAGCCGTTACCTACTAATCACTGGCTGCTTCCAAAATGCTGTTTAGCCTTAAGAGCAGCCAGCTTAGCCAATTCTGTGTCCTTGGGCCCAAGATCTGCATGTCTGCAATGCTGTACACATGCTGCACACCACTGACGTGCCTACACAGAGCTGCTCTGCCAGCTCCTCAGCAAGAGCTGCTCCTGGGTACCACCTCAGCCTGAGCTGCTCCACCCACACCAGGCGCACTGGCCCTGCCTGCTCTGGGAGATGCAACCACCATCAAAGCAAAAACTAAGCACCTGCTGCAGTTGCAACATCCAGACTGTTGGGTGGGGGTTTTTTTTTGGAGGGGAGGAAGTGCATGGAAATAAGATGGCACTGAGCAGAAGAGGCTCCTTACCAAAGAAAAAGAGATTTTAACATAGCAGACAGTTAAATGCATGTTATCTTGGTTCAAAAGGCTATTATTGTCTGAAGCTCCTACATTCTGAAAAGCAGGGATCAGTCAGCTCTTCAGAAATCTCAGAATCAGTTCTGAGCCTGCAAGACCCTCTTTTTAAAAATTCTGGCAGATGGATTTTCTCTGCCCTGTATCCTAGATTTTTCTGAACCTCTTCTGGCAGCTCGGTGTAGTCTCAGAATAACATCACAAAGTGGAAACTCAGCACTGTTTCTTCTTTCATGAATAAAGATTTGACAAGTGATGTAGATATTAAGATCAAATCCACTCTCATCATGATTCTTTCATGAATTTTCTGACCTGACTGCTATTAAACTTTGTCTGAGTATGCAATTAAATACTGCCTGCTCAAGGGATGGGATTAAGTAAATAAGTATATGTTAGTGCAATGTCTTTTGAAAGCAGTGCCCAGTCTCACACTAATGTGATTGGCTGTGGACAATAAGACAGTGGCAGTGCTTTTTTTCTGACAGAAGAAAGACTTCTCTGTAAATTGGTTTCATTCTAGTGCATCCAAATGCTCCCTGCCTCCTCTTGCGTCCACTGAAAAGCAAGTTCTTTTACATAACTGAATAAATAAAAGATCTGGCCAGTATTTTGGAATCCAAACATTTCATGTATTTTCTATTACTTTAATCCAAACACATGTCACAGAAACTGTAGTTGCTGTGAATCAGTGTGTTACTACTGAGATATGAAGCATATGTGCCTGTGCCTTGAAAGAAAGCACCACTCCTTTGTAGATGTTTTCGTTCTGTGAGTTAAAGCATATTTAAAAAATAATGCATTAAATCTAAAAGGTAAACACCATTTATCAGTAAAACACAATTTTGACAGCCAAGTGACATCTCTTATTTATAGGAAGATCACTGTATGCATCCAACTTTTTTTTATTATTCCATTTCCAGCATTGTCAGCTGAGGCAGGAATGTAAAACCCAGGGAAATGAAGACCTCTGGGTTTTGGCAAACTACATGAAAGGCTTTGCTACATTGGTATGGAGTAACAAATCATACCACTGAAGAGTCTATTAATGGGCTCTTTTTCAGTGAAAGAGAACAAGTCCATAAGACAGTGATTAAAGAAATAAGGAAAAAGGACAAATATTATGGTCTCATCATGGTTCAAATTGGTCATGAAAAATGAACAAATAGTCTGTCTTTTTTCTTAAAAGGAAAGGAAAAAAAGGTACCCATAAAGGCAGGAGTATGAAAATGTTCCTTTCCAGGACCTCAGTTCATAAGAGCATGACTGCTGGGTATAAAAATCAAAACTGCAAGGAGCGTCATGGCACAAACAAGAAATTCCATCATCAGCCTCCTGGGACATCATTACACTGATGGAGGACAAAATCAAAATGGTCTGGATAGTTTGTTGCGTTGTACTCATGGCATCCATCCAACAGCTCCAGCATTACCCAGGATACAAATTAAAGGGGAGTGTCAAATATCTGATGATATCTTAAACCATCGTTTTGTGCAAAGGTCTGTAACTATACAAAGTAAAATGTACGTCACTTTATTCTTTTCAAATGTTGAATACTGTTGTACACATATATCAAGCATGCAGAGAGCCTTAAACCACATTTTAGCTAGCTCATCCATCACTACTTTTTTTTTTTTTATTGGGGGGTGGGGTTGGTTCGGTTGAAAAGAAGAAATAATACTTATGAAGGGCTTAAGTGAAAGCAAAATTATCTCCACGGCATATGCCCCTTGTTTGTAACAACAGAAGGAATAGAATATTTCTTCTGTATTAATACTGCTACTGTGACACAAATTCTATGTTCTGTAAATGCATTAACCACAGAAAGAGGGCTAAGGAGAATTTCCACCCTTTTTTGGATGGAGGAGGGGAAAGAGTTACAGCTCAAATCCTGTGTTCAGTTTTGGGCCACTTGCTGGAAGAAAAGAGGCGCTGGACCATCTCCAGAGAAGGGCAATGGAGCTGGGGAAGGGTCTGGAGCACAAGTCCTGTGAGGAGCAGCTGAGGGCTCTGGGGGTGTTCACTGGGGAAGAGGAGGGTCAGGGTTGGGGTGGTGTATGAAATGTGACTTTATCACACTCTTGCCCAAAAGGAGGCTGCAGGCACATGAGGGTCACTCTCTTCTCCCAAGTAACAAGTGATACAAGAGTAAGAAGAAATGGCATCAAGTTTCACGAGGGGAGGTTTAGATTATATACCAGGAAAATTTTCTGCACTGAAAGGGCTGTCAAGCATTGGAACAGGGTAGTGGGTGAGTCACCATCCACTCAGGTGGTATTTAAGGTGTGTAAATGTGGCACTTAGAGAGGGATTTGGTTTAGCTGAGGACTTCCAGCATTGGATTTAATCATCCTAAAGGTCTTTTACAACTTAATCTTCTATGATCATACTATGTATTTTCCAGGTTAGGTTTACTTTTCAGCAATTGGATGTAGACTATTAAATTGCTATTCTGTACATCATGTGTCCTGATTACCAAATGCTCTTATTGGACACATGCTTGGATTATAAATTTATAGGATTACAGATTACACTGGAAAATACAAGTGAGCAAACATGCATTTAAAACAATACAGGAATCATCTTCATCATTTATCTAATAAAAAAACCATTTCAGTTAATGTCCTCTTGCAATGTCCCTGCCAAACCATTTCCATCTGAAGCAAAATAATTGCATTGATCACCATGGCATCACTCTTATTCTCTAATGGACCTGGAAATAGCTCTGGTCCTCATCTACAGATGTGCTTACCCAAGCCTGCAGTAACTGTTTCAGAAACTCAAATCTGTTACTTCCCCAAAGCTGATTCTTTGTCAAAAGTTAATTCATGAAAGAGATTGCTGTGCTTTGATCAGGAAAAAAATAATACCCAGTAACTGAAATAATCCAGGATAAGAGATCAGAGTTAGAGATATTATTCCTTCTCTTCTGGGGATGAAAGAGTCCATGACAATACAAAACAAAGAAGCTGTATGGCTCTAACTTTCTTTATGTCTTGCCTCTTTCTCCTGATCATTTTGCCATCTAGTTATCTTTTAAATTCAAGATGCTGTAAATTCAAGATGATTTGAATTTATATATGCCCTCGAACAGAGTATTCCCAAGTGAAGGTCTGGGGTTTTGTGCACTTATTTTTTACATGGGAGTGTACAGATCTGACATTTTTTTAGCTTGCTGTGGGGGAACTGTGAGGGACACATCCTGTTGTGGGGCTGTTCCATTCAAAGACCAATTATATTGATGTGTGCATTGTGCAGGCTGTGTGCTTCATCAAGGAGATGTGATAGTTCTTTCTGCTCTTGCTGCAGTAATCCAAATAAAAGCATTCAGTCTAAAAATGTGTGTGAGGTGTGAAGATGCATGATATTGGGTTTCAGGAAGTAATACAACAGTGGTGGGATAAAATTTCTAATGTAACTGGGGAGTGTTGAAAATTAGAGAGTAAACTATTGTCAGTGTGCAGTAAATTACAAGAAATGTTCTAGCTACAGAGAAAACAAGGAACAAACTTTACTATCAAGTTCTGTGAATTTTCTTGGTCTCTGTGAATGTTCTTTGTCTCTGTGAATGTTCTTTGTCAAAACTCATGGTTTGAATTACCAGGCATGCCTTTTTTTATGGTGACCTTAGAGTCAGGATTGCTTTGATTTTTCACAGGTGTTGACATGAACAGATAATATTCCTTTCTGCCAGTAACTACAGGGAAGCTCTTAGCTCCTTGTATCAGGCTTCTCAAAAATCCCTTTGCCAAGTTATGCCATAGAAAAATGACACTGAATTTATTAAAAAAAAAAACAACCCACCTTTATTTTACTTTGGTAATCTTTACTCTTTCTTGAAAATTTATGCTAATTATTTTGCTTTTGTTGTTTCTGCATCATTCTGAATAGAGTATTTCTGTTCTCAGTTTTTTGGTGACCTTGCCCTTAGCCTGATTTCTATTTTGCCAGCTTGACACTGCAATGTTCTGAAGTAACTGGGGGCTACTGTCCAATCTCAAATCAATACTCTGGTGGAGGCAATAAAATTTACCACCGTTGCAGCACTTTTAGGAGTTTTTTTTTAAACAATGCTGAATTCAACTAGTAGCACTGTAAAGTTATTACATTTAAAAAATCCAAGGGAAATTGCTACAGAAATTGGTAGGAGAAAATCTGTAACTCATGGCAAGGTCTTTTTGTCATCCAAAGTATAGGATAATAGGATTTAAATTATCACTAGAGCACACCTAGATGCATTCACTTTAGCAGTTCATTTCACAGGGCTGGATAGGTGATCTTTGTATGGACACCAATTTTAAGTTGGTTTCCGTGTGAAAAACACAGTGCAGCAAAAGGGGCTGGGAGGCAACGACAGTCTGTAGCTCATCAAACATTTATGTTTTCCAAAACTGCAAAACCAGTGATTCACCCTACGGTGCATCAGGAAAGAGCTGAGGCTTGGCTTGTCACACCTTCCAGGCAGCAAGGGGATGCCGACAGTAATCAGCAGTCGGTGGGGAGCTTCTGAGCATGCCTGGTGGAGAGGCTTTTTGTTTTCAAAGCCCAGTTTCTATCTTGAGAGAAGGAGGGAGCTGAGTTGTGCTGCATCACTCTCCTTTGCAATCTGCTCTGGCACCACTCCCTGCGCTCTGTGTGAGGGAGTTCAGCCATCCTCCAGCACTGCCTTTGGAGAAGGGACAGGACTAATGGAGCCTGAGGACTCAAAGCACTACAGCAGATAAAAAAAGTGAAAATATCGACGAGTTTTTAGAAGGTGAAGAAATGGAATTTTGTAACAGATAGTATTTTGTTTTGTACAAGACTGATGCTGGAATGCAATACTAACCTGTTTTCATAATGAGGTATGCATTAGAAGTCTCAAGACCCCCCATTTTTCTGTCCAAATAAAATACATGGAAAAAAAAAACAACCAATGAAAAGGAAATCTTGAATGCTGCTGTTTGAGAAAAGCAATTTTCCTTACACACATCAAAGAGACTACTCTCTCTGTCTAGCAGAACTGATTGTTAGCTTTGCTTTATCATCACTGCTGAGCCTTCAATTGGATGGGGTCCTAGTGCTAAAAGCTTGAAACTTCGAGAGAAGGAGCACATTTGGCAGCAGTAGCTGATGGTATAGCACCTTTCAAGGCAACTTGCTTATAAGCAACGAAAGTGGAAATTTCTTCAGGGCCAGGTGGTACAGACTGTGCTGGTCTTCTGCAGTCACCTGGTTTTAAACCAGCTTTAAAGCTCACCACATCACCAAGGAGAGTATCACAGCAGGAAAACCTTTGTTTGTCTTCTTACTTTTCCCAACCCTTTTTCATAATATGTTTCATGGAAAACTTCATGGATAGCATTTTTCCTTAGGGTAACAATAGCAAATTAAAGTGGAGGGTTTTGTCTGTGCTCTCCAGTGTTACACATTATGGCAAATGTTTTGATAACAAAGAGAAGTCAGGTTGGGCTGGCAACAGTGGAGTTACAGGCTGCATTTCGTTTAAGCTGTCAGGGAAGCAAGAAGCAGCGTAGCTATTCATGACAGGTCTAAAGCTGGGAAAAGGAGAGTTATGATAGCTCCACTTATCTTGTCCAGCTCTGCTCTTGGAAACACAGTTCATAAGCCTCTGGTGATGGTGTTTCTATAAGGATGATGCCCTGTGCCATTTGCCCTTTCACTTTGCTGTCAGCAACTTCCATGAATGAAGTTTGCCCAAAGCTTTCTGTAAAGTGTTTTCTCTAAGATGGAGAGTTACATAGTCTTTAAATATACATTCAGACACCCTCCTTACTAATTGTTGCATGGAAATTTTCCAGGCTTATGATTTCCCAGACATCTTCTCTAAGTTTCTCTCTCCCACAATTGCTTTAAATGACAGGTTAATACTGTACACTCCATTCTGTGTACAGGCTCACAAACTATGCCTGCAGCACTTACCTATTTTTTTTTCAGCTCAGATGTTGATCAGCTATCCCAATTTTTTTTATTATTATTATTATTTCTTTTATGACTGATTCTATGGTGACAGGTGAGAAATCAAGTCGCATCTCCTGTCACCACATGGTCCCTCTGCTGTAATCTACCAGACCAAGGCTGTTAGAAGAGCAAGCCATTGTTAGACAGCACCTAAACTGGCCTACAGTAAGCCAGGTAATTGAAATTACCACTGCATGTTACAAATACCCTTTTGTGTTACAGAAAATGGCAAAGACTTGTGGAATTCGAGTTCTCTTTCCAGATGGGTTTAAAAGAGCATGGCACTGTCACGATCATGCTGCCTGAATTTTGTGTTAATATATTTTCGGATTTTGCATTCTAAAACGTTGCTTATGTGGTACAGAATGATGTTCCAGAGGCAACACTCAAGGCAAAACTGCTTAAAGGCCCCTCACTTACTAAAAACAGAAAATCAATTTTCCTCCAAACACCTCATTGGACAGTTAAGTTTAGATGAAACTCAGCAATAAAACCACTGAACAAGTGACAAAGTGTTCACGCTCTTCAGTTCAGTTACTGTCCTAGTTCCAGCTAGGACAGGGTTAATTTTTGCAGTAGCCAGGAGGGAACACGTGTGTTGATGCCTTGGGAAGGCTGACCCAAAACAGAGACTGGACAGAGCTAGAGAATAAAGTAGATATTTATTGAAAAGCCTCTATAATACACCTTGGGCAGGACAGGGCCTGACCAGAGCTACACCCAAGGTGGACCCAAAATGGTCACAAAATGGCTGACTGGTTACAAAGCCTTGCATTTTTATAAGTTTTGGTCCATTTGCATATTGGGGTTTAATTTTCCAATTACAGCTCCAGGTTGTGAGGTCCCATCCTCCTTGTTCCTCCCTTCAGCCCACCCTTGTTTGTGCTTTTGGGCCTGAAAGTTGTCCTTGGTCTTCATCAGGAAAAGGATTTGTTTTGTCTCCCTGCTTTGTGAAAAGCTGAGTGACACTTACTATGAGGCTCAGAACTGCACCCCTGGGCAGCACAGAAGGTGAAAAACATGAAAACTAAAACTTAATGCATCACTAGGACTTGGGGGTTATTCTAGACCACATCATTGCTGAGGGTGGGGAAAGGAACTCTCTTCTGAGGAGAAGGGGCTCTTTCCTGTGGAGGAAGCAGGGCAGAGGAGCAGTGGGGCAATGCTGGTTCCAAGCCAGAGGGAGAAGCTGAGTAGCATCAGTTAGGAGCTGGATGGAACAGCCAAGGTGGTGTGGCTGTGGGCAGGTCAAGCTCTGCAGTGACCATTTTGCAAGTGAATCACTCTCTCTTTTGTACAGTTTTATTATTGATATTTTTGCTGTCAGTGTTTGTTTTCTTATCTCACTGCCGTTTCCAGTAAAGTGTTCTTATATCAACCTTTACCTTTGTTGCCTCCAATCCTCCTCTCCATCCAATGCAGGAGACGGGGAGGAGGAAGAGGAGCAAGCAAGAAGCAACATGCTTTGGAGAGTCTCAGTGGAAGCACTAAACTGGGGAGTACCATTCTTAAATCATTACATGCACCAATGATGTTCAGTATCCTCTAAGAAACAAGGAGTTGTCATCAGCTGAGCAATCAAAACTACTTCAGCCTTCATGCAAAACTAGTAACTCTAAACTTTCCATACAGAACACAAAATGTAGCATGATAAATTTTAATTTTTTTTCAAGTAACTTTTTTTTTTTTGAGACATCTAATTTAGTGTCCTGAATGGTTCAGCATCCTCTCTTCCCCCTATAACAAGCAGAGGAAAAGGGATGCTACTGCACCATGCTTCTTACATAATAATTCCTAATTAGGAAGGAATTATTAGATGTATATAAAAAAAAATCCTTCCTAATTAGAAACCCAGAATTGGTGTCTTTCTTGGAGAACACGACTATTCCCAATATCCGTGGTGCATTTTCAAAGTTAACTTGTCATGGCTGTTGGGAAATCCTGATGTGTTTACTTTCTAATGTACATGTATGCAACATTAAGCAGCAATAAAAAAGGACCAATCACTGTGTTCTTAAGGCTTCAGTGAAGATAAGAAATGAAGTTATTGTGGTCCAGACTAGGGAAATATTATAAATTTTAATCTGGCAGTGTCTTGAATCTGCAAAACCACCACACAAGAATTATCATCCCAGTAAAACAACTGATTTTTTGCTGTGATTTCATCATGCCCCAGGTTAGTCCCAGTGTGAGCAAAGGCTTGGAAAGGTACACAAATAAATTTGAAAATGAAGACAATAATTGATCAAACTGGACATCAGAGGATGATGTATCCAGACTGAGGGTATCCCATTTTCCAGAAATGTAATGTTTTAAAATAATTTAAGTCATTCGCCTGAAAAAATATCGTTAAAAAAAAAGAAGACGAGAAGCTGCTCAGATAAATTTACACGTATTCACAGCTATGAAATGTTAAGCATATTTACAACATATGGCTCATGCACACCTTATTCCTTAGGCATATCCTATGCCTATACAAAGATGCTGCTTTTTTCTTCCCCTTCCTCCTGAAACCTGAAACACCTGCAGGCAGTCTGAGCTGATAACAACACCCACAGCTGCATTTGGGGCTCTGCCTGCTGACTAAAGGCCTGTTGTTAAGCCTTGGGCCATGTGTTCAGCTCCATCAGTCATTAAGGCAGAAGCAATATCCA
Organism: Sylvia atricapilla; assembly: GCF_009819655.1. NCBI lineage: Eukaryota > Metazoa > Chordata > Aves > Passeriformes > Sylviidae > Sylvia > Sylvia atricapilla. The sequence continues at coordinate 84,479,324 of NC_089174.1, read as the reverse complement.
CCCCTGGTCATTATCACTTAACTCAGTATCAGTTCAGTTACTCAGGAGAGGAAATCTTACCAGGGTGATTAGCGTGTGATAACTGCAGATCCGAGAGCCCATCGGATCATTCCCTAACACTATCCATGATAGGTGTAAAAATAATTCTTCCAGGTGGTTCAAAGCAGTTGGCTGTGTGCCCAACAACTCACTGAGGCATTGTGGGATTGCATAATAAACTACTACTTGTCACGTAGTATTTTAATTATTGTTATCAGCTTCCAGGATTTCAGTAAACTGGGCGTACTGCATAATGACTTTGTACTAAGCCAGAGGCATTGTATCACAAGTAAAAAGAGAGCTGTGCTGCTATATTTTACTGGATATACTATTATACCAACAGAGTAAACTTGTTACTCTCTCAGGAAAACATAAAAACCCCTGAGTTTAAGGTAGACTTTTCTTTAGCATGCCTGCTTCTTAAATACTGTGTGAATGATAAATTTTCAATATGATAAACGAGTTTTCTTAATATTATCACATCCTGCTTAGAATTTATCTGGATAGAAAATTAGCTGACCCCGTAGGTTAGGAGACTGCAAAAGAGATCATCCTCTCATGTTACATAATTTCACCTTCACTCCCTTGCATATGGACATCTCCCTGCTTTTTCAATCAATGACAGGAAGAGCATAAATGCATCAGGTAAAAAACCCTCAAACAACTGAGTAACTTAAAACTGAGTATCAACTGAGTATCCTTAAAATCAAGATATACATGTAGGAAATTGAGCAGAAGAAAATTAATGTAAACAAAAATCCAGAGAAGAAATGAGAAGAAATACTTCTTACTTTGCTGTACTTGAAAATTATATATCCACCTTTTCAAACAGCTTTCCAAAGCCAGAAAATCTGTGGTTTATAAATGATAATACAGAAGAACAATGAAGGCCAAATATATAATTTAATATAAATAAATCTTTGTGACAAAGGTAAAATACATGGTTTCCCTTGGCATGTGGGTTCCTTTCACTCTTTGAGAATTATTCAAGCTTACACTGCACACTAAAATAATATTTTATTAATTTTTACTGCCAATAACAGCAGAGGACAAATTCAGTTATTGGAAGATCAGGTGGTTTTATTCATTTATCATAAAGACAACTGTTAATTACTCATTGCAAAATATCACTATAGATTCATCAACCCAAAATAGCCCAGGTTGGGTTTCAGTATTTATTAGATTCCAGTGTATGTTTACCTCCCCATGCTCAGGAAAAAAAAAAAGGCAACAAACCAACCAAAACAAAGAAATCCTGAAAAACACAACCAATGAACCAACCAACAACAAAAAACCCAAGCAAAACAGAACAAAAGCCCTAGGAAAAACTTGTAAATGGGCATTTATGCTGAAGACACTGAAAGACAATTCTCCTGGAAGGAAAATGGAAAATGTTAGTGGCTACCCTGGTCAGACATCAAGGCAGCAGCGATTTGGAGATCTGTTAGACACCTGTCATTAGTCCCTCTGCATTGCTGCTGTAATAGTGGATGTACAGCCAGGCCACCAATGGCACAAGGCAGAGATGAAGGGAGGCAGGGGTCTGCAAGCAATTCTGAGAAATTTATCCCCAGAAATGTGCAATTCATGAAGATCACAGTGCACTCAGTCCAGAAGTGCTTACTCACAAGAGCATTCCCATTAGGATTTGGCCTTGGACCCAGAGAATGTTGGCACTGCTTGAGGAGAAGCTGATGGGCAGCACACTGCACAGCAATTCAAGACCCGTGCCCTTGTTTTGGACAACCACTTCTGCTGGTTACAGCAGGGACTTCTGTGTCCTTTGCAGGTGCATGAGAATCTTTGGGTGCTCTCACAGTGCTGGCTCCATCTGCTCTGCTCCATGGGAAACACAGACAACCACAACTGCAAGAAACCACTCTATTTGCTGGAGGGGATGCCAGAGCATACCTTGACTTACCCTCTGTGCCACGCCCTGGGTCTTGCAGGCCTGAAGAGGAACAGTGCCAGAACCAACATTCTTCCTCGTCCTCCCCAAACGATGAATTCCTACAATGTTACTTGCAAGAAGAATGCACAAGAAAAGAAGTGATTATATTTAATGTTTGTTTCAATATCAACTGTATCTGTTCAAGACTCTTCCTACATCATCTGGTTCTTTGTTTTTTTCCAACTTCATTTGACAATATTAGGGCCCTCTTGCTAGTCACCTCTTTGTTCTGACTCTACTTTTCCTCCAGTGCTGACAGCCTGACAGGAGGTACTAATATGTGTTTTAACATTAGGTTGCACAGCATCTGGGGCATCTTTTCCAACCAAAATAAACACAACTCTTCCTTAATTTCATGTTGTTCTTATTCTGAAACCTTTTCTCCTAAAATATTTCACAGCCTTGATATTTACCCCTTTTATGTGCTGGATGCAAGCAGAACATGGGCTTTGCCTGCCAACAATTCCATTTGGAGCCAGACTGCCAGGCTAGCCTCCTAACTAGCAAAGCCAATGGCAAAAAAATCTTACCATCAACCCTGATCATCACTGAAAAAAACCCAAAAAAACATGGGCATAAAACCAAAACCTAGACTTCAGAAAATATTAGGAAGAAGAAAATAACTTCCTGTCCATTTTATTATAACTTCATCAATGTTCTTTGCACTTCACCTTTGTCAGGTTTCACCCCAGCTGGCAACAAAGCCTCACACACCTGCTCAACCACTCCCTCGCTAGCATGATGGGGAAGAGAACTAGAAGGGTAAAGGCAAGAAAACTCGTGCATTGGGATAAAGACAATTTAATAGGTAAAGCAAAAGCTTTACCTATTACCTATTTCATGAACAAGCACACCAAACCAAGAAATTAATTCACTGCTTTCCATGGTCGTGCTGTCTTCAAGAAAAGCAGGGCTCCATTATGCATAACAGTGACTTGGGAAGACAAAATGTCATGATTTTGAACATTTTGCTTTCATCTTCCCTCAGCTTTATATCCTGAGCATGATGCCATATGGCCTGGGATATCCCTGTGGTCAGCTAGGGTTAGATATTCCAGCTGTGCCCCCTCCCAGCTCCTTGTACACCCCAGCCCCCTCACTGGTGGGGCCATGTGAGGAGCAGAAAAGGTTTTGGCAGGAAGCACTGTTCAACAACAATGAAAATATCTCTACATTTTCAACACTGCAGCACAAATCCAAAACACAGGCCCATAGGAGCCACTGTGAAAGAAAAATTAACTCTACTCCTGCCAAAACCAGCATACTCTCCCAATCTTTTCTTCCATTATTTCCTCTTCTTAGTATTTTGCAGCATAAGGTGGCTTTAGCAGTTTTCTTCTAGATGGAGATTTACTGGTCTTTCCACCACAGCTTTTATTTAGTTTTCTATAAAAGTGGCCATGGACAGCTGCTTTATGCTCTCTACTGAGTATGTTGCTATTAAATCAGATTGAGATATTAACTGAACCCAAGGAAAATGACGTGATGAAACTGCAAGACTGAGCCTATAGCCTGAGATGTCAAAAAAGAAAGAGATAATCCTCTTAATCCATTAACTCCTCTGGAAATAAGCAAATATTCTCATTGAATGAATCATCTATAATGACTGAAATGCTGCTAAAAATACAATGTATAAATGCAGGAATATAGCAATGAACAATTTTATGACCCATGGGTCATAGGGATTTGTTTAAGTGCTTTCTCTCAGTGATGACAAAATCTACTGTGACTGAACCTACTCAACCCAAATCCTCCAAAGAAAACATACAGAGCTTGTGGTAAGGACATCCAGATAAATAAAACTGTTCCCTCAATTTATTAGTAAATGTGTTTCCTATTACAGAGTTGACACATTGTGTTTTGTGGAACTGGGCTTTTCTCAGGGAAATATGAAAAAACAGTTCTGACCATGTATTGCCAAAATACAGTGCCTTTGTATTACTCAAAAACAGAGATTATGTTCTATCTATGCAATTTATACCCATGACTTTGCTTGGAAAGGATATATTCATTCATGCCTTTTCACAAAACTGAGTGCAATGGCACTTTGTTTTATCCCAGGAAGAGCAACATTTCTGTGCTGCTGTGGAAGAAGTGCATGTAAAAAGCAGTACTTCCAGTATTACTGGGAGGAGAAAGGTTTTTCTTGTATCATTTTTATGATATACACAAGTGTATACCATTGTTCCACGTAATGACAATATAATAGCTGCTATCTCAAAAGTATGCCTGCAGGGTGACTGCAGTAAAATAAGTCAAGCCTTGCCTTCCTTGAGCTTTGAAGAACACTGTACCCTTTCAAATTTGGAATTCAAAATGGCTTTGGAAACACCGTAAGGAAAAGTTTGGAAAAACCCCCACGGTTAAAGAAGTTCAAGCTATCTTAGGGAAAACTGAATGGAATATTTAATAGAATGATAGGATAAACATAACTTGGAAAGAATCTACAAGAATCACTGAATCCAACTCCTGACCTGCACAGGACAACCCCAAAAACCAGATTACAAATATTTGGAAAAGAACATTTGAAAAAATGCTTCTTTTCTGTATTTTGTAATGTACTTGGTCATGGATCTATATTCTTGCATTGGAAATCATACCTTTCAGCAATGGCTCTAACACTTGCTCTACTGCCTTTGCAAATAATGAGAAAGAACAAAATTTCTCTGTATTTCAGAAATATACCACCACTCTACAGTTACCCAAAGAGGTTATAATGCAACTTCTGGCAAAACAGTTGCCTTATAACCTGACAAAAAATCAGGACAAGTATTAGGAGGAAATAATGTCAGACCCTGTCTATCCCATAGCATGGTTCCAGCTCCACAGGGACTCTTGGGGCATTGCCATGGCAGGACTAAAAGGCACACCCTCAGGCACAAAGCAAACACTGATGGTGGGCCCTTACATCAGAATGACCCTTATATACCCCCTGACCAGAATCAGGGGCCCTTTAGCAAAATGCTCAGCTTACTGAGCTCTCTGGGCACCCTCCTGCATGCCCTCCACTCAGGCCTTTCAGTTAATTCTGCAGTGCAACTCTTAGTCAGCACATCCCAACCTACTGCAAAATACCAATGGCGAGGAATGACTTTTTTAATTTAAAGAGCACCCTTAAATCATCTTTACTTTGTGTCAGCCTATTAGAGTACATCAGGCAGACAAATGAATAAAAATAGAAAAGAAAGGAAAACAAACAAACAAAATCCAAAAATGATGCTGCAAAATCGTACAAATAGTAACGTTGCTGTTAAGGCAAAATAATAAAGTGCACAAAAGGGGAAAGGAACCAGATGGTCAAACATGTAGGTGGTCTGAGTGAACAACACTGGAATTTGTTTTGAGACACATATAAAATTAAGTTAACCATTTCTGCCATTTATGCTGTTCAAGTATCAGGTTCCATTGAAAAAGTATGAGGCTTTGTGGTAGCTGAAACACTTTAAGGATGGGATGATTGTAACAGTAAGATTAAAGGCTACATCAGTAGAATTGCTAAACACTCTTTAGGCAGTATCAGAGTCACAAACTATTCTTTTAGGAATAGGACTCATTGTAACAGAGAGCTAGAATGAAAGGTTGCATCAAGATCCCTGCAGGCACAAAAGGTCCTGGGCAAGGGTGCAAAATGATGCACTACTCTGGGTGCAGCTATGCAATACATGAAATTGGTACAGCCTTGGAGAGCTGTGATCCCTCCAGTGTAAGGACCAGGGTCTGTGGGACCTTTCCAGCAGGAAGGTGGAGCAGCTCCCCAGATTAGGTGTTCAGAAGTCGTCAGTGCACTGTGTGAAATGATGCTTGTCTATATTTCTTGCTTCCTATTCTCTGTGCAGTAGCGATTTATCATTTCTATTGTAATGTGCTTGAGTGAACAGGACCCTAGGACAAAAAAATAATAATAAGCAATTCTAAATCCTACAGAGCAAGCAGAGCTAGCAGCTAACCTCTGAAAAGTGTTGTAATGCATGTCTTAAGACTACATGAAAATATTCAGTAAAATATCTACCTGCTGTTTGGTTCCCAGAGGCAACTTCAGACAATTCAACCCGGAGAGAAAACAACTCAGAAAGCAACAACAACAATAAAACCCAACCAAAAACCCCAAACAAAACAAAACAAAAAACCCACAAAAAACCCGAACAAAACCAAACAAACCCAAACAAACCAAAAAACCCACAAAAACCCCAACGAACCCAAACCCCCCCCAAAAAAACCCCACAAAAAAAAAAAAAACCAACTCCAAAAAACCAAACCAACACCAAAAAAACCAACTCACACTTTTCTTTAGAGCACCTCCACCTGCCTTTGCACCTGAGTATCTCGGATGGAGCAGCACATGGCCAGTGGCCCATTGACATTTTTCTCTTTTGTGCCTATGGCAAGTTAAGGGACTACCAGCTCAGCTGATGGTCCTCCAGCATGGCCAGGCTGTGCTGCCAGGGCAGGCAGGTTTGGGGCAGCCTGTGACCAGGCTGAACATGGGTTTTTGGCTGCCAATAGCCCAGTGCAGGACCTCTCAGCTTGCAGCTGCTCCCAAACTAGGCAGATGATAGTGTACAAATAGACATTCTAAACCCATGGCTTGATTTGTCTCCCCTCCCAACTCAAGACTGAGCTCTAAAACTGGCTTGAAAGGGAGCACATGTGGACTATAGGGTTCCTTCAGGTTGGTGTAATAGGGGACAAAATGTATTTCACTCCTAGCACCAAATAAAATTCTGTAACTTGCAGTCGTTTAACAAGAATTAAAACCCTGACAAACTCATCTCCAGAAACTCTCCCACGTCAACAGACCATTCTCTCTCGTGTTCAGAAGGGTTGACTACTGAGCCCTGAGCTCAAAGGATGCTCAAAACTACTGCTTGATGCCAACCAGTTTGTCTTGCCATTGTTTTTGCAGCTGATGATGTTTTAATTATCTATCCAGCTTTGTGGTACAACGCGTACCATTGACTTAAATGTTTTTATTATCATTTATTGCTGAATTTTAAGTATTGTGCTAATTTCTATACATGATCTAATTACTTTAAACTGCTGTATTTTCCCTCCAACAGTGGAGAAGCAAGCATTTTATTTTCAAGAAAAGCTGCATGTTCTTTTCATACCAAATGTCAAGATAAAATTATGCAAATTAATTATTTTTGAATTTGTCTTTTTAATAGTCCAGTGGAAAATCTTTTTCTTTTCATTTAATTCTCATTGCAGTTAAATAAAGTACTGTTTTCTTTTTTTTACTTTAATTTTTTTCCATAAAGAAAATGAGGGAAATTACTCTGATAAAAGATAATTATTTTTTCCACTGGGAACTAAGGCAAAATGTTACTTGGTGTTATTTTTCTCTCACTTCAAGACAGAGAGCTAAAAGTGAGAGAAGATGTTATTTTTAAAAGCAACAGTGTTGCCTTCTTCACTTTTTTTTTTCTTCATATTTGACTTCTCATTTTCTGTGGAGAAAGTGGAAGGAATGGGAAACAGATGAAACAGCAGTTGAAATGGTTATTTCACCAAAAGCAAATAAAAGCTTTCCTTTGCAGTTTAAAGAGCAATCATTAAAACTGCAGTAATGTATTTAAAATCCCTGAAACAAATGCTGGTCAAGCAATTTTTATTTTCCATGTAGTTAAATATAAAGACTATCATCCTAAAATGTAAAGTATTTCCTGAGAGTCCAAGTCTCTATCTGGTCATGCAGGTACAGCTCTCTCTGGTGACCCCTGGGTATTGCCACATCACTGCTGCAGGAAGAGCTCCTCTGGCAGCTTCAGGATGCTAGAAATGAAGATGCCTCCCTGCCTAAAAAGTGGGGGAAGGCAGGAGGAGCTCTCTTCATGAGCCACACATCCAGGTGTTGGTAGGGAAGGCTCATGCCTAATTACACCATGGCCAGCAGCTGCAGGGGGACATTTTTGCTCTAGTGGGGTCAGGGTGATGTGTTGGCTGTCCCTCTGCACCTGTGCTGCTGCTGCATGCTCTGCTGAGCTGTCCCAAAGGAACAATGCAGGGAGGAGACTCTGAGAGGTAAAGGCTGGACCACATGGGGATGGCAGACCATCTGATTGCAGGAAATGGGGGTGGAGTAGGGGTATTGAAAATGATGGTCACACTGAGAAGGTATCAGGTGAGGTACAAAATCATATACGTACTATCTGCTATTATATTGATAATTATACTATTAATATAATAGTATATTGTAAATTTAGTATTGGTTGCATATTCTTGACTTCATCTTGCATCAGCAGTAGCCCACAATGGTGGTGTTTTACATCCATGGAGATTTTCAAACCCCACTGAACACAGCTCTCAGAAACCTACTCTAGGTGGCTCTGCTTGAGCAGGGGAACGAGACAAAAATACTTTCAAAGGCCCCTTCCAACCAGCCATTCTGTGAATCCGTCACCTCATGTCTAGGCTAGCAGATCTCCATCTCTAGGAGTCAGGCCTTCCTGCTTATCCTTAAGAAATCCTACCCACCTACCCCCTCATGACACATTGTCCAGTTCTCAGATGGGCATTTCTCTCAATGAAGAGAGCCTTCTGAGACATTTCAGTTTCAGTAGAGTTCTTAAATTCAAAAAGTCACAGCATATCCTGATTTGCAAGGGATCCATGAGAATCACTGAAGTCCAACTCCTGGCCCTGCCCAGGACACCCCAAGAATCACACCATGTGTCTGAGAGCAGTGTCCAAACACTTCTTGAACTCTGTCAGGCTTGGTGCTGTGACCTGTTCCCTGGGGGGCCTCTTCTAGTGCCCAGCCACCCTCTGGGTGAAGAACCTTTTCCTGATACCCAAGCTAAACCTCCCCTAACACAAATTCAGTCCCTTCCCTCGGGTCCTGTCACTGTGACCACAGAGCAGAGATCAGTGCCTGCCCCTGCTCTGCCCCTCACAAGGAAGTGTGACTGCACTGAGCTCTCCCCTCAGTGTCCTCCAGGCTGAACAGACCAAGTGACCTCAGCTGCTCCTCATAAGGTCCCCTCAAGGCCCTTCACCATCCCTGTGGCCTCCTTTGGACACTCCCCAGTAGTTTTATATCTCTCTGTCATTGTGGCCCCCAGAGCTGCCCCCAGCACTGGAGGTGAGGCTGCCCCAGGGCAGAGCAGAGCAGGACAATCCCCTCCCTTGCCCAGCAGATGCTGTCCCTGATGTCCCCAGGACATGGGTGGCCCTCCTGGCTGCCAGGGCACTGTTGGCTCAAATGTAACCCCAGGTCCCTCTCCACAGTGCTGCTCTCTTGTTCCTCAGCCTATATGTCAAACAATCCACATGGATATGTATTTCTTTTATGCCAGGGATGACACTTGACCTAAGACAATGGACCAGCCTAAAGACTTGTACATCGCTGAAATTTCATTTAAAATTAGAAGTTTGGACTTGAATGAAACTTGAATATTAGCAGATAACAAATGGCATTTAAAAAATACAACATCTAAAAAGTAAAGCTCTGGATGCAGTATTTGACCATAGTCAACTGTGGGACCCTAATTTTGTATTGAACATAATAAAACAACAAAATCCAACCAAAACAATCAAAAGCCAGACAGGTGCAGGTCTCAATTGCTGTCTCTTTGAAACAGTAAAATATATTCCACAGTCCATGAATGTTTGTGTTTTTTTCTACTGAAGGGGCATATCTATGTCATTTAGCTGAAGGTAGGCAGGTATTACCACTCTCAAATAGTATGGGCCACAGAACTCTAAGTCAGCTTTAAGCAGCAGCTTTATCTCCACATTTCACTCAGCAGCAGACCTGATGCTCCATATTGTAGAATATAGATTAGTTTCCAGATAAAAAAAAATGATGACAAGCAAATTTACCTGACTGTGATAGTGACAGGGCCAGTCACAGTGTCAACAGTGGCTGTGGAGCTGGGACCCTGCAGCTTCCTCAGAGATATGATCAGGAGGATAAAGCACCTTTCTTGTCTTCCTTCCATCTCGGATGATGCAGCATACACTTGTGAATGAACAAGACCGGAGGTTGGTATCCTTTGAGGAGTTTAGTACAAGACTGATTTTTTCCAAAGACAACCTCTTGTCCTTGGGGTTTTAATGTGTGACACATCACCCATCACAAAATAGTTTGACCGTAACAGTTCATCTTTTACCATCCCGTGTTCTAACTGCATGTAATTTTACAGTGCAATATAAAAGAGCCTTTGAGCAGGCTATTTCAAATGTAACTGTATTACCTACCTGCATGTAAGCATGATAAAATGCACTCTTTTCAGCTCTTACTTTTCAAATTCACAGGCATCTTTCCAGCTATGGATGTTTCCACTTCTCCTTAAAATAAGAAAGTGCTTAAAAGCACAAACAGCGACTTTTGAGTACTGGTGTGCATTTCTCTGACTATCACATTTAACCTGCTGTGTTTGTGAGGCAAGTAATTGTCTCACCTTTACATCCAGGAACTCGTATCTGTCTGTTCTGCAAGTAGTTGGAAAGTCCTCTTGGAAAGCCTCTTCCGTGCTTTAGAGTCTAGCTGGTCTTGTTGGTGATGGAAACAACAGCATTTCCCAAAACTACAGATGGCAGTGATGGAAGCCTGAAGCTGGCTTTGTCCAGTGGGCACCACTTTGCAAGTCTTGAAAGTATCTATAATTATAATAAATTAGTAGGAAGGGGGTCATAGAAAAAAAAGCCACAGGGGATGGACATTACTTCTAAGTAGGCATCTACACCATCCCACAGAAACTGACAGGATTAGCAAGGAAACAGCAAAGTCAGAGTGGGGCCCAAGTGAACAGGGGTATCCAAAAGGCAACACAATGCATCTCTGAATACCTTGCAAACCTTCAAACTGCTGCTAGTTCTTCTGAGTCTGTGTGAGTGTATTTGTTCTACCAGCAGTGTCAGCTCCAGTGAAGAATGAGCTCTGCTGCTCTTCACCACTGTGTCATCTCAGCCACCTGACACGCCTGTGAAAACACGTGTCAGCGCTCTACAACCTCCAGAAAGTTCAGAGAAAGTCTGCTTTGGGTGCACCACCCAGACGCACCACAAACAATTCTCTGAGCACTGTATTTATGCAGTAAATACATATAAAATATCATATCAAACCCACTAGGTGCTATAGAGAGATACCTCTTAAAACAATCCTGTTCTAAACTTTGTTGGTTGAAAATGCAGCCTTTTTTGTAGACAAAAAAAAAACTTCTAGCAGTGACAACCTGAAACGCATGTGAATTAGTCCACTGTGCCCTGGAACAAAATACAAAGAAGACAAGGCTGATGTACGGGTTCATCCAGGCAAGCACTCTGTTCCTGAGCATTTTCCCAGCACTGTAAGAAGCAGAGGAAGTGTCTTCTCCATCAGGGACAAGAAGTTATCTTAAAAAACAAGCTATAAAAGTTTATATCCTTTCCTATATCACAGTGAAATTTATCCGACATCACTTGAGCCATATAAACAATAGGCTTAGTACAAACGAGTGGCTTGTTTATGTCAGTAAGGTCAGAGGAACATCTCAGATTTAAGTTCTCTATCCCACATCAGGAGAGAGTAACACACTTTTGAGAGGTAGTTATCACTAAGCATTGGTAGATACCAAGATCTATGTACTAATACAAGTAGATACTGTCTGTGAGAAATGAAACCTTTGGTTCTGTCATTGTGTAACTTTTCTGCTTTCATTGCTCCCTGGAGTTGCTTGAGCCTGGTTAACACTACTTACCAAAGCCCTTTGAACTTCTGCAACTTTGAGCAAGCTAAGAATACACGTTTCAGCACGTCATCCAAAACCAGTGTTCTGCCCATATCCATGGGCACTGAATTATGTGCAGAAAGGCTATGTGTGAAGTATTATATTAAATGGACTGCTTTAAAATTAAAAAAAAAAAACTTAGCAAGAACATTCAGATTGCTGGGTGAGGGTGTGTGTTTCAAGCATGACTCAAATTTTGCTGCAGTGCTACAGCAAGATGCAGGAGAGGAGAACCGGCTTTGGGCAGCGGCACTGCTTTTTCAAGCGCGTCTGGAGCGCTGGAGTGGCGATGCCGGCTTTCCCACAGGAGCTCCCCGGCTCTGCGAGGCCATCACCTGCGGCTCCGCATCGCCCTGTTTCCAGGCTGGGACCCGGGACGGGCCTCGGGGCGCCGGTCACCGGCCGCGGCGCCGCCCGAACGGGCGCGGCGAGCGAGGGTCGGGCGGGTCTCGGGCAGCGGGGACCCTCGGCCGGGCCGGGAGCCGGGCACGGGGCGAAGCCCTCGGCGTCCCCTCGGGGCGTTGTTCGCCCCCCGCGTCCTTCCTGCTTCCGGGGGCCGCCGCGGGGAGGATTTGCCGCAGATGACATCAGCTGTGGATGCTGGAAAGGCGGCGGCGGCGCGGAGGATGCGCCGGCTCCCCCCCTTCCTCCTCCTCCTCCTCACCAGGTCCCTGCCCTGCACCGTCTCCGTATAAAAGCGCCGCCGCCTCTCCACCCGCCCTCACTCCCTCCTTGCCGCCTGCGGAGCCGCCGCCGAGCGCTCAGCGCCCCGGAGCCCGCGGGGCGGAGGCGATGGCCACCGTCGTGGTGGAAGTGGACTCGGAGCCCTCCTGCAGCATCCCCAACCCCACCTCTACCTCGCCCAGCCTCTCGCACCGCTTCCTAGACAGCAAGTTTTACCTGCTGGTGGTCATCGGCGAGCTGGTGACCGAGGAGCACCTGCGGCGGGCCATCGCCAACATCGAGCGAGGTGAGGCGGCGGGAGCCGGGGCGCCTCAGGCAGCGCCGCGACACCCCCCGCCGGCGCCCTGCCTGTCCCCGGGGATCGCGCCCGCGGCACCCATCCCGCCGAGCCGCGGGGCTCAGGGCTCTTTATTCCCCGGGAGGGATGCCGCCGCAGTCGCCCAGGCACTCGGTCCCCCCGGGCGGCGCGGAGCGGGGCTGCGGGAGGCGCGGCGAGCCCCGTGCCCGCCATGGCGGGGCGGAGGGGCCGGGCCGGGAGCGCCGCCGAGCCCGTCTGCCCGGAGACACCGGCGGGTGGGCGTGGCACGGTCCGCACTGCGGTCCCGATGGCAGCCCGGGGCGGACAAAGGGCGGCCGGGGATGCGGTGCCTGGGCTGGGCTGCGGCTGCGGGGCGGCGGTGCCCCCCGTCCCCACAGCGCTGCGCCCCGTCCCCACAGCGCTGCGCCCAGCCCGAGGGGTTCGGGGCGTTTTCCCTCCGGGCTGCGCGGGCGGGAGCGCGGCCGCGCCTTTGTGTCTAACTTTGGGCGATGGGACTTGTGTGGGCAATTTTTTCAGGACTGGAGTTCTATATAGGCGTATAGATATTGCAATAAAGAAAACCCGTATGAGTAACGAGGCTGTTAACCCGAGGGCTCAGCATCGTTATTGTCCGACTGCGGGCTGCTCTGACTCGGCGTTTATTTGTCCTTTTCTTAAAGACGGCGATGCAGGGTGGTATCGCAAATGAAATGACAGTTTTATAAGTTTTCGTTGTGGTTTCTGATACAATAGATTGCAGTGTATATGCGGAGAGGGGGGAAAAAAACCCCAACAAGCTGTTGCGGTATTAGTGGAATAAAGCACAAAGAAAATTATTGCCGGACGTTACAGTTAGTTAAACTCAGTTGATACCTGATTTTAATAATGTGTAATATTTTTGTTCTGGGCTGGTGAAAACAAAGATTTCAGGAACTGCCATTGTTAAGAGTGGAGAAGAGATCTCGGAACGGGGAATTGGTAGCAGCCTTGTCATGTAGGTGTGGTTCAGCAGTCCAGCTAGGACTTCATCTGTCTCTATTGTTGCTTTCTCAACCATTGTTGCTTCAGTTGATTATTTCTCTGAGTTCTTTTTCATTACTGTTTGAGGTTAAAGGCATCCTCATCTCAGCTAACTGGTTTCATCATAACCTGTTCATCTTTATTGCTACCATTGTCTCTTGGGGAGAGCTACTGAGGCAGGTGCTTTGTCATTCAGAGCTTCTTCAGCATTGCACTTCCTTAACCCTATTTGATTTTCAGTTGTGTTAGAAGAGAACTCCCTGCGTTTTAATGAAATTGTCAAAGATTATAAAGTAAATTGGTAAAATTTCGTCCCTCAAGACAGCTAATACCATTCATCAGAAGAAATGCTCTTCAGTCTCTTCTTGAATCTCCTATTGTACAGTTGCTGCTGCATAGCTCAGTTGCTGCTATCTCCTGCCACTAAGCATAACACCCATTTACAGGTTTAGGTGTTCAGACAGAATGTTTTGGCCTTTTAATTCATCATTTTGGATTAGAAGGTACCTTCTGCTGGTAGTATCAGACTATCTGATTGACATTTTTGCCTGCTAAGAAAACTCCATGGTGAAATTTTAAGGTGCATTGTTCTGGATGAATACAGTGGGAGTCTGACTGCTCTATCTGCATGAGGCAATTATGGGTTCAGGTAATATTTTTCTCTTGGGAAAGTCTGCTGTAGTCTGGAAAAAAAAAACCACTTCTTGCTGCCTTTATTCTCAGTAGGGTTTTAGATGCATTTTGGTTCTTGATAACTCTGCCTCACTGTCTTCTCTGGTACATCTCCTGAGTCCCATCACTGAAAACTGTGGATTCATGCGCCAAACTGCAGAGCAACGTGTCAAAGAAAACATCTGCTGATAGCACATCAGTGGCGTGATGCTACGCAACCTGGTGGAATGCAGAGTCATTTCTTAATATATCGTGGGGAGGGAATGGTGTGGCAAGACGCATTTTCAGTAATTACATTTTTGGATATGACTTGGCTAAGGGGGCAATCCTCCCAACCCACCGTCCACCAAGAGAGAAGAGGGGACTGAAGAGGAAGCTTCAAGATTTTTCCACTCGTTTAGCAGATGCTTCTGGGTGTGCCCTGCCTGCTGTCTGATTAGTCCTGTATCTAATGGCATTGCACTCCTAAGACTGCAGGAAGAAAGAAATATCCCCAGTTCAGCCATGTTTACAGCAGTTTACATCCACATTGCTGATCCATCATTGGATTGACCTTGGATTTTATTTCCACATTTACCTTTGTTCCACCCAAAACCTGATCTAGTGATATCATTCATTTAATACATTTTGCTACTCTATAATACACATGCATTATTTTTGCATCCAAATTGCTGAATCATGCAGTTGCAAATTTTGGATAGTCTACCCAAATTCCACCTTCAGCTTCCAGGACTGCTGTGTGCATAGGGCATGCAAGCTTTTTTCTCCTTGGCTTTTTTTTTTTTTTTCCTCTATTTATTTTGTATTGAGTTCTGTATTTTGAACATTGCCTGGCTCAACCAGGCAATGGTTGAGCAATCTTGACTACATCTAATCAGAATCTTATCCCTACAGCAAATTAGGATTTCATCTAAAGCATCTAGGGGTGGTGGACAAGCCCTACATTAGCAGCGTTGGTGAATCATTATCCATGTTTTTAACTCACCTCCAGAAAGTCTTGTATTTTCTGTGCCCAAACTTGGTGTCATAGGCCAGGGAGCTGTTAATCTTCAAGCTTCTTGAAGTTCAGCACTCATTCATTCAATGTCCTTCAGCTTTATGATAAATGTCAGTTTAATAATTACTGTTTTCATATGTGCTCTATGTGTATGGTATTGCATGATCTTGGTGCCCTTGCTCTCAAATATTCCAACACCTGGAAGATATTAAAGCCTGTTTAGATGTATTTGCCTGCCAAAACTTGTCCCAAAAATGTACCATATGGCCAAGAGCTCTCTGGGAAGACAAAGTAAGGAGACTTGCAGAAGAGTCTTGCTGCTTATCCTTCTGAACAATGATGCGTCAGTCAGGAAGTGGAGGTGGCTGGTTATAGCTCAGTTATTTTTCTCAAGTGGTTATGGAACACTTATTCTGTATTTTCAAATTTTTCTAGAGATTCAAATGGCAGCTGCCTTAACTGTTGGTAGCTGGTTACAGGAAGCTTGCTACTACCTTTGGATGCTGACAAGGAAGAGCCCTGGATGCATTGTTCTTGTAGAGGCTTCAGGCTTTTGAAATGCAGTTGTTCATATTTGCATGGAGAACCTCCTCAGAGCTGCAGTGGGAGAACAGGCACTGCAGATCTGGTTTCTCTGCTGTTCCCTTTTTTCTCCTCATGCTTCATCCCTGCAACATGGCTTCTGCCAGTCTAAGTTCTGCCATTTCTGCTGCCTTGAAACAGAAAATACATACAGTATGGGAAGTGGCATTGACAGTAACATCCACCACCTGAAATCCTGACAGAGTAACCAGCAGTGTTAATTCTAGACTCATTCTGAGGGGTTGGACACACACCGCTTGAGGTATCTTGTTGTCAAACCCCAAAGTGATCTAACCAAATAATTCCATGCAAAGGCATGGTCCTGTGGGGTGGGGCTACCAGACACTTCCTCACCAGCAATCCGTTTTATGTTTGCCAGTTCATTTGTGTAGATGTAATGATGGCTTTTTAGGACCAAAAAAATGAGTGCAGTTTTGGTTTTCAAAATTGCAGCAGTGCCTGGACTTACTTGTAGTGTCACTGCCTGCTCATTATTTCAAAAGTAGACGATTTTTCAGAACAATTTCAAAACAAAATTGTAGAAAAATCTGAAGTATGTTCTGTTTTTTCCCCAAATTATTCATCTAAATCTTATGGAAGAAAACTAGAAACTTGTCTTTTGGCTGCAATGACCTTTTTTTTCTCTTTTTTTCCTGGTCGAATTTCAGTCCTTAAAAATCTCCTTTGGAATAATGTATTTTTTGGTCATATAAGTGTTAAGTGTCTCACTTCTTAAGTAGCTGGGGGAAAACCAGCAGGGAACAGAGATGTGTGTTCAGTTTTAAAAGAAAAAAAGATCAAGCACAGCATTTTCAAATCTCAAAACTAGGGTTCTGACACTTCATAAATAAAAGATCACTTAAATTTTAATTTAAAATATGGTATGCTTCAAAGATACTGAATGAAGAAGTCAGCAATTTAATACTTTGTATTTAAATATTAATTAGCAACATGCTAGGTGATGTTGCCTTTTTCTTCTCAAAAGGGCAACATGATTGAAGTGTCCTCTGGGTGATTCACTCTTCAATTTTTTTAAACCTGTATATTGTGATTTTAAAGTCACGTCAGGGGCATTGGTAACTTAATGTGAAGTGGCTGCTACTGCAGTTCAAAAGCTGGGGCCTTGAAGAATGGTCACCCTTTGGAAAGGCAAATTATCTTTTTCTGATTCCTGTCAGAATCCTTCTGAATGCACTTTAAAAAATAGCGCTGTGCCTTGGAAGGAAGTGAGGCTGGGCTTGGAATTTGGAAATATGCAAATAGCTTGAATGCAAATGGAAAAATACTCGGTTAAAACTTCTTTCAGTGCTCATGTGTCAAGCCAGATGTGTTTTGTGTTTTGAATTTTAGGAATCCGGTCATGGAACACAAACTTGGTCGAATGCAACTTGGATCAAGAACTGAAACTTTTTGTGTCTCGCCATTCAGCTCGATTCTCTCCTGAAGTTCGAGGTGAGTTTAAGAGCAGAACTGCCTAAATTACACTCTGAAATTGCCTGGCCTGTTAGTTTTAGGGCCTTTTTAAAGCTAAGAAAACTCACTTTTTGATTGAACAGTATCTTCATGTAGCACCAATCTGGTAGTCCAGTGATGGAAGCCTATTGTGGTAGGTAGAGTCCATACAAAACAATAACTGGAAAGGTTAGCCAGAACTGATGGCACAGCTGTTGCACAACTGCAGCTCAAGCCCTGTGTTTCTTCCCAAAGGACTTGGGCTGAGTTGTCTTTCTTGATATGAGAGGATGAGTTATAGTGAGTCTGCCTTCATTCACAGGAACTTTCTTTGGCTTGTATGAGGAAATCAGAAATGTACAGAAATGTAAATCTCTTTGCTGCCTTTTTTTCCTAGCCCGTTCTTCCTTAAGAGGATTCATTCAATAAAATGAAACATTTGTTTATCAGTTTTGTGAAGTGTAAAATTTGGGGTTTTTCTGGTTTCATGAGAATCAAGTGTTTGGTAAGTTTTCCAAGATCTCATTTCCCTTGGTACCATTGCTGAATGAGTATGGATGAATTTAACCAGATTTCTCATGTGAACATATATGACCTTTTCAAAGTAGCAGAGGTTTCTGTCATTGGTAAAATCATCGTGGCCACGTGCGTGTTGAGTGCTGTTGTACAGTACAACCTAGTACTGACAAGTGTTAAAAATTCCAGCTTCTGGAACATCTCAAGTGTGGTGAAAAAGGGCTATGAAATTTTTTATCATGCTACTACATCACCTTCCTGAGGTCAGGTGCTATACTTTGGTGACAAAGAGACCCCAATGCCTTGCTAGTATGATGGCATTGACCTGATGGTTTTGAGTAATGTATAAAAATGTCTTGTGTAACTAATATTTTCTTCTTGCAGCATATGTTAAAGCAGTTTGTGCTGTATCTCCCCATATCTGGAGAAAGTAAAGCACTGCTGGAGTTTGTTGCCTCAAGTTTGCCTGCTTTTCACTGTTTGCATTTTGTTCTCACACAGCTTCAAGTAAAGTATGTTTTTTAGAAATCGTATATTTGTTTGCATTCTTCTCCTCTGGGAGGAGAAAGATGATTGATGGTGATGTTCACCAGCAAGGTCAAAGAAGTGGCTACCTGTGTAGCCAGTCTTGGCCTGTTTGTAAAATTGTAGAGAAATGGAGTCAGAAAAATAAAGTAGAGCTTTCCTGCTTGACCTCCTGCTGCCTTTTGTGCACCTAACAGCAGTCGCAGGAGTTAAGAAAAAATTGTATACTTCTATGATTGTTCCTCTGGTTTGAAAACCAATAAAAAACTAATAAAACAATATACAGCATAAAGATTTTTTGAATAAAGGCATGTAGCTGCTTATCTAGCCCCTTATTTATGTGGTTGTAAACTGGGGCCTAGAGTACTTGTCTTTCATTTAATTTTAAATGTCATTAAGCCTATTCAAATTTCTCATTGACATTTGTTGCTTTGCTTTGCAGAGAGGGAGTTTATCTTTAATAAATGTAAAATGCAGTTTTTATCCCGTTTTTGACATATCTGTGTTTTACTTTAAAACTTAAAGATCTATGTTGCTCCTGTACAAAAATATTACAGCATGACTAGTATTTTTACTGTCTCTTTTAGATGATTCTGATACCACTGTGTTAATTAAAATAAAACAAATACTCTACTTTCATATAATAAATAAGATAAGACCGTGCACACCTTCTGCAGCAGAAAGCACGTAGAATTGTTTAGAATTCTTTCTCTGGGAATTGTATTTTTGATTTTTTTCCCCTTGTTTGTCTAGACTTCACTGTTTAATCTGTCTTTGTGTTGAATTCCATCCTAATTGCATGTGACTGGAATTCATCAAGATCTCTGACAAGCAGAAATGGATGTGTTTTTCAGTACTGTTCAATATTTAAACAATAAACTCCCAAAATCTGTCTTTAAATAACATTAAGAGAGCCTTGAAACTTGAATAAAGGCAGTATCAGGGGATAAAGCTATCTGTTCGGACCAACTTCTTGTCTAAAATCTTGTGGAGAAGAGCGTTTTTACCTCCAGAATCCCAGTGTACAGATAAGAGAATTATTTTAGTTTCTTTCTGCTGTTCTCTGATGTTGAATTTTGCATGAGGCTCCTTTTTGTGCTCTCTGCTCTTTGGTAGAGAGAAGGCTTTTTTGTTGCCACACTCTAATAAGACTTCAGAACGTGTAATTTCTGTTAGAGCATCCAAATATTAAATTTTGGGTGTTCAACCATTGAAACGGTCGACTTTGAAACTGAAGAGATGCTTGTGAGCGTGTACTCCTTTATGGCCCCAAACTCAGAAGTGGAATTTAGGTAACTAGGTGACCTTTTGTCCAAGGGAAGTATTTATCCAAGGTGATGGGGTTGCCTGTGGAATGTAATTAAACAGCCTTTTTTCTTTTCAGCCCTTTGAGTCTGAAGTCTCTGTGCAGCTCACATATAGGGACAGTTTACACTTGAGGAAGGCTCCTGGATTTGTCAGGTCTGACTGCTGGCTGACTGAAGCCTGTTTGATTGCCCTGTTTAATTATGATAATTGCAGTGCTGGCTCAGTCTATGCTTGTGTGCTTCTCAGCACAGCTTGAGGATGTGGACAGCAGCAATGTGAAGGGTGGGAATCTTTCTGCAAAAGGAAGCTTGGAGGAGATGGGGCCAATCCTGTCCCTATGCCATACACCTGTAATGCCAGAGGAGAGATGTAAGAAGGAGATTGTAAGTGAAAACACACAAATACTCTGACAGACAGAATTTAAGGTCTGATTCCCCCTCCCTGTGTAGTGAATAGCAGTGTACATACATGCTGATACTGCAGGGAGCATGATTAGATCCCAAGACTCCCTTTGTGTTCTTTTCAAGGGGATGGGTTGTCACAGTGGTATTTGTGCACATTATATTCAGCTGTTGGGGCAATTTGTGAGTGTTTTATGATTCCTGAAAAATAAGATTCAGAGTGGAAATGCCAGCAAATCTTTTCTGCCACCTTGTAAAGCAGCTGAGTTAGCAGACTCCTCGATAATAACAGATCTTGGAGAGGTGATGTTGCCAGGTGCTGGTGAGAAATGAGTAACACAACTAATTAAGTGGTTGCCATGACAACAGGCTGCATGACTTTAAAGGGGTACTCCAGTGGTGCCTCTGTTTTCTTTGTCATGCACTGATAACTTCCATCTTATGGTAGTATGAAAAGGACAAAAAAATGCAAACAAGTGTACAGGCTGGAAAAGGAAATATGCATCTGGTAGTGAGGCAGAACAAGTGAAGAGTCTTGGAAAGAGCTCATTTGAAATTGCAGCTGTACCTACTAATCTTTGCTTAATTAACAAGAAAGTTTCAGCTGCATAAAGCAGCATCACAAAAGACCATGTTTTTGGGTGGGGGATGGTGAAGCCTTTGAGGGCCCTTCTGTAAGACTTGTGCACTCATAGTTTATCCCTCAGTTTCCATCTGGGGACACTTAACTGTTGCATTGGTGCATATTCAGGCCCTTGTCTGGATAAAATCTGTTTTATTTAAATAAAGCTGTTCTAATAAATACTGCTCAAGTTATGCACTGTGGCTACTTTGTCCTGTGGTTATCAAGAACATGTATGTATATTTTCTCTCTGAATAGTACCATGAGGCCTCCTGTTGCCCATTAGCCAGTGCAGACATCAACTGCTGACTTAACTAAGTCCTTCCTTACCTGTGCTTAAGACTTTTTTTATTGCCAGCCTCCTGCAGCCAGAGGGGATCTTGGCAAAGTGCAAGACATATTTTATTTCCTCTTGGCAGCCACCTGCAGCAGTGGGCTTGCCTCCTTCAGGCTTCCTAAGAAGTCTTTGCTCTATGGTACTGTCATTATTCCATAAAACCTTAACACCTTCCCTTCTGACAGTTACCATTTCAAAAGTTACTGTTTAGGACTGCTCATAACCTGCGGAGAATTTTTGGATCTGGGAATTTTGGTCATCAATGTGCACAGCTCCATACTTTGGCAAAGGAGTGTATAGTCCCATTTCCTTTGTCAAAGCAGATCTAAAACCAGTTAGCATCACACCTAGCAGCTTGCCGTGTAAGCTCATGGAGTCACTAATAAAATCCTGACCAGTGTGGGTTTTGTGCTGACTTACTTGAAAACTGCAGTTCATCAAAATTCCCCAAGTCAGAATAGGTACTTGAGCTAAACCTATCATTTGAAATCAAAGAAAGGTAAAAGAGAGAAGAAGTCAAGACCAGATTTTTCAGGCACTCTCAGAGTGAGTGCCATAATTGCCTAGGAATTAATTTTGCTTAAGATCTCAGGTAGCCTGGTATGCACATTTACGGTCATGCCACAAATATATCCTTCAGGTATTTAGAGGCTGTGATGACTGGAGGCTGGAGTAGCTATTGAGTGGAATCCTTTAAGCTTGTTGTGTGTTTGGAGAAGTTAATTTTGGTAGTTGGCTACCAGACTGGCTTTGTGTCTCAAAAAGTATTTGCGCATTGAGAGAAAGAAAATGGAGGCAGGCTGGGAAAGGTAATTGAGCTGACTCACGCTGCAGTGGCTGCGAGTGGTGGTGTCCCTGCAGGGTGACCTGCAGCTGCCAGGGCTGCAGCACAAAGCCAGGAGCCCCTGGGTCCTGCTACAGGATGTTGGTGGGAACGTATCCACTGGACTGCTCCTGAGCTTTTTTTGTTTGGAGATGCTGAGATTTTGGTGGAGAGGATTTACAGTGTAATAGCCTGTGTGTTGGGATACAAGAATTGTCAAAGCCTACTTTTCTTAGAGCTATTTAAAATTCCAGAGATGGGCTAATAAGTCTCTTTATCATCTTTTTTTACACCTTTTAAGGTGTTGCACTTACGTGACAATCATTTTGGCATTGACTTCAATTTCTGCTTTTTTTAGGAGAGACCTGAGAGAAAATTAGCATGAATTTGCATTGCTGCCAAAACACCTGTACCTACTGATGCTAAGCTGTTAGTGTGAATCAGCAAAATTAATAAAAGGTTATTTTTAAATGGCTTGTATCAAAATTAAATACAGTAAGTTTAATCATCTTAGAATAGCCCGTGTTTTATGGGAACAGGCTTTGGGTTGTGTAAGGCAGCTACCAGAGGCACAGGATTAAGTTAGTTATGAATTACGATAGCATTTTAAAGGAATTATTTAATAGAATTTTGAAATTTGAATCCCCATTCCCCTTTATTAGAATGAAGATAAGCATACCTAATGGTATATTCTCAAAGGTTACTTTGTTAAGGGTTATCTGATGGAATTATAATTCTTAATATGTTTCTTGTTAGAGTCCTCAATCTTTTTCGTAGTATTTTGTCTGTGGGATTTCTGAAACTGAAAATTTCAACAGTATTTTATTTCTGACCTCTGCCCAGTGTCGTTTACAGATTACTTACCTCCCATCTCTTCCATCATGGATTTATGATAAATGTGTAACCAGAATATCATTGCCACTTTTTAAAAATATTATTTTTTTTTGTCATGTGCAACATTTTTGTCAGATGTCTGTTTTTCTTAATTTCGTTATGACTTAGATACTTCACTTTTGGAATTTGTTACTTTCTCATCAAATTTTTCGGTTACTTGAGAGAAACATTAATGGTTTTGATTGGACTTTGTGATGAGGAGAGATTTGATCCAAAGGCCTCTGAAATAATTGGACTGGATTTTGCATTAGAGAAAGTACTATCGAGTATTTTGAAGTTAGAACAAAGCCAAAAATACCCCATAATTAACAGAAAAAAAAAAGAGTGAACATTTCATCTTCTTTCTGGAAGATAACTTCCTACCACTGTATTCACTAGAACCAAAGTAAGAAGAGTTGAGACACTCCCTGTCTCCAGACTGGGTGGAATGAGGACCTCGTGTTTATTCCCACTGCCATCTGTAGAATGAGAGTTGCTGCTGTGGCTACTGATATCAAATTTGCAAGAGTGTGGCGTGCTCCAGCTGTCATCTGCCTTGTAGAGAGAGGTACAAGAGGTGCAAATCCCTGTGGTTCTGACTGCCAGGAGTATTTCACAGTACCTCACAGTTCCTGTGAGTGCTGGAGTTAAGCACTGCAGTCAGTCACGAATAGAAAGGTGGGTAGTTCTGTAACAGAGATGCATGTTTTTGCATCAAACCCACAGATGGTCCCACCAGCAAGACAAGATGGCTAGTTTGGGGTTGTAGTTGCTAGTGGTAATCTGTTCCTAGAGCTGAGAAAGAAAATCAGTGCTCCTCCTGACCTGGATTTGCAGGTTTTAATCTGTTGGTGATTCAAAATCGATTGCTGATAAAATAAAAAAAATA
The DNA here is from genome assembly GCF_009819655.1 of Sylvia atricapilla. Lineage (NCBI taxonomy): Eukaryota > Metazoa > Chordata > Aves > Passeriformes > Sylviidae > Sylvia > Sylvia atricapilla. The sequence goes on along the minus strand of NC_089174.1, from coordinate 84,455,625 downwards.
TTTATGTAAAAAAATTGTATTAAGATAATAATTCATAAACAAGCTTGTGTGAACTTCAGTATTGTTTTGGTGTTGCAATTTTGTGTATTTCAGTACTTGAAAACTTGTCTGTAATGGTGAGATGAGTCACTGTCTTGTGTCCCTCTGCCCCTGTCTCCTGCATAGCTGGGTGTGGGATAACACTCTGGAAAGTTTGGGGTTTTATTTAAAACAAGCCATCAACCCCACAAAAGAATCCCCCAAAGCAAAACAACAACAAAAAAACCTCTTGCAAAAGGTTAGCCATGTTTTTAGACTGTATAATCTTGAGAGATTCTAAGGAGCTGTGCAGACTTTCATCTGGAAGTCAACTCCCCACTCTCAAAGGCTGTCTTTGGAAGCTGGGACAGTATTACGGCAGTGGTGGCTCTTCTGGAAAAAAGACTGATCCCAGCTTTGGCTCCCATGTCCTAAGTCATGAATAAGTTTTCCTGGGTTTTGTGAGCTCTTTCTGGAGGATTGAGTATCTCCCCCACATCTTTACTTAGCAAAAGTAAGAAAACTTATGGGTCCAGATAAAGCTGAATTAATAGGTGAAGGCAAAACTAGAGAAACAAACAAAACCAAACCAACTAGCACAGTGAAGGAGATTGCTCAGCACCTCACACAGGCAAAATAATGCCCAGCCAGTTTCTGAACAGCCCTTACCTTAGTAACTAAAACCCTCACCTTCCTCTTCTACTCTAGCTTTTGCTTCTGACCATTGTATTGTACACAGGTATTTGTGTTCTGGTCAGATTTTTTTTTGCTGACACCATTGTTGAGCTGTAAAGGGGTTGAAATTTGACAGAGCCCTAGGAGAGACCAGCTACAGGAGTCTTTCTTCTGATCTTCAGGCTTGGAAACAGCACACATCCTGTCATGGGCATTGTGGCTCTCAGCATGCTTTCTTAACCTCAAACTGTGTCCTGTAGTTTTCCTGCTCTTCTAGAACTTGCACAGCCCTTAGACAAACTTAAAAAATTATTCTGTATGCGGCCAGAACTTTAAATAGATGTAGAATGCAAGCCTTCAAGAGTATCTTGGGATAGGATTTCATGCTTGTCGCAAACTAATGATTTAATGGCATTGTACATAATAATTTATATAGTGCTATTGATTTTTTCAAACCTATCTACTAGCTGCAAAGCTCAAATTCCAAAAGGTCATTAGGCATGGAAGATTTAAATATTTTTCAATACTAATTAGGCTTTTGTACATTTACCATTTCCAGGCAACTTTACATACTTTAATCTGCTACTTAATATGTTGGAGTTGACATCTGGCACTTCCAACTTTTTTTTTTATTGATCTCACTTTTGAGCAGATGGACATCTCTCAGTGATTGTTAACTTCGTCTGAGCAGTAATCAAATTGTATTTAGACCAAAGTCCTTGCTGAACCCCACCAAATCTTAGTCTTTTGTACTGTCCCATGTTTCTGATGGGCTTGCAAAGATGGGACACTCTCAGAAAACACCAGGGCAATATTACACCAGGGTTTTTTTTGTTGTTAGATAGTTTAGGTAACTTGTTTGGTTATTAGCTGTGGAACTGGACACAATAAAACATTTCATCAATAATTGTTGAGGGGAGGGGGAAAAGAGAGAGCAAAGACATTTTCAAACCAGCAGAGACAGTTCTGAAACCTACAGAGATGTGGCTTCTGTGGGTCTGCCTTGCTGTAGTCCTAAAACAGTCACTGTTCTGAAAGTGGAGTTACCAGACAGGTATTGTCCACTGTTTGTGTTCAGGTCACAAACTGGCTGCAGAAAGCTTGGAATCACAGTTGCTCTAGGTGATGGCTTAATAGCAAACAGATTCACTGCTGAGTTTGATTCTTTTTTTTTTCAGTTTTTACTGTAGAGATTTAAACTTTCATCATTTTCACCAAGTAGTTAATAAAATCTTGACAATTACTTGTGAGATCCTGTGAAATAAGAGAATCACAGAATCATAAAACCAGAGGAGTTGGAAGGGAGCTACCAGGATCACTGAGTCCAACTCCTGGCCCTGCACAGGACACCCAAGGAATCTCACACAGGATGTGCCTGAGAGCATCATCCAAACACTTTTTGAACTCTCTGAGGCTGGTGCTGTGACCATTTTCCTGGGGAGCTTGTTCCACTGCTCATTCACCCTCTGTGTGAAAAACCTTTTCCTCACATCCAGCCTAAACTCAAACCAAAACTCATCCAACCCTGACTCAGCTTCATGCCACTGCCCTGAGTCCTGTCACTGGTGGTGAGGCGAGATCCTGTTTCCCTATCACGAGGATGTTGAAGACCATGGTGAGGTCTGTTCTCAAGCTCTCCTTCTCCAGGCTGAACATCCAAGTGTCCTCAGCTGCTCCTCCTGTCTGCCCCTCCAGAAGAGCAAGAAAGTGCAAGTAATCTCAGTATTTCAGCCTTCTTAATATTTCCTTCTTATGTATGATGCCCTTTAAATTGTTGCTATTTGTGAAAGTCAGTCTTTTCCAGTGAAAAATAAAGGTATAATTCTCTTTTTCTGGTTCAAAATCCATTCCCACCAAAGTTTCTATGTAAAATCCATCATATTGTGCAGGTAAAGCTGCTTCATTTAGAAAACCCTTCAAATTAGCAGTTAAAAAAAAACCCCAAAACCAAACAAACCCAAACCAAACAACTGACAATTATTATTGTCAGTATATTAATCTTCTCATTATGTTTAACCTTTCCCATTTTGGGAAGTTGCCTTACCAGGAATTGTGCTCCCTCATGCTGATTTTACCAGCAGATGGCATTCTCAATGACCATGCTCACTGCTGTGCAGTCAATGGTCACATTCTGAAGTCAGTATGAATACTTCAGTAATGTTTTTAGGTCTTAGTTCTTAATGTGAGACATATGTTTCTGTTTTTCTCTGAGATCTTGCTTGGAGTTTAAATTTCAGAAAGTTCAGCTCTGTTGAATGTGAAAGAGAAATTCCTCAATGTGAAATGAGCTCAGCAAACTTCAGATCTTTCATTGTCCATGGAGGGAAAGCTCATTCAGGTCAAGAACTTTCTCAGGTTGAAGACCACAGATAGTGATCGTTTTTTGAAAATGCATATCATTAACTCTGCAGAGCTAGTAGGGAAAAAACCAAGATCATTACCCACAGCTAGATTTGTACATAAATTAACACATCTTTAGATACAGGTAAGAAAATCAGCCTGACAGATCATGTAATCTCTGTATTTTCTGGATATCTCCAGTATGCTTGAGCTCCTGTTTAGAAGCTGGAATATAAACCACAGTAAGACCTGTAATAGTGCCTCTCTCTCTCAGAGCATGGAATAAAAGACCTGAGACCTAAGGGAGTAGAATCTGACTCACTTGTCAAGTTTAGTGTATGTCAGGTTTTTTCCCTGTCTCAGTCTGTGCTGTGACTGTCTGTTAGGAATATAGGAATACAGTAGCAGGTAGTTTGACAAAGCAAATCAGCATTGTCTGTCTAAAAATACTTGTAAGCTTTCATACAAGTTAAACCCCAGCGTGGCATTTTTCCTTCCTCAGAGATGGAAAAAAGAAAAATAAAAATAAAAAGAAAAGAATAAAAAGAAATGACAGCTTTCTAAGTGACTGTAGAACACGTGTTATATTACAAACCAAGAGACCTGAAGTTTACTTGTTAATTTTGCTTCTGAACTATGTAAAAGACTGACTGTGGCAGTCATACTCAGATGCTGTGGACAACCCATGGTTTGGATTATTCAGTTGCAGTAATGTGATGGCATTTAATTCTTTTTGTCTTGCTTCAGCTCTCCATCAAGGCCAAGTGTGCCAATAGGGAATCTAATTTCAGTGATTTATGCGGTGTGGTCTTCATTAAAATTCAAAATGAGGCCACCAACTTTCTTCAAGTAAGCTAGTAAGATACTGGCCAGATGTTAATGTAAACACTAAAGGGATCACTCAAATGGATTTGAAAATAACAGTTACAGAGATGAAAAGCTGAGACTAGCCATTTGTGAAATTGTGTAACTCCTTCAGATTTCTGAGTTGTATTTAAAAAAAAGAACATGCAAGGACCTTTTTGATAAACAACACCTGCATACATCTGCATGGGCAAAATCTCTTCATATATGCAAATACTGGTAAATGGACAATCAAATAATTTTCATCTCATTTAATTGTGGTGGAGTAGCAGGGCTCTTGCTTACTGGAAGAAGCTCTTCATTACTACTCATTTAAAAAAAACCCACTACCCAAACAGCAAAAAATCAGAAAATGCCCAAAACTATAGACAGCAGTTTGTCTTACTGTGATTACTAAAACACTTTGACAAATCTGGCTTGAAACCAGTGTAAATTTAAAGGAATTTTACTGATATGGGTCTCTCCAGATCTGCCCTCTTACATGTTAGGGCAGATGTTGAAGAATTGCAATTTGTAGATCCCGTCTTTAGAGAGTTTGAGGGAAATGGCTGTGGGAACTTTGGTTTGTAACAGCTTTCTGCGTATGATAACATGCAACACTGCTGGGTTCCTGTGACACCACTTAAAATAAAGTATAGCAGTTCTCTTCTATGGTATCCTTGCACGTCTTCATGGTGCTGGAGCTGGCAATAAATTGACTTAAACCTCTGTAGGAAGCTGAGTGTGTCTACAAGAAGTGTGAGCCCAGCTGGTGAAATACTGCCTGCCATCTTTAACAAAGCTGCTTCTCAAGTGGGAGTGAAATGGTTTTAAGTGCTGCCACGTGCCTGTGGAAGTGTGTTTTTTTGTGATTTTTGCCAGTCCTAAATCCAGGAATGCTTATAAGGTAGGAGTTAAAATGTCATGGGGAAATTAAGTAAATGACATTTTGATTACCCCTCTGAGTCTGGATTAATGATTGACACGAACTTCAAATCCTGAGGAAAGAGAAGTGGCAGGGAGTTGTCTTCTGCCTTTTGTCACCTCTGTTGAGCCACCCCTCCTCTGCACGGGCTTATCTCATGGCTGTGGGTTAATTAGAAGAATTTGAGGCTGAGGACGTGGAAGGGAATTTAAATTGCATTTGTATGGATTACGATCTGGTGGAGCTCATTAGCATGCAGACACAGTTCTGTGCCTTCCTGCCTCCCTGCCCAGAGCTTGCAACTTCCAGGCATTTCCACACTCCCTCAGATCTGGTGTGCCTCATGGGCCTGGCCTGCATTTTCCTATTAGCACAGTTTTAATTAGGCAAGGAGAGATTGTTGTGACTCCAGAATGATCTGTGGTTATGATAGATCAATATTTATTACAGAGATTTTTTTTTTTTTTTTCAGATAAATGTCTGCTCTGTTGGACAGGTTTGCTCATTCAGAGCCCTAGAGCCATTTAAGAAACAATTAAATCCTCTCTGGTGTGAAGTGGAATATTAAAAAGGATCAACACTGACTGACCATGTATTGTCCCTAGTTTCATCTGCATTCCTGTGCTTTGCTGTTCTCATCTGATACATGGGTTTTATGAAGGGAGTTTGGTTCAGGGACTGCAGCAGTGCAGAGCCTAATGGGAGGATGTCAAATGGGTCAGAACACTGGCTAAAAATTGTCAAGCCCAAATGTAAATATGTAGCCATAGGGTGATTTGCAAGCATTGTGCTGGGACGAAGCTTCTATAGCATAATTCCATTAAATTTATTACGATTATCCAGGTTTGATGTGAAAGTGTGACATGGTCAAGCATTCTAAACACTTACGTGAGTGTCTAGGTGTACAGAGACCATCCAATAAGTGCCAGATGAGGAGAGTTGCATTACCAGGTCATTGTTCATTTTCTTTTCATGATTTTTCTTCTCAAATTAATTTTAGTGTTTTCTACAAGGGAAGCAATGTTTCCTTTTGGGAACATGGTAGAACAGTATGGAAATTCTGCTCATTTATGAACATACACAAAGGTCTTGAAACAGAAGCCATAAATCAAAACTTTTTAGGAAAAAAAGTCAAAGACTTAAAATTTAGTTCATTTTCTTTATGTATGGCTTTATTTAATGTATGTTTGTAATGCTCTGTATTAGAAATATTTCTGGTTTTAAATTTGCATTTCTCAGGTTAATGAGTTATGAACTACACAGTAATGTAACTTTGTGGAAGTGTAGCCATTTCCAAAAAATACAGATCATAATCATGATAAGGATCATAATCATAAAGTTTAAAAGTATGCTCAAACTGGCAGATACCTCTGATTTGACTAGTACAACATACAGGAATCTCTGTTTTTTTTTTTTGATGATGCCTTCAAATATAAACTGAATTTGTCATAAGTCTTGTGTGTAAAATTTTTGCTTTTGGAAATCAGTCAGAAATTTGCACTTCATCCCAATGAAGGCAAGGTCAACCCTTCCACTGTTTATTTCTCTTCTCCATAGGTAAGTACTTTTGTCGTAAGCTAAGAAAGAATACTTGTGCACCTCTACAACTTAGAACTATCATTAGTCATAGGTTCATTCACTGGCTTCTAGTAAGAGTTCTCCTTTTAGTGTAACTCCCTCAGAAAATAAAGTGTCCCAAACTTAAAATGTATCATGGTTCCTGTGGAAAAAATTAAAATGCTGCAACTCTGCCTATAATACACAAAAGCAGAAGCTTCCAGTGGAAATCTAGTGGCAACATTTATATTTCTTTTGTCAAGAGAAAATATTAAAAGTCATGAGATTACTATTGCCCAAGAAGGAGAAAATAAATACTTTGTTTTTTTCCCCAAAAATATTCTTTTGGGGGAAAAATGCACCTATGTTGTTACCATGTTCCTTAAGCATGCCCTTGTCTTGTTTTTTTGTTGGTTTTTTTTGGGTTTTTTTTGAATGATGGTGGTGATTCTAAAAAGTGCTTGAATTGTGTTCATTTAATACTGGGAAGGTTAAATGTCTCACCAGTGCCAACACTTTGTCATTGTAATGAGGTACAGTTCACAAGTGCATGTAATTACACAGCCTGTGTGCAATCAGCAAGATTTCTAAAGGGAGTTTATCACATCCAAAATGACACTTTCTTCATTGCACAGTCTTAATTTCACCTGACATTTCGCTAGCCAGGGCACAAACTTCCTGCAGAAAGCAGGACAGTATCCCTGGTCTCCCTTAGACCAAAGAAGGTGGAAAATTAAGTTATTATAAATCTGTTTCTAATTATGTTAACAAAGTATTACATCATGTAGATGAACCTGTTCTAGATCTTAGATATTTCTTGTATTGTTTTAGCAATTTGCTCTATTTGTTATGCATGAAAAATGTTTTTGATAACCTATGTTGATCATACTTGCTAATGAACCAATGCCTACAATTATTGCACTTAAGCATATATCTTCAGAACATACAATGTTAGAGGGTTGTTAATGAGCTCGACAGTAGTTGAAGACACTAATTAATTTAATCAGGGTTATTTTGCCTGCCAAAGTATAGGAGGATGGATGCTGTCACTGGAAAATGCTGGAACATTTACCTGTGGTTGTGGATTTAAGAAAAAAAATTGTTTGTCAGTCTGTTTCAGAAACACTGGTAATGCAGAATGTTTTCTCAGTTATAAAGGCAGTAGATATTTAGTACCTTACTCAGATCAATTTATTATGAAGCAGCATGACACTGTGCTGTGAATGTTAATAATGCCCAGGGGCCTTCACATGAAAATTGCCCATTTAATTTTCACTGGATTACTTTTTTTCATTTAAACAACAATAAAATAATGTGAAGTTAAGTGCTGAGCTGAAATGACTTACAAGGGTCCTTTCCCAATATTCTTAACCTTATTTTGAAATACTAATCTTTTTGAAATGCAGCTTCACGTGTCAAAGATAAATTTAATTTTATTTTTTGTAGTCCTTATGTGGAAAGCTGCTTGTTACTAGTTCTCTTAGTCCATAGCAGTGTCCTTGCCACCAAACCACATAGGACATTTTTTAAAGGAAAACTTCTGTCAATCCAGCAGCTTGAAAGGAAGAGGGCAATAAGCACAACTTGCACTATGTCAGTGATTTCCAATGTCAAAAAAAAAAGGGTAATAACAGAATAACAGTGGTTGGAAACCAGACACGTAAAAGATGTACTTTGTCATTGAGATGGATATTGCTAATGGAATTGCCTGTGAGAGCCTTGTCTGCCAGGAAATGAATAGATCAACTCCAGCACAGCCTCTCAGGCAGAGTAGGAGTGATGTGTTAGTGACAGCAGTTCTCAGGGGAGGAACCATAGAGACTGAGGAATATATCAAGGGGGAGATCAGTGGTAAGCAGACAGACTAGATGGCTTTTACTCACCTTCTATGCAATCTCTAGGTGTCCCTCCTGGCTATAAAAGAATAAAATGGCAGAAATTTACTGTCGTATCATTCGCTTCTACATGGGCTGAAAGAATGTCCTTGAGTTCCTTAAGGTTTAACTATGTCCAGTTTTTGTGGCTGCTGCTGGAAGAAGCCTTGCAGAGGGAAAGGAGGATTTTTTTATTATTTTTTTTCCTTCATTTTCTGCCCTTTAGTGTGCTCTTTCCATCAAAAGGCTCTCAGGCATGGGGCTGGAGCTGTGGTCTGCTCAGATCTCTACCTGCTCATACCTTTTGACAAGTTCTCACTGAGTGAGATCCCATCCCTTAAGATGGGGATGGCCAGAGACCCCTCAATTTTCACAGCTACCAGCTGCTTTCATGCTCTCTTAGTCATAGGTACAGAACACTGAAGCCAAAGCAGACACTGGCATTAAAATGAGAGCCAGGTTTGGCCACTACTTTTCTGCATTTTCTGATTGATAATCGTCAAGGTAAGGCTGCAAGGAAAGAGCACCAGAATCACTGTGGGTGTTGCAAAAAAGGCTTGGGTTTGTTTCTTTGTTTTTGAGATGGCTTTTAAAACAAGACCACCCCAAAGGGCTGGACTTGGTAGATTCAGCCAGGCCTACGGGAGGGTGGGTCTAATGCTGACTGAGAGGAGGAGGAGGAGTGGTGATGTGGGAGACTTCACCTAAAAAGACAGAGGAAACTTTCTTCTCCCTAGTGTTGTTCAAAGGCTCACTGAATTTGCTTTATTCATTACTAGCAAAAATGTTTTATTGGTTATAGCGAAGTGCAGTGTAACTAACAATGCCGTAATTTTACTTCTTTTTTTAAGCCATTAAAAAAATTCAATCTAGACTCATTCAAAAATCATTCTAGATTCAATCAAAGCCTATTGTTTTCATATATCAGCCCAAAGGAAATCTTGCTATCTCAAGATTTATTTCCCCTGCAGACAATTCTTATTAATAGCCTATGCTGAAATTGAGACTTGGAAATAGGTTTTGTGTTCCCATAAGAAGAAAAGAGCGCATTGTATACTTCATGTTACATGTGCTCTTCAAACATAATTTTGAGGTTAATCAGGTATAAAAAAGAATTCATGCAAAGCTTGGATCTTTAAAATTATACCAGGTTAGTGGCTCTTCACGAGTCAGTCAACCTGAGTCAGATCAGTCATCAGCATAAAAATATTTGAGGATGGAGAGAGGTTCATCATTATTGTGTTTCTTTATAGTTGAGTTTATGGGGTTTTTTGGTGTCTTGTTCCTTTGTTTACAGCTCCCTTCTACGGTGTGTACCTGATAACTGGGGATAAATTGCAGCAAATCTTGACATGGTCACATACTTCAGAACATTAAATTGTCTGTTTAATTAAAAATGTATCTGCATTTGTTAACAAAGTAATGAAATGCGCAGATATGGAATCTGTCCCCACGTGGGAGACCATATGTGCACAGGAATGCTTAGTTAGCAGTTTATATGTGTATGTATAATTTGCATGAGTGATATAGTGGCCAAAGTTGACACGAGACCATTCTGAAAAATTATTTTAGTATTACATTTTCTTCCTCTTTAATGAGACACAGGAGATGGGAAGCCACACCTTTGTAAATTATACTAACACATTTCCACTCTGAATTTCTGTTAGAAAGAAAGTTGAGGAAATTTTCATTATTATTAGAGGAACTCTGATATGTATAGTCCATGTATTATCAAATATGACTAGTCAGTGCTGCTGCAAGCCATCACATCTAAAGGTAATTCTGCTGTTGCCACACTGGTTTTATGGCCCATATGGTGGTGTGGACCACGGTGTAGTGCACACTAACAGAAATGAAGGCAGAGACAAGGGCTGGATTCCCCTACAGAGCATCCAGGTGTGCTCTTGTTCTGAATGCATCAGTCAGGGACTCAGAGACCCCCTGGTGTATGTTTGATCCATTGGAAACCCTTGTTCCCTTTGTCACACTTGCTTGGACTTGCTCATTTGTTTCTGATCTTAGTCCACATCTTTTGAGGGTTTTCCATCTAGTTAGACTCTAAGCCTGTCAGCATAGGAAATATATAATTGTCATAAAAGACTGCTGAATTACTGTAAAGGCCAGAACTAGATCATTCACAAGAAAGTTTTAAGCTGAGAGGAGCAATTTTAAATGAGGCTTCATGTTTTGTTGTATATAAATGCAATATACAATATAGAAGAAACAAAAGCAATTTGTGCACTAGAAATGTAGCTGAAAACCAGTGTTTTTGTGAACTTTAATTATTCATTTAAAAATGAATACCTTTTTCCTAAGGAAAGCAAATTACTATAGTCAAATGATAAAACACTCAGAACAAGCTAATGAATAAAAAAACCCTGAAAATGTCTTATTTGTGTCTGAACTCCTGGGCCATTTCATATTGGTATGGCCTAGCTTTGGCAGGTATGCTACAAATGATCTTGAAATGTCAGATGAATTCTGATTAGAAATATAGCCAGATCCCAGGAGGAAATAAAAGAAAACCAAAGGAAATTTGTATCCATTCTGTTGATTTCCTTTGCTGGACCACTTCATGCGTATCACCACAGATCCAGATGTTGTCTTATATTTGTTCCTGCTCCACACAGAAAGCAGAGATGACAGCTCATAATAGGCCTACATGCAAGCCTTATTTAAACTATTAAATGTATTGTTATAGGAGGTAGCCAGGAGTTTTTAAGAAGAATGAGGCAGAAATACAATACTGAGTGAATCTGAGAAAACAATGTACGAAACTTGGTTACTTCTCACCAGACTTGAGCTCCAAACCCTTCATCATCACCTGTGTTGCCCTTCTCTGAAGCTGCTCCAGCACCAGAACACCGGATTTGAGGTGCAGCCTCAGCAGTGCCCAGCACAGGGGGACAATCCCTGCCCTGCTCCTGCTGCCCACACCATTGCTGGTCCAGGCCAGGATGCCATTTGCCTTCTTGGCCCCCTGGGCACTGCTGGCTCCTGTTCAGTCGCTGTCACCAGCAGCCCCAGGTCCTTTCCCTGTCATCCTGCCTGTAGTGGTTCCTGGAGTTGTTGTGACTAAAAGAGTACCTGGCAATTTGTCATGCTCAACTTCACACCACTGGCCTCAGCACATCAATCCAGATGTCCAAGCCAATGTCGAGATATCTTTGTCGAGCTTTCACACCCTCCAGTGGAGCAAAACTGCCACCCAGACTGGTGCCATCCAGAGACTGACTGAGGGTGTACTCAATCCCCTTGTCCAGATCAGTTGCAAGGATATTAAACAGGACCAGCCCCAGTTCAGAGCCCTGGGGAACACCACTGGTGACCACCTGCCAGCTGGATGTCATTCCATGCAGCACCACTCTCTGGGTCTGGCCATACAACTGGTTGTTCTCCCAGAAAACAGTGCACCCATCCAAGCCACAAGCAGACAGTTTCTCCAGAAGAGTTCTGTGTCATAGATGATTGAGACAGAGACAGGAAGACTGATTTGGTGATGAGAATTCATTCTTACTGATTTTTCCAAATGCTTATACTATTTTAGGAAGGCTAGTAATTTTTTACTACAATGATTAGGTTAAACATCACACAGACAAAACTCGTACATTTTACAACGTATCTTGCTTGCAGAAGTTGATTCAATCTTCTTTTCCCATAACCAGACTTAATTCAATCTTCATGTAATCTTCAAAGCTCTGTTTGTTCTTGTCAAGGCATCTTGGTTATCAAACTGGCTATGCTAATTAAATCTGTAGTGCTCTCTGTCCTGTGCTCCAGTACTGTGGGAAATGGTGTCACAAGATTTGCTGAAGTACAGGTAGACAACATCCATGGCCTTTCCCTCATCCACTAAGTGGGACACTTTGGAAGGAGATCAGGTTAGACGAGCACATTCCTTGGGGCACATTCCTTGGCTGGCTCCCTCACCAGCTGTGCCATGACATTGTCTTCCACACACACCAGGAACCTCCTAGGCTGTTTTGTCTGTGTTGTGTTGAATTTCCAGCAGACATCCTTTAATTTGCTGTTCCCCACAAGAACAAGGGTTAGTGATTCTCCTAGCTGCTTATAGAATATTTCATCCGCTTCTTAATCCTGGCTGACTGGTCTATAACAGACCATATCCTGGTGTATAACCAGGATATTTGCTGTGTTGGCTTTCCCGCTGATTCTTACCCTAGACACTGAACTCTATTGTGACCATCATTAAGCTCAAGATAATCAAAACACTTCCTAGCTTCCTAACACTTCCTACCCAAAACCTTCTCCTTCCTTGCCCATCCCATCTGAAGTGTTACAGCCATCCAGTTTTAGCTTTCCAGTTTTGCAAGTTGATTTTAAGGTAATCTGTAGGACTTGTTGCCTTTTTTTTTCTCTATTGACCCTCAAGGTGTCTGAGAACCAGACTAATCACTGGTTGCCAGCAGCACTTGAGAGGTTATTGCAAGAACTTGAGAGATGTCAGAAGCAACAGCATTCACCCTCAGGGACAAGAGTAGAAGTCTGACCAGGCAGCTTCTTTATATTTAGCAAATCCCTTTGTCTGGTCTTATAAAATATTTGTTATGCATTTATTTTTATGTCAGTTGATAAGCTCTGTGTGGTACAAAAGGAGATCACAAAAGACAGGCATGAATAAAATCAGACATGCAAGGAGGTAAGAGGGGGAAGTGAAATAACTTTTCTTTTCATCTTTCACTTGTCCTTAAGTTGCCACTGGATAAGTATCTGATATGATTGGATTTGTCTTCAACAGCAGAAGAGAGCACAAACTAGAAGGTAGTGTTTGTGGGCCAAAGGAGGGTGCAAGTCTGGGTTCTGGTTTGCACATACACTTAGAGAAATAAGCTGTGAGAATTTAAAGGCAGTGTTTTAAAATAATAAGCACCTTCACAAACATTTTTCCTTAAAATCCATATTCAACATTAACCTAAGGCACAATTAAAAGCTAATACATGGGATGAAATACAAGGTATGAAAGCAAGAGATTGTCTTCTGATATTTTTATAATAACTTCAGTATTATAAAGAATTTTAACTACAACTTTACTAAAGTTCTACTACTACATGGTTAGGTCTACTTCTGAATTTCTTAGGTAAGAAGTTCCATGACTCACTCCATGGTCATAGAAATTTGGCTGGATCCTGTCATTCAAAGATGTAAACACTTGCTGGTATTTTCATGTTTAGGGTTTTTTTTTATAGAGATACAAAAATATCTCCTAAGTGTGCAGTTTTTTACACTTTCCCTCTGTCTTCCAGTTTGTCTTCTTAGTCTGTTTTTGTTAAGAAGAGCTTGAATGAGATGGTTAAAAAGGACATACACATCAGCAGGTGCCTGGACCTAAATTAATAGAGTTAGACCTAGGCCTTCCATTTAACTTGGGTTTAAGCATTCTACTGAAATACTTTTTCTTCTTTCAGCTGTTTGCAGCAGCTCTTAATCCATCTGGTAATACAATCAGAGAGTTTATGCTGGGTCCAGTGCTGTACACATAGGTTGTAGAACTCAGTCCACAGGGGCTGTTTATTTGCTAAAGACATTCTCAAGCAGAATTTTTTGGGCGTCTTGTTTAAGTACAGGCTAAACACAAGGTGTGAGCCTACTGTTGCTGTGCCAATTTACGTGAGATCAATCTGTGCTATAGGGACAATTTCCAAGTAACTTGCAATGGGATAAAGAAGTATATGAGAGAGGATGAATAATTTATGTCTGAATTTACAATATTGGACCAAGAACCAAATCACAATTAACTTACTCTTGAAGTCAAATGAAAATTCACATTGTAGTGCACAGCAAATAAATATATTAATTCTTTTAAAATCTGTCAACATTAAGTTTCTTTGGGCTTGCTAATGAGCAAGTTAAAATACTGGGTGTGAAAAATCCTGTATTTTTATATGATAAGACACATTTTCTAGACAGTTGTTTTTAATTACAAGAACAGCATTTCTTGGCAGTTTTTATTGGAACAGCCATTTGGAAGCAGGAGGTCATCAAGATGACCAGAGGGATAGAAAACCTGTTTTAAGAGAATTGGGTTTGTTCAGTCTGGAAAAGAGAAGGCTTCAGGATGGAAAAACTGAAGCCTCTGAGCACCTGCAAGGAAGATGGAGAGGAACTTTTCACAAGGGCACAGAGAATTCAAGAGCACATGACAATGGGGAATGGATTCAAAGTGAGAGAGAGTAGGTTTAGATTAAATATTGGCAGGAAGTTCTTTGCTGTGAGAGTGGAACAGCTTGTCCTGAGAATTTGTGGATGCCCCATCCTTAAAGTTGTTCAAGGCCTGACTGGATGGAGCCTGAGCACCTGGTCTAGCAAAAAGTGTCCCTGCCCATGGCAGAGGGATTGAGAAGAAGTGATCCCTTAGGTCCTTTCAACCCAAAGCATTCTATGGTTCCATAATCTTACTATGATTCTATAATCTTCTGTAATACTTCTGTTATGTTTATTGCAAATCATGTACAATGGCTATAAGTGGAACAAAGATCCAGTTGCTTAGCAAGCATTATAAAATGCAATTATTTCCTAAACGCTCATTAAAAAGCTTTACAAACAGAAATGTAAGCAGTGAACAGACATTGGCTTACTTGAAGTGAAGCTGTTTGACAACTTTTTTCACGACACTCAGAAAATACGACAAGAACTAGCAAATGTAATAGCCAGGGAGCTTCTAAGTAGGCAGAAAAAAGATTGCATCTGGGTAGGAATTAATTTGTGACAGAAAAACTATCCTGCAAGATGTCAAGAGATGCTCTGTGGACAGAACCTGGATTTTGTGTCTCACCGAGTCCAAGACACAGTTCCAAGTGCATCCAGAGATCTTTGTAAGAGATCTGTAAAGAAATGAGTCCCTGCAGGATCTAGTAATCCTTTGAACTTTTGCTGTCAAGGACTGGAAGGTAAAATAATTACCTTGGTACTGCCACTTCCTGCAAAGATTATTTATCTACCACTGTGTCAGCTCTGTAGAGGGGAGAAAAAGAGAAGGAGTCAAGGGAAGGACTAATGCTGAACTATTTGTACTCAGGGTGTGCTGAAGAACCCAGAGGTCCATTAAACAAAGTACTCTTGCTATTAGTGCCCCAGCCATCAGCTTTAGAGGTCTGATGTCATACCCACAGGATCAGTGTGGCCAGTTCAAATCCCAGTGCTCCCTTACTGCCCTGCTTACCGGGGAATAGCTGTGGCCTGGGGATTTTTTTGTCAGGAATGTTCTTCAGTATTCAGACAACGATATATATCATTTGGAGTTACAGCAGGGCATGGATGACAGTGCTGCTTGTTAGTAGGGGAGAATGAACAGGATTAAAATGTTAGACACTTGAGACTGTTACAGGGTGTTTGCTCTGACTTTCCTACCTTTCCCATTTCCCTGCAGATTTATAACTGGATTTTTATATCTGCTTGCAGTTCCTCTGTTGTATCTGACACTAACCTCCTAAGCAAGTTTTCAAGTGAGAAATGACCTAAAGTATATGGCAATAGGCTGAGATAGTTATTAGTCTGGGAAGTGGAAATCAAAATTCCAGGCAGGAATTGCAGACTTTTATAGCATGTGAAACATAGAGCAGCAAAAGGTATTGGGGGAAGAAAATGGAAAGAGTTATTTAGCCTCAATTTCTTTTCTGTTACACTATTTTTGGAATAATATTTCCAAGTATTTAAGCCAGGCTTTAATCACGTATTAAAAACTAGGTTACTACCAGCTGTAGAAGTTTTTAAATTACAGTTTTTGGCAGATAAGTACTGTTGGTCTACATGATATGTTACTCTGCATTAGGGACTGAAAACTTAGTCTTACCAAGTTTTCAGTCTTTCAGTGTTCCAGCAGCTGATTCAGAATGAAAAAAGGCATTCGTTTTCTCTGTAGAACTTGAGTTTGTTTTGTAGTTCATTGCTTCCATTGATCCTGTTTGAAATGCAAATAATGACAGAAAGGACAGGCCAGCAGCTGGGGCTGTGAGACACTCACTCCAAATGTAAATGTGGCACACACTGGGACTAGCCTCCTGTCCTTGTGGGCTGGAGGGGTTTTGTCATGGATAAAGCAGTCAAGTGCTCCCAGGAGCTCAGGGAGTGAGCTGAAAGGCACACTTGAAGGAAACCAAAAGTGTAATTTTGACCTTAGTTACTGAAAATAAAGGTTGCAAAACTGCCCAAAGGTTTTAGCTAAACATAGTTAATTGAAAATGCTCTTTCAAAAGGATTCACATTTTGATAAAAGGTCTTATTTTTCTTTCTGTGCAGGATTTTTCAGATGAAAGCAAACAGGTTAATATTTTACACATCTTTTTTGTCGCGGCCACCCCCACAACTTCCTAATTGAAACGTTGTAAAAAAATTAATTCCATTTAAAAGCTTTTATTACCAGAAAAGCATTGTTTTCCATCTAATGTAAGACTGGCTTTACCAGGTATGTTTTCACAAAGGTCTGCTTTCCCTTATTGTGTTCTGGAGTGGGGTGAAAGGAAGAAGGCCTCCACAGCTGAGGCATGAGCACTTATCCTGTCCAGAAGTAGTAGTAACAGCTGTGGCCTGATGTGGTGATACTGCCCATGTCCAGTCCTCTGGGGGACTTGAAGGCACAGAATGTCCCAGATGTCTCCTTAGCCTCAGCACACCTAATGCAGGCTGGGCACATGGGCAGCTCATGCTGCTTTTGTGTTACTTGTTTATATTGCATGTGTGTGTCAGCTCACTTACCTCCACATGTGAGTTCTTGCCCCTGGAAATTGCAGTTTGGACAGAGAGGAGGCCAGGAGCAAGAAGAGGAAGGAATGAGCGAAGAAATTAGGGCAGTTTTGTAATTAATCCGCACAAACACATTAAACGTTTTGTGATGCTTTGTGATGGTGCAAAGGAGATAAAATTCCATGGTGTGAAGTGGGATGGGACACCTCATCCTCATTGTAAGGTTGGAGAGCCAAACCTTCCCAGGAGATCTGCCTTCCTATTTCCTTCCAAGCCACCAGGAGCTGCATGTATCCAGCAGTGGATTTGGCCAAGTGAAGACAGATCCTTGCCAGCCATCAGATTATACCTCAGTGGTGCAGTTTGTCTCACCAGTGTTCACATCTCGGGTTTATGAAGAAGGAAAGATCCAAACACTGGAATTAAGTTGCTCAGAATCAGGATTAAGATCTTTTGTGATTCAGAAGGGTTTAGAATTTGCTGCCACACAAACTGTGGAGTTGTACTGCAATAATTAATTTAAATTTAGATGAACCTATTGTTTAATGTATTATCTGATGGTGAGATAAATTAATGATTTTCTTGGAGGTGAAAATAAGAGAAGGAAGGGCACTCTAGAAACTGAAAATAGGCATATGGATGAAGAATGGCACATACAGTAAGTCTGATAATAGTGGAGTAGATAGTGCTCAGTTACTTGTAATGGTTAGGAAAAAATGTGAGCATATTAATGTGTATATTGGTGTATATCAACATTCAGAGAAAATGAGAGTGAAGCACTGTCTCATAGGTATGTTAATACACAGGAATGTTAATACAGAGAAGTCAAATGAGGGAAAAGAGGACTGCATCAGTGTAATTAGAACTTAAGGTCAGACCTACTAATGGATTTTTTGCTCATGAATATATCCTTCCCATGCACTTGGTGTATGCATACAATTCATGTGACTTGAAAACTGACATAGACTCTGAAGATAGAAATGAGCCCTTAATATTTTAAGAACTCTCATCTGACTCAGATGAGTATTATAAGGTGTTTCTGAGAGTTTCTTGCATTAAATGAAATGTGCCAACTGAATTCTAAGTATCCCTGAGTAAATGAAAGCAATTAATAGAATTGTAAGGAGAGTTGAATGGGATGTTGTATAAATGTTTTGAAATAAGAGCAAACATACTTTGTCTTGATATAAAGTATAAGTCTCCATGCTTTCACCTCGGTGAACAGCAGGCATTTGTTTAAAGTTGCAGATCAAGATCTAACACTCATGAACAGCAAATAGATTAAATCTATAAACAATGAGAGCTATGCCAAAGAACACGTAGTTTTGTTTTATAACAACCAGTCCAAGGACAGTTTGCAAATAAGTGTGCCAGTTTTCTGGAGATCCATTAATTTATTTTTTTTTTTAATATATTCTTTGGCATATAAAAGAGGAACATTTCCCTCAGTTGTAAATATCATTATGAGGGTTTTATTGATGAACAAATCAAATATTAGTGTCAGGGCCTAATACTCATACCAGACACTATCTTTGTTTATAATTTGATTGGACTCTACCCCATGCTTCATTGTCACTTAAGTTAAAAACAAAAGCACAGGCACCCTCTTGCATTATTTGGAGAAAAGAGGCCAAAGACCTGGTGAAATACAGCGATCTTGCTGAGACCTCAAAGTGTGAATTAGGGGAAGTTAGGGAGGGGGTTAGAGACATTGATTTGCAATCTAAATCTGATTTATTCCTACCCTGTTAGTGATTTACTAACGCACTGAAAAGCATGAGTCTGGCCCACCAGGTTTTTCCAGGAAGTGATGGGGCAGTAAATTCACCTCAGCAGATCTGAGGATGGGTCCCAAAACCTCCTTGTGGATTCCTGATGTGAACTGTCCCCAGAGTACCGAAGCTCTCTCTTGTCTGGGTGTTACCTGCTCTGTTCAAGGGTGATCTTAATGTGTTTCTAAAATCCCCATGATGAGTAAATAGGTCTTCTGGTTCTTTATAAGTGCCTGTGTACAAGCAGCTTTAGGATAAGCACTGAATGTTTCCAGCACTGCAGTCCTAGTGAAAGGATAAACATATACATTTTTCCATTTTATCTTTCTTAGCTGTATGCAGAGAATATATAAACCTCTTTAGGGAAATATACAATCTCCTACCCCATGTCTATCAGCAGTCATATTCAGTCTTAACTTTAGCAGTCATAAAAAATGAATGAAATTTTGCCCAATGACCTATTAAAAACTGAGTAGCAGCATATGGAATTTAGCCACATGGCTAGGCTTTTGTGGGGACAGCCACTGTAAACAATGGCTCTTTCTATAACCACCGGGAACTTACTTTTTCTGGGTGTTTAAAAATCAGTTGTTTCAGTGCCAAATGAGGAAGGTTATCTGGGATGGGTGAGGTTTTCACCAGCCTAGGTAGGACTACACAGTAGTGAGGGGAGTGGGATATGGAACACATCCTGTGGCAGAGTGTGAGCTATAAGCTGAAAGACAGAAGTTTTATGTGTTAGCTGGGAAAAAAACAAAGCCTGAATAAAAACCTGTACAGTGACTGTACTTTGGAGGAGAGGTCTCCAGAAATGGCCTTTAGGTTAAGAAATGCAGGCAATATACAATACTCAGATAACGTGGTGAAACCTCACCCTTTGAGCAGAGGTGTTGTTTCCTTGCACCCTGCCACCTGTGCAGACCTAGTGCAAACTCTTCACTATGAGACAGACAGAGCTGGAGGCACATTCATTCTAAATTTGTACAGTGCTTGACTGCCCTAATGCTGCTTTCAGACTTGACTTCCTTTGTTTACTGTGTCTACATCTGTTCTTGGAAAATACACAGTGGTACACCATCACATCTGAATCAGGAAGATTTTTTTTCTCTTGCTTTTTCTAGCAGTCTCCTTCAAAGTATGTTGAAATGGACCTCCTTTTGTGCATGGCTGTCCAAGGGCACACTATTATTAACTATTAAGCCTCTTAATATCCTCATGGACTCTTGCCAAATGCTACAAAATTCCCACTTTTGCCACTTTAGATTCTGCAGAATTTTTGAGAGGAAAGCCTGCAGGAATTTTTGAGGCTTAGTTTAATCAAAATGTAGATATTGGTTATTGATAGATAATTTATACTTCAGTTTTTTCCAAACAAACTACCATTTATCTACCAATATTCCCTCATTCACAACTATGCGAGAGCTGAGTGTTTTTTCAATGTTACCTGGATTTTCTCCTTTAAGAAACTTTCAAGACCTGTTCTTTTCTCTGGCTCTTGTGTTCCCCTTGTTTTGTTTATTTTTAATGGGAGAGATACAGCATCAAGATAATTTCAACAGTATAACCTTTGGGTCTACAAGTGAGAACTGCAGGAGCACATTTCCAGTCTGTGCACAGAGGCAAATCCTGAAGCTTGCTGGGGAGAGGGGATAAAAACTATTCTAAATTCTCTGATTTAAACATAACCTTTGTATCTCCAGTATCCACTTTGTATTGCTCAAGAGATACCCCTTAAAATAAATTGTCAGTGTCCTTAAGAAATCCCTAGGTGGAATATGGATACAAGTCGTCTTTTAAAACACACAAAATGAAAGAACTGTATTTTAATTACAATCCTCATTGCTGTATGACTGTATTAGCACATCAGCTGTATTAAAAATACTCTCCTAACACATTTAGAGATTTCAGTTTTGACACTAGAATTGTGTCATCTTGGCAGTCCTTTGCTGGAGGCTACTTGGTATCAATTGCCAGATGTAATTAGAAATCTGAAATTTGCTTAAAAGGTTGGCGATCACCATTCTTTGTGCTTTGAATCCTAAGTTTTCTAGGTTTCAGACAGAGAAACATGAGTTGCCAGAGGTAATTTTTTTTCACAGCATGATGTGTCATCTGTATGATGGAACCAGCTTTAATTATTCAGTTGGTGCCTGCAAACAGTTGCTTAGTGATCATGTCCTTTCTGTTCAAATCTGCAGTGAAACTCATTTGTGTGCTGGGTTTAAGTCAGCATGATCCTGCTGATTTAATTGGTATACACTAAGGAAATCTAGTTGAAAAAACCTTTTTAAATTTAATACTAATCTTCTGTAACATTTACAGACATGACAGTGCTGACCAATAAAAGAGGCATCTCATGTGTTTTTCAGTATCTTAGATTCTCTTTTACAGATGTCTTTATTTTCATTGGTGGTTCTCCTGAAGAGTACTTAAAATCAGCCCCGCAGCAATTTTACTTTTGGAAAGGACTAGGTGAAGCCTGATCATGTAATCACTTGGTAACTCAAGAAGACAAGCCTACATGAAGTTTGCCCTGGAAAGCATCACAATATATTAATTTATAACTAAAAATCTTTGTATTTGAACCCACAATTTATTTTTTTTTAAACCCAGTTTTTTCACAAAGCTCTGTCGTTCACTTAAAATATTCAAACTGAAAACAAAACCACATGTTCTTCTCAGTGGGAGAGAAAGTGTCAGGAGACTAGAGCCATAGCAACTTAGAGATTAGTCTCCCAAGAAGAGTCTGGCCTGTGCATGTGTTGTGGAAGCAGCTTTCTAGTTACCAGGCACCAGGTGGTCACCTATGGTTGATCTAAGAAGCAAACACTGCCACAAATGCTGTTAGTAGCGTGTAATGAGATTAAATCCCCATAGTATTTGCAATATCCTTGAGGGGTTTTTTTCCACTGAAGCACCACAGGGCTGATAGCATCCCTTAGACAGTGAAAGAGTTTAATCTTTCATTGTCGTATGCACATAATTCTCATTGGCATTAGTGGGAGTTAAGCATGCACAAAAAGAGAAGAATAAAACTTGGAAGTTAAAGCAATCATACTATCGAAGAGTTTCACAAAGGACCAGGCCCAAATTGTATGACTATTCCTACTGGATAATACGTGCTTTCAGAGAGAAGTGTTTTTGAGGCATAAAGGGTGATTAGGGTTACCAGAATAACAGTAAAGGTTTAGTAAAAGGTAAGAAGGCTTATCTGCAAGAGAGAGAACTTAAGGCAGAGCTCATATTTAATTAAATGTTCTGCTTTCTGTGACAGGGTGAGATTTTGCTTTTTTTCATTTTAAAGTGACTGTTTTGGTATGTGCTGAGCATTGCTGTGGGCTCTCTGGAATTTTGATGGATCTTTATCTGGTTAGAGAGGGCACATTTCTCCACAGCAGTTCTTGCATATACAGGAGTAAACTTTGCACCATGTGTTTCTGTTTCCTCCTGTAAAAGCTGTGGCTGCTTAAGCAAAAAAACAGATCCTCTCATCTCCTCCTCACCTCAGAGGCTACCTGAACTATTTCTGGGAGCACCTGCTTCTTCCTAAGAAGAAGATTTAACAAGTTAAACATTTGAAGATTAAAACAGATGTTTTCAGAACTAGATTTGTTTCTCACATATCCTTCTGTACAGAGTTTGTATAGGGAGGGAATCCAGGACTAGTAAAGAAATTAAATCATCCAAACTGGTGCTTGACTGGCCTCTGAAATCACTCCCCTTTGTCATTTAGAGGGCCGGTTTTTCCTGTCACACTTGATGGTTTATTGATTTCTGGTCACCAAGTCCCCTGGTCTCTGTTGGTGGTATTTTTTTCTTGTATCAGTGGATATGGATTGTCACTGTTTCTAGTTCATGCATTGCTTTTTGTTGTTACAGTTCCAACCACTGATAAGGGTAATTGGTTTGTGAAATTTTAGAGGTTACCTATCAAAAGAGATTGCCTTTGCAACATAATGTTTGAATATGAGTTTGTATTTCCCAAAGATAGCATGCTGGATTTTTCCCCTCTCCCTGTTTTTGATAATCTAATTAGAGGGTAGTATTGTCTTTTTCTGCTTTATAATATTGGTTGTACTTAAGGCCAAAGACTGGAGGGACTATTTTATGGCTTGTTTTAACTCCAGAAATGAAACCCAGAAGAATGTTCCCTTTGTGCTGAAACAGGTATGCCTTCTCATTTTCTTCTCTGTAAAATCTAGCATTAATTAATAGTATTTGCCTGTCTTGCCCACAGAGGCAATCGATTTCATATTACATTTGCAGTTTGTATGAAACCATGGCAGTGAAGAATTGCACACATCCAGTAAAGAATCAGTGGAGGAAGGTACTTTGAGGCTTTTAAGAGGCTCTCTCTTGTCTGCCTAGGGGCAGAACAGTTGCTCTGCTCTTTCAGACTGGTTGCTACTAAAAAGAGACAGTGAATTTAATCCAGAAATTGATTAGCAACACTGTTTATATGTAAAGCAGAATAAAAGCTTTGGGCAAGTTTTGCTGCAGAGCTAGGAAGCTGGGCAGTTGCCAGGGGAAAAGCTTATACCTGGTTCTCATTAGAGGCTTACAGAGCATCTTGTTGTATTTTGTGTTGGTTACAGAGACTCAGGGGTATTCCTCAGCTGGTGAATTAGTTGATAGTAATACTGCGTTCAGTAGAATCCCAGTTTCCCAAAGTGCACAACAATAAACCCAATTATTAAAAAATACCACTTTTGCACTGTAATACAACTTTGATGATTCTATGGTTTGTTCAGGGAATAACAATAAAGCTGTGATGTTACTTGAGAAAGAAAAACTTCACAGTTCTTCAAAGAGCACCACTAGGAAAATTATGTTTAAGGAGATATTTTGACAAACATAGGGGTTTGTGGTATGAAATAAACATTACAGTACAGGGATCAAGGGTGGATTATTAACTGTGGGGTTTTAGCCCAAGAAAATACACTGATTCCCAGACCATAGGAAGATTCAAACATAAGTAATTTTAAAATACTGCAAAGTAAAGTGTCTAACCTGCAGTGCAAGGCTCCTGGAACAGCCCTAGTGCTTGCAAACAGATCTGTCATTCATTATTTGTGGGCTGCCAAGATGAGGGAATCCTCTCTGATTTGAACTAGGAGAAAGAATAAAAATTGTATCTAAACTGAGGAATTTTTAATAAATACATGGCAAAGAAAACGTGCTCTAGGGAAAGAACGGATTCCCTGTGTGTGAAGCCCTTATAGGTTGTATTGACTTCTCAGATTTTCGACAGGAATGGCAGATGAACTTAAAACTTAATTGCACATAAGGTAATGATACCAAGACCAGAAATATCCTCCAGAGGATTTTAATTGGAGCTTTGGGTTTGGCTTCAGCTGCCATAGTGATGAAAACCCATTAGTAAGAAGAAGGCTGCTGCAATTTAGAAACATTAACAGAAACCTTCTGAAGTGATCAAAATTCAGATACTTCTCCCTAAGGAGATTTGAAAGACTAAAATTGTATTCATGAGTAGGGATATCTGGGAAGAGGAAAGGCAAACTTCTGGATTTTTTTTTTCTGAAGTACTCGTTTCAGTATTTATCCCTTTGCAATGCATTTTAAATTTACGTCATTGCTTCCCTGATGCTGCTGTGTTCCATTTTCCTTATAAAAGTGGGAGTTGCAGTGAAGGGCAAGGAAGCATCTGCAGAGTGTGCTGCAGAGGAAAGGAGAAAAAAAACTTCCCTCCTCTGGCAGTCAGGATGCTGTGGGCTGAACAGCACAGCCAGGCACTGCAGCACAGGGAGGTAAAATAAAAGGATGTTTAAAAAAAAAAAAAAAAAGGGTTTTAGCAATGGCAACATTTGAAAGAAAATAAAATAAATTTAACTGAAGTTGTTCGGTATTTTTTTGAACTACAGGAAGGGTCTTGGCTACTTGGTTAAACACCACTAAAGAGAACCATAATTGCTGATGTTTCCTATCTTGATTTCAAAAGCAGAGCTTTATAATCAAAGAACCTTTTCCATTCCTCATTGACCTCAGTGGCAATATTCCTGTGGAGTACACTTGGATTTGGGGTAGATGCTAAGATAATTAATGGAGACTGGCACAACTGTACTTTTTTAAAGAAGTAATTAAAATAAATCTGGTAGTTTGGTTGGTTGACTTTGGTTTTTTCCCATTAAAAGCAGTGCTTGGAAAAAGTGTCAAGCATGTTTGATGCAAAAATCAGCTTAGCATCTTTAACAGCCCAGTAAACAGTTTTGTCTGTAATGTGAATATACTGGTCACTTGGTATAACAAAAGAACACTTAAGCTTCTGACTAGTCCTGTGTGTTATGAAATATGATGTGTTTGATAAATCATGAAGTATGAGATAGGGTATTGAGAAAGAAAGAGCATTTTTCCCAAGTAAGATTTTATTTGGCTATTTGACAGTTGAGATATGAAAGATACCTTTTTTGAGTAATGGACCAAAGTTAAAATATCACATTGCAGGAACTATTTTAAATAAATTATGCTGGGAAGTTATCTGCTCTGCTCAGGATTATTTTAATCCCGGGGTCCAAGATGTTTTCCAGAAGTAGAAGAAGAAATTTTCTTTCTTTCTAGACAGAGAGGGTTGTGGAAGATGACTGGTGTTGTGCAACTCTCCTTCTCTCCCTGGTTAGTAACCCTCCCAAATGCAGTTTCAGCTGAGGACTTTCACTGACCTTCAGGACTCATGAGTCAGCTCTGCATTACTGCAGTCTCCCATCGTGGTGTGTGTTGGCTGCCAGTTTCTATGCAGCACTAGGGCACTGTGCTGTGCTGCTGGAAAATAAATCTCCAGCTCCACGGACCAGTTCTGCAGTGCATCCTAGAGCAAAGCTATTTTCTGTGCAATTAAGATTTGTGGGTAGGAGAGAGATTAATGAGAGGCAATGAAAAGGCCTAAAAATGCAGGGCTGACTATGGTGTATATATATGCCATTAATTTACTGTCTTGCTCTTAAGAGCTCCTTAAGATTATTACTTCTGTGATCCAGAGATATGTAACCCAAGGCAAATGCTTACAGAGAACCTCATGTTCACCTACCTGCCTGCCTCAGTTTTGCAGAATCTGCACAGAAAAGATTCAGAAAAAAAGATGAAATTTCTTGGCTTTTGGTTAGATAGTCCCAGACAAATTCCTCACCAAGCTCACTGGATGTTGTTTTCTGTTGCTGTTTGAAGCTAGGTTTTCAAGCTCTGCAGTGATAACATTGTTAATGTTAAAAAATATCAATATCTGAGCAGTCAGGGGAGTAGTTTATGGAAGAATTTCAGCTCTGGGAAGTAGCTAACAGGATCCATTAGAAAAAAAATCCATTATGCATAGCTTAGCTTTTTAAATATTCAGTATTCTCTAAAACACAAAATTGTAATGTCCTTGCAGAACCAAAAGTAATTTTCTAGCTGCAGCACTCTAGTTGGCTTCTAAAGGTTCATGTTTCTGTTTCCGTATGACCTTGGAAATTGTTTCCCTGTATGTATTTTATGGGATTAAAATTCTGTCACACTTATCAGATCTGTTCTAAAGATAAAATAAATTGTGAAAGTAGTGGTTTAGAGAGCACAGTATCTATAGAGTTATATCTACAAAACCAGTATGTGGAAATATTCTACAACACAATTAAGATGTATTTCAGAAGGCCACTCTGAATATTTTTGAGGAAGATCCTAAATTTTAATTATCTAGAGCATTAAAAAGTACTGTATGTTGCCTTGAAAATAATGGAAAATGCTATACAATCCATATACAAAGGATCAAAGGGCAAACCTGTTGATGAATTGAGCAGTCCTCTAGCATCTCTTGACACTATGTGTTTCAAGGTTGGGAGAGTGATTTGTCAGGGAGATAGTGGCTTCAGGTGAATGAATTGTTGGTGAAAGCCCATGTCAGAGCTGGAAAGAGGTGTTTTCTCAAAGCTGCAGTGACTACAGCCATGGTGTTGGTTAAGGTGGTTCTCATGACTAGGAACATTGCATGGCGCTCTAGTAAACACCCATCACTCTTTCTTCTCTTTCTGCCCTGATGATAAACTACTCTGTTCTCTAAATTCTCCTTTATTTTTTTCTCTTTATGTAGTCACAGAAGATAATTTCTTGGAGTAGAATCATAAAGCTGCACTCTCCTTTTGGAAAGCTTCATTCCAGCTGTTCTAGTTCAGATTTATGTCCTGTGCTTGCCATCCTCTTGCTGAAATCACAGTGCTGCTAAATACTAGTGTACAAGGTTCTGAGATTTAATCTCTACTTGTCATGTGAATTGTAAATGGCACAGGTCAATGGAAGAACAGAAATTACAGAATTCAGAGACAGCCATGCATGGCTGTGGCATCATGTAAGAAGGCCAAGACTATTGCCTGGGGTCTGTTGTCTCTACAACTGGTTAGAATATTGTGTCGTTTCCCCAGAGAGATGAAATCTTATGTATTGGGAATAATTGGTTGTCATAGGATAGATCAGGAATGTTTGATTTCCTAATCCAAAATGTACTCCAGCAATCAGAGACTGTCCCTCATTTCACAAAGAGGCTGGTCTTTTTTTCCCACTGGTTTTGAATTTTAGAGCTCCATAGCAATAACTTGTTGAACTCATTGAACAAATTGATGCTGTTGACTGACTATTGGATATACTTTTTCTTGAGCAAAGTCAAGGGTGAGCCCATTTATTGGGAGCATTGGATTCTACTAGTGTTGCAAATTCAGCATATAAACAGCAGGTGGGGGTTTTGGGGTTTTGGGGGTTTTCTTTTTAACTCTGATTTTATTGAGGTCTTCAAAAGTATTGGTGTTAAATTTCACTTCTGTCCAGAGACTCGGTGAAATCAATAGAGATATCCCTAGGGTACTTTCTTCAGTTTTTGTAGCATATTCCCTCTTTTGGGAGATAAATCTATTTTAGTAGGCATTAAAATTATAGTATGTAAACTTCTCTTTTCAGGGTAGTATGTGATTTTTAATGCTTTAGGAGTCCATCATAGCATCATGAAATTGTACAGTATCAAGAATTAAGTAAGAAATACCATTTTCTGAAGGCGAGGAATGAGAATTGAAAGTACTAATCTGCCCAACACCAACAGATGGGAGTGAAAGGGCAGCAGTTTGCTTCTACTTGATAAATGGCTGTATTTTGACAGCAGATTAGATGTCACACAAAGTTGGCAAGCATGCAAGAAATCAATATTTAGTGTGAAAAGATGATACAATTAGTCTGATTAGTTGATCAACAGGGTGTGAAGAAGGTGGTGTAATGTCTTGAATTAACTTCAAGAATATTTCAGGGTGAATGGTCACAGAGCAGTGAGGTCCCTGCAATCACTGTGAGTTCTTGCAACATCTCCTAGCACAACTCAGTTCCTAAGTCTGGAAGTATTAGAGATTAAAGTTTGAGGCAGAAAACATGACTCCAGCTATGAAAATCAGTGCAAGCAGGTCATCTTGTATTCTCTCAGTGCTGTCTAAGAGTCTTGAGCAAGGATTGGTGAGCTAGGTTTGTGTACAGTAACTGGAGGCTGAATCTTGGAATCTCTGTTCAGGCTGCATAATCATCTTGTGTCTAGCCTCCCACTTTCAGGGCTCTGTTATTATCTGGAGGTATAAACCCAAATGAGATCTGACAGATAAGGACTTACCCAAAAACAAAAATGAAATTGAATGCAATGGGCTTTACTTCATTAAATAAATGTGAGCTTAAAAATGAAAAATTACAATACAGGAGGATGCAGGACATTGCCTCTCAGGTCTTGCAGTTAATAAATTGTTCAAAGTCAAATGTGGGTAGGAAAATTGTTTAACTTTCACCAGACTGCAACTGAACCTAATGAAACTCAAATATCAATTCCATTTATGCAAGGAGAGGGAGAAAATAAACTAGAGATTTATGCTTGCTGGAGAGTCACAACACAGTTCAGTATTCCAGGTGATCAGGTGCATGAAAGATTAACCTAACTTTGCAGAGATAATGCATAATTCCCTATAAAAAGCATGTAACATTAGATATGGATTTGAACCTACCATCACGTCCAGAGCAAGCAGGTTTAAATGATGGCAAGGAAAATAGTCACACTTTGCAGTTAGTGGTGTCATTCTTCCAAATCTTTGTCTCCATCAGAGGGCTCAGCAATGTTAACTCAGTATTAGATTTGTTCACAGCCGTCACATCAGCTTGGCATCCTAGCAGGATTTTATTTTCACCTAGAAATGTGTAAAATATTCTCATATTCGTAAGTATATAGCAGTTATTGCTAGGAAAAAAAAAAATTATTATACCTTCCTTGCAGACAGCCTAAATTTAAGAAGCCATTGGGCTGAATTGAGCCCAGAGGCAGTGAATCCATCTTCTCTGGCATAAATGAAGTTATGCCTGTGTTATGCACACCCCATTGTGTCAGCTAGTTAGAGGACTGAATGTAGCAGTCATGCCCCTGGCATCACCTGCTGGGCTTTCAGACCTTTTCCTGGAAGGAGCTTTCTGAAGTTCTGTTCTGGTAGTCCAATGCCTGTATATTACATATTTCTCCATCAGGTCTGCAAATCATTTTCTTCTTACTTGCAGATACAGAACTCTGCAGTTTTAGAACATCAGAATTTGCTTCAGTGACTCTGTAAAATCACTGCCTTGCTCAATGCTGGACACTTACCTATTTCTCCAGATTGCAGTTCAGTTCAGCAGGAGGCTTAGCATGCTTTGATGTACCATTCTCAGCAAAGAAGGTGAAGAGGATGGAGTGCTCCACATCATTTATGCAAGATTTCATCAGATAATTGATAGTCTGCTCTAAAAGGGAATCTTGTTTGTTTCTCTGTGGTCTGAAATTGTTGTTGCAATGTGGTGCCTCCAGGCAGACAGGATATTTGGGGCTGGTCACAGTACAGATTACAGTTTTGTTTGACAATTTATACCCATTGATATTTGTATTGAAGACAAAGAAAAGTAGATTTATTAATTTATTACAAGACATAGCAACCATCAGATGACACTCCTCCAGACTCTGTTGCTAATATAGAACAACCACAAAGACCCCAAAATTTACACACCTGGTTTTGGAGGAAAAAAATTAAGTCCACACTAGAAATAGCAGATGAAATAGTAAGCAGTTTGAAGTTGCTTAAAATGTATGAGTTATTAGATTACTGTTGGCTATGCAAAAAGCTCTTTATTTTTCAAAGGAATTTATTGCTTTCAGTGTATCCTGTGCAAGGAATGTGATAACCTTCCAATAACCTTCATCAGACATGGTAAATCTGAAACAGACTGTAGTTGAGATGAGTCTTGTACATCAGTTATTGCTTCCCAGCACAAGCTCCCATACTGTCTTTCAAGAGTCTAAGCATCCCTTAGAACTTTAGGGGTGGATGTTTTATGGCTCATTTTTGCAGGATTTCTCCCCTTAGTGTCTGGAAATTCCTCCACGAGACCAGGGGCAGCTGGGTGGGGGACCTGGGCATTGAAGCTGCTGACAAGTGCAGAGCACTGAGGGTTTCTAGCTGCAGGAGGTCATTGCATATTCATGGTGTGTGGGAAGTTTCATTAGCCAGGCTTGCAAGCTGTGCCATCTGTAAATACCACCCAGCACGGCGGTGGCTGACGCAACACGGCCGTCACGTCTCCTGGCAGTGCAATGGAGACTTTGAAGTTCCTTGTAATGAGAAATGAGAGATGTGTTTAAAGTTCCCAGAGGAATGTGTGCGAATGCCAGGTCAGGTGTCAAACAGTTAGCATTTTCAGGGAGAAGGCATGCTTCCAGGGAGAATACTCCTCTCGCCGTGTCTTGCCAAGAGTGACCCCGGGAAGGATTTGCCCTCTGTGTTTGCTTTGTGTAGGAATTGTACTGACAGGGAGCAAGTGAATGTTGATGTCTGCCTGGAATAATAGGATCTTCTGTGGCATAAATGAAGTTATGCCTGTGCTATGCACACCCCATTGTATCAGCTAGTTATAGGACTGAATGTTGCAGTCATGTCCCTGACATCACCTGCTGGGCTTTCAGACCTTTCCTGGAAGGAGCTTTGTGAAGTCCTGTTCTGGTAGTCCAGTGGATATTAGACATTTCTGCATTTCTCCAGGTCTGCAAATCATGTTCCTCTTACTTGCAGATACAGATACACCTCTATTGAGTGGCCTGTTAGAGCAGGCACACCTGTGGGCTGGGTTGCACAGGCATGCCCAGGAAGAAGTGTGTCAGTAGTGATCCTTGGTTAAACAAAACTTGAATGAGGACTTGATTTCTTTCCCTTGCCATACATTTGCATTTTGTGTTTGCACAAATTTAACATGGTCACTGTTAAAGGTGACTCATGTTCATGCTGCTTGACTGGCCTGAAAAATTGACTGTGTAAGTTAAGAAAACTGTTCTGTCACTTTTCTAGGAGATGTGACTAGCACCATCCCCATCTCAATAATCACACAAAAAATGTAATTGATATTTAGGTGAGTAGGAGGGCTTTAGGATCCTATGGCCATAGAAACTGGGTTGATGAGTGCAATTTTAAGTAATTTTCACATGCTGTTTACCTCTCTCTGTTCTTGTTCTGAATCAAACAGCTGCCAGATTCTTTACTCATGCTGGTTTTTAATTTGAAGCTTTAATTAATAAAGTCAAAAGATGAGCAGATACTTGGATTTCTTCTAGACACAAATAATATTTACATATTAAAGTCTTTAGAAAGGGCTTTGACTTGTTTCCTAGGAACTATAGGAAGGTAAAATCTATCCACCCAACCATGCAATGTGGAAGTTTCTTCCTTTCTTCCTCTGTCAAATCACAGAAATGATCTGTCACGTGTAGAGAGAGGCTGCAAAAATCCAGTAAAGCAGCCCCAGATGTACACAAGTCTCACATTCTCCCACTCCCGTGTGCAATTTAGCAAGTCATAGTCTCTTGCCAGTTTATGAGGTGCTGTTGCTGCTTTCTGCACCCTCACTGTCATAGTTAATTTCTTTCTGATAAAACTATTCCCGTGGGAGACTTTCCTTCATTCCAGCTGAGCATCTCAGGATATCAATCTGGGCAGCAAGCCTGCATCATTCTTAAAAAATTGCAAGTAGTTTTTTTTTCAAAGCCTTTGCTATTTCTCAAGCAGTGAGATGGGACCATGTTACTGACATCAGCAAGGAGCTGCAGACTTCCCAGGTGTTCCAGGGGATGGGAGTGACTCACACCCTGGCAGTGCTGGCTCCCACCCTGCATGGGAATCAGTAACATGTTTGTGCCAAGGGGTTGATGAGGGAGGCAGTCGCA
The DNA here is from genome assembly GCF_009819655.1 of Sylvia atricapilla. NCBI lineage: Eukaryota > Metazoa > Chordata > Aves > Passeriformes > Sylviidae > Sylvia > Sylvia atricapilla. Next base: position 84,423,690 of record NC_089174.1, on the reverse strand, counting down.
GAGGCATCTCTGAGTGGGCAGCATGTGCGTGGCACAGAGAACCTGCCTGCCTCTGGAGATCCCTCTCAGGGCCCATGAACCCACACAACCACTGGAGCAGGGTGGGAGGATGTGAGTAACCACCACTGGTGTTGGTCTGCAGGAGTTGTGGCTCCTCAGGTCAAATCCTTCCCAGCTGCACAGACTTGGAGCAGCCTCAGTCAAGCCCAAAGGATGTTCTTTGAGGCAAGTGAAAGCTGTGCATCTTTGTCAGGCTTTGCATGTGGCTAATTGCATTTCTTTTTCTACCTCTGCTTAATGTGTTTATGTCTAATGATAAATGAGGCTTAGTCTAGCCTGAAGCAAAATATGTTAGTATCACCAGCTATTAAGCAAGAAGTTTCAGTGTCCATTAAAGGGTGATGGTTCCTTTCATTTCCTTAGTGATAAGATTCAATAAATTCCACTTAAACTCTTAATTTAAGGGAAATCTGACAAACAACTAAAATATCAGAGCACAGAACATCTTCTAGAGCAGCCTGTGGTAACAGAACCATCTGGATTTTTATATGTACTGTACTGCTTTATATGTGCATTTCTGATAGGCAAGGAACAAAAATTTTAAAAATAAATGGATTTGCAAAGGGTAATATCAGAACTGGATGTTGCAGGGAGAGTGAGACCTGCCCTCTTTCCATTTTGCAAAATATAATCTATATCCTTCTTTCAAGGAAGTATAGCAGAAAGAATATATATAAAGGAAACTAGGTTTCTTCAAACCAAGTAGATATGAGACTGGACAGAGCTAGAGAATAAAGTAGGTATTTATTCAAAGGCCTCTAGGATCCATCTTGGGCAGGACAGAGCCTGACCAGGGCTATACCCAAGGTTGATTTAGAGATGTCACAAAATGGCTGACCAGTCACAAGGTCTTACATTTTGATAAGTTTTATTCTATTTGCATATTGGTGTTTTATTGTCCAATTACAGCTTCAGGTTGTGAGGTCCCATCCTTCTTGTTCCTTCAGCCCACCCTTGTTTGTGCTTTTGGGCGTGAAAGTTGTCCTTGGTCTTCATCAGGAAAGGGTTTTTTTATCTCCCTACTCTGTGAAAAGCTGAGTGACACTGAATGTGAGGCTCAGAACTGCACCCCTGGGCAGCACAGAGTCTGAAAAACATGAGAGCTAAAACTTAAGGCATCAGGGCAAGAATTGCAGCCCAGAGCCTGCCCCAGCCAGGAACACTGTGGGAATGGCTGGCTGCCCTTCCTCTCACACGATGCTCTCAGGCATGTGGAGCCCCTTTCAGCCTGCCTGTCCTCAGCCTTGTTAATTTACGTCTCTTTACAGGGGAGGTTTTCTGAGTTGGCAAATAGGTCTGTGTCCCGTACTCCCTTTTAAGCCTAATTAATTATTTTAATTGATTAATATTGCGCCAAGCAGTTTGCTCAGAAGGGACAGCTCTTCTGGTTTGTTTAGACCAATTACCAGTCTGGATTTCTGAATGACAATCCAATGCTAATTAATCTCACTGCAGTTCTCACAGAAAGAGACCCTGATAAGAACTTGCCAATTTAACATAAGGGGAAAAAAAAATCAACAGTCCTGTTTGTTTTTCTGGCATTCACTCCCAGCCAGATGAATATCACTATTAAATACAGAGACAGAGTAAGTATGAAAGCCAGTAGTGAGGCTGCTCCAAACTTGCCCGGACTTTACTAATTCAGGATCTGGATGTTATTTGTACGCCCTGTCACTCTTGTTGCTTGACTTTGCTTGCTGCAGCTTTTGTGAGCAGGAGTGAGATAAAGTAAGGCAGCATGGCAAGTGACTAACTATCCCCATAGGGAACTTCTTGCAGTGTCCCAGTGTTAATACCAGTGGAAGGCTGAAGGGAACATTTTGGCAGCGTGGGTTCTAGTTTTCACTTGGTTTGTCAGGGCCAAATGCTCAGATGATGATGGTTACTCCCTTATGTGCCCCAGCTCTGTGAGGCCAAGGTGAGTTATGGGCACTCCTTCAGCCAGAGGGCTGTCACACAGTGACAGCAAACTCATGGGAAGTCCTGGTTTGTACCCTGATGGTTGAATTTAATTTTTCTTTTTTCCTCTCTGCAGGTCAGAAGATCCTTCACCACAGAAGTGATGTCTTAGAAACTGTAGTCCTCATCAATCCCTCAGATGAAGCAGTTAGTACTGAGGTAAGCAGGAAATACTTTGTTGGACATGTCCTAAAAGCCCCATTAAGTGGACATGATGAGGGCACTGAAGCAAATGTAGTTGAGGTGATTATGGAGCATCAGTCACTGCCTGCCAGCTTAGAGACTGACTAACTAAAATACTATTTTTCAAAGTCTTAGCAGATGCTGAGAGCAGGTCCTGACTGTGAATGAAAGAATATATTTGGAGTAAATATAATGAAAAATGTTACCCATCCCTTGATCTTGTCCCTAGTTTCCCAGACTCCTGACAACTTGTAAGAAGCATAGGAAAGAAACATGCCTCTGATCCTAGCATACATTTTCTCATAATGCATCAAATTCTCTTCTTGATGGAGTGAAGGCAGCTTTGGTTAAGCTGCCTCTGCTTTTCTTTTACTTTGCTGTTGTTTGGTCGCTCTAAATGCCTATTTTTACTTATGATGAAAGTGTCTGAAAGTGCCTAGGGACAAATTTGGCTCTGAGAGGAATTACCAGCTATGTGGTGGTGACTCTAGGTTGATCTATCTGTCCTTCAAAAAGCATGTGACATGATTAGTGAACCCTGGAGAGTGCCCATAAGAGGACTGCCAACTCCTTATGAACTCAGTAGAGTCAAAGAACTGATTATGTTGCTCAAAGACAAAATTGATTTATTTAGCTAGTCAGACTGAAGGTTGAAATAATAGGGATAATTGCATTGGTGGTCTGTGCTGGGAAGCACTGCCACAGTCTCATTTCTTTTGGAAGATAAAGGGTTCTGAAAAAACTATTTTGCTATCAATTGTTAAATGATGTTGAGCACAAACAGAAGAAAGGACTCCAAAACAAATGAAATTTCTGAACCTGTAGAAGTTTAAAAGCCACATTAGTCAATGGGAACTTACTTTCTGAAATACGATGCATGAAAATCTCATTACAACCCATTAGAGATGTTTGGTAAGGACAGAGGGGTCTGTGCAGATCTGTGCCTTCTTTCTGAGTAAAGAGCCATTGACTGTGCATGTGTGAAGGTGTGGAAGAGATGAAAAACTGACAAATGCAGGGAAATGCTGTTTCTGTTACTTGTCGTTCCTTTGATGGATGACTACATGGAAGAACATGATCTGACAGCCATTAATGGTTTCTGAACCCTGAGCATACTGCATTGGCTCTGGAAGATGTTTGGCTAAGTTACTGTAAATATCATCTCACAAGACTGTGGGAGGCAGTCTTGGCTTTGCTTTCATCCTGCCAAACTGGTCACAGTCAGACAGATGAGATTTAATTTGGTTGGATAAGCAAGGCTCTGAATAGACACAATTCAGGAAGAGACCATCAGAAGGAGGTGTCAGAATTAAGCAAGAGCTTGGAGTAGGCATTCTCTGTTCACTATGGCAAATAGAAAACTCAATTTCATATATCAGAGATTTCCAGGGTGCATTTGGGGGAGACAGAGATATACCATGCAGCTCTGACTTCAGCAGAAGAGGAACTGGAATCTATTTACTCAGGAAAAAAACAAAATGCACAAAGAAACAAAAAACAAACCAAAGTAAAACAGTGGGAAAAAAAAAAAAAGGCAAAACAAACAAAAAAGAGAAAGAAATACAATATACCTGGTAACCTGGCTATTAATAGCCTTACTTGGTGGTAGTCCACTGATGATTGTGCCCAAAGTTCCTGTTGTGTTCTGTCAAATGCCACACACCTCCCACGAGAAAGAGGCCCAAAGGGAGAGAGATTGTTGTTTCCTGAAGAAAACACTGATGAACATTTACTTCCTTTTTAGGAAGTCCCCACTCCATTGCTTTAATTTTCTTGTGACTGTACCATAGGTTTGGGAAACCACTGACGTGCTGCCCTCTGTTCACATTCCATCCTAAACTCTGTCTTGACTGAGCCTGCCTCTTGCCATGCCACTTCCTTCAACCAATTTTGAACTTTAACCAACAGTTAAACTGAATGGAATCATCACCTTGCAGTATTTCTTCTAAAACTGAGTAGTCTTGAAATCAGAAGACAAATTTCTGGTAGTCTTTCAAAAAATCTTATTTGTACCCAGACACATAATTTATGTTTCTCTTAAGGTCCTCCATGTGTACACATTATGATGTGTAATCTGCAAATATTTATTTACTTACTTTCTTGGCATAGTTGGCTAACTCTACAGAATGTACTTTATTGTCAATTAATAAAATAGGTTGAAGGGGAATTATATGACAGTCACATGTCAGTGATTCACAAGTCAGGATGTGTTTTTAATGTTGGAAAACCTGATGGGTTTACACAAAAGTTGTCAAACTGATGAGCACTGTTGGCAGCAACAAAAGAAAACTTAGAAGAGGAAGCCAGTTCTGATATGGTTTTAATAACATGAAAACAGAGAAGATTTGAGTAATGCAGATCAGACAAATGTTTGCACTTATCTATATTTTTGTCTGACATAGAAATAGATACACTTCATACATGATATTTCTGAATTTATAATTATTTAGTGCAATTAGTGGCAGGCCAGAACTAGTCCTACATTGAATTAAAGGGACTTTCTGCTGCTTGGTATCAGGGTCACTTATTTAATAAAATAATGCTGAAGACATGGTAGAGTTGGGATCTTCTTTGAGATACATACTCTACAGTGTGTGTTTTCTAGTTCTAGTGGAAACGTGAGTTGTTCAGCAGAGATTCAGGTTAAGCCTTCCTGGCTCAGCCTCCTGGCATTCACAAGAGTTATTTAGAAAAATTGATTGTTTAACAATCAATATAACCCTTGGAAACAATATCTTGCTAGTAGAGCTGAGTTGATTGTGTCATCTCCATGGAGATGGAGCTTGGATGCAATATTCTATGGAGTTGTCCCAGAATGGACTCTGCTCATCTGCTCAATTAGTTTAATTTGTGGGTAGCTTTGTTCTGGAATCACTGTTCTGGTTTGATTTAATTCTTCCTTAATAGAGGAATTAGTGCATTTGAAATTCATAGCTTACCATAGACTGAATTGTTTTTTCAGTGTTGGGTATGACTTTTGAAGTATTTGCAAAGCATTTACTCAACAGTATAGAATCTTACACAGGTTTTGTGTTTGGTTTTGTTCCTGAATTTAGAATATACAGCTTCTCTTAGCATGCACATAAATCTCCCTCTTGGGAGAGGTAAACAAGAATATTTAGGAGCTGTAGCAAGGGTCAAGTAGAGTAACACACATGTGCTTTTAAATAGTTTACCAAGGTTGTCCTGATACAATTCTGTACAAGTATACCAAGAACTATACTGTAAGTAAGTTTGTTGTTAAAAAAAAAAAATATTTCTTCATTTAAGTTTTATTCTGCTCTGCTCCTCGCTGTTTTTTTCATTAATGCGGTTTATTCTTCAGACCTTCTTTCTAATTACATCTTCCCCCTCCTTTTTTTTTTCCTGTTTTCCCCTTTTTCATTGTCATTTGTAAACAGCACTGTAGACTCCATAATGCCTTGGGAGTCCTGTTCCAGAGACTGGTTTTAAATTAGGAGAGATAACCTTGCATTGAAACACGTCGTTACTCCCATTGCTGATGTGCTTCTCTTCCTCACTCTAGGTGCGTTTAATGATCACAGATGCTGCAAGGCACAAGCTCCTTGTTCTGACTGGACAGTGCTTTGAAAACACAGGAGAACTCATTCTTCAGTCAGGATCCTTCTCCTTCCAGAACTTCATTGAGATCTTCACAGATCAGGAGGTATGTTCAGAAAAGTGTCTTCCAGGCAATGTGCTGGCAGAGATTCCTAGAAGACTAAAAGCGGCTCTTTGTCTTGTTACAGTTACCAGAAGCAGCCGGGTGCTGCTGGTCTTTAGTCGTCATTATAAACTTTCTCGCAAAACATTTATTTACTTTAGATTTCATGTAAATTGCCTAACCAAAAAAAAAAAATTAAATAATAATTTGGGAAATTAAATTACAGCTTTCGGGAAGAGAAAAATCAAAGAGCCCTTGACAATGGAAGGAGATAGTGCTGTGTTTAAAATACACAGGTCGTTAATCTAAGGTTGCTGTGTTTAAAATACACAGGTTTTTCATCTAAGGTGCACATACAAAGCGGCCAAATTGAACTTGACACCAGGTTCTTTTTCTGAGGCAAATTAGCACGTGGCATTAATAAGACAGAGGGTGGCTGTTAGAATAACTATTTTTTACACCATCTACCTCCTTAACTTTTTTATGGTAGTGTCTAAAATACAGCCAGTGAATCTGTAAAGCTTGTAGGTTTTACATACCGAAAAGATAAGCATGAAATACACCAGCATTTAATTCCATTTGTTTCATGACTTGTTACTTAGCTCTCTTCCTTAATGTACTGTGTCTGAAAGCTCCCATAGGGCAGAAATCCATAGTAAACAAGCTGTCATACTTAATTTGGCTGCCATGTAAAGTATATATTTAAATAAACTGTATGGCTGCCTCCATACGAATTTAGTTTCCACTGTTAATTAGGAGCATGTCAGTAGACTGAGATATAAAAGTTCAGCACTGAAACAGCATAGTTTACATGAGCTCTAGCTTGACCTTATTGCATCCATATGATCCATCCTCAAAGCCTCTTTGTTCAGCAAATGGTTGGGGAAAGAGCTTTGGTTCCTGCTCTCTGAGACAGCCCTGGCAACTTAAGATTCACTGGAACTTCTCAGGATTACTTTTCTCTGAAATTACAAACTCAAGTCCCTCATGTCTAATTAGCAACACATAATTACTTTATGGCTGCATGCAAAACTAGGAGCAAATGCTACCCATTGCCATTAGGAAACAAAATTAATGTTTGGAAAGTGGAAGGATGGGGGTTGGCCATGAGCTGCAGGTGCTGTGGGATTGCTGCAGTAGTGGGTGTTCAGGGTGTTCACAGACCCATGGGCTGTGAGTAAGGCTCATCTGGCTCATCTCTGTGGCTGGCAGTGTGGTCACCAGCCAGCTGGCATGGCTCTCAGCAAGTGCTGGCTTCCAGCCTGTTGTTTCTGAAGCCTCAGGGTCTCAGTGTGTCTGCAAGCTTTCACAAAACCAAAGAAAGATCATGCTTGCCATGCCTCAGTTCGTGTGTGCAATGTTTCTTTAAAAATTGAAAAAAAAAATTAGGTAAAGAGGGGTCTAGAAAAAGAGGTTAGTGGTTTTCTGTTGGAACCGTGGAGGCCGACAGTTTCAGGCTTTCTGTGCTAAAAGGTGCTGACCCTCAGGCAAGCATCACATTTGACTTGAGGCCATGGAAGAGGCTTCCAAAACTGAGTGATAGCACTGGGGTTGTGGGTGTGTAGTTTGAATAGTATTGTGTGGAGAGTTTGGATTTTAGTGTATAGTAATACATGTGAGTCAAGATGGAGGATTTTGCATGTTGTCTGAGTCCTTCTTCTTCACCTTCTTCTTCCTTCTTCTTTGTAGGTTTGGGTGGTTTTCTGTAATTGGGTGAAAGAGGTCTGCATTGTGGGCTTTGGGTGGTCATTATTGGGTCAGAAATATAAAAAATATAGATGTCACCTTGTTATTGGGTAATTAGCACTTAAATAACATTGGAAAGAGTCATAGGTACTCCATTTTACCTCGTTTCTCTAAACTGCTAATTAGAGCTCATAGCTTGTGAGTCTGTTAATAGCTAGGAAATAATAAACATCCAAGTCCAAACTTGAAACCTACATGTCCCATGTATTAATCCTGACCTTGGCAAGGAAAGAAAGAAGCCAGAACCTTCACAGTTTTCTGTGTGGTGATGAGATGAAAAAATTGCTGTGCTGTCCTGATCCTAGTGGACTTGGCAGTGCCAGATTTACAGCTGGACTCCATGATCTTAAGAGACTGTAGCAACCTAAACAACTCTTATGATTCCATAACCATGTAAGGTGGGAGTAAGTGTTTCTGGCCTCTGCCCACTTTTACTTCACTGGGCCAAACCTGAACTAAGGTCAAGAAATGTCCTTGCAATAAACTTTGGGAGATACTTGTATAAAGTCTTAATTCGGAAATCCGTCTCTAGCATGCAGAACTCTCTTCAGGCAATGCCTGAAAGTAGGATTTTCAATTTCTCCTGTGTGGGAAGGTGTAAAGTGTCCCCTGCTTCTGCAAACAACAGCTAGAACAGGAAAATCTTTTTTTTTGCACCTTTGTGATTCAGGGTAAGAAGTAAAAATTGTGTTTTCTCTGAGCAGCCAATTTACTGTTTGTCTTCAGTAGCTGGGACAGCTTTAAAACTTAATCACTCCTCAACAGATGTATCTCAGTATTTAAAAAGACATTCAGGTTTACACGTGTATTTCTTGGATTACACAATGGTTTTGAATTTGGAGAAGAGAAGAGTGGCTCCATCTTCCTGTTGTGATACTGTCTATCCCCAGTGTCACCACTTGAAATTCAAATCCACTGATACTTTTTTTCTGAGGCATGACTGAACTTGCTATTCCTAACAGTTACAATCTATGCCTGGAATAAACTTATTTAATTTTTTGTTTGCCTGGGCTTCCAGTGCCTTAACACTGTCTGCATTATGCATGCCAACATTAAGGAGCAAAAACCATCAGAATTTAGAAGTATGAAGCAGAAATCCAAATATGGTATAATATAAACTGAAGAGGACTCACCCCAAACCTTGACACAGTATTATCATTAGCCCAGTATGTCACCACATGATTTTTTTTTAATCTTGACAGAAAATCAGCCGTTTATGAGAAACAGTCTGTTCTCCAGTTTTATTTCCTTATGTATGCAACAGATTTGGATTTATTTATTCAGAGGAAATAATTTTTTATTACATTTGGCTTTTCCTAATAATGTGTTTTCAACCCTGATCAGAGACATATCATGAGGAGTACTCTTGAGATTCTAAATCCATTTCAGAGCTGTCATCCCTGCTGCTCCTCTTTTTCTAATTCTGCAATAAACAACAGCACTGGTTCTTCTATTGTCCTTTTCTTTCAGGACATTTTCTTCATTTATTCTTTCTGCTTAGTTTTTTCATTTGCTGTCATTCAGACAGGGCCATGTCTGACATATGGGTGAGATTTATTTATACTCTTGTCAAATGGTTTAGATACTCAGTAACAATGATACAGGAAGGTAGAAAATATTTATTTTGGGCTTTATTTATCTCTTGGTTGGACTGGTTTGTTTTCATGTTTTTTTATAACAGCCACTGCATCTTTGTTGAGTTCTATGTTTGGTAAATGCTAAAAATAAGTTACATAACATAAAGAAAAAAGCGAGACCTACACACACAGAGGCCCGAAGAGATCTAACACAATCAAACATCATTAATCTTTTATACATTCATTTTCTCTGTTGATACAGCTTGTGGTCCAAGAATTTCTAATTATTCAGCTGTAGTGTTATCTATATCATCCTTATGAAAACTGTTCTTAAAGCTTGAACTGACAACTGAGTCTCTGCAGAGGAGGTTGTTTTACATCTGAATTACTTCTTTATAGAAGTTTGGTGGTATCTTTGTTAAAAGCAAATAGAACAGAAATGAGCTACATTTAACTGAATTGTCAATTAGAAAAAGTCAAATGAAAGTATCTGTGAAACTGAGATAAGGTAAAATATGTCACACTTTTTCATGTTTGTCTTCTTATCTGGGACCATTAAATACTGTTTTTTAGTTCAGAACCCTGGAGTAGAAAACAGATCTTTGTACTGTGGCATGGAAATTCATATTTTCTGTGCCTTTATTGCAGCAGTTGGTTTTGGCACTAGTTAGTACTAGAATGTTAACTAATACCGTCAAAATTAATGGAATTACTCTAGATGTCAAATTCTGTGGTCCAAGAATTTTAAATCAAACTAGTGACAAGAGCATTTTTAACTCTATATCTTTTTTTTTCTTGATCTTTCTTTGGCTCTGGACCATGGAATCTCAAAAGTGCAAAACTTAGAATCACAGATTCATAGAATTGTTAAGGTTGGAAAAGACAAATTCACAGAATTGTTTGGGTTGGAAAAGATCTCAAAGATCATCAAGTCCAACTCTTACCCAACACTGTCAAATTCAACACCAAACTCTGCCCTCAACCACCACATCTACATATCTTAAATACCTGCAGGGATGGTGACTCAACCACTTCTCTGGGCAGCCTTGTTCTTTGTTTTACAACCCGTTTGGGGAAGAAATTTTCCCTCATACCCAATCTCAACTTCCTCTGGTGCAATTTGAGACCATTTCTTGTCATCATTTCATTTGTTACTTGTGAGAGGAGAGCAATCCCCCAGCTGGCTGCAACCTCCTTTCAAGCATTTGCAGAAGCAATGGGATTCCCCAGATACTATTTTTTCCAGGCTGAACAACCTCAGCCCCTCCTTGTCAGACTTGTGCTTCAAGCCCTTCACCAGCTCTTTGCCTTTCTCTTGACATGCTCAAGCACCTCAGTGTCTTCTTTGGCAAGAGGAGCCCAAAAACTTACAGCTGGCTCCATTTCTGAAGTGTTAACTTATTTCTTAATCACAGATCCACAGAATCATCAGGGTTAGAAGGGACCTCTGGAGATTATCCAGTCCAAACCCCCTGCCAGAGCAGGGTCACCCAGAGCAGTGACACAGGAACATGTTCAAGTGGATTTTGAATATCTGGGCAGCCCATTCCAGCACTCTGCCATCCTCCATATGCCAACATCCATAAAGAAGTTCTTCCTCATTTTGGAGTGGAACTTGTGTTTTATCTTATGGCCATTGCTCCTTGTCCTGTCTCTGGCCACCACCAAAAAGAGTCTGGCACCATCCTCTTGACACCTGCCTTTGAGATATTTAATATGTATTGACTCAGACTTCTCTGGAGTAAACAGGCCCAGCTCCCACATTCTCACCTCCCAAGAGAGATGTTCCAGTCCCCTCATCATCTCTCTAGCTTCTGCTGGACCCTCTGTAGCTCTTTGTCTTCCGTGATCTGTGCAGACCAGAACTGAACACAGCACCTCAGATTGGTCTTACTAAGGCTGAGTGGAGATCATCTCCTTCAGCCTGCTGGCTATACTCTTCCTGATGGAAGGAGTGGTGTTGGCTTTTCAGGAATTCTATACCCTAGGGATACAATTGACCTTCTTGGCCACAGGGCCATATTTCTGGCATATAATCAACTTGTCATCCACCCAGATTCTCAGGTTGTTCTCTGCAGAGCTGCTTCCCAGCAGTTCAGCACCCAGCCTGTTACTGGTACTGGGGGTTACACCTCCCCAGGTGCAGGACTCTATATTTGCCTTTGTTGAACTTCATTCCCTACAGCCAGTCCTCCAGCCTTACGAGGTCATGCTGAATGGTAGCCTAGCCTTCAGGGATATCAGCCACAGCAAACTTGCTCAGGGTCCATTCCATCCCCTCATTCAGGTTGTTGATAAACAGTTTGAACATGACTGGATTCTCCTCAGCTGATAACAGCTCTCTGAGCTCTGCCATCCGTCCTTGATCCTCCTCAGTGTCCATTCATCTAACACACATCTCCTGAGCTTTCTTCTGAGGATGTTATGGGAGATGGTGTCCAAAACCTTGCTGAACTAGAGTCAGACAACATCCACTGCTCTCCCCTCACTGACCCATAGAAGGCTGTCAGGTTGGTCAGCATGATTTTCCCTTGGGGACCCCTTTGCTGACTGTTCCTGCTCACCTTCTTTTCTTTTATTTGTTTTGTGATGACCTCCAGAATGATCTGTTCCATCACCTTTCGAGGGGTGGAAGTGAGGCTGACTGGCCAGTAGTTTCCTGGGTCCTTTTACTTGCTCTTTTTGAAGACAGGAGTAGCCCTGTCAGTAACACTGACTTTCCTGCAGTCGTCAGTCATCATCCATCTCATTTTCTCCATGATTTTTCAGAGAGTCCCTTAGCAACATCTGCCAGCTGCCTCAGCACCTGTGAGTGCATCTCATCAGGATCCACAGATTTATGGATGTTAAGTCTGCCCAGCTGATCTCTAATGCAACCCCACGACCAAGAAAACTCTTCCTTTCCCCAGCATCCCTAATCTCCAAGGTCTGAGGGCTGGCCTCAGCAGTAAAGACTGAAGCAAAGAAGGCATTCAGTAATTCCACCTTTTCTAAGTCTTCCATGATCAGGACACCAATCTGATTTATGAGTGACCCCACCTCTTCCTTAGTATTTCTTTTGCTGCTGATACACTTGCAGAAGTCCGTCTTGTTGCCCTTGATAGCCCTTACCAGACTCATTTCTAGGTGGGCCTTGACCTTCTTTGTTACATCCCTACATGTTTTGACAATGTTGCTATAGTCCTTCCATGTGGTCTGTGCCTTTTCCCACATCTCATGGATTTCCTTCTTCCATTTGTAATTTACTAGAAATTCCCTTCTTCTCCATGCAGGTCTCCTGACCCCTTTGGATGATTTGTTGCTCAGGGGTCTGGACACTGGTCTTGAGCTTGAAGGAAGGATGCTTGAATACCGAACAATTCTCTTGAACCCCTGTATTTTCTAGAGCCCTAAAGCATGAAATTCCTCCAAAAGCAGTCTTTGAAGAGGTCAAAGTTCAGGATTCTAGTCCTGCTTACTGCTTTGCGTCCTTCTCACAGGATTCTGAGTTCCACCATCTCATGTGGATCACTGTTCTGAAAAAAACTCTCCTGCAGCCAGTCTTGATAAATCTGGGAGCAATGCTGGCTTTTCAGGAGCCAGCCCACAGAAAGACCTGCACCAACAGTGGTGTGCTGGAATCTGTCCCGTGAGAGAATGAGAAAAGATGGCAGCTGCCCATGGGAGGATGCTGGCCTCCTCTGTTGCAGTTACTCTGCCTGTTAAGAGCTTGCACTTTGTCCTTTAGACACTTAGCTGTCTCTTCTGGATGGACTGGACCAGCAGGAGACTCATGAGCCCATGGTAGTCACACAGTAGCAGGCTACATTATCCCCACAGTCCTCATACACTCTCAGTATGATAGTTAGTAGCATCCTTCTATAAAGTATGGAAGGGGGAACGTCGTATCCTGTCATCCTTTGGGTAGTACTTACCAGAAATAAGAAAAATAAAAAATATTTTTGTATTTTGAAAAATACGGCAGTAAACTAATTGTGATACCAGGTTACTTGAGCATCTAGGATGGGGCTTACCAGTGCTGAACCGAATGAAAAAGATTTTGTCTATCTGATCAGGAAGTACTACATGTTGACATTAATTGTCATTTAAAAAAATGAATTTGTGTGCATCTTCTTGTGTTTTTGTTTTATAACCCTAGATCGGTGAATTGTTGAGCACCACACACCCTGCCAACAAAGCCAGCCTAACTCTCTTCTGCCCTGAGGAAGGGGATTGGAAAAATTCTAACCTTGACAGACACAACCTTCAAGACTTCATTAACATTAAACTCAACTCAGCTTCCATACTGCCTGAGATGGAAGGACTCTCTGAATTCACAGAGTATCTGTCAGAATCAGTAGAAGTGCCATCACCTTTTGACATTTTGGAACCTCCAACCTCAGGAGGTTTCTTGAAGCTCTCCAAACCCTGCTGTTACATTTTCCCAGGGGGAAGAGGAGACTCTGCATTGTTCGCAGTGAATGGATTCAATATGCTTATCAATGGAGGATCTGAAAGAAAATCCTGTTTTTGGAAACTCATCCGGCACTTGGACAGGGTAGATTCCATTCTGCTCACTCACATTGGAGATGACAATCTGCCAGGAATCAACAGCATGCTCCAGCGAAAGATAGCTGAACTGGAAGAGGAACAGTCTCAAGGGTCTACTACCAACAGTGACTGGATGAAAAACCTGATCTCACCTGATTTAGGAGTTGTGTTCCTTAATGTACCTGAGAACCTGAAAAACCTGGATCCTAATTTTAAAGTAAAAAGGAGTGTAGAAGAAGCTTGTTTTACTCTGCAGTATTTAAATAAATTGTCTATGAAACCAGAATCTCTCTTCAGAAATACAGGAAATACCATTGACCCTATCATTTTATTTCAGAAAATGGGAGTTGGCAAGCTGGAGATGTATGTGCTTAATCCTGTCAAAAATAGCAAAGAGATGCAATATTTTATGCAGCAGTGGAGTGGTACTAACAGAGATAAAGCCGAATTCCTGCTACCAAATGGCCAAGAGCTAGACATTCCATTATCCTACTTCACCTCTGTCTCATCCCTGATTGTGTGGCATCCAGCTAATCCTGCAGAAAAAATAATCCGAGTTCTCTTCCCTGGAAACAGCACCCAGTACAATATTCTAGAGGGATTAGAAAAACTCAAACACTTGGACTTCCTTAAACAGCCAGTGGTTACACAAAAAGACCTGACTGGGAACATTGCTAGTCCAGCTGTAAAACAAACAAAATTGAAACAACGAACAGATAGCAAGGAGAGTCTGAAGCCTGCTGCAAAGACACCACCAAGTAAGCCTGTCAGAAAGGAGTCTAAAGAAGAAACACCAGAGCCTGTGAAGCCCAGTCCAGTACCAGAAAAAACTCAGAAGCTGGAAAGCAAAGAAAAAGTTCCAGTTAAAAAAGAAAAACCAGCAAAAGTAGAGACCAAACCAGTAGTGGTGGAAAAAGAGGTGGCAAATAAGGAAGAACAATTAGTGAAATCTGAAGTTGCCGAAAAACAAGGTACAGATGTAAAACCAAAACTGTCAAAGGAGAAGACAGTGAAAAAGGAAGTCAAAGCAAAACCTGAAGAAAAGAAAGAGGACAAAGAAAAGCCAAAGAAAGAGGTTTCTAAAAGAGAGGAGAAAACACCCATCAAAAAAGAGGAAAAGCCAAAAAAAGAAGACATCAAGAAAGAAGTTAAAAAGGAGGTGAAAAAGGAAGAGAAGAAGGAAACTAAGAAGGAAATCAAGAAAGAAACTTCAACAAAAGAAGTGAAAAAAGAGGCTAAAAAGGAAGAGAAGAAGGAAATCAAGAAGGAAGACAAAGAAGCCAAAAAGGACATCAAGAAGGTTCCTAAAGAAACAAAGAAGACAGCTACTCCTTCAAATGAAGCCAAAAAGCCAGCAGCAAAGCCTAAACCACAAAAGAAGGAGGAACCTGCTAAAAAAGAAGCAGTACCTGCTGGAAAGCCAAAGGAAAAAGGAAAAGTTAAAAGTGTGAAGAAGGACCTCAAGGTCAGTGGAGCACCAGCTGCCCTTGCAGCAGTTGGAGCTGCAACTGTGGCAGCTGCAGAAATTACAGCTGGTGGAAAGGAGCTTGAAGCAGAGAGATCCCTTATGTCTTCACCAGAGGACTTAACAAAGGATTTTGAGGAGTTAAAAGCTGAAGAAGTGGAAACAACTAAAGAAAAATCTCAAGTTGACCTTATAAAGGATGATCTGAAACTCACCGGCACAGTACAAAAAGACGCCTTTGAAGTACAAAAGGAAAAATTGGATAATGAAGGACCTGCTGAATCATCTGATGAAGGCATAACTACCACAGAGGCTGAGGGTGAGTGTGAACAGACACCTGAAGAATTGGAACCTGTGGAGAAACACAAGGTTGATGACAATGAAAAGTTTGAAGATGAGGGAACTGGCTTGGAAGAATCATCTGAAGCAGATTATGAAGAAAAGGCAGAGACAGAAGAAGCTGAAGAACGAGATGAAAATGAAGTAGAAAAAACTCGACTGGACAGCACAAAACCATACATGGAAGAATCAAGAAAAATTGCAGAAAAAGTAATGACTCAAGTAGATGCCAACATTAAAGATGAAAAGTATATTGAAAAGGCAGATTATGAGCCATCCGATGAACGAGCTGAAGAAGACAGGGAAGAAGCAATAGAAAAGGCAGAAACTGAAGAGACTGAAGAAGATGAGGAAGACAAAGCAGAAGACATCAGAGATGAAGAGGAAACTGAAAAAACAGAAGCCGAAGAAGACTATGTGATGGCTGTGGTAGACAAAGCTGCAGAATCTCGTGAAGCTGAGGACAAGTATGGCTTACTCATTATTACACCAACTAAACGCTCAGAGTCTCAGTCTCCAGTGATTGAACCAGCTTCTTCTATCCATGATGAGACACTGCCTGGTGGTTCAGAAAGTGAAGCCACTGTTTCTGATGAAGAAAACAGAGAAGATCAACCTGAGGAATTCACTGCTACTTCAGGTTATACACAGTCCACCATTGAAATATCCAGTGAACCAACTCCAATGGATGAAATGTCAACACCCCGAGATGTCATGAGTGATGAAACTAACAATGAGGAAAGCGAGTCACCTTCTCAGGAGTATGTGAACATTACCAAGTATGAGACATCACTGTACTCTCAGGAGTTCAGCAGAGCTAAACTTTCTCCACTCCCAGATGCTTTTAATGGAGTATCTGAAGGATCCAAAACAGAGGCCACAGAAGGTAAGGATTATAACGCCTCAGCTTCCACCATCTCCCCACCTTCTTCATTAGAGGAAGACAAATTCTGCAAATCTGCCTTCCAAGATGTGTACCGGCAAAGAGAAAGTGAAATCCAAGGCACTGACAAACTACAAATCAAAGAACCCTATCAAGAAGATGATGGAAAACATAGTTCAGCAAAGAGCCCAGTTGACAGTTTGTCCCCTCCATCTCCTGTTGCCAAAACACCACTGGGTGAACGCAGTGTGAACTTTTCACTCACTCCAAATGAGATCAAGGTTCCTTCTGAGTCTGTCCCCAATGCTAAATTGCCTGATGTACACCAAGAAGTTGCTGAAGAGCACTGTGCAAGCCCTGAAGATAAAACATTAGAAGTAGCATCTCCCTCACAGTCTGCTGCTGGTAGTGCTGGCCACACACCTTATTATCAGTCTCCCACTGATGAAAAGTCCAGTCAGCTTCCCTCTGAAACCAGTGAAAAGTCGACAGAAGCTCCTGTTAGCTTTGAGTTCAGTGAAGTCAAAGATGAGTCTGCAAAATGCAGAATAAGCCCTATGGATGAGCCTGTGCCAGATTCAGAATCTCCTATTGAAAAAGTTCTCTCACCTCTGCGGAGTCCACCACTGATAGGTTCAGAGACCACTTATGATACATTTTTGAGTGCTGATTTAAAGTCTCCCACCAGAGATTATGGAAGTCCTTCTGAGGGGAAACCTGAAAAAGATAAATCACCTGTTCAGATGAGCCCAGGTTCTGAAGCCAGCTCTGTGGGCCTCTTCCAGGAAAAACAAGATGAGAAAAGCATAGAATTTATGGCAATTAAGGAAGGCTTCAGCCTGGAAAGGAAAATGGAGGACACAGAACCCAGCAGCTCCCAGTCTTCACTGGTCTTGGATGAGCGGAAGTTAGCAGGTGATCTCTCACCAACTCAAGTAGATATCAGTCAGTTTGGTTCTTTGAAAGAAGATACCAAAATGTCAATTTCTGAAGGCACTGTCTCTGACAAGTCTGCAACTCCCGTTGATGAGGTTGTTGCAGAAGACACCTATTCCCATATAGAAGGAGTAGCTTCTGTCTCTACAGCATCTGTTGCCACTAGTTCGTTTCCAGAACCAACTACTGATGATGTGTCTCCTTCTTTGCATGCTGAGGTTGGTTCTCCCCACTCCACTGAAGTTGATGATTCCCTTTCAGTGTCAGTTGTACAAACACCAACAACTTTTCAGGAAACAGAAATGTCTCCATCTAAAGAAGAGTGCCCAAGGCCTATGTCAATTTCTCCACCAGATTTCTCACCTAAAACTGCAAAATCAAGAACACCGGTGCTTGATCACAGATCTCCTGAGCAGTCAGCTATGTCAGTGGAATATGGTCGGGAGTCACCTGAGCAGTCTTTAGCAATGGATTTTAGCAGGCAGTCTCCAGAATATCCTGCTGTAGGCAGTAGTATACACCATATATCTGAAAACGGACCAACAGAAGTGGATTACAGCCCTTCAGATATACAGGAGTCTCCTTTTGCACGGAAGATTTCACCTGTGGAACAGTCATCTTACTCTCAAGACAAAGACATTTCAGAAATTATTTCAGTTTCTCAGATTGAAGCTTCATCGTCAACTTCATCAGCCCATACACCTTCCCAGGTAGCTTCACCACTGCCAGATGAAACTTTTTCAGGTGGTGTTCCACCCAGAGAGATGTCACTGCATTCTTCTTTTACCTCAGAAAAGGTGCAGAGCCTAGGAGAAAAGCTGTCACCAAAATCTGACCTATCTCCATTAACTCCAAGGGAATCTTCTCCCCTGTATTCTCCTACTTTTCCAGATTCACCTCCTGCCATCACAGAAGCGGTGTCAGCTAGTCATGCGCCTTTGTTGTCACAGCAAGTGTCTTCTGTCAAAGCCTTTGGTTATCAGGAACCTCTATCAAAGCACAGTCCAGAACCTTTACTCAGCCCAGATAAAGAAGATTCAGAGAAAAGCAGCAGGTCACCAGAAGAACTGAGTTATTCATATGAGGCCAGAGAGAAAACTACTAGATCACCAGAGAGTATCAGCTATTCCTATGAGGCAGCTGGAAAATCTACTAGATCACCTCAAGCCATGGATTTTTCCTATGAGACAAGCAGAAAAACTACTAGGTCTCCTGAGACCACAGATTATTCCTACGAGATAACCAGGAACACTACTAGGTCACCCGAGAGCACAGATTACTCATATGAGATAATTGCAAAAAATATGGCTTCATCTGAGGTCACAGATTATTCTTATCAGATAACAGGGAAAACCACCAGGTCGCCAGGGGCCACAGATTATTCCTATGAGACAGCTGGGAAAACCACCAAATCACCTGAAGCCACAGATTATTCCTATGAGTTAACTGAGAAAGGTACCAGATCACCTGATAGTATGGATTACTCCTATGAGACAGCGAGGAAAACCTCTAAGTCACCAGAAGCTGTTGGCTACTGCTATGAGACGATTGGGAGGACCACCAGGTCATCAGAGGCCATGAGTTACTCCTATGAGACAACTGGGAAAGCCTCCAGTTCACCTGAAGCCACAGATTACTCGTTTGAGACAACTGGGAGAGCTGCCAGTGGGAGATCACCCGAAGCTTCCAGCTATTCCTATGAAGCAAGTGCACATTTTACGCCAAGTAAATCGTTAGCAGAATCCCGCCAAGATGTTGACTTATGCCTTGTGTCCTCTTGCGAGTATAAACATCCCAAAACTGAGCTTTCACCCTCGTTTATCAACCCAAATCCCCTCGAGTGGTTTGCGAGTGAAGAACAGTCTCAAGATCAAGAGAAGCCGCTGACTCAGTCTGGGGGGGCTCAGCCTCCTTCTGGGGGAAAGCAGCAAGGGCGGCAGTGTGATGAAACCCCTCCCACCTCTGTCAGCGAGTCTGCCCCATCCCAGACTGATTCAGATGTTCCCCCCGAAACTGAGGAGTGCCCTTCCATCACTGCAGATGCTAACATTGACTCAGAAGATGAGTCAGAAACCATTCCAACAGACAAGACAATTACCTACAAACACATTGACCCACCACCTGTCCCAATGCAGGATCGCAGCCCATCCCCCAGGCACCCTGATGTCACCATGGTTGATCCAGAGGCTCTGCCAGTTGAACAGAACTTAGGCAAGCCTTTGAAGAAGGACCTCAAAGAGAAGACAAAGACAAAAAAGCAAGGTACGAAGACCAAGTCGTCTTCTCCTGTTAAAAAAAGCGATGGTAAATCGAAACAAGTGGCTTCACCAAAGCCGGCTACAAAAGAATCTTTAGACAAAATCTCCAGAACAGCTTCTCCAAAAAAGAAGGAATCTGTGGAGAAGGCAACCAAAAATATCTCTAATCCAGAGGTAAAGTCTCGAGTGGAAGAGAAAGATAAGGATACCAAGAACGCCGCAAATACAACAACATCCAAGTCGGCAAAGACTGCAACCACAGGTAAAGACAAATAGCAATCCCCTAGTTTTATGATTTTCTTAGTTGTTGCAGTATAGTTAGTTTGCCGTTACATCAGCTGAGAGTGTGGCTTCTGTTATTTCCTCGAAGTTCAGATTTAAGTATAAACCCGGCATGTAAAGGCCACGTTTAAATTCATGAAGTTCACTAGTTTTACTTCTGGAATCTGAGATAATTGATGTCACTTTGCCCAGAGACTACATAAAATAGAAGTAATTTAATAAAAGCCGTCTAAACAGTTAACTATCTTATAGAATTTAAAGTACCACTTTTGTAGGTGAAGTAAAGTCAGTGGTAAAGTAAACTCCTTTATTCATTGTGAGAAATAAGTAGATATAATTCTCTTTAACATAAATTAATACAATTTAATATTGTGGGAGGCAAAGTCACTATCTCTCTTTGGATGTTCTTATTACTTTGCTGGATTGATTTTAGAAGCAGCATTTAAAAGTATTTAACATTAGTAATAGCATTTTGAGTGAACTAAGCATGTACATCACATAATCCGGTCTTGTGCCGTCAGTGATGACTAAACATACAGAAAGTTAATGTAATTTTGAATGTCTGCTGTATGTTCTAAGTAGCAATAAAATATGAATTAGATTACTGAAGGAGGTATTGTGCTAATCTGTTGTTTCCGGCAGACCTTGTTAGGCACTATTTGGGGGATACTTTGATTTTTCTGCTGTGAGGACTGGTGTTTTGTTGAAAGCTTCTTTACAAGAAGCAGTTCTAGGATTCAGCACAAACAAACCAGCATTCAGCTGAATTTAGCTTCCCCACTTTTGGTAATCCACTCTTCCTTTCTCACACCATCGTTTGCATCTCTTTGTTAAAAGAGGCGTTTCAAAGCAGCAATGTAGTTATTCAGGCTGTGCATTTCTGCAGCACTTCAGCTGTACATCAGAGTCATTAGGCACACTTCTCAGGTATGTGCTGGAATAATTAGTAATGACATAAAATTGTAAAAATGTAGCAGCAAGTATCTTAGTGTCAGTGTGCACAATTAAGACATCAGAGATTTTTTTATCATCAAAGATCAGAAAATATTTTGTAACAAAAACAATAGCAGAAATTCTCTAAATCAGGAAATCTGATCACTTCATTTGGCATTTTGCCCTATGGTAAGTGCCAGGAGATACTAGACAGCTGTAAGGGAGTTTGCTGCCCTTATACTATTTGACTCTGAATTGATTGTATTGCTCAGATAATTGTTTACCAAGCTTAATAAACATGAGAAAGCTAATAAACCACAAACGTTGATCATCTGGGTTAAATTACTGGCAGAAGCCAGATTTTTAGCTTATATCATGATTCATTTTAGAGCAAAACATGCAAATTTTTGTGTAACATTTTTAATGTGTACATTTTGCACTTCATTTGGACCGAAGCTCTTCTTCTTAGAACAAGCACTATTTATATGATGTGCAGCAGCAAAGAAATGCTTCCCCCTACTTTTTGCAATAAGTAGCTAATTTGTGTGTGCAAATAAGGATACACCAGGCAGACAAATACTTGACTCTGTTCCCTGAATTGCTTTCCAACTTTCTCCTTTCAAGTTCCTCCTTGACCCTCTTTGTGCTCACATGTAGTAGCTTCCTGATGCATCTGTAAGGAAGCCTGAGCATATCAATTGCTATCATGTCTTGCTATGTACCTCAGATTTCAGGACTCTTTAAATTTTCATGGCTTCCTGTGTGATACTAGATTTAATAATCATTCATACCCTAGACTTTCAGAAAGCTGCACTTCTTCTTCCGGAAAATAATACCACCATTTACTGAATGGTAATTCAGTAATCACAACCCTGCGTAGTAATTGTTGGATAATAGTAATATATTACTGGAAAAGGTTCAGCCCAATTTTTGTTGCACAGTAGTGATTTTTTTATTGTATTACATAGTTCCAGTTTTTCAGGTTTTACCTCCCATTACAATCATAATTGGGGTATAACAAAGCTGTAACATGTAATTATATGTAGGAGGGTAATTCCATAATTGAATACATCTTACCTCAGTGGTTATAATAGTAATTAATAAATGCATGCTTTTAACCAGCCTGTGATGAATTCTTTTGTTTGGTTTCCAAAGGACCCGGGAATACTAAGGTGGCAAAATCTACAGCGGTGCCTCCAGGACCTCCAGTGTATTTGGATCTGGTGTACATTCCCAACCACAGCAATAGCAAGAATGTTGATGTGGAGTTTTTCAAGAGGGTGCGGTCATCCTACTATGTGGTGAGCGGGAATGATGCCGCAGCCGAAGAACCAAGCAGGGCTGTTCTGGACTCCCTGCTGGAGGGCAAGGCGCAGTGGGAGAGCAACATGCAGGTAAGCTCTACACTCCTGTCTCAGCCTGGAAATCTAAACTTTCTCAGCTATGAGTAACTAGAGCACCTCTGGAGTGGATGGTGGCTTCAGAGAATGGGGCTCTGTCTTGGTCTGAAAGACAGGTGTCTGCCAAGTAAGGCAGGAACTTCCCTTGGAATGGAGAATGTGACCTCTACCCCCCTTAATTTCAAAGCTATGATGTATTATAACTATATAAACTATAACTTTGAAATTAAGGGGCTTTCAGTCAAAGATATGGAAAAAGGAATAGCAGTTCTTAATTTGTATGCATAACAAGGCAAGCAAACAACAACAACAACCACCAAAAGAAAATAACCCCAGAAAACCCAATGAGCAGTCTCTTCCCTGCTCTTTAAGCACTTTCCCCTTGGTGCAGTTCCACTCACAGCCAGCAGGGGCGCTGGTGGCTCCCGGTGGGCGGGGCCAGTGCGGTGATTCCTCCACGCCTGCAGGGGGCGCTGTGGGGCGGGGCTCAGGGAGTGCACGGTAATGGCGGCTGGGCCATGGTGGGGAGGGATGGAGGAGAGGCTTTGCTTCACAAACCCCTGGGGCAGCCTGTGAAAAAAGAGGTTCACTTCCCTGGTAAAATTTAAAAAGTCTAATAAACCCTGGTAAAATTTAAAAAGTTTAATAAAAAAGAGAATTGGGAGAAAGAAAAGCAAAATATGGCTGGGTGCTTGGCATTCAGCCAAGAGCTCAGGGCTAACTCAGAAAACATTTCTTAAAAGCATCAGCATGTTGCATATTCATAGACCCTCATGCATTATTCAAACATTCCTTTGAGTTTAGATGTTCTCTTGGTTTCAAACCCCCCCTCCAGCCTGCCCTCATTCCATCTTGTAGATCAATATTTTTATTTCTCCTTGTGGCTCCATCCTGCAGATTAAATCTCCTTGTGGCTTCATTCTGTTGTCCCACTCTCTGATAACAAAGGATCAGTAAATTCTTCTTTTGGGGTTCTGGGGTCTGTCACCATTATCTTCATCCAGACAGAATAATCCAAGAATGTGGGGGATTTCCTGATTATCTGTACCATTCTCCTAGTTAGCTACATGAACAAAAAAGCATTCTACAAATCATGCTATAGCCTAGAAATATATATATCTATCACACTACTATTTTTAAGTTTTGTTAATAAGAGAAATAAAAGAAACTATATTCATACAGCAAAGTTTCTTAGCATTATACATATAGCATTCATTTTAACTTTTGTGAAAAGCCTATAATATAATGAGTGTACTGCAGCCTCTCTCCCATCCAAATGATGAGAGGAAGGAGAAACCTGAGACTCACGCCCAACACCTTTTCCTGACCAATTCTCCCTATATCTCTGCCCTTCCCAAAGAGTCTCCAGGTAAAAACAGAGAGTAACTAGCTGCACTCCTTCCCTAAAGTGTGGCAACTTCTTTTGCCTCTCTAAAGCACCCGGTCTTTATTGTCTCCTAGCAACACATAGGGGAGAAAATTCCCTAAGAGAAAGAAACAAAAGGAATAATACTAAACCCCAGCAGGCCCCCAGGCTGAGCACCAGTGAAACCATTGATGATGTGTGAAGCACAGAGCTGCACTGCACTCAGCTGCTCCCACATCTCTGGCCTTCAGAGCAGTTCTGGTTTTTAAAACAGTTGAGAACTGGTTTATAAGACTGGCTGTTTCATGACTTTACTACACCACATATATGATCTGAGTTTGGCATTGTTGCAGTTTTAAGTAGGGAAGAAATGTTTCACACTCTGTAGAGTAATTACATGCCTTTGGAAATTTAATGTGCCTTTCCATTATGGTGAGTAAGTAGACGAAATATTTGTCTATAATCTGAAGAATTACCAGTGCAGATTACAACCTGATATTTCTCTTGAAAGCTGCATCTCAGCACCTTACAAAACCAACATTTTTATAAACCAGTTATTTGCAGTCATTCTACCTTACTTACATTCCTATTGCTGATTTCCTTTTATCCATCAATTTATTCAAATATTTATTACATTAAAATCCTCTCTTTCCAGAAAGGAAACATACCTGTTGTCTGGGACTTCTTGAAAAGATATTTTTCATACCAACTGTTTCTGTGGTCCATTCAACAGGACATTCATTTTGTGTTGCAGGTGACTTTAATCCCAACCCATGACTCAGAAGTGATGAGGGAATGGTATCAGGAGACCCATGAGAAACAGCAGGATCTCAACATCATGGTTTTGGCAAGCAGCAGCACTGTTGTTATGCAAGATGAATCTTTTCCTGCATGCAAGATTGAACTGTAAGAAGAAGAAGACGGCGCATCACAAGATTAAACTTGGTTTCCAGAAATTCTTCAATTTGAAAACACCTTTTCTGAAAATTCAACTCATCTATTTCAACTGCTGAACTATATATCTGCCAAATGCTATACTGTGTCACAGTGATGCAAGTCACTAATATTTTTCAGTCTTTGTTGGTTGCTAAGGGAAATAAGAGTCTTCCCATAGTAGAGTACGAATTACTGCGAAAATACAGATCCTGTTGCATCTCCACTGAACATTTTGAAACCATGCGCTAGCAACCCTAACTGACTTTTGCCAGGTAGAGGCATTTGCCCTCTAAAGAAACAAAAAGAGAGAAAGAGAGAGGGGTAGGAGGAGAAAGTAGTAAATTATTAGGTCTGCATTAGTCTCATGGCAATAGATGTATCGCTTACTACAGTCTGCTTATGTTCTCTCATGAGAAGAAAATTTTAAATTTTTATCAATTGAGCTATCACTATGGGGATCCTTTTTTTAAAGAATTAAGTTAGCTCAAAAAATAAAAAGAAAGAGAACATGGCTAGGAAGGGATGTATGACCTAATCACTCATCAGCAGCTTTCCACTTTAATTTGAGCTCTGCATACTGACACACTGTAACAATCGTAGGCCAAATATGCATGTAGTCTGCAGCCCATCCAGAAGTCTAAAACCTTTCTTACAACATGCAGAATTGTTGGTCTGAGGCATGCTTCCAGCGAAAGCCCACTCACTCCAGCCAGAACTGACCAGTCCACATGCTTGAACACCCATGTCCACTGTCGATTAACTGAAGCAAAATACCAAAGCGGTCGGGAGTACATACAGTAGACAATTTGCCTTAGAAAGTGACTTGAATGTACAAAGAAACTTGATGCACTTATTTTTTAATGCTGAGACAGCAAATTTATAAAACATCTGTGTAGGATCATAGTTACACCAGTAAAGAAGCGTGAGTGTGCATGTGTGGTATTAGGAACTTATCTGACTGGTCAAATGGTTTGGTGCTATGAATTGCATATATTAGTTATGTGAACACTTCATTGATGCACCTGGACAGCTCAACAAGGCAAGATGAGCTCTGTTTTTGAAGGCTCCTTTCGTACTGTGGAAGCAAGATTGAAGTGGTGTCCAGTATCAGAGTTACAAAACTTAGTGAAACATTCAGAATGATGGAAAAGGTTACCTGTGAGCCTGTACAGTATTCAACCTTCCTTTGTCTTACTTGATTTTATTTGTTTAATTTAAGAGTGAACATGGGAACAAATGTACAGAAGCCTTTCTTTTTAGTGCTGTGTGAATTTTTAATACATGATTTTAACAAACATTTTCATTTACAGGTAAATGCAAAGGAAAATTTTTCAGCTGAAGGCATTCTTTTTAGTAGTTTTGTAAGATAAATGAGTAGTGATGTTAAGATTCTAGTGAGAATGGATATTGAGGTAAAATTTACTGAAAACATTCAACTGTCAATATGTTTTTGGGGAGAAGGGTATGGAAGGATACCCTCATTGTAAAATTATTCTGTTGATGATCACAGAAAACAGGATTTGAGAAGCTGATTGCCCAATACTTACAAGGTTGTAACCTACGTGCTCAACCCTCACAAGATCTTGAAAAAGGATAGAACTAGCAATAAGTAAAAATAAGTTCCTTTCCTTTCCTTTCCTTTCCTTTCCTTTCCTTTCCTTTCCTTTCTTTCCTTTCCTTTCCTTTCCTTTCCTTTCCTTTCCTTTCCTTTCCTTTCCTTTCCTTTCCTTTCCTTTCCTTTCCTTTCCTTTCCTTTCCTTTCCTTTCCTTTCCTTTCCTTTCCTTTCCTTTCCTTTCCTTTCCTTTCCTTTCCTTTCCTTTCCTTTCCTTTCCTTTCCTTTCCTTTCCTTCCCTTCCCTTCCCTTCCCTTCCCTTCCCTTCCCTTCCCTTCCCTTCCCTTCCCTTCCCTTCCCTTCCCTTCCCTTCCCTTCCCTTCCCTTCCCTTCCCTTCCCTTCCCTTCCCTTCCCTTCCCTTCCCTTCCCTTCCCTTCCCTTCCCTTCCCTTCCCTTCCCTTCCCTTCCCTTCCCTTCCCTTCCCTTCCCTTCCCTTCCCTTCCCTTCCCTTCCCTTCCCTTCCCTTCCCTTCCCTTCCCTTCCCTTCCCTTCCCTTCCCCTTCTAGACTGCTTACAGAGGAACAGCACCACTGCTCTGTGATTTAAGACAGTTTGGATTTTTTAGTCTCAGAAGTTTTACCCCAATTAAAAAAATCTTTTTGCATTGCAGAAGGTCTGCAAATCTGAATTTAAGAAGGTATAAAGGCCTCCAGCATGGAGTTATGTGCTGGTTGTATGATTCACCATTATAGCTGGTATGTAGTTTTACAGTGTAGTGAACTACAACTTCATTTTATTTTCTCTACTTATAATTTATTTCTATTTTTCATTTTTAGGATATTTTTGTTTAATAGTGTATGTTTGCACTCCCAATTTTATGAGGGTTTTTAATACTGGTTTACAGTCTTGTAAATGTGGGCTTCTCATGCCCATTTAATGCTGTGAATTACTGTTTGTCATTGGTTGGGGTTTTGGTTTTCTTTTTAATATATTCTGTTTTATTAGGTTTCTTTAGCAATGCTGTTTTATTTATTGCTATACCTTTTAAGTAGTTAAGAATAACTCAGAGTGACTATGGCACAAAAGGCAGATGGAAATGTATTGTGAAAACAAGCATGTTTGCTGGGCTCATGTCATTCACTTAAAAATGCTTTTGTAATACACAGTCTGCAAAGAGATGGGCAAAATTTTTGTCAGAATAGTTGTACTATTTCTACAATTCTTTCTGATTTGTCTACTTTATTGTATAGGTCGGAATTCAAACCTTTTGAGTGGGTGGGAACAGATTTTCTGATTTTCTGACAACACCTGAAATGGTTTGTATCTCTGCTTTGGTAGAAAATTGTTTTAAGTACAGCAGTGGTCTTGTGACTAATCTCACTTATGCCACTTACTCCTGTGAACCAGGAGCAATTTCACTACTGTCAGGGAAGTTACAGTCATCTGATCCTACTGTAAATTAAATTGGAACCAAGCCTTAAATATGCCCAAGCAAGCTTATGATGGCTGAAGCATTTGTCTTACTTCTGAAATAATAACAATAATTAGACAGTTGCAGTTAACCCTAACATGTACATTTGCTTGCTTTTTTTTTTTTTTTTCCTTTTTTTTTTCTTTCTTTTTTCTTTTTTTGCTGCTACAAGAATATTAAAACCCTGGTCTGGCTATTCTGAGGTATTATAGTGCCTGTTCCATCCACTCCCTTCCAAATGGCAATGGCACAACGCAGCGATGAGCTCCTCCATTGGCTCCTCTTGCCCTTAATGACTTTCCTGCCTATGGAACTAATCTACCTGTGCTAATCCTAGTACTACACAACTAGCTTAGTGTAACAGTCATCAAAATGTACTGTGTACATTAACGATGAGTGCTGTTGATCAGCATAGATTTCTAGGAGCATGGTTTGTTATTGATTACTCTAATTGTAAAGATTCAATATCTGAGTGCAAAGAACACTCCATTTCAATGATGGTATTTACCCATAACAGCATTCCCAATCATGATCTTTATGCTATTAATATAATGCTTCATATAATTCAATGAAGAATTAACTTTGGGGATCCCATCCCACTCTTGAACTTGGACAGGGCCTCTCTTGCATGCCTTTTCAAAGTCCTGAGGTGGGCCTGACTCATTGACCTCTATTTTCACCCCATCTTTCATAGAAATCACTTTTGATTTTTTTTTTACTTATTTTACACAATGTGGTGAATGGAGATAACTGTGTATATGAATGTTGGGGTTTTTTTAATTGTCTATGATAGCTTATGCATTTTAGGAGAGTTCTGGTACTCTTTTACTAAGATTTAATAAATTTGTTAATTGAATTTTCAATCCCTCCCAACACAAGCAAATGAGCTCCAAAGAGCACTTGCTGTGCATTTGGAACATTTCTGTCATGCGCTTCTCTTTGTTCATCTGTCGCCAGAGGTTCTTGCTCAGTAATAATGTTTTTGAGAGAAATAGTAATTTTCTTGGTCTGGATTTACTAGAATATGAAGAAATATAATGTTTACACTTGAAACAAAAGCTTTCATCTTTTCACTTAATAATTGAACAAAATACTAAAATCGACTAGGGGTATGCATTTCTTAGAATGCAATTATATTATTCACCTGGTTTAAAAATGTTTGCTATTTGAAATTTAAAATAAAGAAAAAAACTCTTGTTTGTTGTGACTTTACAAAAAAATCTAAAAAAAATGAGTAACTAAATAAAACAATGGCATAAAATATAGGAAGAAAAAAAATTAAGAAGCAGTTTCTCTCTACTAGGCTAAGAGCTCCAGATGGCAGGAGCTACCTCTTCAAGACTGGGCTGTAATCTCAATGTAGAAGACAAAATCTGAAATATGCTTTCACGCATTTGCATGCAGCCATTATCTTCCAAACTATGGAAAGAAAGTCTTGTGGCTGGCTGAGAAGCACCTCACACACCTCCTCTCTCTTGTTCTGAATGGTGTTTGTGTCAGTCTGCAGCTGTGTATGGTATTATGTCTTATAATCCTGCATCACTTCTATTCTATCCAGTCATATCTAATGTAGAAAATTAGTTTCCAGTGAAAGTAATATGTAGTGCTTTTATGATATTTGTGTGCAATATCCCCTCTTCCATTGAGGATATTTGATGTAAAAGAATCAAACTCAGTTCCACAATAAAATACAAAAGTGGTAAAGTGGTGTTGGCATGTTTCTTGTCTTTGTGTATGTATGTATTTTTAAGTTCTCCCTTTCTCTTAGTCATGATTGCCTAGTATATGGGGTTTTTTCCTGAAGATCAGTGATTATTTGAATGCCAGATAAAGCGCAGTCTCCCTTTAGAAACTGGAAAATAAATGTGGGAGGATACTTTTATCTTGTGGTGTAAAACATTACCATGACATGGCTTCTCTTCGTTCTTATTTCTGTGTTCCTCAGCAGAATGAGAAAGCACCTCATTTTCAGTAAGTACACAGTCACTGATGGTGCCAAATGAAGTTATATCAAACTGCCCACCCTGAGGTCTTCTAGCAGTTCAGCAGGAGTGTGCAGCTTGTTTCCACACAAAAGACCTTTCCTGGATCATCACTGCCCATTCACCCTGGTTAGAGGGGACAGCATTTGGGGAATCTGAGCCCTCAGTTCAATTTTTCACTCTACAGATGTTAGAATTCCTCTGCTGCTGTTGAGGGATGCTGTAAGGTCAGGCTTTGCTGCAGTGCCTGCTGTACTGGGGTGCAGCAGTCAATGGTGATGGCATGAAAGCAGGTAAAGGCTGGGGCAGCAGAATGCAAGGGGAGCTCATTCCTAGGAGAAGCAGAGGTCCTGTGGGATTTTCTTCACCCTCAGGCAGCAGTCTTCTTTTGCAGGCCATTATTCATCTCCAAAGTCCAAGGGTTTATTTGTAGCTTCTTATATGACAGTAAGAAGTGCTGTACTTGGCTTGAATTGGGCTGAGCATGGTGAAATAGAGAAGAATTATGACTAGATGAGGGAGGTCAAGTGCTGCAAATCTTATATCCTAAGTATAATTCTGCATATGTATAAATCAAGGTTTTCTAAGCTATTGTGGGGGCGTAACTGATGCTATTTAAAATACATTGAAATGGTTGTGCAGAGGAGACTAACTCAAGCTTCAATCCCAGTCATTTACTTGCAGCTGCTTAGCACAGTTCTGGATTTGCATAGGTGTGGCAGGGGCCAGGCCAGCCTGGTGTGCAGTTTTTGGCTTGCTGCTTCTAAATGCCACGTGGAAGCTCCTTTCTTCAACACAGCTTAACAGGTTCAATCAGCTTATGGAGGTGTTTCAGATTCCATGGGAACATGATGGCTCCTCAGATCTTTTCAGTCTGTCAAAAATGGGGGATCTTGTGGCTTCCTAGACCAGTAGACTGTTCATTCTTGATTTCTAGTGTTCTGTGGATAGGAGGAAATGTTAGCTTTTCATTGTTCCCAGGATGCGGTAAAAAAGAGGTGCTGAGGGGTCTCTGATTATCAGCTACAGTGACATGCCATAGATCCAGCTTGTGCCCAGTGTTGCAACAGAACTCCCTGGCTTTGTAAAGCATCTCTAGGCCCGTAAGCATTGCCCATGTCCTTCATTCAGCATGCAGTTTTTGACCACTGACTGCTGTTATAGTTACTACTCATCTTCCACAGACGTGACTAGTCTACACGAGCATGTACCATCCTCAGTTGTGCTGTGTGTGCCTTCTTTGACATCACTGTCTCCCCCAGCACACTCCTGGAACAGCCTGGACAGGTGCACCCTTTGCTGGGTCAGGAGCTGGCTGAATACCAGGCCCAGAAAGTGGTGGTCAATGGTGCTGCATCTGGTTGTGCTCTCGTGGTGCCTCACAGGGATCAGTGTTGGGACCACTTGTGTTTAGTAGTTTTATTGATGAGGGGATCAAGTCTACCATGATCAAATTTGCAGATGATACCAAGCTGGGAGTGAGCCGGAGGGTAGGAGGGCTCCTACCCTCCAATTCCCAGTAGGAGGGCTTCCCAATCAGCTGGAGGGCAGGAGGGCTCTGCAGAGGGATCTGCACAGGCCTGGATCATGGGCAGAAGCTGACAATATGAGATTTAACAAGACCAAATTCTGGGTCCTGCCCTTGGCTCACAACAGCCCCAGGCAGGGCCACAGGCTGGGGCAGAGGGGCTGGAAAGCTGCCCACAGGAAAAGGAGCTGGGGCTGCTGGTGACAGTGACTGAACAGGAGCCAGCAGTGCCCAGGGGGCCAAGAAGGCCAATGGCATCCTGGCCTGGACCAGCAATGGTGTGGGCAGCAGGAGCAGGGCAGGGATTGTCTCCCTGTGCTGGGCACTGGAGAGGCTGCACCTCAGATCCTGTGTTCAGTCCTGGGCCCCTCAATTTAGGAAGGATATTGAGGTGCTGGAGGATGTCCAGAGAAGGTCAACAAGGCTGGTGGAGGGTCTGGAGCACAAGTCCTGTAAGGAGCAGCTGAGGGGGCTGAGGTTGTGTAGCCTGGAGTAGGGTCAGGGGTGACCTGATCCCTCTTTACAACTCCCTGAAAGAAGAGTGCAGCCAGGTGAGGGTTGGGCCCTTTTCCCAGGCAACCAGTGATAGGGCAAGAGGACTAAGTCCTAAGCTGCATCAGGAGAGGTTTAGGTTGGACATTAAAAAGACACTTTCACAGAAGAGGTGATTTGGCATTGGAATGCCCAGGGAGGTGGTGGAGTCACTGTCTCCGAAGGCGTTTAAAAAGACTGGATGTGACACATAGTGCCATTGTCTAGTGGACAAGGTAGAGTTGGTCATCTTTAGACTTGCTAATCTCAAAAGCCTGTTTCTCAAATCTTTCCCAGCCTAGTTTGTTTTGTGATTTTGTGTTTCTGTGATTCTGTGATTTTGAGATACCGTGATTCAGATTGAGCGCAGAACTACCAGAGGCTGCATAATGCTGACTGCCCTCATGATAGCAGGAGATTTGCTGGGTTTTGACTGTTATGTTCAGCATCATTTCCACCAGATAAAAAATCAGAGGAAAACTACAGAACTAAATCAGCAGGTGCTGTAGTCTTCACAAGCATTTTTTGCTGGTCCTCATGGATCCTGATGCAGCTGTTTCTCTGCACTTCAACAATTCCAGCATTGCCAACCCCAGTATGAATTGCTGTCAAGGTAGAGCTTGACTGTGCATCTGATGCCAGCTTCACTGCCAGAACAACTGCATGCCATGACTTACACATCATACTGCAGATTAATCCATCACCTATGCTTGCGAACCACACTAAAAAGATTATTGAAATATCTGTATTTATGCCCTAATAGAAAGAAAGCTCAACATACATAACAATGCTTATATGCACTAGAGTTGTATCCTCTATACCTGATAGAGTCCAGAAAATAATTTTGATTGAGCTTTTACAAACCTCATGTTATTTTACCTCAGCTCACCTGTGTTATTTACTTAACAGCTGAAGGTAAACTGAACCACTGAGCCAATTAATACTTAATATGAACCCTCCTCAAGAGTGCAAGTCAGTATACTCGGAGTTTAGTTTCCAAAGATGAAATTATACCAGCAGTTACCATGTGTAAGGATCAGAAAAAGTTTGAAAATTTGCCCAAATCACTCAAGGGAGGGATTGTCAAGATTTGCAATAAACAAGATACATTGAAAGCAGAATTTTGCCCTGTGCTTGTCATTGGGGCGCTAATTCTAAAGTTATTTCTGTGTCTGAGGCATTTGCAATTTGGAATGGGCAGAGTGGACTTGAGTTTATTAGAAAGGTTTAAGAGTAGCAAGACTCAGTACCTATGCAATTGCTAGCTGAGTTTAGTGACAACTTTGATTTCCATGGGGACACTGATCCAGAGCAGCTGGCACAGTTTTCTACCATGTTTAGCATCTAAAGTTACTTTTAAGTTAATGTTTTGTCACTAATTTTTGACCTATACTTCATTCTCTACAGTTGTATTTTTTGAAAGAGTCGCTGTCCCAAGTTCAGGTTTTCAGTAGTACAGCAGTAGTTTCTCTTCTACAGTTGAAAGCTTTTTCCTCATCCCAACAGTTTGAATTACTACATTTCTGGAAAAGTAAATTTAACTTTACTCTCCACAGATGTCCTCAAATATTCAAATTGCAGGGCTGAATTGTAGTTTGTACATAAACTGACCCAGGAACCTCAGCCAAAGTGGATGCTGTTTAGCAGACCACATCTTGCATCCATCTAAATCAGTGGTGCAACTCCCTCTTGTAACTGCTGACTTCAGCTTCCTGAGAGGCAGGGGAAGAGAGGACACTTGCTGATGTGTGCCCCAGGCTGTCTTCTGTCTGCCTCAACAGCACAGTTATGACTGCTCAGGTCAGAAATCCCCTTGTACCAGCCAACCCTCACCCAAAGCTGCCAAGTGTCATAATCCTAGTCCTACAGTTTAAGGGTGACCAGAGAACCCTGGGATGGGAAGGCAAGCAGCTGGGACAGGCCATTTAGGGAGGGAACAGGTGCTTGACACCAGCACTGTGTGTAGGACACAGCATATGACCAGATCTGAAAGCATCTTGTAACCTTATCTTGGGAAGGTCAGGTGTTACCATAAATAGGGCCCATCTGTGCAAGGCTTCTGGCAACATTTATTTGAGCTGCAAGGGTATAAATATGTAATTTTCTTCTTGTGAATAATGGATAATGACCTTCAGTGCTTTGCTAGAACTATTCTGCCAGTAACACTCAAGGGAGGAAGAGTTACATATTTGCTTGCCTCAGCAGCAGCATGTTTGGTGTCTGTCATGGGTTTGAATTGGGATGCAGCTTTTTTTCTCTTAAGAGCAGTCAAATTCTTACCAACATACCAAGGAGGCTTTGCCTCTGTATTTGCCTCTGTTTCTTTTGGCTAATATTTTTGAAGGGTCTCTCCCAGACTTGGGAAAACATGGGAGAGCTGTTAACACTGCATGGCATGTACAAGTCCAGGAATTTTGCACCACTCACACTACCACAGTCAGGTATTATTTGGGCTGCTTGTCACAGCTCAGTGACTATGCATGCCAATGTGCTACTGCTTATAGCAATGGGAGATTTTCCCCTGCCTTCAGCTATAAAAACACCAGGAGAATGAGTGGGGAAATTATTCAAAAACTTCCATGAAGAAAGATGCACTCCTGTGATTTAGAAATATACTGACAAGGGAGAAACTGCAGTAGCTTTAATCTTAATCACAGCTGTAGTCAAACGAAAACAGGATGTGAAGGAACATTTCTAGGAGAGGTGTTCCAAAAATATGAGCTAGTGTTACTACTAAGAATTTCGTCTGTCCCCTCCAGGAAATATTTAACCAGTCCTAATCACATATAGAAAGGTCTAGACAGCTGTCTGAAGCAGGACAACAAGAACTAGAAATGCCTCAAAATGCTTGAGAGCATACTAGTGAGAAAGTGCTCATTGGGTTGTGAGCTTGCATCAAACATCAAATTAAGTACCAGGGAGCAGAGCTGGATGAACTCAGAGCTTTTTGTGCTTCTAGAGCACAATGTTATTATTTTAATATGCATATACATATACACATCCACATTCTTCTCTTAGCATCAGAGCTCTCACTTAAGCAGCAGCAGATCAGAAGTGGCTGTATGACTTCCCTTCCCCTCCTCCTCCTCAATGTGGACAGCTGCATCACAGCAGGCACTGGCAAACACAGCAGAGCACACATGGCTGCAGCATCTGGGCAGAAGGGCTTCTGACCACCTGAGGCACAGTTTCACTCCTAGGTCCTGCTTCAAACTTCTTTTTTCAGACTAATTCAGCAAGCAGGTGAAAAACAGGTTCTGCGTGCAACATGATTCGTGCAAGGGGGGCAAATAGTTAAGTCTTAATTTTTCCTGGAGTGGGGAGGAGAAAAGCAGGTAAATTAAGCCAAGCTAGTTTACATTCTGTTGATTTTTCATGCTTTTGCATTTGGTACAGAACTATTAGATGCATCTTCCTGGGGTAGATGAGCATATGCCTGATCAGCACTGGTCTCTGAATCAGCCTGTCTCACAATTTGTCTTACTGTTGACCTAGCTCAAAGCCAGCAGGTAGGAGAGAACACCAAAGAGGAGTACCTTCCTCCTCTCCCTCAAGTTTCATTTGCTAATATTCTTAACATTCTGAGATTCAGCTGTATCCATGGTCCTCAAACCTCAAGGGGCCCAAGCACTTGGTACCCCAAGCTACCTGCACCACTGAGATGTGGATGCAGGGCAGAGACATGGCTAGCTTCCTTGGAGAAGGAAAACAAATAAATGTGAGATGATACACAGGGGCACCTTGATGGGAATCACAGGTAAGATCAAAAAGGAAGCAGCAATGAGGATTGCTGAAGAATTCAGGAGGGTGCAGGTACATGTGTTGGACAGGTAAAGATTTGCTAGGTGTGAAAACAGTTTGGCTAGACAAAACATTAGAAAACGGTTGCTATTGAATCCACGGGAAAACCTGTGGTGGGGAGCAGCAGGACAGTAGCCACTGGACCATGGAGAAATACTTAAGCTTGGGCCTAAGTGGAGTAAGGTCCCTGGTGTGCAGTTGGTCCAGCTGGTCGAAATGTCCGAAGTGGCTTCTCACTCAGGGTGATACTGAGGGGCCAGATAAATGAGGCTAGGCTTTTGCTTTATGTCACAAATAATCTGGATCCTCTGCTGCAGGTCTTGGGTGTGGTGTCCTTCATCTGGCCCCATGAATCTGATTTGCTGCCTGCAAAGCATTTTGCACAGAAACCCCCTTCTCCCAAGGGCAGAGGGGGACATGGGAGGAGACTGGGGAAAAGGCAGAGAAAGGTTGTATCTACTGGTTTAAGTTAATGCTCCGAACTGCAGTCAGAGGATTCCAACCCACAGCCTGGGATAAAACAAAGAGGCAACCTGTAATATTAATTTGCAGGCTACTCAGAATTCACAGGAGGTTGTTTTTTGTTTTTGTTTTTGTTTTCCTCCTATTTCTGTAATAATTAAGTCTAAATAAATGGAAAGGGTAGGCAGTTGTGGGGGAAGGGAAGGTAACCCTGTGAGACAGCGGGGACACAGCAGCTGGCAGCTTGCTGGAGCTCAATTAGCATTAGCAGCCTGGTGCATCTACCAGCAGGCTGAGGGAGGGAGGGTGGAAGCCCAGAAACAGGCTCCTTGTGCTGCCAAGAGGCCAAACAATAACCAAGGAGAAATGTGTAAAATTGCAGTGTAGTGAAGATCCCAAGAGCTGATGCCTGTAGAGAGAAGCTCATACAGGAATCTGGATGCAAGAGTGATTGCAAAACCTTTGGAGCTACAGCCCACGTTCTGAAACTGAAGGACTTGAAAGAGAAAAAATATTTCAGGAGACTTTTCTCAGAAGTTTTCCAGGAAACTCC
Source organism: Sylvia atricapilla (assembly GCF_009819655.1). Classification (NCBI taxonomy): domain Eukaryota; kingdom Metazoa; phylum Chordata; class Aves; order Passeriformes; family Sylviidae; genus Sylvia; species Sylvia atricapilla. The sequence continues at coordinate 84,387,291 of NC_089174.1, read as the reverse complement.
ACTGCTAGACAAGCCACTTATCTGGCTGGAAACAGCCCTCTCTCATTGCTGTATGCGAAAAACTATGGGACTTGCTGACAAGATGGGGTTTAAGGACCTTAGAATCAAGTTTCTTGGACATGAAAGAGCAATCAGGCTCCGAGTTCATTTGCTGGGAACTCTAAGAAAGGTATCTAATGTATTTAATGTATGCTTTCCTACACTTAAAACAAGTTCACAGGTCTGCAGCATGTTCTCACTGGATTTACAGTGGGTTTGTGGTGTGTGTTTTATCACTGCAAAACCAGACAGATGCACAATAAAATTGAAAATGCTTATTTAGACCCTGTGGTAAAGCACAGTGAGACAACAGTGCTGTTGCCTTAACAAACTGCAGGACTCAGGTCCTCCTGTTTTAAAGAACCTTGTCCCACTGTGCACTCCACAAAGTTGCTGGCTGCAGCTGAGAAGATTCAGTGGGAATGTATGAAGGGACAGATGCTGATGCATAACAACCACAATAAATGCACTATGATTCTTCCCTGCCTTGCCATTTCCTTGTGCTCTTGTGAATAGCTACATTGTTTTACTGATCTGAAGAACAGGGCATGGGACCGTGAAGGGAATTAGGTCAAAAAATTCATGAAGCAGTGCCTAGAATATAAAAGGAAAGTGCACTGCAGTATGAGGCTCCTTGGTGTGTGCTGAGGTGACTACATGTTTCTCTAGTGACTAGAAATGGAGCAAAGCAGCACCAGTAAATGCATAAACTTCTAACATCCTTAGAGTAAACACACATCTGAATGCATGTACAAGTGCTAACTCACTAGGCTGAAACTCTTCAGTGTTTTTAAAACAGCCTAAAGTTAGGCTTCCAACTCCATGCATAGTAGCTTAAATTTTCCAAATGGGTTGGAAAAAATAAAAACCCCAATCAATATACGTTAATCCTCTTAGTGTCTGCAGTTCAGAGTAGCAAAGGCATTCTTTCCTGTGAGAAATCTCTACTGAAACAACTTGTGTTTGAAATTCTTCCCTTTTCTTTTGTTCCTTCCACCCTCTAGACTTTTCATCACAGGCAAGCTACTCCTTAGGCCTTTGTTTCTTTGTGTTTTCTTTATCCCATCTCTTGCCTGGCTGATGGTAGGAGGAAAACACATCATACACAGGACAAAAATTTCTAAACCATATATGCTTTACTTCAGGAAACAGACAAAATGGGATGCTTAATTTTGTCTTCAGTCACACCTGCAGCATGATTGAAGTGAAATATTAGTAACGGTGAGTTCAGTTCACTGACAGGAATGAATTCCACTGGATTCCTAGTTTCAGTACTAAGCAGCTGCTTTAGCTAGATTCCTAGCTTCCATTTCCTGCTTAGCCTGTTCTTTCATCTCTCTTTCTTTCTCTGTGAGATGCACTTGAAGTTCTTCCCACTTCTTCAGGTTCTGCTCATACTTTGCAATGTCTTCTGCTTCACATTCTGGCAGTTTTGCCTTGACAAGTTGGGTGGTCAGGGTTAACAGGCTTTCAGACTCAACCTTGCCAAGTGAATGCAGTTTGGAGTACACCTCCTGTCAGAAAAAGAGATTTGGTAGGGAGTGGTCAGGAGAAAGCCAGTCAATCAATCACAAAACAATCAGACACAAAATACTTCTCTACAACACATAAACATATCACTAAAATATTATTATTATTACTACTGCTGCTATACAGGCCAGGTAACTATCACAGAAAATGTTTCAACTGTGGTAGTTGCTGTCATTTCTTGAAATGCTAACCTCTAGAGTATTTTTATTTTTAGCAATAAAACTGAACCGATGCAATTTTATTTTCCTTAACTACTCAAATTCTCTTCTTTTTCCAAGTTCAGTTATCTGCTGTTAACAAAGATTGGCTGACCAGTTAACCACAATAAATATAATTTAGACACTCTGGGTCTGTGACTTGCCTCAAAACCAACTGCATTATTTCATCCACACTGCCTGCATCAGTGTCCCTCCCAACAGGTGCACATTACTTCAAATGTTCTCTAGCAGCATACTAAGTAACTCCCATAATTTTTCTTCCCAGCTTACTGTGTCTGAGCTGTAACTACACTCACACAGATTATACAACACTGTTAAAGCAAGGGATATTTTTTCAGGGATATTCTACATTGAAACAGAGCAGAGCCTCAGTAAGGAACTCCAGTTTTCTTTCTTAAGCTTTACTTATCTAGATGTCCTGCAGCATGAAGTGTTCATTCATTCAAGATGATGAATCATCCAGTGATACTATTTCTGGCTCTCTGTAATCTTTAGCCTGATGGATCCTTAACATTCTGATTAATTGCCTTGAAAGTGCAGATACACAACCCAGTAGAAGATGATACAGGACTGGAAAATTCTTTATCCCTTGTTCACTCATTAGGTAAAAACACATTTTCTCAACCCTTTTTCTAAGTAAAGCATTTTACTCAGCCCAGCATTTGCGAAAATGTTTAAAGTAAGTATGTAATCTAATGAAAGGTACATCTGTATTGTCTTTGTTTGAATGAAACTTGTTTTGCATTGCAGTACAATGGAAAAAAGATGTGGGGACTGTTCTCCTCCAAACAAAATGGCACTTCCAGACTTCCAGTTATCACTGAAAGTTTATGCACTGTGTAGGTGGTGGGCAGTGCTCCTCTCACCTGAGCTCATGCTGGCAATAATCTGAAATGCAGGTCCCCATAGCTCCCCTCTGGAGGCTCTGGCTTGTTCTTAGGCAGGAAACTATTATGCTGCCTCTGAGGCCTCTCCACCTCTCTCTCCCTTAGCCAACACAACTGCATGATTTGTTGTATTTTACCTTGCTGGTCTGAACTGGACAGATAGCAAATTAGACTCTTTAAAATGCTACATGTGCAAGTCTGAGGGACTTGTGTATTTGGCTCTGGTTTTTTTTTTTTTTTTATTTTATTTTATGATAAAGAATGAAGACAAAGCCAATGTCTTCAAAGCTAATGGACTAAAATCAAACTCAATAAACGTATTTAGGTGTATTAGTCTCTATTATTTTTTAAGATGTCAATATGTACACAAGGGATCATGAGAAAACTGAAGAGACTGTATAGCCTAGGCTTGGGGAGGAAATTTGACAACCATGCTCATAGATTAGTTATGTATTGGTTTAAATGTAACTAGTTTAGATCATTCACACTCTTCCTATTAAACTCTACCAAGGATGCACTGAAAAAGGCTGAACTTAAACACAGGGAATTGAAATACAGAAAGGCAACAAACTGCAAACTAGCAGGTCTTGTCTCCTAAACCCTTACTGGTATCTCTGAAATTCTGGAATACTTCCTGCTCTCCTCTTACACATTGGTAATACTGATTTAGGAAAGCAGCAGGCTGTACCATAGGTACCAAAAAGGCACTTTCTTAAATGGCTAAATCATGATTTTTATAAGCAGTCTCCAGGGCTCTGCATGCAGACAAGTTAGGGAAGAAGGTGCATTGCTTTTGGAGAAGGTGTTCCCAGCATTTATGTGATAAAATGTCCTCTGTCTACTGATCATTGGCACAGATGGAAAGAACTGCCTGAAGAACACTATAGCAAGCAGTGAGCCTCAGCATACAGGATCTGAAAACAGCTAATTACAACACAAATGAGTGTCAGAGTCTAGATTACAGCTCTAACAGGTTTTTCTGAAAGAGCCAAATGCCCTCATGTGCTCTTTGTTTTAGTGGAAGCAAAGGACAAGTATTCAGACCTGTTAGACTTCCATGCCTTTTCCAGGTACTTTACAAATTGTTGTTCTGAAGGTTGGCATAAGACACACAGGCCATGCTAGGGAGTACCATGGGGGAGCAAGTGTATGTCTAGAGCAAATCCGTATGCTTTTCCTTGCATTCTGAGGTGTATGATCTGTGAAACAGAACTGGAAGTGCAGGAGCCAGGAGCAATTGGTTTTGAGCTCAAGGAGAAGAACGTACTGGCTAATGAATGCAGGGCTGGACAAAGTGCAACTGAATTGTTTTCAGCAGCAGAAGTGCAAACCCTCTGCTGGGGTTACACAGAGGGGGCAGCTGGGAACATCACTTGTGTGCATCACCTGTGTACCAGCTCACTCAGAGCTGCCACCTTCCCTCACATTTGTACGGATTTCTAGTGCACTGCTCTGTCCTGTGAACTACACCTGTGAGCGTCCCAGGGCTCAACTGGGAGGAGCTGCTGCTGCTGGCCTAATGGATTTGAGAGAAGAATCTAGGATCTCCTTCAGGCTTAGATGAAATGGGATTCTAACTCAAGAGCTCCTTTTCTCAGTTACACAATCAGAAATTTTGGCTTGTTACTGTTGGATGCCTAGATGCCACATAGCAGCTATGTCTTTCTCATATTCAGACTTTTCTGGTCAGATTTTAAACATTGAGACTAGTCTTTTGACCGAAAGCCACTCACTGCCACACCAGGGAATACCTGAATTGGGATTAATTATGGAATTTGTGGAAACATTGAGCTGAGAAGAAAACTACCAATCCCCAATACGATATTCAGACCTAATTTTGAGCACTCTGCATTATTTTGTCCAAGGCTAATCAATAGATAGACAGTAAGACACACATAAAAACGTCTCACTCCCTTCTTCAAAGGACACCTGTGTTTACCTAATTCATTGTAATTCATCCAGGCATTAACTACTGTATGCTGAGCATCCACTGATTTGCAAACACTTCAATTAAAAAGTTTTAACTGCCTACAACACAAGTTTAGTATCTAAAGATTAGTGGCAAAGTTATGTAAGTAAAAATTAAAGGAAGTAAAAGTGTGTATGTGTGTGAGAGCTGAACCCACAAATTTCTTTAGAACAGTCTCTATCCAGCACAGCTGTCCAAGATCACAGCTATCCAGCAGGAACAATGGAAACTGATGGGCTTTAGAAAGAGCACTGCTCCTGGAACTGTAACCCAGCTAACTTACCAACTGAAGTACTCGATTTTTACCACTGCACAAATCAGAAATTATACAATAAAATTAGCTCATTTAGCTAATTTATAGCTATGAGATGACCAAATAAAATGCACTTATTACATAGATGTGTCCTTAAGAACAGCTTTCTGTGTTTCCTAATGTTATCATCAGCATGACGATCTAAAGATAAAAGAAAGGTGCTATGAACCTGACTTAATTCTCCAGTCTGAAAGTACAAGGTACAGCATTCCTACATAATTATAATGTACACAAATGGACAATAAATTCAGGGTAGTCTCACACCTATTACAATTTATTTCAATGAGCAAGAGCCCACACAAGGTCAGATAATAAGTCTCTAATGACATACTACTTTTGCGAACAGGACTGGAGTTATCATTTTGATGTATGAAAAGTGAAGACAAAATTCCAGCAGACAGACAAAAGACAAGTGGCCTTGAGCATGTATGTCTTTGTAGGCTGCTGCTTCCTGTTTGGAGTAGTGAAAATGTAAGCTGACATTAGTTTCAAAAATGCCAAACAACTCCTGATGCACTGAAGGGGTGTCAGCCTACAAGCCACAGAAGTCAGCATCTGCATTTTCTAGTATGTACCACAGAGATCTACCACAGCTTAGAATATTTAGATAAGTTAAACTGTCTTACCTTGAATCGACTGTAGTACTCAGGTACTTTAGACTGCTCTGTTTCTTCTGACTCTGCACATTGCAACTCCTGCTCCAATTTCTTGGCTTCTTCAGCAGATTCTAGATCAGGTTTGGCTTCAAGGACAGACTGAAGAATGGTCTCCAAGGCATCAATCTGAACAATCACATTTGTCATTGTTAGCATCAAGAGTTTAAAAATATAATCCAAGTAACACAACCGTCAAAATTCAAACAACTTCATTAAATCCCTTGTATTTTGAGATGACTTCTGTAAACGCGAAACAGAAAACCAAATTCTAAAAGGAAATGAGACAAGCTTGGAAAAATTTTGTACTGTGCTTGGGATCGTGGAGTGTGCGGCTCTCACTCACAGTCAATGCATTGCTTTTTGGGCTCTGCTAATAGATATGTACAGAGATGCAGCATTAGTAAAGAATCAGCAAGAACCTTCTTTTACAAGTTCTTAGTTATTCACTGAACAAAGGAAAAAGCACCTCTATACAGATAGCATTTCAAGGTAATAATAGTATTTACTGTTTTTACAGTATCAGTATGAAGACAGATAACATCTTCTATGGATCTACTGCACCAGAAAGAGGTACAGCCTTGTTTCAACACCAGGATGTTAATCCACAACCCAGAGCAAGATCAGGAGCTCCTTAACTTGTCAAGGGTTTATAAGCAGAAAAAAAACCCACAAGTGTTTAAACTGAGTTCTTCAGACTTAAAGTAAGAATGATACCTCCAAAACCCACACCTCAAGAGGGTGGAAGCCACAGATGTGACCTGTCTTGGACTGTCCAGTATTACAGAGAAGCTTCAGAAAACAGAGCAATAGGTAGGAGCACCTGCTGAGCAGTGCCCTGGACTTTTGTTTGAGACTGCAAGTTTAATAATGACATAGAGCAAAAGGGAGGCTCCCATCATCAGGGACACCTTCAGGAAAAAGCACCAAGAGGAGGAAAGACCTCAACGACGTTTCTATGCTCCAGCCCATGTGGCAGTGACATACTAAGTTACTCCTAAGCTGTCTGATTCCAGGATCAGCCTGATTCTCCACAGCACTCCTAAGCCCTGAGTCCCTTAGTTAGTGCTGACCTCGTGGACCGAATCTACCCATTCTCCCTGACTGAGGGCAACTCAGTCAACTTTCAAGAAATCACTCTGTCAACTTTCTGAATAAGTACCACTCAGGCCATCATCTGAGGGTAGAGAATACATACAATTAGCTATGAGAGAAAGATGTGATACCTCATCCTTACTGCTAAAAAATATATCCACGAGGGGTTTCAAAAACTTGAGAAACAAAGGTGTCTTCCCATCCCTGCAGACACATGTTTCCTGTGACACAGACACAGGTGTCTCTAAAGGGAGGGCAAGCTTATAAAACATACTTAAATGGTCTGTGGCAGTAACACACACTCATTGCCAAGGACATGCCAGTAGACATTATCACTGGCTCATCAACTTAAGCAGTGATTCTGTTCTAAACATTACTTCTCCCATCTTGTCGAGGCCTCTGAAGTTTGCAAGCACCTTTTCATTAACAAGGCAGAGAATTCACAGGTTTTACTGTGAAGTTTGTCTTATGTGAAATTCCCCTTGTTCAGTGGGTTATAGCCTTTATACTTACAGCCTCTTTAGAGATTTTGATGCCCCCTGACAACGAAGCCACATTCTCCATCACTTGCAAGGCTCTATTCAAATATCCAGGTGTCCACATCAGTGGCATTAGGTTGTATACAGCTCTTAATCCTTTTGTCAACTCCACTTTCCCTGTGATAAAAACAAATTTTATTGTTAGTGGTTCAACATCTGAACCATAATGGAACCTGTAAAGGTTGGCTCTGGCTTCTAGCAATGACAGCAAGTGTCTTGGATTCCATGGTAAAAAAACCACACTTCTACAAATCGAACTTCCATTGCCTTATTTTATTAAGGTGCCTTCTTATTGCTCAACTTCATCTAATTATGTGCCTGTTTCTGGTACCTCCCCATTGCCCTAGAAATTTTGCCCAGATGGAAATCAGAGTAAGTAGCCAGGTTTTCTGGTTGTCTGGCTTTGTAACAGCAGCTTGTAGAAGGATGCCTGAAGATCTCAGACAAATGTCTTCTTAGCTTTCAGCTGACTGTGGAGCATGTGTGCACTAAGCCTAATTCTCCAGATTTACCTCTGAGGCCTTTAGGGTTTACTCACCCCTAACAGCACATGTTATGGCTAAGTTCCCAGCTTACTACCCCTGTTTCTGCTGAGACTTCCTGAGAAAATACGGGACATCTGCCAAAAAGGAAATTTTGGTCCTCGATATAAGACAGTCTACGCAACAAGGTGTTCACTGACTTTAGCAGGACCTGTGATGTACTGCATCCCTTAAAATGTGGCTTTCCTTCTGAAAGTAATTATTTGAGAGCATGAAACTCCTGTGTAATAGAGAAAATGCACATCACATTGTAGTTGATCCAATTTTTCAATGATTGTGACTCCTGGGCTTTGATTTTGTTATTGTCATCATAACAGATGACACCTCAAGTGTAGCTTACAGTAGTTGTCCAAGCTCTCAATCTAATTTGCACTCAGGCTCTTATGACATAAAACGATGAAAGACACCCTCCTTACATGGAAGATAACAGTTTAGGAAAATCAAGGTGATAAGAGCACAGACAAAGCCTATGGACCATGGCTAAATTAAAATAGCTGAGGTGCTTGAGGCCACTCTGTGCCCGTAGACATCTTTTACTCTCTCAGAGGTCAGTTCCATTAGTGTTGGCAAGACTTTGGAATATGTGACATAACAGTAAATAGCTTTTGATCCGCTGAATGTCAACGTCATGGACCAAGCACAATTGCTCTCAGACAAGAGTGAAGCGCATTTTTGAAATACAGCCACTACTCCACCAATCTGTATGACATTTAAAACTCTCCAAACTGAATGCCAATTGGACAGCAAAGTCCCTGTTTGTACCAGTATCTCCACTGGATTACAAACTACAGTGCTATGAAAAATACTGCTTTCAGATTAGTTTTCACATTTATCCCCTTTTCTGACTGAAAATTAACTTGTTTGTTTTACAGTCATGATAAATACAAATCAACATCCTAACTCTGCCACCGCACATCATAGTTCGAGGTGACATTTGAAGAACAAATTCACTTTTTATTACCCTCAATAATGCAGTAATGAAACGAAAATTTACAATTAATTGTTCACTACTTACTTACTTTCTAGTAAATAATCATTTTGTAGAGAAGAACAAAACCTATCTGCACTATATTCCACTACAGATTCAGAGGAAATTAAAGAATTGTTTGCCCATTTCCCTTTCCTTCAATTCTAAATGTAGTTTGATCTAACTTCTCTTTAATACTATACAGCAAGCCATTAACAGTGAAGACTTCTTAACTGATACAGGATAAAGGCACTGCTATCTGCTGTTCACACCCCCAACATTCACTCTACAGTGACTACTAAGTTCTAAACATAGTGTTTTCCAGGCTGTGCTCTCCCACCCCATAAGGTCTGAAGATTATTTTAAGATGCTCATTAACCAGAAGAGTCTGTTGTCCATATTATAATGTGTGTAACAGAAATCTGTACTTTAGGATATATTTTTAATTTGTTAGTCAACCAACAAACCAATCCCACTATTATTTAATAGTATCTTCTCTCTTTCAGCATCTAACCCAAACTTGCGGGAAGTCCTGAAGTTGATTCTGAAGCTGTCTGATGAATCAAATTCAAATCAGTTCTACCCTCCAGGCCTACAAAACAGGTTCAGTCGTAAGTCTGAAATTGGCCTTCCACTATTTCTTTTCTTTTTCCTTTGCCTTCTCCTTGACTACATTTTAGTAAAGCAAAGACGCCAATTTAATTCAGCCACTGAAGACAAGGGGGAAAAACTGAGGGAGGTAAAACTTACCAAGGAGTGCATAGCCATAGAGCTGGGAACTAAAACCCACAGTGTTACTTTGCTTCAGACCCGTGAGCAATAGTGATGCTCCAATATTTCTCTCTTCTTCCCACTGTAAATAGGTAAAAAGGTATCTAAAAACTAAGTAAGTGTTCCTTAACATACGCAAATATAAAATGGCAGCAAAGACAGCACACATGGGTTTCATCACATCTTAGCAATAAAGTAAAGAACCATTAAACATGTCCAGTGTTCAGTTACAGTGTATCTGTCCCAAGGAACAGTATGAATTGTACTGAGAAACTACTCTCTTTAAAGAACACTGTAAAATATGAGTGGTTGAAATTCTGCAATAAAGTTCTCTTATCTATGTCTACCCCTACCTCTTAAACCAAATGCAAAAAAAAAAAAAAAAATGGTGCTGAGCATTATGAGGCATTGAATGGTATTTTGAATGGTGTATAGAAATAAAAAATATTATTTCATCTATGTCTTTGAATGGGATTACTTCAAAATGCATATTAAGTCACAGCTATATAAATAAGCTTGCCTTAAAATATGTCTTACATTCACACCACCCTTGCTTGCACATTCAGCTCTCATGAAACACTACACACACTGACAAATGCTTATCTCTCCAGTATGGATATGCAACATGGACAAACACAATGGAAAAATGAGATTTTACTCCCTTTGCTTGGTCACATACAAGTGACTAAGCAAACTTGATTTCTAGGAAATGACAAAAATATCCAGTAGGGTAAATGTGCTTTTCTCTTCTTTGGTGAAAACTCAAATTATAAACCAGTTCAGTAAAACCTGAAGGCAAACCTGTAAAATACATTTTGGAAGATGCTTCATGCAATGCAGATGGAGGCTTCAAGCATTTGCCATATAGATGGCAACATGCTATTGAAGGCTTGTGCCAAACTGTATTAAAAATAGCTTGCTACAGAGATCATGGCAGAGTCCTTCACTGACTGAGCCCCTTCTGCAAAGGTAGAATAATGCAACTTTCAAGACCCTGAACTGTCATTTTGGCCTTAAGTAAGGAAGCTGTAAATAATACACCCGTAATCCTTGGAGACAGGAGAAATGTAACAAATTTAATTTTAAAACAGATACGTAATAAGAAGAAATAGACCTAAAACCAAACAGAATACTAAAAAAACCTAGTAAAAATGGTTTATAATTCTGGAACATCACCATTATCAAGCTCTGACAGTGAGGAATACTCAGCTTAACAGGACTGTTTACAACAAGTGACACTTTTTTTGGTGGTAATTGATAGTCTGCTTTGAATTGAAGTATCAACTCACATCCTTCAAATGGGCATACATTATACCTGAAAATCCCTACATACCCTTGCCTTTCAGAGAAAGGAGTAAAAGGGTGACAAGTGATTTAATGGTTCTAAAAAAACTTGCATGTTTCTTTTTTCCTTTCTTTCTTTCTTCTGCAGTTGCAAAAATAATGAAAATAATGAGAAAACAGAGGATTTTTCCCCAGGTATACTTAGGGGAAATAAAATATATTCATGATTGAACGTGTAACTGACTGCACCACAACACTTGGAAGCTGAGGCTCTGTGTGTCATTCTGAGTGTGGTCAGCTTACCGTACGTTCAGCCTTGGTGCCCAGGCACTGGTATAAAACATATAGAGAAAGAAGCTGTGTTGATGGTTCATCAAAACTTTCTTGGAGCATGATCTCTGTTACTATTGACAGAGCATCTATGGAGGAAAATGGTATTTAATCAGCATAGCTTCCAATACATATCTTCCTTTTGCACCCACCCATGTTCACTGACACTTTATTATTGTAGCATGCTTTGAAATGGTTCAAGAGAAAGTTAAACATTTCTTTCAATAAGAATACACCTATAGAATTAGTCCTATTCCTTTGGGTTGCTCAAAAACACTACAAGAAGGAAGAATGGGTTGAATAGCATGAAACTACAGCTAAGGAGCTCTTAAAAATCATCTTAGCTCTACACACTTCAGTTTGCTCTTCCTTTCTCAGCTCTTCAATCATTTAAAAAAAATTTAAAATTATTTCTTTGTTCTTCTGTTTTGATTACAAACAAGAGAAGACTGGCTTAACTTCATTAGCCTTAGGGAGACAGCAGAGTATAAAGGAGCAGAAATGTTGTCACAGATCACCCACAGTGGTCTCTATTAAGTAAGGAATGCTGTAGAAGAGCTCTACACAGAGTTCTAGTGACACTTCCTGTCAGGAAGGACAGTTTGTAAAAAGGCCTTCAGTTTCACGCAGAAAAGAAATACAGATAAAATTATGGGGAATTCAAAGATGGAGGGGGTGTGCCTCAAAATAATAATAAAAAAACCTACATGCATTAATTTGTTGTTTAGCAAAATCTTTCAGTTCCTTTCAGTTAGAGCTTTATGCAAAGAAAAGCTCACTGCAAGTTTACAGTACTAGAAAACCTGAAGTGAAATTAAAATGGGTCATCAAAATTAGTATCTGTCATCAAAAATGAGAGGATTACTCATCCAAACACTTAAAACAGTCAATAATGAAAGGTAGCCCCAGTATGGCAATTCAGCATAGCTGGCTTGCTCCAGTGACAGGCAGAAAGCCTACACAAATAGTTTGGGTATGTAGATCTCTGAACATCTAAATGTATGGAAGATGAATACCAACATGCATTTTGATTCTGGTAGCACTCTAATTAATTGTCACTAATAAGTCTATCATATCATTAGCACATACGTCAGACTTGTAACTAAAGAAGATGGTTTACACTTGCACTAGGATCAATAGCAACAGCAGAAACTGAGAATCACACAACTTTCAAAATTATAAAATGAATAAAGTCCCAAAAAAGCCTAGACAAAAACACACAAAAAATAGTTCAGGAGAAGGTGAAGTTGTGTTTTATGATTAATTCATTAAAAATATGGCTAAAAGTTTTTAGTTCAAAGAAAAGCTCTGTTAATATAAGAGCATACAACTATGAATGCAGCATTGGCATGTATTTTCTCACCTTTGTATTTCTTCTGCTTTATAAAGCAATCCAACAAAATATTAAATGTAAAATTATCTGGAAAAATTCCATACTGAACCTGAAGAAAAGAAGGAAAAAAAGTTCAGTGTGCAGAAATGTGCTGTTCAAGTCTTCCCATGCACAGTGCTACAGATCTCAGAAGCAGTAGAACCACGACACTGCATACTGATGCAACGTACAGGCAAGCAACACAAGAGATTAGCATGGCTCCTGTGATGTAGGCCCTCCAACTTCTGAGGCACTGGATTTGTTTTAGCAGTTTATCTGAGCCTTTCAGACCAGGAATGGCACTGTCTGTCACGTTATTATGCCTCCTCTGCATTTAACATGTTTTGGACACCAACGCTGTTGAAAACCAAAAGGCTTTCTGAGAAAAGAAAGGATTTAAAGCTGCAAAAAGGCTGTCACTAAAATTCAAATGCAACAGTGATTTGTATTTCGATGAAAAATCTGAACTTAAAACCACAGCCTACATGACCTGGCTGCAACAGGAAATCCTGTCAAGCCACAGTTGAATCAAAAACCTGATCAAATATATTCATGCCTCCTCCTTGGAAAAACTTACCTTGTTTTGTATTGTGTATAAGGCTTTATCTTGAGCACCATATTTTAAGCATTGCCTGATCCAGCTATGAATGGTCCAGTCTCTCAAGTACCAAGAATTTGGGCTATGCCGAAACCTAAAGATGAAAATAAGCTTTGGTGACATTATGCTATCACAGAAACAAATTCCGTAATCAACCAACTACGATTTTCCAAACTTCACCATTCATTAAGTCAGATATAAATTTCTCCATGTCTGACTTTGCAGTCAATCACTCCTCTCTAAAGAGCTCCAGATAGCCCTTTCAAGCAAGAAAAACAACACTTTGACACATTAATAGTATGCACAAAGGGGAATCTGACCTTTTCACAAATGCATAATATCTTAACTTCTCACTTTCCAGAAAGTCTACTGCTTTTTCCATGAAAAAACCCACCAAAAAATTACAGTTTGGTATATTTATGAAGGCCACCTGAGACTGATATAAATACTGTAGTACTTTTTTTACCTTGTCCTTGTGATTGTGTAAGATTGTGTTGTATAACATTTTGACGTATAATATTGCTGATCTTGCAAAGAGCTACAACTGATGACATCAGCAAGCATCAGAATGACATCAAAATATAACTGCATCTGGAAATTTGGAGCTTCTGTAATCTCGTGTCTCTCACCCTCTCTAAATCATGCCTCACTTCACAAGTTAAGAATTCATTATGCTTCAGCACAGGTCATCCCTGGGCTGCTGCATGCTCCATTTGCCTTAGAAATGCTTCATCAGTGAGGCATACCTCATGCACAGGGGAACTCTGCTGAAAAGCCTTTTCCTGCCCCTCTGCACTGGTTTAATCTATTCTGAGACACTTCATGCCATGACTTGAGCAGTCTTCCAAGGCAACCCACTCCAGTGCTCAACCTAATTTGTAAAATTAAATAGTTTTAATTTCATTTCATCCTTATTCAGAAACTTGCCCATTGCTCCATATTTGAAGAAATGGTGACAAAAAAGCACATGAAACTTCAGCTTTGGCAAACATTCAAACATCAGTTAAAAGTTCAGTGGTAGGGGCTGCTGCCTTGTTCCTGAGTTGAATTTCACACCCCCTGTGAAGAGATGCATGCGGTCTTTTCTCAATTCAAACGAAAACTGATCTCAGTCCCCAGCACAGAAGTGACTGCCACTTTCTGTAAAGAACAACAATGACTGAGCTCATGTGCAGATGCTTGCAGCCCCAAGCCAAGCTGCAGCACCATTTAGAGGCAGGGTTGACTCTTCCATCTGAATGAGCATGCTTTCCAGAACGTTTACAGATTAATGTGGCCACCAACCCCCTTTCCCCCTCAGTAAATCTCTTGTCTATCACTGAGGGCTACACAGATGACCAAGCCTGGAAAAGTATTGCAGCCTAGAGAGCCTTCAGAATGAAGAAGACAGCCATGCCAAAAGTGGAGCTGAACAACTACAGAGTCAAAATACACGTTTTTGTAAGTGGCATATGAAATCTCCCTATTAAATTAGAATTTAATTGAAAAAGAAAAGCATGCTTTGAATATTAAATTACAAGCATCCATTCTGTTGCTATAATTGCTTTCCATTTTCTTCTCTCTGGAGTTCAGATACTGAGAAGAGCAAGAATTGAAGTCCTGCATCATGGACAAATGCTTTCAGGAAGTATCAATTATAGGAACTTGGATTTAATCATATTTTGATGAAAAAATTATCTAATTGCTGTACTCTTTCACTAGCCATTTAAGAAGGGTTAAGCTGGAACACCAGCACAGAACAATAATGGTGCCAACATCTTTTAATGTTTCATTAAATGTTTAATACTGTTTCACAAGTGGAAAACAACAGACTCGTTTTTCAAAAAGTGTGACATTGATGCTCTCAAATACTTAGGCCTTCTACTGATACAATCTTCGCAAATTAAAAGCAAGTATTAAAAAAAAAAAAACAGCAAAAAACCCAATCAGCTGTTTTAAATGCATTTGAATATTCAGCCTTTTCACAGCTCTCTTTATTCTCTTGAGTATACCACACACCACAGTTAGAGAGTAGTCCAATACTTCCTGCACCTTGGGATTGCTAAAACTTACTGTAATGAAACCTTTCAGCTTTCAAAGTAAAATTGGACTTGGGCAGCAGAAGGCCTAACAGGGATGCAATATGGCTTAGAAACAGAACAAAGCTGATCCTGAGTCAACACTCATTGCTGGAATCAATGTGCACAAAATCCTGAGGCATGTTATAAAAAACTTGTAAAAAAATCTGCACATTAGCTTCTATAGGGCTGGGACTGATTTTTGCATGGGTGTTGTGTTTGTATGTGTGTATGTTTGACAACCACAGGATCTTTCAGATATAATTACTGTCTGTATGTTACTGTTAAGATTTATATGCTGATCTTTATGCTCAGATCAGGTCTTGCCTGTCCTAGGCGCTACGCAAATGAAAAGCAAACAGCTTCTCAATGAACAAATTTTCTAGTTAATTCTAACAATTAACTACGAGTCAGTTGCATGGGAACCAAGAGAAGGGACTGGTACATAAATGCAGTATATATGCATGTACAAGATCCCTCAACACTTCCATTAATCCATGATGTGGTAGGAGAACTGGGAGTGAAAGGGAAACAACTACATTGAAATCTTTTATTATTTCTGATCCATGTAATGCAAGGATAAACTCTGTCTCTATTGTAGTAGCTGAGAAGATAAACCAACAGTGTAACTGTTTTTTACAGTTAACCTAGACAAATCAACCAATATTGTGGCAGGCACTTGTGTTTCAAATGGAATCAGGAAAAAGAGGAGGTTGCTCATCATTTTGACAAGCATTAACATCCTCCTCCTTCTCTTTGATCACCAAACAGGATATAATTAAGCAAGGCAATATGTTCAGGGACAGATGAAAAGACAGAAGGAAGTTAAAACTACAGAAAAAAGAAGATTCCAAATGAATTAAATAAAGGAAGCCTCTAGCAACTGCTGTGTGTTTAATGGAAAGACCAGAAGGTTATCTTACAGATGCCTGGTGCTAAAACTCATTTTTCTGAGAACGAATAAAACCCTGAGAAGCCCAAGATTCTTATAATGTGTGCAGAAAAGACAAGAAGCAACTCTGACAGTATTAGAGAAGCTCTCTGTTGGTACACTTTCATGTTAATGGCTAAAGAATCAATATGGTCATCCTTCCAGTCATTGAACTGAGAACATCTGCCTCCACAGGGAATAAAAACAGAAATATCTGCAATACAGAGAGACTAATAAATATCAAGGTCATTGAGAATCTAACAGCACACAATGTAATACTCCAGAATTCTCTTTATTTTTATAAGTCATTCAAATTATGTAGTTCAGAAGCTTGATTTTCACTAACAGTTGCTTTGTACTTGCAAAATGATTATAACTTGGAAGAGATACAAGGAGTGTACAGCCTCAGTACAAGGCAACCGGAATATTTTTAGCCAAGCAAGTACACTCTCTTGCTCACAAATAGGCCAGCACATTGGGCTACATTGTCAGTTTTCTAAGTTACTGCATGAAGTCCTACTGCTCATTATTTTCAACACTGCCGGGGTACTCATGCTGTGCGAAAGAAACCAAACAATAAAAAAGTTTAAGAGATGCTGAGAGTGCTTGATGGGGTGCTGTACTACTACAGCAAGTATGACTTATTTATATTGGTGCCCTCACACACTGTGGAAAAGCTGAACTCCTGCCCTACTCATTGATTTCAGTCTTGCAATTTTGTTTTTGCCACCAAGTGGTGATACAGTCTAGCTGCTTTCACACAGCCTGTGTTCTCAAGGGGAGTAATGCAGCAAGTTGATCACAAGCTCCATTTTGTACTCTGTGGCTTTCTTAAGGACCAGTTCAATCTCTGATACCCCCAGAAGCTATCCTTGTGCAAGACACTATTTTTTTCTCTTCCCCATTCTCCCTTGATCTGTGAAACAGAAAGAAGAGATCCTTCCTTTCTCCACCTTTACCCGACCTAATGAGGAAACACCTTGTAATGATCCACACATCCTACACTTCCTATCTCTTGTACTCCTTTAAAAACTAGAGAGAAACGTGGGTCTGCATGTTTATGGGTCTGTTCATTCAAAAGGCAGGGAGATGCCAGATTTTTTCTCATCCACTTAAAATCCTACAAAGTCTCAACACAAAATATAAAGATACTTAAATGAATCAATACAGTAGGAAATGTCTCTGCAAACCAGGAAGAAGCTATCTCAATGGAATAAATCCAAAGCAACTCCACATTTTACACAAGTCACACAGGGCTGAGAAGCATCTCAGCAATGCCATGTCTTTTCCTTCCCAGGCACATTTTTTTCAGCTACAGTGCATAATGATCAAATGGATTCCAGGCAGGCTTAGCATGGAAACTGGAAGGCTGTCACCCAAAACTCTCCCTTTGTTTGTCATTTCAAGCCACAAGCCTTCGGGAAAATAATCTACATTTTAAATGGACCCAGAAGCATTGCTCATACATCAGTGTCAAAGAAAAGAATCCTGGAAAAGCAATCGTTATTGACAGAAATTTCCTTCTGAACATCAACAGAACTTTATTTTTCCATCTCTTCTTTGTCAGCCATTTTAGCCTTCACCTTTTTTTGTATAAATCCTTTAAAAATTTCATGTGTAATCCTACCAGTCCTATAGAAAATATCTCACACATTAACTGCCTACAGTCAAAAACAGAGGGAACACATCATTTTTGTGTTGAAATAAAAGACTAATGTAGTATGTGTACTGTAAAAATTCATTTATCAAAAGTAGTAATAAATCAGGTTAAAGAATTAGACCTGATAACTGTAACAGAGCATAGTCTAAGGCTGAGGCAGACACAAGCAGACTCTCTGAAAAAAACCACCCCATATTCAGGCCCTACTCTATTTTAGGTTTTATTGACTTTACACATCTTTTATTTTGAATTAATTTAACCTGATTGCTTTGATGCTAAAATTAATTCTCCTAAATTAAGCTCTCTCCACCTCCACATGAATTCATATTTAATGTACAACACTTTTGTTCAAGATTTCCTCTTGAACAGAGCTCTTACACCACTGATACATGTCTGATGATGGCCCCAAAACAGACTTAAATTATCAGATACAGAGAAACTACAGTATAGAACCACAGCCAAACATCAAGGCTGAGCAGGTGACTTTAAGGATATTTTTAGTATCATGTCTTGTTTCATGTTAAACCACATTCAGCTTTTATTTCTGTTCACTTCAACACTGCAAGTTCACCTTTTTCTTAACCCTTAAGTTTAGTAATAAAACTAGATCTGATAAAGGAGATATTTTGGCTAGAAGTAACTACAACAGCTATTTAGGAAGACTCAGAATATCACCTTCCTCTTCCAACAACTGAAGGGAAAGAATTCACTATTCAGTAGTTTCAGGGTAGCTATTGCATTGCTCAAAACTACATTCATGCATAGAAAGCTCAGCATCACAAAGTCTCTTTCCAACAATTACTATCACATAGCATTCACCATACAGCAGCTAGGATGTAGTTTATTCTTTACTGACCTAGCTATTCTGACAGTTTTTAGCTAAGTAACAGATGACAAGCTGAATTTCTGACACAAGTATTTCTGCCCATTGTTGTCAACCTCTTATCACTAAATGCTCTTCCTCCTTTTGATGAATTTAAGGCACCTTCAAGAGTCGAACATAAGGAACAAGCCTCATTACATTAAAAGAAAAAACAAGATGATCAAAAGAGTTGCAAAATCCTAGATAAATTTTATAAATTTCAAAAAAATGTATGAATGAACAAGCAGTTTACCACAGCATGAAAGAATGCTTTGCTTACTCATAGACTTAAGAAACATCACAAAAGTAATAGCATTACAATAGTCAAGGAGCCTATGGCAAAGTTCAAAGCAATTTATAGGTATTCTTGGTATTGCAGTATTTTAAACAACTATGGGTATTCTTGAAAAGTATCTAAATTATTTATCAACCCTTCCATCCATAGGCAGTCAACATTACAAAACTGCCGTAGAGTCAGTCTCCCAACCTTGTGCCACCAGGTTTCACCAAGCAGCCTTGAAACCCCCTAGAAATGTTTGCAAAGCACAAAGCAGCAATCCTGCAGACTGCAGCCTGATTAATATCCCACAGTCTCACCTTAAATGCCTCAAACCTTTATTCTAATTAGTTCAGACTGAAAAAGCAAAGCCAAGGCTCAGACAACATACATTCAGTATACTCTCCGTCCCTGGGAAAACTCTTCAAGGCTGCTAAATGTGTTTCCTAAAAAGCTCTAGTCATGTAGACTCAAAGTACTTCAGAATTATGCATTCTCTGGCAGAATTCCAAAGGAAGTTCACTTCTAAGAATGTGAACTAGTCTGTGTCAGTTTGGCTGAACATGCTCTGTATGCCTAACCTAAAATAGGATGACATCAGCCACAGGCCTTATCTAGTTAGAAACTAAAGACCAAAGCATTTAAAAATCCAGTACCAAAATAATTCCTTGTTCTAGGTTAAAGGGAAGGTCACCAGCTAGCTCACTAGGAATGGACATTTGGGAATCCTCAGCATGACTTGTAAGTGAAAGAACACTGCTACCAAGAAAAGGTGGTGATAACCTGCTTTAGTTTCATGGAGAAACTAGATTTATCACATTCAGTTTTATTTCAAATGCAAACTATGAATAAAGCAACCCCCCTTTACAACTTAACAAAATGAAGAGGTGAACTGCAATGAAGGACACCAAATAAACAGATTTTTGAATCCAGTACTTTGTATCTTTTTCTTCTTCCCAGGATAATAGTTACCCCATCACTCACATCTCCCACTCCTTTAAACAAAAAAGACAATCAGGAAAAATCCAGTTTTCTTCTCACACACATGAAGAATCTATAAAATTTCATATAAAGATGAAATTCGCTCAAAGAGCAACAATTAAGAAGAAAAGGTTGTGTCATAATAATAATCACAATAATAAAAAGCCCAACATCTCCCCAAACTATTGACTGTAAAGGACAAAGCTCTCTGTGACAAGTACCTCTGGACTTAGAATTGAAATAATTGTTTTTGCATATAAATGTCACTAACACTGTATAGAAAGTACCACAGGCTGAGAAAATACACAGGGAATGATGAAGTGAGCTGTTGCTATAGTGATTCTGGTAAGATTCTCTCAAGTGCCTTTCCTTGTCCCCATGCAGCCATAATAAAGTCTAATTTAAAACCAACTCTTCCACTAATTATATCTTTTTCCGGTATCCTGGCATACAAAAACAGACAAATTAAGAACCATACAAGACACTACATTCCTTTCTTCAGGGAATTTTTTTTATTCTCAGCAATTTCAAAGTGCATCAGGATAAAACTTCCTGTTTCAAAGCCCAACAAAGGGTCAGTTCTGCTGGATTCTTTTACATGGATCTCTGAAGACTGCTTAACACAAGGCTGTAAAAAAAGGAACATATGAGTAAAGCACTGACTTGATTGCTACCATTTTATGAACTCAGCTATGCCTCTCATTACTTTAACAAATTAAACCTCTCTAGAAGCAAGTACACAGGTCTTCAATTTATTTTTAAAAATGAAAAAGATATTATTGCAAAAGCCTACTTGCAATTTCTAGTTACTGTTACCACCTTGTATCCCCTTCACTTTACCAAGTGACTGCCCACTAAAAGCTGCCAGAAACTCAGTTTCCAGCAGAAAGGTAGCTCCCACTAGCTGTACTTTGAAACTAAGTTTAAAATTTTTTGTGTACCAAACAATACTCATGTAATGGACTTTCTTCAACCACAGAAAACTTTACGTCATTTGAGGGACTAAATTGCTTTAAAGCTCACTAAGCTTAGTTTTTTTGAAAATAAATTACTGCAGATGTTTTAGAAAACCTCCTTCCCTTAGCAGGGATGCCACAGTCAAGCTTGCTTTCCAGTAACTGTAGATGTAGCACCAAGGGCTTTCCATGCAGACAAAACAGTGACTCTAAGCTCTGTGATAGTTCAGTGTCAGAGGGAAGTCCATCACACATTAAGGTGTTTCTAAGCCTTTTAGCACTAAGCCTAAATTATGACAGAATACCCCTTTCAGGCCATATTTAAAAAGGCATATTTCACACGTGTGCATAAAAACTGCTGTCAAGAAAAGCAAATAATGACTTCTTGATTTTATGGCAGGAAAAAAATCTCTGTCTTTAACTAGACATTGCCATCATTGTATTTGCAAACAGCAACTTTTTAAACATGCCTAATATTCAGTGTAAATTTAACGTGGGGCAAAACTAATGTAGTTTTGTTAGAGACCTAATTCACTCAGAGCTGCAGTCTATATTGTGACTATGCTGCATTTTCCATTTATTTGACTCAAATTCTTTATGGTTCACAAAACAGCCCCCAGAAATACATCACACATTAGCTTCAAACTACTGTAACATTACACCGGCTGACATAACCCTTGACACTTTTCAGTTTGATCACAGCTGAACTTGTACAGATCATAAATGATGTATTTCTGTCTTGAGTATGTGAAAAGTTGCAATACAGAAGTGTACAAGCCAAACTGTTTATTCTGCAGTATTACTCAGTTCATACCACATGCAATCAGAGCAAAAAAGAGGTGCTGGGAAGACAGTGCTTCAGGAATACAAATACTGAATGGATCTCAGTAACCAACTTAAGCTGGGGAAGAGTCAAAACTTGCATTTGCTGCCAAATACTTCACAAACTGGATTTGTATAGTTCAGGTTTCACCTTTTCAGATTTGCTGCCACAGACACACAATTCAAGTTAGCCTAATTTTGACCTAATAGCTGTGCTCTTTACATTTTTCACTGCTACAGTGTGATGTCCTTGTGTATCGCTCTCCTCCTGCACCCCACAAGTGAAGAGGAGCAGATATGAAGACTTTCATATTAAATGTAAACACCTAAAAAGAGAACAAAACCCCTGATTAGCTGCAGTTTCAGCCGCAGCCACTGTCAGAAAGACAACTGTTCCCAAAAAGTCGACCACTGGTGAATAGGCAGACCTTGACTACCAGAAAGTTCATCATTATACTGTGTACTTTTCACGTCATGTCTCACTGAGCAATGCTTAGAGGTGTTTATTTTTTCTTCCAACCATGCATTTTCCTAATAAAAATACTTTTAGCAATGAGTAACAAGAAATGCTCAAGTCCTTTACACATTTTTAACTGTTCTCTAACCACAGTACCCATTGACAGTACTTGTGAGGATGTAGTTAGCATACCTCTTTGTATACCTAACTTCTGAGACCAGTGGGACCAAAAAACCCTTTGGCTCCATGTTCTATCAATCTCAAGGAAAAGCAAGTACATCAAGCAAGTACATCAATGATAAACATAAAAGCAAGTACATCAAGCATTTTGTACAGCAGTTTGAAATTTGTGGGCTCTTACCAGCTGTATGATTGTTTTACTCTGATTTTTTTTCAGAAAAAGACTGCAGTCAGATCTGTTATTTAAAGAGAGACAGCAGGTACCTCTCTTTAAGTACTGCATGTACTGTAGGACAAATGCTCCCTTGCGTAGGTGGCTCCAAGCTGCACAGTTAAATGAGGCCACGCTACCCAGAACAGGCAGTGGATTTCATAATGCAAAAAGGTATTTTCTTGCTTCTCCCCTTTTGAGACACGAACACATCCAAGATTGCTAGTTATAAATATAGTGGTCACAGCACTAAGCCTGCCAGAGTCCAGTAAGCATCTGGACAATGCTCTCAGGCACATGGTGTGACTCTTGGGGTGTCCTGTGCAGAGCCAGGAGTTGGGGTCAATGAGCCCGACTGGTCCATTCAAACTCAGCATATTCTATGATACCTCCCTAATGCTTTTGGTTCTGCTAACAACTGGTCCACCATGCAAGGCCAGGATTACTTGCTACTTTGCCCTTTTACAGTGCTCTACTCAGAACCTTGTATTCAGGCTTTGCACATTTACAGCACCAGTTCCCCAAGACATGGTACAGAGCCCTTATACATGTCATGTTACCCACTGCACAGGAGAACAGGGGAGACAGAAGAGCAGGAGAAACACTACAACTATGTTCATTTACATACTGCATGCCTTCCTGTCTGGCTTTATTTCTCCAATGCATCATGACTTTCAAAACAACACAACAGTATCTTATGGAAGCAGAATCTGCTGCTTTATGACTTAATCTGGGCAAGGAAAACCACAAAAAGAAGTGATCACTGCAGGACAGCAACTTCAGTGAAGGCAAAAAAAAAAATTCTTTTTCTGGTGAAGTGGACTGTCCCACTCCTGCTGCACATGCTCTGCTGTCATGCTCCCACAGTAGCTGCTACACCTCGTCCTCCCCCAGTCAGAGACACGAGCAGCCAGTCTGGTTTGTCAGCTTTGGCATAGGTAGTGTAGACAAGGGGGAGGGAGATACTGCCCATTTTACACCCAGCTGTCTGCTGCCAGAGGCCATCGATTTAGTTTGTAGCTCCACTTAGTCCAGCTCTGCTCACTCCCTAGTGGAACTCTGAAGAAAGGAGTATTTTTCTCCTTTTTTAAGTGAAAACAGTCATTACAGAGGAGAGGGCAGAGTAAGTATCACCATACAGAGCATCACGATACAGTTGACTTTGGAGATTAAAGGCAGCTTTATATCCACATCAATTCTTGAAGAACATATTATTACTCATAAAGGTGAAAATCTGCTTGCAAATCCAGATGCCAAGATTTGTGTGGTTTCAGCCTGACAAGTTCTAGACTGAAGAGACTGGGGGCGGGGGGGGGAATAACCAAAATCTCTGTTCACTTTTCAGCATGAAAGGGAATTATTATTGGGCCTACATTAACAGCTGAGCAAACAGGCATTTCTATCAGCTGCTCTCTTGTACATCGCTTTCCAATTTTAACAATAATTCCAAGAAAGCATTCTTTGTTGCTGCTTAAATGCTCCCTAAACTAGATCCTGGGTCGAATCCTCACCCGGTCCAAAGAGAAAACACACAGCTCCTCCAAGCTACCGGGGACCTGCCTCAATCAGCTGAAGACCTGGCACACCACACATGCACATGTTCATTAATTAGATGAAAGCTGAGAGGCAAGGACAACCCCAGCACTTTTCAAAGATGTGCAGTCCAGGATCCCAGAGAGATGCATCAGTGGTGAAGATGGAAATCAGCAGCTGAGAGCAGCTACAATATTATTTCTGAAATAACCAACACTACATTTAATTGAGTCCCTCAGGCTTTCAAACTGATGTAGCGAAGGGGAGACAGAGAGGCAGCTGAAACGCCTGGGGACATTCCCCTTCAGGGACAAGGGCACATCAGGATTTTAGGAAACAGGATAAAATCAGCTGACAAGAGAGGCTCGGACTTCTATCTGAGCTTTTTCCAAACCCATACTGTTCTTCTACCCCACAACGCCCTCCACAAAAACACAAAAGGAAGGTGGAAGGGACTATTCAGGGTTTAGTCAACCTAATTAGAAACCAAGGATTTACCAACTAAATCTCAGAAACAGAAAGAGGTAACAAGAACTATGGCAGAAGGAACTCTTGCAGGTAGCTCAGCAGAGTGCCTGGTACAGAGAAGCACAGAAAACGCAATTGGACTCATGCCAGCCAACAATATAAATATGTTTTCTTGAGCATGCAGCTTTAAAAACAGCTCACTATTAAAGCAGCATTTAAACAACAAAAAGAAATCCAAGCAAACAACCGATCAAGCAACCAACATAGCTACCAACCAACAAAAAAGTAAGCACCCTGA
This sequence comes from Sylvia atricapilla, assembly GCF_009819655.1. NCBI lineage: Eukaryota > Metazoa > Chordata > Aves > Passeriformes > Sylviidae > Sylvia > Sylvia atricapilla. Next base: position 84,362,491 of record NC_089174.1, on the reverse strand, counting down.
ATGACTAGTTTGGGGTTTTTTTGTTTGTTTTCTTTTTAATTTTGCTACTGATCATCTTATATTTAAAAACTTGCACCTTACTTCCCTTTTCTGCTAAACAATAAGAGTAATAACCATGACCTTTGCTGATCTACTGATTCAATATTCCTCTATTCAATTACAGCAAAGCATTGTTTTGTGGGTCTGTCTGCAATCAAGCTTCTGCCCTTAGGGGAACACTTTTTCACAGGCACAGATGTATATGCAGAAATAAGCTGATATACAAGCTGAATAAATGTACCTACTTATTTTCATTTCTGCTCTGCCCTCTAATCTTTTCAGATATTTCTGAAGATGGATTTAGAAAGAAATGGAACCACTGAAATAGAGTAACATATAGACCTTTCAAATTTACTTATTACTGGGGCCAAAAAGAAATCTACGGTCTGTTGGAAATAATATGTAATTTTCTAAATGTCTTCATAACTGAATGCTGATGTAACATTTTCAGTCCTACAAAAGCATAAACATCATTTTTTTTTAAATAAAAAGGCAGCTACTTGAAAATTAATATGCTCAGTCATTTACCAGCTAAAGCATGATGCATGCTAATGTAAACCTACCTCCCCCCCATCATAATAATTCTCATTTGGTTATAAAACCATTTTGTCTAAAATGGAGTATAACAGAACAAAGTAAGATCAGATCTATAACTGTAGTGCATTACTCCATCTTTTAACATGGTTATTTTAAATGTTCTTTCCCTTTCCAAAGGCTTTCACCTTCTGGAACTTGTATCACGCCTGCTACCAGTTACTACATACTGTGCAGCAGTGTGCATCAAAACCACAGATAGTACTGGATCCACTCTGCTGTATCATATTACTAAGCTGAACATCTTCACTCTTACCAACAAAGCACAGAACACTTTTTTTCAATATGAAGTCAAGTTAGATGGTGTAATCCCTTTTTTATGTGCTTAATCAGACCACAGCCATCTTAAAAGCCTGTGAAGCAAACCAAGATTTTATGTAACAATGATTTAAAACTAAAGATCATATGGACCTTTCATTACATATAGTACAATAAAGTATGTCCTCACTGAAATAATGCATAAGCCTTGTATTTCATATGTTGGCTGAGGTGTGACAGGAAAAAATATCTTAATGCCTTTGTCCTTCTCTCCATCAGTCTACCCTACAACCATATTGGCAGTTTTCTAACAGGTGTGGTGCAGGACAGGAATTCTCAGGCAGTGGAATGTTAAAGATGCTTTGGTCCCAGGCTGGCCTCTATGCAACCTGCAAGAGCATATACTGTTACCAAAAATGTCATGAAACTGCTTGTATAGGTCTAACTAGCACTCATATCACTAACTAGCACTTTTTTCAGTCTCCTGAAAAAAAAAATCTTTCCTCAAACATTGTAAAGAAAAAAAATATACAGAAAACCAGACACACATCCCTTTATACTTTAAACTACCATGTGATATGCCCTAGAGTGTTTCAAAACATTTCACATTTTTATTGGATGTCGAGTCCCACAAGCCCTCCTTTATTTACAAGTCAGAGAAAACAATTATAAGAAAAAATACAAAGTAAACCCTGGCAAGTGAGTAAACTTTACAGGATGTACGTTTAACCCAAGATGTATTTTAAACACAACAGCTGTGGCAAGGTATGCAACTCTTATTTCCCAGATTGAGGATATTTGAAAGCTGACACTTTTTACTGCATATCTTCACTCTCCAGCTTCTAACTTTATTTTTTCCATAATAAAATGAACACAATACAGGCTCTAAATACTCATCCTGTTCTTAAAAATCGATTTTCAGTAAAATTATTGTTTTCATCAGAAGTTCATCCACAGCCGCTTGCAGAGTCCATTTAAGTCAAGAACACCCTGATCCACTCCTTGGAAAACCTTCACCACCGTTAATGGCAACAAAATAACATCTCAGCTTACCTCAAAAACTGCCTTTATTCTTTCTTTTACTACTGACTACAGTAAAAGAATCTTGCTCACTGACTTTCCTAAGACATTTTCTGCCTGGTCTGGAAGCCTTTTGACTTTGTACTTGGCCCTTTGTTTATGACATTTAAACTGTTCAGCATTTTGAGTATGCTGGTTGCAGTAGCACAAAAACTTGAATTTCCAAAAGTATAGGATAAACGTTGTTCCATTTTTAACCTATTTTATTATTTCATATGTGCATGTAAGAATACATGAAGTTAAAACAGCCTAATATTTTCATTTGAATGGCTGCCCCACAACCAGGGCTAAACAGCACTACAATTCCGTAAATTAAATTAAAGCTAACCAAAAATTCAACAGAGTTCCTCTTTGAAAAAAATAAAGCAGCTCACACGCCCTGCAAATAAAAATCTGCATTAAATGTATTTGTTTCCCCAAGAAACATACATTGTACAGCTAGCATTACAAGCAGCAGAACACAAACTAGAAAAGAGTACTAGTTAAGCAACTGAAAACAGATTTATTAATAACTATTGCTCCTTCTACAGCTGCAGACATAATATACTCCTTACTCTTGTATGTTACGTTTAGTTGAGCTCAAAAAGGAGTAATATGTGACCCAAAATAGCAGGAATGCATTCTTACCACATCTAAATTAAAACAGGAATAAAAATTAGCACCTACAAATACAAAAATCCTGCCATACTGAGAATCTTACTTTACCAATTAAAAGCAAGATTTCCTAAATTGCTACGTTCTAAACAGAAAACGTGTTCTAACTGCTCTCCATGTTGCATTCATATAATTAATCTTTACATACTCATTAAAATGTGAACACTTGCAGGAAGGTAATACTTTTAGTTAAGGTTCTTTCTCAAAGGCAGCTGTCAACATCAGGAAAAACAGCATTCTGGTAAACATTTATCTCTTTTTTAAGAACAAAATCAAATATATAAAACAAAGCTGTAAAGAAATACCTGTAAACCATGGAAGTGTCTACACTAGACTGTCTATTTGCTTATTAAGAAAATGGGTCCAAATTAAGCACAATTCTTTCAATGAAATGGAACTGGTTTGAAAAACCTGTTTTCTGCTGGCAGAAAACAGCAACAAGGTCTCCTTTAAAAAGATAATTTAAATTAGAAACATGAAACATTATTAAAATATTTTATTTGAATTAAGGTTTCTTGTGTGTTGATTTAAACTAATGTCATGTCAACAATTCAAATAATTCTAACTCTAATCAACAGTGACACTAAGACAGCTCTGGCCTACATGTCATGTGTTACTATCAACATAATAAGTTGATAGTAACAAGTAGTTCCTAGTTGTTTTTTTCTACTGTATTTATTTTGATCCAAAAAGGAAATACATATCTGCACCACATAGAAGAATGACTAAGGTTGATGGATACAATGACCACGAAGTTAACAGTTCCTAAGAAGGGGACCATGGCAGCTCTGGTAATAAGGTTAGCTTGTAAGCCTAATAAAAATTCATGAGTTTATGCTGGTAGCTGCCACTCTCAACATAACTGAGACAAAAGACTCCTGTACTGTTTAACACTATTTAGAAAAGCTAAAAACATTAACTTCAAATGCTATTTTTTTTCCTATTTACATGGAATTGGAGACTGGCTTTAACTGCTGTTGCCACTCACGGGCTGTAGCAGAACCAGGAATTTCTTGCAGGTGAAGCCAGATGGAGTTAAATCTCCAGTATATCTCTACAATTATTAGTCATATAAGTCATTAACTAAATCTAGCAAAGGAACAGACCTTTGCTTGTCTTGTTTTAAATTCTGAACCTTAAAAAAGGCTTTAGTCTGTCCTGACCATTTGTATTCATACAGACGGCTCACTCTTTACATTTATGGCTGCATTTAACCTCTGTTTGGACTTTCAGTATTTCTAAAACATAATGTGAGATCTGCCTCCAGACAGGCTTTTTGCTCATGCATGGGTTTACAAAACAACTTCTGGAATGCCACTGGTTATAGCAAAATTGACCTTTAAGGATGAGTATGGGTCAAACTCTAAGAGAAAATTGCCTTTTCTCCTTCAATATATGAATGCAACAGCTGCAATCTGGTCACATTTGACTTTAAACTACTTCCAGTAGAAGCTACCAGACAGAAAGCTTTTGAGCTGCTGGCAAGAAAGATGTTGGGTGAAACATATGGAAATTCTGCTAATACTTTTTTCTTCCAAGAATTGTAATGAAAGCCTGTTCTCAAATGCTAAATGAAGAATGTATCCATATTGTGGAGTGTGGACCAAGTAATTTTTGTCAATTTCTGATTCTGACTGGCTTCGTCTCTATATTGACTCCAGAAATACTGTAGATGAGGAGGAGGAGGACAGATTACCCCCAACACTGATATTGCATTTTGTTTGTAGAACTTGTTCTCCTCCTGTTTTAAATACAAAGCTTTTAAAATCCAAATGCTTATCTTTCTAGCACTGGCAACACACACACACACAAAAAAAATCAGTGCTGGTGAAAAGCCTTCCAACTTTTTGTGCTTTTATATGCGATGCCTAGAAAATTCTTGACCAGTTTCTGCAAGGTTTAAAGAAATACAAAAGGACAGATGAACTTTGAAAAGCAGACTACTGAAAAGGCATGTATTATAGGAAAAGACCCTTCTAAATGCTCTTCAGTGTTTTACCTTTATTGATGGTTCTCCCGCACTTCACAGCACGTTACACTGCACACACCAAAATTTGATGTGGTTACAGGATAAGGCTTGCTGAAATTTGGCCCTGGGTTCTGAAACATATTTACTAATGGATTTTTCCAGAGATTCAGACTGTGACAAACCACAGACAGATGATCACAACAGAGAAACTGTGAAAGATGACAGGGGGAGTAAGAACGTGTGCCCCTCTGTGCAAAAATGAGTGAATGAGGGAGCCAAAAGCACAGTGGACTCCCTACAGCAAGAACACCTACATCTGACAGCAGTGGCTTGGAGAGTGACCAGTATTTCTTCACATAAAGCAGCATCACACACTGGCAACCATAGTGGAACAGCACTAAACACTGGTATTTCTGTCATTCACATGAAAACAAGTAAATATTCTAATGAGGTGCATCTCTCTGGTGTTTCCCTTCCTTGTGCCTCCCTACCTTCTGAAGAGCTGTCCAAATCTTTTGCAAATGAACTTATTTTGGAGCACTCAGACTAGGCAGGTATCCAAACTGGTAAAACATACCATTCTGCCAATAAAGTGTAATTTTCTCTTCAGATGCTTCCACCACTTCTCAATATCATTCCAAAATATAACTGCTGCATAGCTTGAATAGCAAGCAGCTATTTCCAACTCAATTATTTTTATACCTTTTTTTAACTCACATACTTCTCTGGAGGCATTGAAAACCAAGATTTGATCAGTTTATGAAGTCTATTTCACATACAGCCTTACGAGAATGAAAACATCTTAAAGGAAGAATTAAATATGATATAGGACTGTGTTTACATCTCTTCTATTTGTGCTGGACCAGGTTAATGGTATTCATTATGCTCACTATGATTTGTATATAGAAACAAAGTACCACACTATTGAGAATGAATGCCACACAAATATCATTCAGAAATATACTTTTTTTTGGTCCGTTGTGAAAATTTATTATAAACAATACTTTAGAGTAACAACATTTTTAGACACTAAGTGGCTTGACTGGCATGAAAGTGAAAGTGCAACTTCTGCACCCATAGAACAGACATGCAAATATAGAGAGTGCAGGTGAAACTTATTTTGTGTATGTAATGTTGCCCTAAATAGTGACACACGGGTATTATTAGGAAAAAGCACAATTTCATAAGCGTGGAGATCATAGATCCAAAATGATTTAAAGGCTGAAATCAGACCTAAAAACTAACGTACTACCATCCAATCTAAACAATACAATGATTCTATGAAAGATAGTACATCTAAGAATAACTTCTAATCATTTGCCATTGTCCCATTTTGTGATTATAATCAAGTAGAGACCTCATGTAATAAACCCTGAAGTCTGAAGAAACAGTTCTGTTTCCAAAAAAATTACCAATCACAGAAAGGTAATAAAAAGATCTGGGCAGATTGTGCAAGAATTTGCAGAGCACATGCACATACAAACACATTCTCCAGACACTGTGTATACTTTTTTCTACATGGTGGGTCATGGGTTTAATGCAATTAAAAATTCTCTTGAGGAATCTCAACATAAAAAAACTTCAGCGATTCTTTTCACACACATTGAAAAATCTTTGTTGGCATAAAACCTACATACAAAATCAGCATTACCACATCACAAAACCTCTCTTCATTATGCTAATGTTTCAATCATATGAAAAACACCCTGATGTGTGAAATAGTGACATCTCAGTGAGACAGGACAAAGTACAGCGAACTGCAGATCTTTGATCTGGCTGAAAGTGCTCTGCATTCTGATGAGAATTTTTGTTGGGAACCTAGGAGATGAAAGGATTTTTTAAAAAGTCTGACAGTTAACAGAGAGGGGGGGAGTATTCAGAAGAGAACAAAAAGAGGAGCACTGAAAGCAGATGACATCATCCCTCAAACTGGCCTTTACCATCTTACTGACATGTTCCACAATGTAGCATAGCAGTTTCCACACAGCTATTCTTGAGAGCTCAAGATCCTCTGTGGAGACAGTATGGCTGGAGATCCACTGCTTTAAAAGGATAGGTCTAAATATAACACATATATTTTATTTTGGGATCCTAAATGCATTATGGTAATGTTCCAGAATACTACTTTTTAAAACTATGTTCTGCCTCACATTATAGATGGAGAGTTTCCAGTCTACAAAGCTAACAATTACAAGATCAGTCACTCCTATCTCCAGGAAAACCCGACATTGCAAGCATGGAAATGCCATTACTTCCCTCTGATTCTTCCCATAGGCAGTTTGCCTTTTGTACCAGGAACATCTTCCAACCTTGTAGGGGCCTTGGAACTGATTACCCTTCCCCACAGGTTGCCAGAGGCTCCAAACACCAGGGAGAGGTATCAAATTCCCCTTTTTATACTCTACAAGCAGCTAAGAGGAAAACCACAGAACTCTGGGAGCATTCTGATTAATTATGTTCAGGCAAATGCACATACAGTCAGTTCACCAGGCCATGTACACAACATTTGTTTGCAATGGACTTGTATACCTCAGAAGACATAAAACATAAAAAACTGACATAAACCAGTTTTTCTCTGATACTGCCTTTCTCCTGTTCAGAAGTTTAATCTCCTTAAACACAAGAGAAATGTTACTTGGAACTTTTCACATTAAGGCAAAAAAAGATTTCTTGTCAAAACTTCTCTGCTGCTTAACTTTCCCTCTCTACTGCCTTCATTTATGTTTCATGGTATGGCCAATTACAAGGGACATTTTTCTGTGTCCTCACAGCTGCAAAGATGTTTTATAATACCTTTATTAAAATGTCTTTCATTTCATGTCTCCAGCCTAAATGCAAAATGTAAAGAACTACTAAAAGGTCTTGCAAATACCCACATCTCCTGTATCCTGAAGCTAGAACACTTATTTTCACTTGACAGAGAAAATGCTGTCATAATTAGGATTTTCACATGAATTATAGACCTCTCTGCACTGTTTCATCACCTGCATACCTGTGCATTTTGGAAATAGTTTCATGGATCAATGCTGGAATGAAGTCTCCTTGAAAAGTGATGCTAATATCACCAAAAGACAGCATTTTGCAATGCCAAAAGAAAGCAGCATCACAGGGACACACAGAAGAAAAATTCCAGCCATGTCTGACGTGCCATGTGACACATCAATACTTTTCTCTCCATACAGATGACTAAAATCCATATCAATGACAAATGATTATATTTGATATGCACACAGCTGTACTCTGACCAACCATAGTGGAATTTTGTCTTAGGAAAACAGTAAATAATCATGATTTGTTTTGAGCTGTAACTCTCTCTCCAAGAGCACATTCTTAAGGATAGAAATCCCGTGTTTTTACCTGAGGTACTAACCAGGCACATATTAAGACTAAGAAGGATATCTACATGTTAGAGATTCCCATAATATTCTCTCCCTCTTACTATGGACCATTTTTGCTTCTAACTTTTTGTCACTTTTTCCAAACTTATTTTCTCATGAAGAAAGACTGTGCAAATACATTACAGACACTTGCATTTTGAGACTTAGCAATTAAAACTAGCCCACTTTCCCTGCATGCCAGAGAAGTCAAAGATCTCTTGGAATTGCTGACCCTAGAGGGCCCAACTCCACCACACAGGACTTAAGGACATGTGGCATAACTCATACAAGAGTGTTACTAAAAGGTACTAGAGGGCTTGCATTTAACTGCTTTTACCTTCTTCTGTTTTCATCTCTGCTGTTGCAGGATGGGAAATGGATTTCTGACCACAGATTCTGATAAGACTAGTGAAATCTTGATCAAAAGGAATGAAAACTCCACTGGCCTCCCCTCTGTGAAAGACTCTTCTTCCTACTTTTATTTTTAAACTACAAGATATTGCTAGTATTAACCCATTTCCATTGTTTCCATCTTGAAGTTCCAAGGTTCAGATACTCTCCCAACAGTACCACAGAATCAGGAATCTGAAGTCTAATGGAGTCTTTTAAAATTGTGCATATACTTAAAGCAGCTATCCAGAAAACACCTGAACTAAGAAAAAAACCCAACTGCTATTATTTACAAATAAAAACCCGGCATTATTTGTAAGGATGCTCTCTCATGCGCTTTGACAGAATGTGTTACTTTCTCTATCTCAAAACTTAGTTTTCAAAATGTGTGTGCAACTGTCCTAAAAGAACCGATTTACTCTAGTGATCAACAATAACTGCTACCCTCTTAAAGTCAATATTGAGAGGTATTGACATGAAGCAAGCAAGCATTCAACCTGACACTACCAGAAAAGATACCCTGTACACTTCAATCAACACAAAAATAGTTGTCAAACACCGTAACAACCCATGCACAAAGTGAACTACACAGCTTATCTGGGAAACATACAAGTACTAAGGGGATAATATATTTCATTCAGCCTTGACCATTACCACAGGATGCCCATTTTCATTCTTCTGTGTTGTAAGGAAACAAGTTTCCCTGAATCCTAGACTTAGACATCCAAATATCTTGTAAATTTAAATAAATATTGACTCAGATTAAAAAAAAAAGTATCAGCAGGAAAAACTGTGAACTAACACGACACCTTATAATTTCAGCATCTCTAACATAAACCACAGCTGGAAGTTACATTAGCTGCCAGCTCAGTATCTCAGATTAACATGCCTGACAGGAGACAATGCCAGAGGTCCAGAGAAAGGCAGCCATAACCATGGAGAAGTTGGCAAGAAAGCCCTTGGCTGTGAATTGTAAGACAAGTAGATGCACATACTTTGCAAGAGAGAAATCAAAGCCAAGAAGCTGGAAAGGGTCAGCCTTCAAAGGACAAGACTTTATGTTATTTACTCGTACGACTCAAAGTTCATGCTGGGGGGAAAGGATGCTTACTTGTAAAGGTAGTATTCGGCTTGATCCACCTCTTCTCGTGAAGAAATGTTGTCAACAAACTGATTAAAAAATAAGAAATAAAAGCATAAAAAGGGAGCACTAACATGAAGCATATTAGAAGAAAATGCAATAACAAAATACATTTTTCTGGCATATTTAGCTGTCTGAGAGTACTGGAATTCTTCACATCTTTGCTTGCTCCTAATTCTCGTTTGTTCTAGACTGCTAAAACTCAATTCTTTTTAAACTGAGACAACTCCTTTACTTGATTCTAAAACTTTATGCATCTTGAAAGCCATCTGAGGATTAAACACCTATAGCTCAGTATCCTGTATTTTTGCTAAATCTTTTGCTCATTAATCATACCCTTTATTTTAAGCATATATTCAGTTCCTTACATTTTTTGCTACAATTTTGAGTGAGTCTTGACATGCCTCATTGCTCTTCTCAAAAATTATTCTTTTCCCTACAGGTTGCCTATTCATACTATATATTCTGAACCACAGGGACAGCAAAATTTTGTTTTTCACTCTACTTATAAATAATAGTAAGAAAAAAAAGGAATCACTCTCCCATGCTGTACAGCACAACTGTCTTCTCATTTACAATCATATCTTCTTACAGAACTCCCAGTATTATCAATTACTTAAATACAAGCCAAATTCACAACCAGACTTTGTCTTATGGTAACACTGAATCCCATTTTCCTGTGTATTTTACTAACATAAGCATAAAGGTGCTGGAACACTACAGCATCTTTATAACAGAATACCTTTAGTTCAGAATAAACACGTTTATAAACATAAGAATGTTCTCAAGGTCAGTACTTCTCTTTACCCTAAGCCTAAACTAAAAAACAATAATTTCAGCTGAATGGTATTTGGTCTCCCATTTCTTAAGTCTCTTTGCATGCTGTATACATAAAGACCTCATCTTCTGAACATGGCAACAGCATAGCTGTGTGCTTTACTCGCATTTCAGAAAGTAAGAATTTGATGTTAGCTCCAGGTATTGGAAAGTGGGGCTGTTTGACAATCTGAAAATGCCATTTCCCCAGGAAGGTCAGCCCAAAGCAGGAAAGGAATAAATCTGACTCATAGAAAGGAGAGGAACATCCATTTCCCTCGTGGACACTGTCTCAGAAGCAATGGTCAAGAATGCTTGATCTGCATAAATGCTTGCTCTTGTAACTGAACAAACATTCTGTGACAGTCAGTGGTGCAAATTATTCTAATTAGTGATATTATTAATTAGGGATATAATAGCTGAAATAAGTCAGCTTCTCTGTATAATTTTGAAGACTGAAATTAGTTTGCTTTTTAAACAAATGACATAGTATTTCTCCTTCTTCATTACAACATCTCTGCTTCTCTTTCCCCTTTCTAGATTAACCCATCTAGAAGATGGAATTAATGGTTCCTAATTCCAGTAAATGGTTACTAATTCCAGTAAAAATAATGGCTTTGCTTAACCCACAACAGCATTTGTTCTGCCTCAGTGTGCTGCAATGACAGAAAGCTATAAAAGCAAAATATGTCCACCTCCACCTCACTCTGAAAGAAGCCAGGAACTGCAGAAGACAGTACAGTGCAGTGCAGTGTACAATTCAATGCATTCCCTTATCATCCTGGGTTCTCACACAGTGCCTGAGGAGGTTTTAAAGCTCTCACATAGACAGAAACCCCAGGAAGGCAGGAAACACATATTAGGGAAATTCACAACTCAGTAACAGTAAGGCCTGATTTAAAAAAAAAAAAATTATTCTGCTTTGAAGACCCTATGGTCTAGGTACTAACTAATGAGTACAAAGTATCAATAAAACAGCTTTATGCAGCAATTTAATAATATAACAAGACATTTATGATCCCTGAACTCCTAACAGAGGTGGTATCATTTATTGCCTCTCAGTTCACTACACAAGCATTCCACAGTCACTTCTACCAGTTTATGATTGGGATTTATTTCCTTACCCGGGCTACCGTCAAAGAGCTGACAGGCAGTTTTCTTTCATAGGTTCTGTCCATTAAGTGGGCTAAGTCAGCTGGAGAAAGCAGAAAAAGCATGTGTTTAATCAACTGGCACAAGAGAAAAATCTGCAGAGCCATCATATAACCTAGAACCTATATCCATGAAATCAAATTCTGGGTTCTTAACATCTCATTTTAAAATTGTATGAAAACAGTACTTTCAACTATTGTTGAACGCTTTAACAGGAAATAACACATGAGAAAGTTCTCAACATGATGATTCTAGCTTACTAGAAAAAAAGGGTAAAAAACCTCTACTCTATAAAGTGCTGGATGAAATTAGTATAACTTACATGAGTCATCTAAAAAAAAAATTAGCAGATGTCCTTAAAATTCCCACTTGCTTTCAAGCCTAGCATATGCTGGACAGTGCTTTAGGCATGAATTTCTATTTTACAGCAAAACAGTGAGACACAGAAACATGTGGTACCATACTGATAAACTTCACAGTCACAAACAGCAATCCAAAGAAATCCTGTTAATCAAATGGGGCACTGTGACAGTAACTAAGTAGCTTTACAGCATTCTGCTTCAGCAGTCATAAAACAATATTAATCTGACCATGCAGGAACATCTGACTGTCAAGCCAACCATTGCATTTAATTAATTAATTGAAAGCTAAATAAATATAATTTGGAGTTTTAGCTTTATACTGTTCCTGGAAAATAAAGATTACTCAGAGAGATTAAGCTGCTCAACATATGCTTCATGTCGTCTGTTTGACCATGAATTTACGATAACAAATCTATAAACTTTAAAAACTTCAATCATACTCTTTTTTTGCTATTCTCCTCCATCCTGAGGACCAGAAATCTAACACATTCCCTCTGCAACATTTGGAACTTGCTTCCTCCTTTGCAACTGTTACTCAGTCACTCTTTTGACACCTCTCAGTAAAGCCCACTGGCCATCCTTGGCAGGCTGCTGGGTTGGCTCATTTAACAATTAATTTTCCAAAAAGGTCAACCTGCCTCCACACCAGCCAGTGAAATGTGAGGTAAGCAGAAATTGCAGCACTACATCAGAACAGACTAACCCTCCTACTCTTGCTAAGCTGTCAGGGGCAGGAAACAGCACTGCATCAGCAACATGCTCTGTCTCTGAGGGATGCTGTCCACAAAACAAGTGGTATCACTATTTGTTACTTTAAAAACACCTGTACTGCAGTGAACACTGGAGTGTACAGTTTTAACAAAACAAAATTACATTCACTGTTACTCTGACCTTATAGGCAATCTGTCAAATTACAGCACATGGATTAAGTTTTCAGTAAAATGATAGAGACCTGACTTGGAATAAAACAGTTGACTCCTAGTCTGTACAATGCTGCTGTCTGCCACACAGCAGTATTCCTTGTTTACATAATAACTTTCCTTCTGAGGAGTTCTTCAAAACACAAAATGAGCATTTATCCTCTGGCTGAGGGAAGGCTAATTTTTCATGACCATGAAAGCAAAGGGAAATTTGTGGCAAAGTTAGTAAGGCCAATATAAACCTCCTACAAAAGACAGTGCAAGATGCTGAGGTGATGTGGGCTATCAAGGCCATGCTATAGAAGGTAACTACTTGAAAAACAGATGCAAATTTTAATGGTGAAGAAATTTATATGGGAATCCTTACAAGAAGTGCCTATAAGTGCCTTTGACTCTGTATTACCCATCCCTCCAGAAGTCACAAAGAGGTCTTGATGGAGCACATGGTAAAGGCACAGGGAGCATTCCTAGCAGCACCAGAAGTTAGGGACTAGGGATGCTGTGACCAGCTCAGCTTATCCAGATCAAAGCACCAGGAAGATCCTTGTCTAAATAAAGCTGTCATCCACCATTCCTTATCTCCATTATGAGACAGCTGGAAGAAAGTGTTTGCTTCAAAATCTGGTATCTCTGATGATACAGCAATGTGGGCGTGGGACTCAGAGATCATTTCTTGATTCCAGAACTGGTTTTGTTATGCATCACCCTCCCAAAAGTATAAAGTGATCCCTACAAGCATTCTGGGCCAGACTCAAGCCCTGAGCATGGTATTTCTTTTGTCTGGGTGCTCATGAAGATGAAGATCCCACTCCAGAAAACTGACTGCTTTAGTAGAATATAAACCAAATGAAGACAATGCCATGAATACAAGATCACAAGACTGTCAGTCATTATACAACAGCATCCTCTGAGAGATTTCACACATAGAATTTTAATGACTGACCTTTATTGCTCTCTACAAAGCTGAAACTCTCCATTAGATCTACAGTATGGAAAGCACTTATCTATGAACTCCATATAACATTAAACATTTATCTGTCATCTCCAGCATAAGACAAACAACAAAATGAGGGCTGATTAAACCTAAAAGAATAGCAGAAAAATGAAGATGATGGGAAATTTAACTTTGTTTTCAGACAAGCTCCTGTTTCTGAAGTAGTAGTATTACAGGAATTAATTGCAATGAGTAATTATTTCCTAGCTTGTTTTGTGTGGAAAAACACCTAAAACCAGACTTCTTTTTCTCAAATTCTTAATTTGAAATAATTTTTGTAAATCAAATTGGCTCGCTAAATTGCTATTCAATAATCAAGATTAAAGTTTCCTCTGAGTTAAGTCATCCTGACAGCAGTCCTAGAATGCAAGCATGTGAATGTCCAAGTCTCCCAGCATTGTTGGTGGGAAACCCTGAGTGCTTACATTGGTGTATAAACCAGATCAATATTTTAACAGCCAAAACAAAACTCTGTGTACGTTTTAAGAGATACATATTGCAAATGCTATTATCTGACTCATCAAAACCACCACTAGTCTATACAATCTCTCATATATACAGCCTAAAAATTCATTCCTACAAGATTAACTCCATAAATTTAATCTTTCTAAAAATGTTTTACTGCATATTCAAGAGTTAACAAAATTAATTAAACAAACCGTAAATATAAGCTTAGATAATTTGATTTCAGGCCGTGAGTTCACAGAGGACTCTGTAACACTGGGATATGAGATATCATGTTCACTGTTATTTTCATTTGTTCATAGAAACTCAATGTCTTGTTGTCTGCAAGGACAATGTCTCAGGACAATGACTCAGAAAATACTGACCCTCACTTTCCGAGTCAGTGGTTATGACTCCCAGTTTGGTGGCCTAGGAAGTGATCCCAGTTTCAGTTTCATTCACAGTGTGTACCTATCCACAGAATGCAGCCACATCAACAAGCAGCACATTATCAGTAAAGTGGCACATTTTGGCCACCATGAAAGGTCATTCTTATTTTACTTACACCTTTATGTTCTTAGAAGTGTTTCATTCAAGAGAGAGTTCTGATCCAGTGGTGGGAAATGGTGATACAACTGAGATGCAAAGTTTATCTGCCCAGGGAGTGACGGGCAGAGCCAATACCTTAATTCACAGGCTAACTGGTGCTATAAAGAAAGCCTTGCTTTATTTGAAGATGCCACTAAAATATAATGGCCGAGGAAGTATTTGGCCTCACAGATTTATTTGCTCCACTTTTATCTCCATTTCCACATTACTGGAAAGAACAACAGCTTCGTGCTGAACAATGCTTTGAATGGAAATTATTCATGTCTGTAAGGGCAGCACTGCCACCTGGTGTTGCAGATGAGCTAATTTAGATACTGTGAACCTTTTTAACAAAAACAAGAAATTTCCTAGCTCACCTGGATTCCGCCATCCCCCAGGATTCTGGTTTCCTGACTACTTGATTTTGAAAATTCGAACTTATTTCTAGGCATGTATCTTCCGACCAACAAGCAAGTTCCAAACTAACACATTTTCAGCTCCTTTCCTCTTGAACAAAAGCCTTTCAGTACACAAAACACAGTCTCGCTCTTTCCCATACATTCTTTCAGTAGTGAAGTTTGCTAAACTCAAAGTTTGCTAAACCTGGATCCTAAACAGAGGTTACAGAGAAGACAATAAGTCATGCCTTACATGGACACAGTAAATGGTTTTGTGTCTGAGACAGCACAACATTGCAGCAGAAAAATGGAACTGACTTCAAATCAAAAAATCCTTCTTTTTCCTTTAAAAGTATCCTCACAGCACAGTTCTGCAATACAACAGTCTGAAACACACAGATAAAAGAGCATTTCCTCAACACAAGGAGCTAACTCTAGCTGTAATCACCAGTTAGTACAGACAAGACTGTATGTGCAACCACACAATTGACAGCTACAGAGCAGACGTCTGCAGGGCTGTCTCCTCTCTGAAAATGCTAATACAGCTGACACCGTGTTAACTTGTTTTCTCTTTTCTGTGAACACAAAATGAAAATGCAAAGCAGTTCTTTGAAAATCATGGAACAGACATCTGCTTTGGCTCAAGACCATCAGCAGAAGAGCAGCAAGAACTGTGCCTGCCAAGCAGTCACAGAAGGTCTTGCCAGGCCTGGAGAAAGCCAAACATGGACTGTACCAACACGAGCACAGCGTTTTCTTCCACTGTGGATTTCTACTGGCTGTGACATTTGTCAAAATAAGAATCCATTTTCACCTGAAGGTGACTATTTCAAATGCAAGCCAGGGCACAAATCTGTGGCTCCAGCCCAAAATACACTGCATGAGCAGTCCAATTGACAGCAAAGTGTAACAAGGCATTAACAGTCTCTGCAGGACCCAAGCTGCAGACATGAGAACCCACTGGCTGTTTCTCATCAGTACATGTTGACAATTCCCACCTAAATGCTCACAGGAAAATAAAATAAACAAATTAGTGCATAAAAAACACTCGTCTGAGCATTCTGTCTGCCCTCCTGCCTGACAAAAGGCCCTGAATTTCACCCTGAATTTCTTCTTTCAGCCTCATAATCTGTGTTGCAAATAACAACCACAGTTTGGGGGCCCAGTAATGAAAACATGAAAGACTATGAATAAAGAGCCTTATAAAACACCCATGGTACAATTTTTTTTTTTTAAATCTATCTTTAGCTTGGAAAAATGCTTTGCAAGACGCTTTGTATTTAACATAGTCACCAAAAAGACAGTGAAATGTCTTTTCAAATGTAACCTAGACAAATAATTTAGTTATAAAATTTGCACAGGAGATACATTTTAACATATAACTTCTTGAAAACAAAGGTTAGCTTCATTCCCCACCCCCCCTAAAAAAAACTGTTATTCAAGAAGAAGCTGCAAAACCCTGAGGAAAATTTCCTCTTTAAAAAATGTCTTTACATATGATTGTGCTGTAATACTTACAGCTTTTTTTCACTGCAGTACCGTTAAAACAATGTCAATGAAGACATCAGTCATAGACAGCTACACACTTTGAATTTTGTGAAAGAAAAAAATCAGCTTGTAGAAACAGAACATTAAGTAAACAGGCAAATTCTGACTTGCTTCTGCTTTAAATACACATGACAATTTAAATACACATGACAATTTTTTTAACATGCTGAGCACTTTCTGATATAGAAGCTCAGAAGGATATTGTTTCACAGCCTTTTTTATTTTGAAGGATTTACAGATGTTAAGGTAACCAAAAATAAGCTCAGGTTGCAACCTGAGCTTAATTAAACAAAATGGAGACAAAAAACAACGTTTCTCACCCAGGTTATGCTCCTCTTTTTTTCTCTTTTCCCATTTTGAGCTATCCACATAGGCTGAAGAAAGAAGAGATCTTCGACCTAAAGAAGAGAGAAATCACTATGTAAGCTGGGTTGTTTACACAGCTCTAAACAAACATTTTATTAGGTAGCACGTTTTTATGTCATATTTACCAAATGGAATGCATTAAACTGTCTTTATGTCAGTATCTATTAATGAGAAAATTCAGATTCTTTATACGCGGATCAGCTATTACACTGTAATATGTAAAACTGAAAAGCTTTCCCCAAAAGTTCTTTTTTTCCAGCATGAAACAAGTATTTCCAAACTTAAACTTCATATTTAAGAAAACAGCAAATTTGTAAAGGCAGAAAAAACCCTCAACAATAAAAGCAACTTCTTTTTACACACACACCTTTTTCATCAAATGTTGGCAATTAACTAAATGTAAGTCAAAAACATACATGTCTCACTGAAAATATTTTCATTTTTATAATCTCCATTCATCTCCTATGAACTGCAGAATCATTGAAATATTTTTGAAAGCTTTTTCCAAACATTCTTTGCATCACCAAAACTGCTCAAGATGCTGCGCTAGCTTTTGAAACAAAACAGAAAATGCTTCAGCTGGAGGAATTAGTGTGTCAGTTATAGATGACAAGGTCTTGAAAATGCATGAGGAACACCTGGATAAAATTTCTTGGAAGGAAGATTTAGAAATACATACAGAAGGTTGCAGGAAGTAACAATATGAAATAAGAGTATTTTAAAATAGACACTTAAGTGCGACACAGAAGTCTTAGCAACTACTTCAAAGCCTTTATCTAAACATCTACCTGCTAACACTAAAAATTTCATTTTGGTTGTGAAACAATTATTCCTTCTTAGGACCTTTCTGATTTATCCACTCATCCAGCACTGAACACCTGAGGAAACTATCGTCAAAAAGACTCAGAACAGAGAATTCCGCAGTCAGCCTTCGAAAATATGTGAAACATTTTGCCAAATAGTGAGAGAACTAATAATAATTTATTTTAAAAAGGTATTTCTGGTGGTTGGTGCCGTTTCCTTTAGCAGTATTTTTGTTATGTTGATAAAAGAGGCACACTAAAGATTCGGGCGGGGTGGGGGGGGTTGGCGTGGCGGTTTTCGGGTCTTTTATTGTCGGGTTTTTTCCCTTCAGCATAGACAAAAAGTCATTCATTCATTCATTCAGAGCTAAGGAGGCCACTCTCGGCAGCACACACAGGCCCTGCGGGTGCGAGCGCTGCGCGGAGGGGCCGGGCCCAGCGCCAGGGCGACACGGGACAATCCCGGGACAATCCCGGGACACCGCACCGGGAAACGCGTGCGGAGCAGCGGCCACCGCACTGTAGCCAACGTCAGTGGGCTCAGTTCTTCCCGAAGGTCACATCTTTTGGCCCATCCGACACATCAGCCTCGGAGGCGCCGCTGTCACCGCCGCTCCCGGCGCTGCGGAACGCCGCGGCTTCGGCGGCCTCCGCTACAACTCCGCGTGGCTTTCCCTAACCCAAAAAAGGCAGGTGCTCCTACCGCGTCGAGCTATGAAATCGGCACGGGGGATTACCTATTAAAAACAACCAAATTGCGAACAGTCTCCTGAGCTACATACTAGTCTTCTGAGCTATATATCTGAGCTATAATTCCACACACGCACAGGGCGGGAGAGCGAAAGGTGAATGAAGCCCCTGTGCGGCGCCCCGTCTCTGGCTCATGCTCCCCCACCGCAGCCGGCGCCAACCACGACGAGCAGCGCCGCGCCCCCCGCCCCGCCAGCAGCGCACCGACCTGGGGCCGCGCCGAGGGCGCTCCCGCCGCAGAGCACGGCGCGCCGGAGCACGGCGGCCGCCATGGCGCCGAGGCCGGAGGAGGCGGGAGGCGGCGCGGGGACGGCAGCGAGCGCCCCGCCCCGCGGGCCCGGCCGTGAGATGGCGGCGGTGCTGGCGGGCGGCTCCGGGCGGGCCGTGTGGGAAGCGGCGCGTCGCTCGGCGGTCCGCCCGCCTGCCCCGGGCGGCTGGGGCTGCGCAGGTACCGCGGGTTGTGAGGCGGGGGTGGGCGCCGGGATGGCCGGCCGGGGCGCGGGGCTGCCCGTGGGCTGGGGGGCTACCGGAGTACTACAGCTCCCGGCAGGCACACAGCCCACAGAGCCCGCTAAGCCTGCCGGGAGCTGTAGTTCGTGCGAGGGTGCCCCTCTCGGCGCGGGGTGTGCTGCGGTGGCAGGCCGGGATGGTGCCAGCAGAGGTGCCCGGCGAGGAGAGACGGCGTCACAGAATCGGTGAAGAAATCACATAATGGCCTGGGTTGGAAGGGACCTTAAATATCATCCGCTGCGAGCCCCGTGCCATGGGGACACCTTCCACTGGACCACAGTGCCCAGAGCCCCAGCCAACCTGGGCACGTCCGTGCTAGATCCACAGCTTCTGTGAGCGACTTGTTCCACTGTCTAACCACCCTCCCAGTAATGAATTTCTTCCTCGCATCTTACCTAAACCTATCCTCTAATCAGAGCCTTTTTCTCTAGTCGAGGGCCATTCCCGCGTGTTCCTGGCACTACATGCCCTTGTGCGTGTCCCGTTCCAGGTGTCTTGTAGGCCCCACTGACGGGCTGCAGTAGGGTCACCCCAGAGCTCAGTGTCAGTCAGCGTATCCGCTGCTTGCTGCTGTCAGGATGTCACGTTTTTTAAAAGACCAGCCAAACAAATAAAGGTGCAGCTGCATAAATGTGTATTTGCTCTGGGAGCATGAGAGCCTTATCCAGACCCTGGGATTCAGAGATAAGGAAGAAGGGGTGCATGGAAAAGAGGTGTATGGCAGAGGGCTCCACAGCCTAGTCCCTGGCTGGGCTCCTGGCCTGCTGTGCCAGCAGTGCTGAAAGTTTTGCTCAGGTTACATCTCTGAGATACCTCCCAGAGACTAGAGACCCTCTCTCTGAGTGATGCTCTACCCATCCTCTGCAGGAGCTGGCCATAGACAGGGTTACAGTGTGTCTGATGCTAAACGGGTTGGTCCAGTTCTCTGGGATAGCCTACACCACCTGCACATGCCAGCCCTCATATCCATCTCTCTCCTTTTTCCTTGGTGGTCCCTTTGGTTTCTGTGACACTGTAAGGTATGAATTGAAGGAAGCAGTGCAATTCAGCAAATTGAAAAATAAAATTTTGCTGCCCCGCTCTCTGTGCTGGTGCTGAGTGTCCATGATGTGTGCTGTGCAGTCCCATCCCAGGCACCAGCATGATTTCTGCACCAGCTTTGGAAAGGCCCACAACAAGGATGGTCTCTGAGTGCTAGACCAGCAGAGGTCTGTGGGAAGGAAATGGCAGTGTGATACGGGTCAATTTCATGCTGAATAAAATGTATTTGTTTACCCATTGGAACTGTTTCAATTAAATTTAATGGATAAATGTGCCATTTAATGGATTTTTTTATTCAGCTTTTATGAAGCGTGTTGTTATCATGCTTCATTTGCTTAGAAAACAAGTTTTTATTTGCATGGCCAGTTACCTTTTCCTGGGGATATGCAGAATAAGAATAAACAATCTAGCTCAGTACAATACTTGTTCTTGTCCTTTCACAATTAGAATAATCCTTTATAAGGCAACCCCCTAAAATATTAGACTGTAACAATGTAAGCTGTTATTGTTACTCTCTGTTACAAAGTCAGTAGTTGCAAATTAAAATCCTCTGGACACCTGTTTTTGTGACAGCAAAATCTTGTCAATAGCTTTTGCATGATGCTTGTTTTAAAGCAGTTTGCAACACGGTACAGTTAAAGTCAGCACCCAAAGTTAATTCTGACATTCTAGACTCAGTGACTGTCTTACCTCTGAGATCTGTACTACAGCAGAACATTATTAAGTGTCCCAAGGGTTACTACAGTCTAAACAATACACTTGTTTTTTATAAATTAAAAAAATAAGCTTTTTCTGTCTTCCTACTGCATTTGGAGCTTTCAGAATGATTCATTTTATAGAAGCTAGGACAGTGTTTGTGGGGGTAAGCAAGTTGTGCCGCTAATGAATTGTGGAAAACAAAGGAAGACACGACAAATCCTTAGGAAAGTATAATAGAGCGGGGAGATTTCTGCAGAATCTTCTTGTACCTTGACTTAGTGGAGAAGAATGTAGCCTCTAGTTTTTCTTTTGCACATCTAATAACTAGATGCTTCTTCATCCTTGTACACAGAAGCCCTGGGAAGCTGTGACATATTATTTGGGTTCTTTTGTCAGTGATGTGAATAACTGCAGTTTTTGCAATCTGTTTTTAGTCTCATGCCCCAGTGGTCTGGCATCACACTGTTGTCAGTAATTCATACATGCCAGATTCCGTGCAATTACAATATAGCATAAAACTCAACCTTCCTGTTTTTTTCTTATGGCAGGGAAGCGGTATCTGCTAACAGAAGAAGATATAAAGTTACAGGAATTTCGGCAGATGAAAGTGGCAATTAGAAATGAGCTTCATGGCAGCAAAGGTATACATACCATTTATTTCATAGCCACCCCTTTAGCATGAGTCTTAGGAAACAAACAGTCAAAGTCATAATAATATGACACCAATTGACCTTATTTAAAGAAACAAGTTATGTCTTCGCCTTGCACATATTCTGTACTTAACATTATTGGAAGATCTGAGGCTTTATAGAATGAAATGTAGTGTTAGTTATGCTGTGTTGAGAATATGTGTTGGGAAGCTTTCACGTATGTGCGGTGTTTACATAAATGACTGAAATGTTTGTGCCCTCACTTTTTCAACTTTGTTGGACAGTCTAATACAAAAAACTGTTTCTACAAATCTTGCTTCAAGTATAATATCATCCCAGAAAGTTAATACAAAGCTACATAGTTACCTTACTATCCAGAAAGAGGCCTTCACAGTATTTTTTTAAATCTACTCCCCAGATTTTTTTAGTGTATTTTTTTAGGGTTTTTTGCCTAATGTGAATTCTCAGTTATACACTTCATTGCAAATGGTATATGTTACTCAGAATATGAAAACCAGTTCATGTTTCCAAATTAATGGAGGAGCAGGATCAGTGGATTTTTTCTTCCAGTGGTTTTGTCATGCTATTTAAAATGTATACAAATTCCTTTCTTTAATAAATATAAATATAAATATAAAGCTGCCCTTATTATTTAAGCAAAGCAAGGTAAAACTCCTAGTTTGTCATACATGGGTGTGCTAGTGGTACAATTTGACAACTGTTCCAAAGGTTGTAGTTAATTTTAAAGCAAGAAGAGACAAATAATCAGATCTAGTTTTATATAAATCACTCTTCTGTGGCAGAGGGGAAAGTAAAATCATCCTGATGTTTTTTCTATATTAAGTAGAATTTAAGTTGTGCAGTTGTAAGTCATAGTATCATTATATTTTGCTGGGATGATGATAGACTCATATTTTAGTTTATTCATCCTGAACTCGAGAAATGTTGAATTTGCTGCTGTGGGTCAATCATTCCTACTAAAGCAGGTTAGTAGAAGCCAAATATTTTCTTTATAGATCACAGCTGACCTTCTGGTTTTGTGCAAACTATATCCTTTGAAAACTAGTGAAAACATTGTTCCAAGGACCTATTTGTCTGTATGTGTGCAAGGTTTTTGGATTGAGTGTTTAATGTTATGCTTGAAAGGAGAAAAAAAGTAATTATGACTAGTAGTAAACTTGATTTTGAAGGTTTAGGGAAAAGCAATAGTAATTGTTACACAGAATATAAAATAGCTATTATTTATTATTGTTATAAGGCAAGTATTAACTACAATTATTTTACAGTGGTTACAACAATTATACTGTTAGCCACAGCAGTTATACAATTAGATAGAATAATGTAAATACACGTCAGATCCCAAATATTTTTGAAATTTCTGCACACCTTTGAACACATCACAGTATTAAATATGCACACTTGTACATATGCATTCATCTAGCTTCAGAAGCTCCAATTCTGCACCTCAGCTTTGAGTAAGGACTTGTATTTGCATGTTGCAGCAGATTTGTGTCAAGTAACTATAGATATTGTTCTCTGGGGTGCCTGCTTTGCACCTCTTGTGCAGGTTACTAGCTTGGGAAGAGCAGTGACCCACCAACTGTTACAAAAAAAATTTTTTTTTTAATTGCTCGAGATGGTGGCAGCACCATGAGAGGAATGGAGCTGCCAGGTGGTATATGTGATTTTAATCTTATGTAGATCTGAGTCAGGGGATTGAAATTGCCAAGTGAAGGACTAGTCTTTGTGCTTGCTTTGTCATAGGAAAATGTGCTGGACAGAGAACCCCTCTTTTGAAGCAGAAGGCTAGCAACTCCAAGTTTATGGCTATTTAAAGAAATAGATTATGTGTGAAAGTTTTGTGCGTTCATCAGCTGTGAAGAAATTTAAGTCTTCTTCATGAAAAGTATTGAGTAGAAGTTCTTATGGTCATTTGAATGCTGAGTGGAAATGGTTTTGTGTGCTTGCTTGCATTTTAGAAAAAGAGCCTCAAACATCACAAAACTCTGTTCCCTGATAAAAGTTTTGCACTACTTGATATGCTCTGTAACATATATAGTGAAATTAAGTTCACAGTAAGCATCTCCTTGGTTTTCTAAGTCTGACATGACTTCATGGGGACACACTGGCGTGCTTGTCTGTTAGAAGTTTTATGCAGTTTTCTTGGTGAAAAAAACCAAGAGTTCTGCTTCATTGAGTCTCCATGTTTCAGTTACCAGGTATGTAACTCAGGTAATGGAATTGCCTAAAGACTGCTGCTGTATGTGTTTTATTTTCAGATCAATATTTTAAAAATATTAAAGAAAAACTAAGGAAAAACGGAATGATTTTCAGAAATGAACTAAAAAATATGCTGCATTTATGTCAGACTTCATCTGATGTGGAACTAGCCAGAGAAGTGATATACAGGTATTTTTAACAATCCAGGTAACAGTCTTTTCTGTCTTTTATCTTTTTGCTTTTATTAGACCATGCCAGGTTATATATGCAGTTAAAATCTTGCCCTAATTCAGTTGCAATGTGCATAGTTAATCCCGTAATTTAAGGCTGTATTTTTCTTTAAATACTTTGGATTTTCCAACCCTTTAGAGACTCTCAGGTCAAAGGAGAGTTAAGCTTGGGAGCAAAGTGGTGTCCTATGGTATGGTGAAACAGAGAGAAAAATTACCCCACAGCTGGGAGGCAGAGGTGTTCTGGGGCATTCCAGCCAGAACATGCCTGGTTATAAACTGGCCTGCATCCAGTAGTCAATAGCAGGAGGTTTTGTGAATGGAAGCTTTCCCAGTAAATACAATATAGGGACTGTACAGAAAAAAAAAAAAAATAAATGCTTTATCTTTTTATTGAGGTGTTTTAGCAGGCACTGCTGCTAAAATAAACTGCTGAAACTTCCTTTGCTGTTGTTCCATGAATAGAAGGTAGAGTAGCTTGGAATTTTCAAGTCAGAGACCCATTGTATTATTTATTCAATGAAGGTTACTTTACTGGTAATTAAAGAGATTATTTATTACCAGTGAATTTGTTTGTTTGATCAAAACAATAATTTTCTTTATAATTAATTATATTTCCTGTTATCTATATATCTTTGGCTGGGAAAGTGTGCCTCTGTCATTGCACCTGCAGATCTTGCTATTTAAAGCTGTTCTCCCGTGGCAGATTCCATGCCTTGTGTGATTATTTTTTTAATCTTTCCCATAGGTACCATGAACAGAATGGAGTCAGAGCCTTACATAATTTTAAATTTGGGCCACTCTTTATGAGGCTATGTTATGAGCTAGACCTTGAAAGGCCAGCAGTAGAACTTATCAAAGATCAGGTAATTTCCATATATATACGTATATATATATATATATATATATATATATATATATATATATAAATAAAATATTGTTATTATTATTAGTCAAAAATTATTAATAGTATGCTACACATGAGCCTTGCATGAGCTGATAGACTTGAAGAGATGTTGCAGTAACAAGGATGTCTATGACATTATTGCAGGTGTGCAGATTACATGGGTTTTATTTTAACACAGTAATTAAAAGGAAATTAAATGTTTGTCAGATTGGTAACTATTTTTTTCTGTATGATTGCATCATTTGAATAAAAATTGAATAAAAAGTATTGGTGAAAGAATAATTACTGAAATGAATACAGCTGATGCATGTTTTCCTGCATCCTGTGTTGTATTTAATCTTTCTTGGAAGTGAGCACTCCTGCGTTTTTCTGCAGTAATCCTCTGAAATTCCTTGGATTTCTTGCACCAATAGTTTCACCAGGTTGCTCTGTACTTCAGTCTCTCTCTGAACCCTGTAGAGATAGTATGATACTCATCAGCTCAGGAACCTTGGCCGTTTTAGTGCTGAAGAAACTGAAGAGCTTATTTCTGAATGTCTCTAAAATTCTGTGTGCACTGTTATGGCAAAATAATAATCAGATCCAGTGTGTGCAATAATGTTGTGACTTCAGAAATCTTTGGGAGACAGCAAAAATCTCACTGTTATTAATTAATTTAAGGCATGAGATATGTCTAGCCAGAAATGGGAGAAGTCTTGCTACTATTCTTAAGTTAGGTGTGTGTAAGAAAGAGTAGTTTCTATTGTAGTTTCTATTTCAGTTTTTTTAATTTGGATCTGCATTATTAAGACAGGGGCTGCTGTGCTTATAGTATCTGTAGGATATTAAGGTACAGTAACACTTGTCCATATTCTGCTGCAGAAACTCAATACCTCTGATATTTTATTTGTATATTCCCAGTACACAGTGTGGTTGAAGTGAAACATGAAATTTAATTCTTCTCTCTTCTGTTACTCTTACCATCATCACTCAAGCTGTTGTGCTGATGAATTGATATTGTGATTAGCAAAAAATTAATTCAATTTCACGGTGATGGTGACTTTTTTTACACTACAATGACACGGACTTTGAGATTCAGAAGGCTGAAAATGACTTTTTTATTTTTGGGATGTGTCTTTCTTTTATACTATTTTACATAGACCAATTTGGTCGGTAAAACAAAGGCAAACTTCTTCAATCACATTGGTCAGACCAGAGGGACATCAAGAAGAAGTTCTTCCTAGGAAAAGGAATGACTAACATAGTAGTTACAAAAACATTTCTCCTGTTTACAGAAAATTCCCTGGGAATAGAATTTCAGAAAACCAAGGCACCTCAGGCATGAAACCAGGGTTACAATGGTAGTGCTTTACCCCAAACACATTGTTCATCAGCTGCAAGTTATCACTGACTTCTGCTTCTATTGACTTAGAAGTCATGAAGAAATAAATGATAGTGGGACTCTCTGGGAAATTTCTGTTTAATTTTAGTGAGCTTTTGACCATAAAGAGTCACTGGTATTTTAGATGTCATTTGACAGAGACAGACAGTCAGGGAACCCAGAGTTAAATGCTGAACTTGTAAAAATGAGACTTATTCCAGTAGGAAGACCTGCTAAATGCTGTGTAAGGCTCTTCACTGTCCTGACTTTTTTTATGCTTGCTCTATTTCCTCTCCAGAGTTTGCGTGGTTTTTTCTCAGACAGTACATCATTCCATATTTTGATGACTATGTTGTTTAAAAAGGGCCATTTTGAAAGTAAGTACTGTATTTGCTAAGGCAAATTAATTTTGGGGAGGATGCTTCTCCCTGTAAGTGGGGGGTGGTGTGTGTGTGTATATTTGCTGCTTGGCTATGGTTTTAGATGGCCAAAGATCATGTAAATGACTGTAGATGTGAATGAGTTGCACTGTAGTGTGTAATAAAAATGGAAGGGTCTGTTTGGTTTGTAGTTCTCGCAGAATTCTTGCCACTGAAGTTCCACAGAACTGTTGTTATCCAAGAGAGCTTTTTCCCCAAACCCTCTTCATTAAAGCATTACTTTTCTTTGCTTCATAATTTCCCATAGGATTTTTTTCTTCTCTCTTCAAAATCTAGTTTATGTGAGCTTTGGAGTGTTATTTTCCTCAACATTTTTTTTCTCCATTCTTCAGTTGTGTCAGAGCAAGGAAGAGTACTTTTTTTTCCAAAACCAGACTATGTTCTTCTCTTGGTTTGTCTTCTGTCCTTACACGGAGTGGCTACTGCAATGTTGAAGTCCAATGCTTCAGATCAGTTTGGCCCTTTGTGAAGACAAGAAGAAATCATCTGACCTAACTTTAAAAACTTCCCATGAGAAAACCTTAAAGCTTTTCAAGCAAATCCCTTTATTTGATATTTCTTGAACACATAATGGCTGGTCTCTTAACATTTGGCAAATTTAAGTCCAGCAGTTGTCCTGAAAGTTGAGACTGAGCCACTGTAAAAGAAACCTGGATCAGCACCTAAATGCAGCACTGTGGGATGGACCATGTGAGTTAATGAGGAGATGCTATGTAGTTTGCCTACAGTGGTGGAAGCTTTCTGGCCAGTTAGGAGCCATGAGGGTGGCTTTGTCAAGTATATAGCATTTAGTTTTAGATTTTCATATAAAAATAATAGAAGAATAAGGCCATGTGCTAGTGTAAACTGGAAACCTCCGTGCTAAGTTGAAAGAGATCCAAATGACCCTGCGTTAAACTTTTTGAATTTTTCAAATTACAGATTTCGGTTTACATGCATATTTTAAAATGAGCTTACTGAACTCATACCTGACTGAATTGTTTCTTCTTTTCAGTGATGAGAGATGCAGCCTTAAATTTATTAAGTGAGTAACACTAATATATTTTTTGATAGGTGCTTTGGAAGTCCTGGTAGAAATGAAAAAACAAGGGATACCTTTCAACAAAGAAACCTATCTACTTGCAGTTGCAATATGCTATAAATTAGTAAGTATTATGAATGAAAAAGTGTTTGAAATGCCTTCTCTATCTCTTCCTTTTTTATGGACTTTAAATTTTGGATTTTGTTTGGGCTTCCATATTTTCCCTGTCATGATTCTGTATCTAGTGCAAGTACTTTAAACATATGCTAAGTCCTAAGGTGCTTCATCATACATCTTTTCCCATACAAATTAATGTCACAAAGGAAATCTCTAAATAGTTGCATGGACATGAGCATTAAGGAACAAATTTAGTACAGCCTTTAATTACCTTGGAATATTCTTTCTCTG
This sequence comes from Sylvia atricapilla, assembly GCF_009819655.1. NCBI lineage: Eukaryota > Metazoa > Chordata > Aves > Passeriformes > Sylviidae > Sylvia > Sylvia atricapilla. The sequence continues at coordinate 84,334,362 of NC_089174.1, read as the reverse complement.
TGATGTTTGCATCTCTTCAGACAATACTCTGTGCTTCAGCCCCAGTATTGGTTTTATAGTCTCATTTCCTTAAGAGCATTACATATTCTGTTAGCCAGACATCCCCCATCCATTTCTTCCCTCTCCCTACAAGCAGTCTTGAACTGTTGCTGTAATTGAACACAAATTTGACAAGGAGCAGAGTTGTAATCTGTTCCCTACATGTCTGATGAAAATGGACAGCTGAATGGAGAAAAAAGCCATAAATTAATGCCTTTACATAAACAGGCAGCTCCTTGAGCTTACCTGTATGTTTAGCTCAAAGAAAAAGAGCATGGTAAGAAACTAGAATACATCAGTTCCATTGGTGTTTTCTTAAACTGTTTCTCTTTCATAGGAAAGTGAGATCCCAGAACTTTTTTATTTTGATCTTCCTCTCCAGATTTGAGTCAGTTCTGCAGTTTGAAATTTTAATGGGAACCTTTCCCAAACTCGTTGGAAACTCTTCTTCCATTTCTTCATCTTTTATAAAGACACTAGCTGAGGAAAAATATTATACCACTAGACTAAACTTCCTCAGGTTTCTCAGTTAACCGTACAATGAAACTGAGTGCATATGTGATAACCAGAAGTTAGCCTAAAATGGTACCTCAGCAGTAATTTATGTTTTTTTTCTGAAATTCTCAGTTCTAATGAATTAAGCTGCCTTTAGGTCTGCTGTAGCTTCTTTCCTAAAATCTTTACAAATTTTTTTAACATGGCCTGGAACTAGAGCTGGGATCCAAGGCCTGTGCAACAGGAATAGGTTCCCTACTTCTGGCCCTACATATGTTTTCAATAAAGAATCCAGCCCATTATTACTATTGATAAAAAGAGTGGGAGGGAGATGGTTAGGTTCACCTGGTTAGGTTGAATAATCACAATAAATTTGTGGGGCTTTTTCACTAAGATAAAATACTGTCAAAGAGGAGATAAGCTGTAGTAACCCTTTATGCACTAAAGAGGATTAGGTGAAGCTCTTTTAAAAGCTTAATCTGTTGACTCATCTCTTAGGAGGAGGAGGAGGAGAAAACATGAAGCTCATACTTGCTTTTTCTCATGGTGCAAGATAAGATATGTCAGAAAAAATAATTAAATATCTTCAAGATGCAGTACTCAAATAATAGAAATAATGATACTGGTAACATTAAAAGCTTTACTGGATTTTTGCAATTCTTCGTTTATTTTGAATAACGTTGCCAGAGACCACTACAGAAAAATGTACAAGGCTTAAAGCTCAGATTATTTCCAGTGGATAAACAAAGGAATTAATGTTTAATCTTTGCACAGAGTATTTTTGAGGTCAACTCTAAAACACTTCTGGGATGGTTTAAGTCACTGTAAGGCATTACCATACTCTGAGGTAACAGGTGGTCTTTCTTTTAGTGCAGGAAAGAGCTATAGGCCATTTGATGATAACAAAGTGTTTATTTCATAACAATCAATCTTCTGGTGATCAAAATGTGTCTAAATTTTCAAGGAACATATTTTAAACCATATTTTGCAGGAATGACACTTTGAATACTAGGAACAGAAATCAGCACCAAATCTGAGGACTCTTATCCATATTGTTGTGGTACAAAATGTTACAAAACCTTCCTGCTTCCAGCTTTTAGGTTTGACAGATATTATGTTGTTTGGGGTCCAGTCAGTTCCACTTGTGATTTCCAGTGTTAGCAGCATTGGTTTGGAGAGTTGATAGTTTGAGAGGCAGCACACAGCTAAACTCATTGCCTTTTGCTATCAGCTGTTAAAAATTCCCAACAATAATGGAAGCCTTCTGTGTTGGAAAAAGGCAAATGTCAAGCTGTATTATTAGAATATATACTTTGGAAACATTTCCTGAGAATTAATCCTTAAGAGAGGTTAAAAATGGCTGAATTTTCAAATTCGCATGTACACAGATTTCTTTAGTGGAATGATATTTAATAGGTCAAAGCTTAGAAAATGTTGATTTTCAGTATTACCTAATATAGCTTTTAGAATAAAGTAACAACAAAAATTAATCTTCTTTCCTGATTTAGAAATCATTTGAAAGTGAAAATGGAAATGTCTGTTTGGTTAGTATACTGCTGTGGCTGTTCCATTTGTTGCAGAGGTCCAAGTGTAGTTATGGCAAGGTGTAGTTGTTAAATAAGTTATTTATATACATATATGTATGTATATATATATAAAATGCTATAAATGTATATATATATAATGTTAAATAAGTTATTTTTACCCTCCTGTGACCTCTGTCACTTCAAATACTGTGTTTTGATGTTGTGTTTCTCAAAGAGTGCTGCTTGCCTGGGTTCAGATACAATGCTACCTTTGTGACTGTACCATATGTTGACTTCTGAATACCTTCTGAATATGATTGCAGGTGCTTATAGTCCTTTCAGATAACCATAATAACAAGCATAACTTCCTCTGATGTTTCTGTGCAGGGCAACCCAGAGTCTTTCAAAATCTCTGCAAGGCTGCTTGAAGAGGCACAGCTGAAAGGGGACACGTTACCACTGCGAGCATACTGCTTTGCAATGGCAGCTGCTCTCAAGCAGGTACAGACTCTTTCCTTGTGGTTGTGCCTGGGTCTTTGTAGGGAGAGATGTACTCTCTAGTTTTGTTGCAGACAGATAGTGAAAGGAAGCTAACATGGAGAAAGCGTAACTATGTAATAGCTTCCAATATTGGAACTTTTAGCCTCCTGAAACAGACATTATAGACAACGCTAACACAAATTGAATATGGACATTTCTAAATCTAAACATATGTCTTGAGTCTAATGCACAAGTATTTTGTGACAGTACCATCTAGGATATTAAAAAATTGTAGAGTCAGGCCAACAAGTTAGTTGTCCATGGATCTAGTCCTAGTGGATACTGCTATTTAGTGGTATTTTCCTTTATATAGAGTTAAAATGATAATTTAAAGTATTTGCACAATTAACTCTTTTAAGTGTTTGTCTTGGGAGGCAGACTCAAAGGCTTTGATGTGTATTTCCCTACTGCCAGGGAGGTGGACTTTCTCCTTACCTGGTGGTGCCTGGGAAGGTTTCGCTATACCTCATATGCCTAAGTACTGATATGAAGAGAGTCTGAGGCAGCAGGGTGAAAAATGGAGCTGGAGAATAACTGTTAGGAAATTCTAAAGTTTGGAATAAAGTTTGGATTTCCTCTGCCATTAATTTGTGTACATGGTTGGGTATGTCCTGAACCTTCTCTGTTTCATGTTAGAACAGAGGTCAGAGAAGTTGGATGTGCTACAAATTTGATCTTACTCACAAATTTAAATTAATGGAGTAGAATTGTTAAACGTTTCTATGCACTCTCAGGTATTTTTTGCTTTGTCTCTCTGAATGGAGACACTGAAAAATAACATCGTTGGAATAAATTAATTCATGTGTACAATGGCATGATAAAATTCTTGTTTTGCAAATGGAATAATGCTCCACGTTACATTTAATTGTTCCTTAAGCTGAATGAATTTTGACAGCACTTCTTGCGGTAAGTAAGATGTTTCTTGATCCCAAGCAGTGTTGCTTGGTCTACTAAATGTCAGTGTAACATTTACTGTCTATACAAATCAATTGATGACATAGATACAGTGCTGTAAGTGCATATGTCCAAAAGGTTAGAAGGGCTGGGCAGGATAAATAAACAGAGTAACATATGCTGCGTTTCATTACTCTGACATGTGTTCCACTGAGGCTTGTGTATAAACCTTCCATCTTTTAAGTGATCTCATGCTTAAATGTGGTTACATAGGCACACACAGAACACTAAAGAGCCAGATGACATGGGAGCTCCAGCATGGGGTATTCCTTTTGCAGTCTGGGTGCTCTTTGGTGTCTATGGGTCTTGGTAAAGGGGTTCTAGATGCTGCTTTGTGATTTATTGAAAAGTTGTGAAGGACTTGTTTTTCTTTTGTTGTGCAAGTTTTTGACACATCTATGACTATTTCTTTATTATTTATGATTCCTTCCCAGAACGATGTAGCACAAGCCAAATTTTATTGTTCCCAGATAATGAGAACAGAGAACAAACTATACAATAATCTTAAAGTAAGTATGCTTGCCTTGTATTAAAATCTTGCAGATTAAAATCTACACTGGCCAATAAACTCCCAAGTGCAAAACAGATGACCAGCCTCTTACTAGCACAGGCCTGTGCTAGTGGTGTTGCTGAGCTTGTTGTGAGCCAATAGACAATTTCTGTCAGTTGGATGACTTATATTCTGAACCCAATCTCCGCTCACTTTTTAAAATTACTTCCTGTCATAGCTGGGAATGTAAATCCTACATCAGTGAGCATAGACCCATGAACAATTTCTTGTTACGATTTTTGCTTTCTAGCTCCAAAAGATTTAAAAAACTCAGCTCCAAATAAATGCTCTGCCCACTTCAGGCCTCCTTCAGCCCTACAAACTGTATCCACATGTGTACACACAATTTTTTTATTTAGTTATGCAGTCTATAATCTGAGAGAAAGTCTGCATGTGCCATGTAAGTGACCTCTAAACCGTGGTAAAAACTACTTTATTCAAGAGCAGGTAGTGCAGCTTCATCAGAGGAGCTCTACCTCCTGCCTCACCCTTCCCTTCTAGGTCCCAGCTGGTAAAAAAACCCAAACGTTTAAGGAAATTGATCATTCCATCTCTTTCTTTGCAATGGATGGATTTTTCTCAGTGCACCATCTGGAAATGTATTTTGCCCTGCTTTGCTTCATGGCTTCCTTGAACACTGTAGTAAAGATTTGCATTCTTATGATGTGTACTGTTTGTGTGATGTGGTTTTATCTTATTTTTAAGGTCCTTATCCAGCTCAGATCTGGTTTGCTAAAAGAGGTAATAAATACATTAGAGGCAGCAGTGGAAGTAGATACTCCACCCTTTGTGAAAAGAACAGAGTTTTCTGAGCAGGTGGTAAGTATACAGTGATGAGAGAAAATGTTCATGGTACTGGGCTGAGCCATGGTAGTTGTGGTTCACTGTTGTCATGCACCCCACACCCCCAGCCAGTGTTTCTGTAAAAGGAAAGGGGTTTCGATTCACCTCCAGACATTTTAGGAAGTTTACTTATAACTTTCCCTAACCTTCTGACGATAATTGGCTCAGTGCTGAGAGAAGCACCTGTTGGACCTTGTCACTGTTCTTCAAATCCTCTACCTCTCCCTACTGGCAGCAAGCCAAATTGCCCCTCCTAAAATATTAAGTATTTAAGAAGGAGCACAAAAGAACTAAAGGGCTTTTTGGAGTGTTTCTAACAGGGTGTCAGATGTTCTCTCAGGCACCTGTGCACAGCTCTTCTTTTGTCTGTAACATTTGTTATTTTTCATTTATTAAACTTTTTACTTTACAAAACACCTCTGAAGAGCAGACTCTTACCAAGATTATTTTAAACCAATTTGTTAGAGCTGGACCCTCAGAGACTGATACATTTACACCTGGCTCACAACAGTCTGGCCAGGTGCTAAACTGTATTAGTTCACCTACAGAACTGCAGGTGCCTGGGTTTGCCCTGCTTTGGTTGTTTGGCATTACAATGCCAAAGCAGCTGGCTGACTTCCTCTACTCTTGCACAAAACACTTAGCTGTTCTCTTCACTTTTATTGTGGATCTTGCTTCTAGAAGCTCATATTTCATCTGAATGTAGATGACACTTTCTCTAGTGGCATTAAATGATTTAATCCCTTACCTCCTATGCTGTTTTCGTTTCATAGGAAATGAGAATTAAGTTTCTGGTACAGCAATATTGTTAGGTTGGTAATATATGGAAGATCTATGCTGCCATACAGGGAAGTGTGATATGGGAAATACTGGCTTTTGTTATTTAATTATATTTTACTGTGAAAACTTTTTTTAAGGTCTTGAAAAATAAGATGGCTTCCTTCAGAGGATGTATGTAGTTCTTCTCATTTTGTCAGCATTGCTGCTGCTTTTCCTGAAGCTTATTTAGGATATTCATTTGCCAATAAAACAAGATATTTAAGATTGTGTTAATAATTTAATACTTAGTCTTTCACTGCTGCCTATTAAACAGAACTAATAACTAATAACTAATATGCAAAAAAATAAATACTAGAGGGAGGGCCAACCTTTCAAAACATAGGCCATATATATAAATTGCTGTATTGAAAAGAAATTCTTTAAGCAGCACTTAATTTTAAAAAGTCATTGCAATAAATGTTGCATGCATTAGTGTTGTACTTTGACTTTGTTTGGGAAATTTTTAGCTGCAGAAAGAAGACTAAACACAAAAGTTTATTGATAATAATATTTTTTAAGGATTTACTTAACACTTCAGCTCATACTCTTGAGTATGGCAAACAGAACTTCTCAGTGTTCTATAGTCTGATTTTTATGGATTTGTACTGTACTATGCATTTATGAAGATGCATAATAATAATTAGAATTGTGCTGATCTGGAAAGTAGATTCCAGGAAGCAATTATGTTTCCTGGATTTAGATAGAAACTAATTGTGTTTGTCTGTACTAGGACTGAAAATAGGATTGTACAACTTCAAGGAACTTTTAAATCTAATGAAGTCTCTTTAGTAGATAACCAGTGCTTTTCCACCATTTTGTGGGGATGTATAATGTAATCTTCATAAAATCCTCATCTTATGAGTCATTGCCTTAGCTGCCTATCTTAGACTGTGTACTTTTTTTTTACTATGAGTTACTGCTTTTCTTCAGTGTGGTGGTAGAATGAGAACTCCACTTGCTGAACTGTAACAATCTGTCATTTTCTCTTCCTTAGCTGGCTACAGTCAAGGAAAAGATGGAAGAGAACCCTGACCTTTCTGTCAAATTAGGAAATATTTATATGAAACTACAAGCTTCAGGACGGATAACCATGTGCACACTGGAAGACATGCTTTTCCAGATTCCTAGTTCAAAGAAGATCACTGCAAAGCTGTTAAATCAGAAACCATTGGGCTGTCAGGGTGCAAGTCCACTGTGGTCAAATCTGTTGTTAAAATAGTTCAGTATTTGATGCCAAACTGAACTGCTTGCAGCATCTCTTATAATCCAGGTTCAAATAAATTGTCTTTTCCCTTTTTACTCAGTGAGAGGCTTTAAATTGTTTGTATAAAATTTCATTTTAAATACAGATAATGTAGCTTCTGTTTTTCAATTTTGATCTTAAAAGCAAGCTGCAACAGTGGTTATTTTTGTGTTCCTCAGAAATGGGAGTGATAGAAATGTTTGACTTTATCCTTAGGGTCTTATATCAGGATTTTCCTACACTAAATATTCTGGAAGTGAATATAAATATTGTAAATATAAATATTCTGGAAGTGAGCAAAGCAAGCAAAGTGATATGAGTATCTGACCTGACTTCTGTGGTTCATAAGAAGAAAATTTGATCTTCATCAGATGTAATGTTCTGACTGAAAGGACAGAGGCAGGCAAGAGTCCAGATAGATAAGCATGGAAGTGCTTGCACTTTAAATTCATGGTCTATAGATCTCAAGAAAATCAGAGGAAGCAAGCATCTTTTGTTGACTGTAATATCTTTTTCTTCTAAAGAAATATATTAGTAATTTTTTTCATATAAACTGGGGTCATGGAAATGCCATGAGAATTAGCATGGTAACCAAGTCATTGCTTTCTCACTTGAAGGAGATTCCTGATCAAAAGTCACTATCAGAGTGAATGACTTCACAAATTGCTCCCTTCTAATTTTCTGATACTAAGAGGCCTAGAGTAAGCCAGTCTTGATGCAAATTTGCTACTGAGTTATAAAAAGTTTTTTAGAGCAATTATGATCGCATTTTTAGCTATAATTACACCATCTGCATAGTTTACCCTATTTTTTGATTGAAGAAAAAGTACAAAGAAGATTCGCTTTGTCCGGCTTTAATGACTCTAGAACAAGTGTGCTTTGACTCTAGCAATAAAAAGCTGTGAATCCTGTACACCCACAAATTGGAACTCACCTAGAAGGAATAGAAGGAATTGGAATCAGATATACCTTGGCTAGATTCATGTGCCTTGGGGTGCCTTTGCATGTGAAATGATGAACATGTTGATAAGAGAATTTGGCGGTCTTGTGAGCACAAGACTAGGTGGAACTCATCTGGTACTCGCCAAATTAGGCTGCATTATCTCTCCTCCCCCTTCTGTTTATTTATTTTGTCTGTGCTCCACTTAAGCCAGTGTCAGAACTCAGTGTGTATTTTCTGTGAATAAATATCTCCATCAATGAAGCCAGTGAGACACAGAAGAAACAAGAACCCGCCCATGCTTCAAAACAAATGTGTCTACAGCTGGTGGGATGTTTTCTTCTGAAGCTCTAACTCTGCAACTTATTTATTTTGTCACATTGTGTCCTGTTGATATTTAAAGTGTACAAAGACTGTTAAAAAGTAGATGGAATTTCATGCAAGTGAAGAATAATTTGAAGTGTATATCACATTTCTATGAATCATGTGTACCCTTTTTATGATTGGTGACATAGATTAAAATACTACATACATTAATCTAAGAACACAGCTGTTACTTTTTCTGTAATATTGTGTAGTATGCAATTCCACACATAATTTTCCCTTCATTGAAAATTCTTTCAACATTTCCAGTACTGTGTGGACCCTTGACAAATTCCCAATCTTTTCTCCATGAATAAATTTTATATGAGATTTGTAAAGGCTGCTTGCAGTGTGACATGGATTAGTGGCAAAAAAATTAAAGGAAATAATTACTTTTCAGTTTGCTGTTCCTATGGACAGGAAAACCATCTGATGTTGTCCAGTACAATCCGGACAACTGTTCGGTGTTAAAAGTGTATAAATGCCACATTTTTAAAGGCCATCAAAGACAGTTTGACCCATTTTGCTTTACATAGCAAATACATAAGGTCAGTTTTGTTTAATTTCCTATCTTGGCACTTTAAAACTTGTAGTAATTGCAAGTTTTACATCCTAGGACTGTGCATGTGTGCTTGTTCATTCTAATCAGAATTGTTTATTTCCCTATCTAAAGCTGTATCCTACCTGCAACTGAAGAAATTATAACTTCTATTAAAATTGTTGTTATACATGATGTTTTCCAATTTTTTTTCCTCTTGACTACTTGTTTTCTTGATGTTTATTTACTCAAGAGTACTAAGTTGATTTTTTGTTAAAGAAAATAACATCTTTGTCATGAGAAGAAAAGGAGATGCACTTAACTAACAGTACTTCAGTAGAAGAAAGCAGGGACTTAAGATTAAAGGATGAGTTCAAAGAAACACATACAAAATTCAGACTATTAAAATTAGAATATTGGCTGTTGCACTGTAAGTGTTGTAGAAGACTGCTAACATTTTCCCTTAGGAAAAAAAAAAGCTGGAAGAAATAAGCAAGTTCTAATATTTATGCAGCTGATTTCCAGCTAAGTCTAATACGTTTCATACAAGTCCCAGAGGCTGTTACTTGGGTTATCTTGGATTTGGGTGATTATTTATGGATTCATTTTCTGGTGCATCAAGATTCTAAGCACACTGTCTTTTGTGTTGAAGAGTCTTCTGTCTGATGTTTAGTTGAATGTACTCAGGTGTTGTCTCCTGGTATTCCAGCACCCAAGATCAGGAACCCAAATTTGTCTAAAGATAAGCAAGTACTAATGGGTTTTGGCTTGATTAGAGTGGCTGGAGTGTCAAGGGCTGGACACAGCCTCAGAGAATAGGATGTGAACTGTTACTGCAGTTGATACTCAGTTTTTGTCAGTGATTAACTTTCAACTCAAAGAGAATCAACATTCTTAAAATCAATTAACTTTTTTTTTAAATCTGAAAAAAAAACCCAAGGTATTTACGCTTCAAAGTAAATCGCTGCATTTTTTTCCTCTGGGTTGCACAGCAAGAGATTCTGTAGAAAGTGCTGCTTAAAATTTTATCTGTTGTAAGTAGCTGTGGTGAGGATCTGCAAGCTCTTTAGCGTATTGTATAGAAAAGGATTGCTCTTTTTCACGCTCAAATGTTCTTCTTCCAAGCAGAATGAAACACGAGTTTTGTGCATGTCCTTGCTCTGCAGCAGCCTTTTGGAACAGTGATCCAGGAGACAGCAGGTGGCGTTTCTTGACCATACTCTCCTGCCAGCATTATTTCCAGGGATGGCCTGCACTGTCACTTATGTAAGGGTGGGGCAGAGTGAATGGTTTGCCTTACGTTTAATGTGTGCCATCTTAAAATGGAAAATCCAGGCAACAGAAAGCTGCCTCGAATTGTTAGTAATGGTTGGTGATGACTGCAAACCCAGAGATTCACTGCACTTAGAAACTTACAGCATCTATTGAAATACCTTGTGCCAATGATCACAGCACAGTGTTTACACTATTCTGTGGAAATACTAATCAATGCTCTAGATGACAGGCTGTTATGTTGCTTCTTGTACACCAATGACAATTATGAATTCTTACCTTTAAGAGAAAGTTGGACCCCTTTTCTGACTTGAATTTTAAGAGCATTCATTTTTACATTCAGAAAGGATGTGGATTGTATGCAGTCTTCAAAGAACTGACATTCCTCTGCTGTAGATGCTTCTGCTTTCTTCATGAATTAATACTTTGCTGGTTTTCATATTTCTTTCCACAAACATCTTGAGTCCTAGTGAGGAATGTTCACCTTTTTTTTTTTTTTTTTTTTTTTTTTTTTGCTTCTCTCAAGTTAATTTTCTTCTTTAATGCAATAAAAAGGTGTAAGGCTTAATCATTGCAGAAGAGCTCAGGAATGCTTTCAGTCCTCAAGAAAACCATTTACATATTTAATGAACTTTCTAAACAAGTTTAAATAACATGAAACAAAGATTTGTTAGAAGTTTGCAGCAGTATAGAAAAGGAGGCAGACCTACCATACATAGGTCTGAGAATACACAACTTTGTTTTCCTTTTGGGCTTTCTTTCAACGTTGCTTCAGGTTTGCATCCTTCCAAAAAATTTTGATTGGGACTTTGTTTTTAAACTACATCTGTTTTGGCTCCTTGCATACCCTTCTACTCTCACATTCTCCTTAGAATAAGTTTTTGAAAGATGTCGTTGACCATCTTTATCTTCTGCTTCTTTTAACCTGCTGCATATGAACTGCATTTTGAACTCAGCAAATGTCTTGTTGCCTACTCACAGGCTACTTTTTAAGTAATTTCATTTTCATCAGAATGATAAATTTAAGCAGCAGGATGGATGAGGGGGCTTAAAACTGCTACTGTTACTTCCATATTTTGTAATGTGAAATACAGCACTGTTTTCTCACATATCTTTGCTTGTGCTATTGAAGATACCTGGCTGTAGACCTTCAGGGCCTTTTGTTGTGTCTTTATGCATTTGTCTGGATCAACTAATAATTCAGCAGCATGTGCGGTAAAAACGGAGATAGTTTGACCAATTCCCCAAGCAGAGATGCTGGTTTTTTCCAAGTACAGATGCTCTAACTACAAACCCTTGTGTATGGTACCTTTGTGTAGTAGCAAGTAAAGTCAGCTTTGAAGTTCTTCTGCCAAGGAGCAACTCAAAATAAATGCAGGAGCACTGATGTTAGAGGGAAGTTGAGTTAGGGACCATTTGTACAGATCAGATATATGTGATCAAAGTCAGCTAGGTCTGAACCTTGTGTCTGCATGAAGGATAAATACCTTTATTAGTTAAAGGTGACTCCTTCCTATGCAGATAAATGCAGGAATCCAGCAGCCAGTCTGGAATGTGTGGAGGTGCTGCCCAGGCTTGTTCATCCTTTGGATTTTCACCTTTTGGTGTTCTTCCATGTGGGCAAGATGTGTTCTTCCATGAGAACAACCTGGAGTGCATTAAGGGTGGCTACACTTGGGAGGAGGATAAAAGGCAAGTGGAACAGATGATGTCTGCCAGATCCTGACCAGGAGAGAGGGAAAAGTCTAAGTGGACTAAATAGACCAAGAGTGTTGAAGCTTGGCTGCATGGCTGGTCCCACAGATGGGCTTTTGGCTTCTGTGACCACAGTCATAATGAGAACTGGTGGTTGGGTTGGGGTTGACAAAGGGGGTCTTTGCAAACAAGCTTCCCAACCTAGTGAGGATGGCTTTACATGAGGTGTGCCAGGAAGGGTTACCAAAACATGAGATGGGGAGACCCATCTCAAATGCTTGCACACAAATCTGTGAGCATAAGGAATAGGCAGGAGGATTGTGTGCACAAAACTGTAGATCTAAGACCTTGTTAGGGTTATGGTGATGTGGTAGGAGAGCTCCTATGACTGCAATGCTGCAGCAGAGGGATGCAGAAAAAACAGGGTGAGTGAAGATGGCAGAGGGGAGAGGTTGAGTTCTGTACAAAGCAGGTGCATGGGTTTTGCCTTGGGACAGGTGATAAGTGAATAGAGAGCTTTTGGGTGAGGATCAGAGGACAGATAAGCACAAGGATGTTGCTTTTTATCTTCTTTTTGCCAGAGTTGGGATTAAATGCTCAGAACAGCATTTCTTTTTCAGACTCAGATGTTTATTAATTCTTATCTATATTACAGCCTGACAAACTGTGAGTTCTACAGCACTTCTAGCTAGCAAAGTGAAAATGGAGCCATATCTATTTCTCTGCAAGGCCTTCTAAGTAGAAACAGTCCAATTGTAAAATGACACCAAATTATTTTTACTTTTAACCCAATAACCAACGACCCGTGGCCTGCAATGAGGACTTTTCTATCCAACTACAAAATACCACCTAAACTCATGAAGAAGACGGTGAAAAATGACTAGCCTCCACCCTAAAACCTCCATTTTGCTTTACATATCCATTACCATATCCTAAAACCTTAAACTCTAAGTTTTGCACCATGTGATATCACACACTTTTATTCAAACTACACACCCACAATCCCAGTGCTGTCACTCAGTTTTGGAAGCCTGTTCCATGGCCTCAGGTGAAATGCAGTGTTTTCTTGGGGGTCAGTGCCTGCCAGCACAGAAAGTCTGAAATTCTCAGTGCCCAGGGTTCCAGCACAGGGATGCTTCAGTGGTTATTTGCTGCATCCTGCCTGATAAAGAAGGTGCACACACACAAACACAGGTGATTCTTTAAACAGCTGGAGAATGTCTCAGTCACAGTCTGGGCCTAAGTCATCCTGCTGGAAGGACAGCATAGCTGAACACAATCCATCTAGGAGACTTCTGGAATATACTGAGGGTAATGTCATGGTGCATGTGACAGAGGAATGGGTAAGGGAAGATGCTCTCTTGGACCTGTGACTCATAAATGCACAATTGCTGGGCAGTGTAAAGAGCAGCATTGTTTGCTGCACTAAAAATGATTCTTGTGGAGTCAAAAGCATGAAGTTTAAGATCTTGAGAGGAGTAATCTAGATCCAAAACTTCAGAAGAGTACGTTTTGGCATGTTCAGGGACTTACCTCGGGGTTCCTGTAGGAAACTACCCTGGAAGAAAAATGATCTGGTTTATCTTCAGAGGCAACATTCTCAGAGCGCTGGAATAATCTGTCTCAATGTGAGTAAAGCCAAACAAGCTGGAAAAGGGCCAAAATGAATACAGAGCTCCTGAATGAGTTCAAACACAAGAAGGATGCACACAGAAAGTGGAAGCAGGGTAGGCTACCAAGGAGGAGTGCAAAGACATTGCCTGTGCATTCAAAAATAAAGTCAGGAAAACCAAAGATTAGTTGCACTTGAAACTAGCAAAGAATGTCAAGGATGGCAAGAAAGGTCTTTTCCCAGGAAATTGGCAGAAAAAAAAAGCTTGAGGAGAATGTGGCCCTAACAGTCAGTGGGAGAGGGGAACTAGTGGCAAATGACAGGGAGAAGAATGAGGCACTCTGCCTTTTTGCCACCAAGCTTGTGAGAGGGAAAAAGGCTGAGAGAAATGGGTTTGCTCAGCCTTAAGATGAGAAGGCTTAGAGAAAATCTTATTCCTGTCTACAGCATCCTGATCAGATGACAAAGAGATGGTGGAGTTAGACTATTCTCAGAAGTGCATGATAGGATTGGACACAATGGCCACAAGTTGAAACATGGGACATTCTGGTCAGGTACTGGGATAAAAGAAGTTATTCTGAGGGAGATAAAATACTGAAAAAGTTTACCCAAAGAGGATGTAAAATCTCTGTCCTTGGAGGCCTTCGAGACTCACCTGGAACGTGGACATGGCCCTAAGAAAATTGACCTTTTTAGACCTGCTCTGAGCTGGGATTTGGAGGTACATTTCAAACTGAATTTTTCTGTTATACACCTGGATGATCTACTGACTATTCTGTCTTGTGAGAAACAAATCCCAGAACACCATGATGTAGCTGTCTTCTACACAACTGTACAGAAAATGTTCTCTTTTTAGTCTCTTTGATACTGAGACTGGTGATTACCTGTGCTGGCCCCAATGCTCACTTGAGATGTCAGGGTTATGAGTTACTGATGCCTTGGGAAGGCTGACTTGAAACACAGACTGGACAGAGCTAGAGAATAAAGTAGGTATTTATTGAATGGCCTTTAGGATACACCTTGGGCAGGACAAGAGCCCAACCAAGGCTATACCCAGGGTGGACTGAGAACGGTCACAAAATGGCTGGCCTGTCACAAGACCTTACATTTTTATAAGTTTTGGATATTTGCAATTTGCATAGTGGGGGTTTAATTGTCCAATTACAGCTTCAGCTTGTGAGGTCTCATCCTTCCTGTTCCTCCCTTCAGCCCACCCTTGTTCGTGCTTTTGGGCCTGAAAGTTTTCCTTGGTCTTCACCAGGATAAGGATTTGTTTTGTCTCCCCACTCTGTGAAGAGCTGAGTGATACTTAATATGAGGCTCAGAACTGCACCCCTGGGCAGCACAGAATCTGAAAAACATGAAAGCTAAAACTTAGGATATCATTACAGTGGAAGTTCTGGACTCAAACCTGGCCTCTCTGTTGTCCCTTTCCTATCCAGAATATAACAGTACAAATTCCCAAATCGTATGACAACCATGTCCTCTATAAATAGCCATGATGGTAGATAGTCTAATTCCATCACAAGGGGATGTATGCTTGCAGGGCCCAGCCTCTGTATCCACTCCAGCACCTGGCCCAGGAAAGAAATTGCCATCTTAGTTTACATGGAGGTGTTTTCTTCAAGGTTTGTATTTTATAGACTGTGAGTTGAACTTTTTGTGTCCAGTTTCCTAAGTCATAAACTAGTCCTTGTTTTGAGTTTCTAAGCAGGGAAGTTTATGGAGTCTCACTCCTGCTGACCTGTGTGAGGTTCTTGAAGAGAGATTAGGGCCTCACCCATATCCAGCAGAAACTGTGACACCATAATGAAATGCAAAATCACCAGTCTTGTGGTTGCTAGGCAATTCAGGCTAGCAAATTATCCCATTTATTTTAGGAACTGGATATGTCTTGTAGCAGGAGACTTGGCAGCACCAGTCTTGAAGGAAAACCTTAGAAAATAATATTGGAAAAGATAACTTAATAGTAACACTTGAAACAGCTGAGTGAGGATTCCCATGGTTTAACCCCAGACAGCAGCCAAGCCCCACACAGCTACTCACTCCCTTCCCCATCAGAGATAAGGGAGATAACTGGAAGGATGAAAGCTGGAGAACATGTGGGCTGAGAGAAATACAGTTTAATAGGGAAAGCAAAGGCTGTGCACACAGGCAAAGCAAACCAAGGAACCCGCTCACTGCTTCCCATGGGCATGCAATTCTATGGCACACTCCAGGAGAGCAGGGCCCCATCATGGAAATGGTTACTGGGGAAGACAAATGCCATTCCTCCAGGTGTGCCCACACTCCTCTTTCTTGTCCCTGCTTTATACACTGGGCTTGGTGCCCCATGGTCTGGAGCATCCCTTTGGTCAGGTGGGGTCACCTGTCCTGGCTGTGTCTCCTCCCAGGCACCCCCAGGCCCCTCCCCAGTGTGGCAGTACCAAAAGCAGAAATGGCCTTGGCTCTGTGCAAGCCCTGCTCAGGAACTGCAAAAACATCTCTGTGTTATCAACCCTGAGTTCAGCACTAACCCAAAACACAGCCCAATGCCAGCCACTGAGAAGAAAATTAATTCTACCTCAGCCCAAACCACCACACCAAGTAACAACTCCTTTGCAATTATTCCATCCATAAGTACTTGCAAATGCTCTAACACTTCTTTCAGTTTTACAAGAGTAATTGAATCTTGCTCTGGGTGGCAAGATTTGAATTATTTTTTTTTTCTGACTTAACTGTTATAAAGAATGGTCCTGCAGTCCTTTCAGCCACCGTGTGCTGCAGAAATGGAGACACAGAGTCCAGCATAACTTGTTAGAACAGGAAAAAGAATGAGTTCACAAATTCACTTTACATAATTTAAAAAGTCTTAAGTTTATGCTTAAACATGACCAAAATCGTCTAGAAAACTTCTCATCCTCCTTCTCCATAATACCATCACTTGGGGAGGGGTAAAGGGAAGGGAGGAATAAAAAGGAGAAATAAAAGGCAGAGACTTTGTTAAGAACTTCTTCTTTATATTTGAAGCTTTATCAGTTCTCACATCAGAATGACAGAAAAAGAGAACTGTGATGGAGAAAGGATGATACATCTACAGAATTGCCATAGTGGTTAGGTACTTTCAGGGGAAATTCAGACCACAAAATTTGCTCTGCTGCACTTTTACTACCCTTTGGAAGGGTTTAAGATTTGTAAGCATTGACAAATAAAAGCTTTGAAAAATTTCTCACAAAATGCTAAGAAATGTGTATGCTTGAATTTAGGAAAGAACCTGCAGTATCTGTTACCCTAGTACAGCACTTTTTGGGCAGTCACACAGAGGAAAACATCAGCATGTCAAATTTCAGGCCTGAGAGTTTACTCCACATGCACATTTGCATGGGCTTAACTGGTTGGAATGCAAAGCATTTCTCCCTTGAGTTGTCATGTATCTTCATCTTCTGTGCATTTCCAAGCAAAGTACTTTCCTGCCTTGAACAATATGATGGAAAAAGTGTGGTGCCTTGTAATATTTATATTACCAAATACCATTTCAGATTTTTCCTTTTTTTGCATGTGTTTGTGTGACTATACTAGTGAGAACTCTATTTGGGGCTGATTTTTTTATTATTATTTCTTACAAACCAAGCACTGAACTATAGAGTAACTTACAGTGGGAGAGATTTCTGGAGGTCACCTCGTCCCACCCCCCATTACAAATCAGCAGAGAATAGCATGAAATATCAACAGAGAAAGGAAATTAAAAGCCTTGCCTGTGCAATTGTAGCCATGTGCAAGTAGCTCCTTTTTTTTTACCAGTGAAATCAACTTTGTTCTTTCACTTTTTAATCCTTTTAAGAGCACTAATTTTCAGTTAACTCTCTTGCTTTGCAATTACAGGTATCTCCTGTTCTTGCCTACTCCTAAAATAACTGTGGGTGTCTTAAGTATGGGCTGAGAACCACTCCAAATTAGGGCTGGCAATAGTAACTAGCTTTTATTGTTTTATCCCTAAGTTGGAGTGCCTAAAAGTATCCTGTGACCTCCAGAGAGTGGAGCAAAGAGCTGTTCTTGCACTGACAGGTGATTTTAAGTAACTCACTGATGTTTCATTCTGTTCTGCCCACAGACTGTTTTTTACCTACTGGGTAAATATAACCAGTCACCTTCTGCTACTGGTGAATCTCTACAAAACATAGTACACAATTTGAAGTCCCATATACTTAATTTATGTTCTTTTGATATTTATAGTAGTCTTTTAAAATATAATTTCCTTAGGGTCCGAGTATGTGTACTACTTCCTGAACCAAGTCAATACTTCCCATGCCAGTTATCTCATGGAATGCTTACATAGTTAGCCACTTTTTTTCCTTCAAGTCCTAGGGTTTTTCCAAAGGATATTTGTCTGATGAGCTTTTTCCAGATCTTGATGACATATCTAGAAATGTCCAGATGAAGAACAGACTTTTCACACTGCCATAACAGCAGCAATAAGAAGCAATATCCCAGTATGGCTCTGATTATTCCTGTGTGAGAGTATGTTATAAGGCTTATAAGTAGTGTTGATCTTTCTGTGCTGTCTCTTCTTCACCCAGTTTGAAGTCCAAACACAACCTGCTTTCTCTCCCAGTCAGATCAGTCAGATGTTTGCTCCCGTCCCAAGGTAACAAATCAGTGTGTTTCCTTTCTCTCATGCTCACATATAAAGCCAAGTGTGATTTTGTTCCTCTCCATTATATTGAGCTTGGTCCTATTGCTGCTCTATAATTTAGCAAGAGATGTAAAACTGTGTCTTATTTGCCTATTATCAAGCATGTTGCTGTGATGTTTTGTTCACCTACATGCTTAAAAGCTGAAAGTCTTCCTGTTAGCTGCAGGGAATAATTTACACGTGTGTTATTTGTCTTTCAGATATTCAAGGTCATTTCTATAAATAGTAAGTCAGGCCATTAGTGTGTGTTTTGAGGAAGACTGCTCCTGTAATTAGTCTAGACATTTATGCGGGCAGCCTGGGAGCAGCAAGTTAGAGTCAGACTGTTCTGTTCTTCTGCTTGGTTTCTTAATATTTCTGTTCTTTAACTTGCACACTCAGAAAGGAGACCCATGAAAACAGGGTATTGAGGGAGAGGAAACAAGACCTGCTTCTCCATGGCAGAAGAAAAGGACATCACTGTGTGTTTACTTCATCACAGCTGTTTTCCTATCCTGGTGGCAGTCACAATTCTTGATGTCAAATCAGAGCAAATAAAAGAAATTACTAAGGGTAATATCAAATCAGCTGGTTTGTATTATGCCAAGAATATTTCCCATTTCTTTCAACATCCATGATACCCTATTACACTGCCCAGCATGCTTCCAAAACCACACATTTAATAGGAAATATGGTGAAAATTATTGTGATGCTGAATAATTGAATCGGGTCTACTGTGCAGTATCTTAGAAAATTTCCTGTGAATAGCATGAGAGACTGCCATCTCTCTTTGATTCTGAGTGCAGGTAGAGGTGTATTCTCAAAATGGTGCTATGACTATAACCAAAAACTCATGTGAGAACTGAAATCTATTCCTTAGAAACATCTGAGATAATTTAACCATCCTGATTCCTCGCCCTGTGGCCAGAAACACCAAGGGTCTAAGGAGTAACATTCATGTAAAGGGATTATTCCATGTATTTTATGGACAGATATGTACTTATAGCAAAAACGTTGGTATTTGCTTCAGTTTTAAAGAGACTTCCCCTGGCAATTTAGGGGCAGAATTTCAGATACTGTTTGACATGGATTTTCTATGCTGTCTGCCAGCTCAGAAAATTGAACAAGGTAAGGTGTCCCAGAAATGCAGCACTTCAGATTGGATCCTTCCTTAAAATTGTCGTTTTGGCTGGCAGCTGCATGGTATCTTGGTGACTTCCTGCTGTAAAATTAATTAAAAGCTCTTGCCAGTCAAGTCACAGTCAAGTCACTCTAAGTGTACTTAACAAGGGTGTTTTACTTCACAAGCTCTTCTTCATGCCAGAAATACGTGTGTAAGGATGATGGGGAGCAGTGTGATCTTGTATTATTCTCTACATGCCCTGTATGATCCTGAAAGATCCTGAAAGATCCTGAAATCTTAAAAATTAATCTGAAAACTTCCATAAAACATACATCTTGAAATAGAAGTAATTTTGTATGACAGTGTCTCAGATTACTTCAGTCAGATACATGAAGCACCTGGACTTTCTTAGAAACTCAAGAAAATATAAAAGTCAGACCCGTTGGTGTAAATCAACTGTGTGCCACTTCGCTTCATTTCAGTTCTGATTACTGCTGCTGCAAGAGAATTTTTCACTGGGTTCCAACACCAAGAATCTGTAGACCTTGTAAATGCGTTTAAAAGGCCAGCTCAGCAAATGCTATTATTTAAACAATGAGCAGAAACTTAATACATGAAAATGCTTCCTGTTTCTCTAAATGACCTTTAGGGGACAGATGGAAGTATAAAACAGAGAATATCAGACATTTCTTAAAACTCCCTTTTTGAGTAATAGAGATAAATCCAGTCCAGAAACATAGAAAAATCCACAGCAGATTTGTAATTTATTGCACAAACCTAATTTTGGCCCGGTCTAATCTAATTTATTTTCCTCATTGTGTGAGTCAATAAATGCTGCATTTTTTAAATTTTTTTTTTCAGATTCATGCCTCATCCTTGGCAAGGTTATTTTGGTATGCCTTGACCTTCAAGGCAGCAGTTTTCCCTGTATTGATCTTTATCTCTGCACACAGATTTGTCTCTCTCTATGGGGGCAGTGTTATTGCTCAGCACACGCCTCCTGCTCTGCCAGGTAAGAGAAGAGGCAGAGACTTTTACCTTGTAATAGGGAGATCTTTCTTCATGCATTTCAGCTGCTGCTGAATTGAAACTCTGAATTCACCATTTTTACAGCAAAACAGTGGTAAAAGTGTCTTGCTACTCATCTTTGTCTTTTTCTGCAAAGCTAGGGCTGGACTGTAATTGAGTTTACTGATGGATTCAAATGTTTGAAAACTAGTAAGGCCAAAGGGCTTTCTGAGTTAAAAAAAAATGTTCTGCTTGCATACTCCACTGAAGCCAGCTGGTTCTTTGTGCACTTCCTCTCCTTAATGATGAATGTGACACTGCTCTTCTGGCATAGAACATCTTTTTGTCTGCAAAAACTTTACACTGTGGCTGCAGGCTATAAATTTTGGCAGCATGGACAGAAACTGGGCAAATCCACAGAAGGGTATTTTGCTGTTTCATGGGACCAGGTAATTGCATGTGCATTTTGAAGTATGGTAGATGAAATAATGTGAGATCAGCTCACAGTATTACAAAGCGTTTACATCTGGAATCTGCCAATACAGATATCATCATCATGCAGAATCAGCAAAAGCAGAAGGTAAATGAAGGAAAGAACTTTTCAGGCAATGAAAAAAGAGCTGTATCTGAAAATCCTCTATGTCACATACAAAGTGACCAGCTAGAGCAAACTGTATCTACACAGGAGAAACTTTCTCCAGCTGAGGACCCAGAGACCAAGAGTAGTTGTACTGGTTATTCCACAGAACAAAATCTATTCATACAGTGAAAAAAACCCATCAAAACTAAACAACCCACCCCCCTGAAAAAAAAAACCCTGACTCAACAAACCAAAACCAAGCAAAAAAAGACAACGGACAAAATAACCCCCAACAAACTAACAAACAAAAAATAAAATAAAAATAAAATCCTCAAAGATAAAACCCCACCATAACAAAACCCAAAACAAACCAAACCCAAACAACTAGGGAATGATGTTTCATCTAGACAATAGTCACCTAAAATTTACTGTGTCTTACAAATATGACCTATAAATATATGACTTATATATATATATATAAGACACATATATATGACTATAAATAAAATAAATAAAATCAATTCTTTATATACATTGGATATAAGGAGGAATGTAATTAATATTTCTGATGTGTTAGGACAACTGCAAGTTTGTCATTGACCCAGTAAGCTCTGTCTACCTAAGTCCAATTACGTGCCATATTTTAGGTGATGTGTTGGATTTGCATGGCCTGGTTTTTGATAGCAGGGGGGCCACAGAGGTGGCTTCTGTGAGAAGCTGCCAGAAGCTTCCACCATGTCTGGCAGAGGCAATCCCTGGTGGCTCCAAAGATGGGTGTGCCACTGGCCAAGGCTGGGCCAGGTAGAAATTATGGTAATGCCCCTGTGATAATAGATTTAAGAAGAAAGCAAAAAGTTGTTGCACTTGCACAGTTGTAATTGCAGCCAGAGAGGGGCAGAGTGAAAACGTGTGAGAATGTTCTCACATTCTGCAGGCACAGAGCTCAGTGAAGAAGAAGGGCCAGGAGATGCTCTGGGTGCCAATATTCCCCTGCAGCCCATGGGGATCCATGGGGAATGCAGAGATCCACCTGCAGCCCATGGCGATCCATGGGGAATGCAGAGATCCACCTGCAGCCCGTGGGGATCCATGGGGAATGCAGAGATCCACCTGCAGCCCGTGGGGATCCATGGGGAATGCAGAGATCCACCTGCAGCCCGTGGGGATCCATGGGGAATGCAGAGATCCACCTGCAGCCCGTGGGGATCCATGGGGAATGCAGGGATCCACCTGCAGCCCGTGGGGATCCATGGGGAATGCAGGGATCCACCTGCAGCCCGTGGGGATCCATGGGGAATGCAGAGATCCACCTGCAGCCCGTGGGGATCCATGGGGAATGCAGGGATCCACCTGCAGCCCGTGGGGATCCATGGGGAATGCAGGGATCCACCTGCAGCCCGTGGGGATCCATGGGGAATGCAGGGATCCACCTGCAGCCCGTGGAGATCCATGGGGAATGCAGGGATCCACCTGCAGCACAGGGAGATCCATGGGGAATGCAGGGATCCACCTGCAGCCCATGGGGAATGCAGGGATCCACCTGCAGCCCATGGGGATCCATGGGGAATGCAGGGATCCACCTGCAGCCCGTGGGGATCCATGGGGAATGCAGGGATCCACCTGCAGCCCGTAGGGATCCATGGGGAATGCAGGGATCCACCTGCAGCCCATGGGGAATGCAGGGATCCACCTGCAGCCCGTGGAGATCCATGGGGAATGCAGGGATCCACCTGCAGCCCATGGGGAATGCAGGGATCCACCTGCAGCCCGTGGGGATCCATGGGGAATGCAGGGATCCACCTGCAGCCCATGGAGGAGCCCACACTGGAGCAGAGGGATGCCTGAGAGGAGGCTGTGTCCCCGGGGAGACCCATGGAGCGGGGGGCCCTGCTCCCAGGCTGGAGCAGCCTGTCCTTGGAGGACTGCACCCCGTGGGGCAGTCTGGGGAGGACTTTGCCTGTGGAATGGACTCACTCTGGAGAAGTTCATGGAGTCTGTCTCCCATGGGAGAGACCCCACAGTGCAGCAGGGGAAGGACTCCTCTCCCTGAGCAGTGGGAGAAGCCACAGGTCATGAACTGACCCAAACCCCCATTCCCTCTCTCCTTGTGCTCTGGGGTAGGAGATGGAGCTGGGAAGGAGGGAGGGGTGAGGGGAAGGTGTTTTTAAGGGTTTATTTTACTTCTCATTGTCCTGCTCTGATTTTTTTTTTAGTAATGAATATACCTCTAAGTTGAGCCTGTTTTGCCTGTGATGGTATTTGGTGGGGGATCTTTCCCAGTCCTTATCTCAACCCATGAACCCTTCATGTTTTCTCTCCTCTGAGCAGTTTGCAGAGGGGAGGGAGGGAGCAGCTCTGGTGGGTGCCTGGCATCAAGCCACAAAATGTATTTTCAACAGAGTTCTTCTCTCTGTTCAACACCTGTACAAAAATATTGCTGTTATGGATACCTTTCAGGTAAATATGACCTGTGGTTTGTGTTGCAAACCTGCTGAATTCTGTACTGCATTTGCTGATAGAACAGGCATCTTCTGGCTACAACAGATGTGTAAATAATTAGAAGATGGTCTGCTTAAACCCCACTACTGTTTTTGCAACTTAATGGACTATGATCTTTGTTTCAGCTATCAGAAGACAGAACATTGCGGAAACACATTCTTGTGTAAAAGCTTTTGTTCACAAAATTGAAATTTTTCTTACTGTGACACTGACAAAATAAAAATATGTCCTCTATCACTTTGAGCATGAGATGTTTTCTCTAAAGAACTTCATAAACTGTTATTCTAGCAAAAAAGTGGTTTCATTTTTGAACAGCTTCAAGCAGTAATGGAAATACAAAATAATGTTAGGAGTTATCTATATTTAGTTTTAAAGATGCCCCAGAGATTATAGTGACCTTCATCCATCCACCTCTACACATAAAAGAACAAGCAGAAGAATTTAGTGGTTAAATACATTCATTTCTCTTGACTCACAGTAGACGCATTAGCTAAATAAAAAAAAAATCCCATCATATGAGCTAAACATTATGGGGTTTTCTATTCTGAACACACATTTTACTGTTTTGTATTGATGTCTCAAGTTTTGTGTCCATGGTTCTCAGCAGCCAGGAATAAAATATTAAAAGAGCAATATTGCACTTCGAAAAACTCCTGAAATGCCTGAAAAATGCTCACATGCTGTGCAAATCTGTTCCAGTGAACAAAACTGAAACTTTTCTTCACTAAATGCAAGATCAGAAAGTCAGAGTTCCCTGCTCTTGCACCTTGTGTCTGCAGCAGGGCTGAATATAGACCTTAATGCATCACCTGAGTTACAAAAGTTTCATCATTGATGGAATAATGTTCTTAATATTCCCTCCAAGGTCTTATATCACTGTATGAAAATGTTATTTCTCCGACATATTTAGGATGCTCAACTATGAGTGCTGGTGTCACACGGAATGTGCAGATTGTCCAGAGGGGTACTGATGTTCTCCCTCACATTTGCTACAAGGGTGACTGGAGATGCTTTAGACTCCACAATAAAAAAAGCTTAACCATTCCAATAACTTTCTACTAATACTTTAAAAGCAAAACTTTTGGAACTTGTACTCCTAAAATTATTCCTGTGTCGTATTTGATTAGAGGGAATGTAGTTTCCATGAGAATAAGCAGCTGTGCAATATAAATAGTCATCCTTTTCCAATTAAGAGGCAAACTGACACCAAGACACATTGACTCCTCCATGCTATGTCATTTATTATTCATGCAGTTTTCCAATATACATTAGTGTAATTTCCTTGACAAGGTGCCCACTGTGGATCTTCTTACTTTTCCTATATGGAAGAACAATAGCAGGAAGGAGAAATATGTGCACATTATTTAAACTGAGGAAGGGACAGGTGCAAAATTAGGCTGATTTTTAGTTGAATAGCACAAAATGTTTACACAAATTCTAATGGGAACTACTTAGACACATGTTAATAAGGGATTTGCAAGAACTGATGTCATGCCAGGATGACACAGGAGCGAGAACTCTGATACTTCTGCTGCAAAGTTCAAGGAAGTAACTGCAACACCCTGAGAAAGAGTGCAATGGAGATTTATTAGAGCACATCAGTCATCTGTGAGGTCACATGGATGCTGGACATATCTGTAAATCTGTGTTGCTCTCCTTTATGATAGGGATTTGTAAGGAAATAAATGGACCTTCCAAGCTGTTTGGTGTGTTTTACAACAACAATACATATAATATAACATAACATAACATAACATAACATAACATAACATAACATAACACAACATAACATCACATCACATAACATAACATAACATACATAGTAATAAATTCTCACATTTATATAATGAGTATAGAATAATATAATATCTTCATCATTATATATTATGACATATTATTATAACTATATTATCATAATTTGTTGTTATTATAATCATTGTTGGGTATTCAAACATATACCTGAAATATTTATTTGAATAACTGCAACAAAAGATTCAATAGCTGTTTGCAAGCAGACATTTTATTAGGAGTGCCTTGGGGCATTACAAAAAGGGTATGTAAGGGTCATCAGTTCTATCTTTACTTTTAAAGGACATGACTTAATTTTCAGCTAGATTCTAGAGACGCAGCACACTTAGCCTCGGCCAACAGATTGAAAATATTTTCTGGCTAAACTGGTCTTTGGCAGAAAACTAAATTTTTAAATGAATATTTTCTCCAAATATGTCCTGTCTTCCATGAAGAAAAGTTAATCCTTGTTTTGGCCAAATAGTGGAACTCCTAGAAATCAGTGAAGGTTTTCACTGTGGTTGAAGTTTACTTTATTTTAGCTGAGACTTCTTTTCTTCATAGTGTCTTTGCAAACTGCTATCAGCAGTGATTAAACAGCATCTTCTCTCACACATATTGACTTTGCAAGCACAAAAATAATTCTTTCTTTTCAGGAAAGAAGAACACATAGTGCCTTCCTGGAGGCTTCAGCCAGGGAACCTGGCCAGTAAAGAAAAATAGCATTCTGCCTGAAAAATATGTTCCATATCCATGTTGAGACAACTAGCAGGAGCCATAAGACAGTGAGTGTAGGTCTCCTTTCATGGGGTCCTGTCCTTCCATTTACCCTTTTCACATTTTTTGAGATTTCAGACAGTACTGTGTCAAGTGGACAACAGAAACCAGAAGTTTTAACAGCATAGAAGTAGCAGAGGGAAAACTAGGCAAAAAAGAAATTAAAAGAAACAGGCAAAAATCAAGAAATCAAAATGACTCTCTAGCAGCTCAAACATCCCTGCTCCCAAACATACTGACTCCTGTAATGAAATGGCTGCACCACAATTTGCAAAGCTTTTGACATGATCTCCTCTGGTGTCCTAATACCCAAGGGAGTGAGCTAGAGATTGGATATGCAGATGGTCAAGAATAATAAAACATGTAAAACTGGCAGGATTGCAGGCCTCAAGGGTTGTGTGGCCATGAATACAGAGAGTGCTGTCTGGTTCCTCACTGAGTCTCCTCAGGGAACCAATATGAGATCCATTCTTCCTAATGTCTCTCTTAATGACCTGGATTATCATAAGTTCACCCACAGCAAACTCACTAGTGATATCAAGCCAGGGGATGGCAGATAAGCTGGAGGGCATGCTGAGAGGAAGCTGAAATTCTCAAGAAGAAAGGTGTCAAGGACTTCAGAGAGTTTAACAAGGACAAGTCCAAAGTCCTAGTGGCAACAGTACAGAGAATGGGATGAGTGGTTGGAAGTTATCTTTGATGGAACCAAAGCCAAACCCTTCATGGAAGTGCACAGTGACAGGACTGGAGGGAACAGGAACAGAGCAGAACACAGGAATAAGAAATTGTTTTCATTGGAGAATTCCGCTGGATTGTAACAGATTCCCCTGAGAGATGGTGGAGTTCTCATCCCTGGAAGATGATCAAAACTCAGCTGACATCTTCAGGCACCAGAATTAGTTGGATCCATTTTGAACAAGATGCTGGACTGCATGACCTCCAGAGGTCCCTTCCAACCTCACTTATCCTGTGATTCCCAACTCCATAAATACTGTGTTCTCCTCAGATGCTGAAGTTATTAATACAACAAATCTATTTCCTTTTGTCAGTTGGACAGCTGGTAGTTTCCATGGTAACCAGGGGAATTCCTATGTCTCAATTTTTCTCACTTGTTAGATTAATTCCCATATTTAGGAAGACCTAAGTGAAGTGAAGGAATTCCTGATTCCCACAGGATTATCTTTTTTTCCACCATGCTGTTTCTTTATCAGATGGGGATTTTGGAAGACAATGTTCAATAAATTGTCTGCACGAGGCTGCTGGTGCCAGTAAAACATGTGGAGAGACATTTTACCATCTGCTTATTGCACAGAAGTAGCTAGAGAAAAGGAAAATACTCTTATCTCTTCCACTGGAGTTTCATTAACAGCCTCTCATGCAAGAAAAAAATCAACATTGAATTATTACTACCGTAAAAATGTATACCATAGAAAAGGCAATGAAGTTATATTCCTAGTTTTAAAGGTATTATTAAAAACTAACGAATACTTAAATATTTTACATTACTTGCCTGGAAAAGGAGCAATTAGGTTTTATATATCCACTGAAATCCCTCGTTCTGTTTCTCTGGTTTTTTAGGTGATTTAGAAACATACTCAGTTTCAGAAGTGTCTGCAGTGCTGTAAAATTCATTATTTTTGCTATTTACCTTAATAGTTCTCAGATTGCATCCCACATAGTTACAAAAAGGGAAACATCAGCTATATTTACAATGTCAAGAAAGACAACCTTTTTTTTCCTTAAGCTTTCATCTTGTTTGCTCCCTTAAAAGCACTAAAAATGAATTGAAAAGAATTTCCTGGGGAAAACCCTGAAACACTTAGATAAAATAGAAGGAAATGACAGTGAAAGAGAATGACAGACCTGTGTGTCATGGATGGGGGTGGGAGACTCCAAATTATGAAGCAGAGGGTTAGAAGTGAAGTCTTTCTTCATAGTAAGTGGCTAAAAAGTCATGACATTATTAATCATTTGTATAGGACAAGAAATGTGCATGGCTCTGTGCTGTGAAAGATAAACAAATAGAAGGATCTGTCATGGGTTTACATTTTAAAGGAAGGGGAAAAGTCAAAGGAACACAGTACTGTACATGTAGCCATCACGGCTTTCAAGTTTCAGAGAACAGTTCAAGTTTTTATAAGGTCAGGAGCAGCTACAATTGAAAATTGCTTTCTGACTAACTTCTATCCACAAAAGTTGCTTCAAACCAACCTGTTTCTCTCCTGCAAAGCTGTACTGGCTTTGAAAATTTCTGCAGTCAGAAAGCCTTTTATTTCAGAAAAGCTTCAAACTGCATTTTGGAATCTATTCTGAAAAAAAAAATCACTTGAAGTCATTAAATTATATTACATAAATAATGTAAGTTGTGCTGCTAGATGTTTCTGGGCACCGAACACAAACATCAGTAGCTCTTTATTTGTAGTGTAATATGTTACTTAGATTTGCATTGTTCTGAAATATTTTGTGGACAAGAAGTTGGTGTATTTGCTACAAATTTTCGTCCACGTAAGCTGGGTACTCACTAGGAAAAGTCTCCTTACACAGCCAGCAGAGGAGTGTGATGTGTGTGTCTGTTTTCTCTGAGGATGAATCACAGGAACAGGGAGAGTAGATTTGGAGGCTGAGACAATTTCTGCCGTCCATTTGCTGAGAGGGAATCCTAGAAAAGCTTGAGATCAGAAAGCATTTATCTACGGCAATGCTACAAATTACTCTTCAGACACACCAAGGATTTCAGCTGGCTTTAGGACCAGCTTACTCCTGCCCCTTTCCCACTGATGAATTAACTAACCCTCCCATTAGATTCCTACACTGTGCTAGGTAGGGGTATGTCACATTTCCCAGCAGCCAAGCATTTACTAAATAAGTGTTTCTGACTCTCAGCCATTGCTGCAAAGAGAAATTTTGGCAAATGGGTTGCATTGTTATACCTTCTGGTTTGTATATCATCAGCTGGAGTAATTTTTCAGAACAATGCTGAATGCTTATTACATACTGCTTCAAGCATGTCAGTATATATGAGTTACACTGAGCAGACATTTCATTTCACAGGAGTCACAGAGGTTTAGGCATAAAAGATGACACTCAAAGATGTGAAAAAAAAATTAATTTTAAAGTACCAAAGACAAGCTGCATTTAACCTTGTTGTGTACTGGTTTTAAGAACCAAATTTTTATCTAGTTTAATCCATATTCCCATTTAAAGGGAATTTAACCAAGTCCTATTCACAGTACTGTGGCGTTTAATTATCTAAATCTTTAAGAGTGCTCCTCTTTACAAATGTATATGTATATATTTCATATTCATCTTCTCAATACCCAACCTGTGAGTTAAACTCCTTCTTACATAAATCTGTTTTCTTTTAACAAATACAACGCTTCTAGGCTAAAACATTCTAGTAGCTATCAGGGTTCATAATTTGAACATATTGGTAGTTCTCAAACCTCTGTATAGCTGGCTAGTGGATTCTCATATAAATCTCACTGAGAGAATTATCAGATTCTTGTTTAGCAAGAGATGAAACAGTAGTAACTGCAGTCCAAGTCACAGACTAGCAAGGTTCTAAAGAAAGCCTGGTCTGTGCCAGTCAAAAAGCTTTATTTGGGACATTCTGCAAACAGATGACTGGTTGAGACCTGATCACAGAGGTGCATATGTGTAAGTGTGACATGAATCTAACAAAAATGCAGTCAAAAAAGAGCCAGAACCAGCCAAGGAAGTACCAGAAGGATGGATGGATCTGGAAAAGATCCAGAGTAAGAGAGAAAGTTCTAATTTTGTACAGAATGCTGGCTTAAAACAGATCTGATTTTCTGAACAAAGAAATTGCCTCCTGGTGCTTGTCCCTACTATATTCAAAGAGAGTGAATTTTATGTACTTTCTTTGTGAAAACACACCCCAAATTGCAAACTTTAGAGACTTTACATGTTTTATGTAAAGACTCTTGGCTGAAAGCAGATAAATATACCTTAGGGTACTTGGTGTTTGATTCGAAGCTACCACTTTCCTAAAATCCACTGCCTTTTCAAACTATCCTCCTCAGATTTTTTTTACACAGTTACAAGTGAGTATTTATCCTAGGCAGAAAAATCTAGGCAGTTCATGGATCTAAATGAAACCTGTTTTTTTCCTCTGTGCGTACTGTGCAATGACATAAATAGCAGAACACGTCACTGTATCTTTCTCCCCCTGAAGTGCTCCCTGGTGATGTCAAGCACGCCTCCAGAAAGGCATAGAATCATGGGATCTATATTGGAAAAGACCTTTAAGATCACTGAATCATAACAATGCCAAGTCCACCACTAAAATGCATCCCTCAGTACTATGTCTACATATCTTTTAAACACTCCAGGGTAGTGACTCAACCACTTCCTGTGCAGGCTAATCCATACTTGACAACCCTTTCTGTGAACAAATTTTTCATAATATCCAATTTAAACCTTCCTTAGAGCAACCTAAGTACTTCTTCTCTTATTCGATTATTTGAGAAGAAGCTGATCCCCATCTGGCTACAACCTCCTTTCAGGTAGGTGCTGAGAGCAATAATATCCTCCAGAGCTTTCTTTTCTCCAGCCTAAGCAGCCCCAGCTCCCCCAACCACTCTTTACAGGACTTGTGCTCCAGACCTTTCTCCTTTCTCCTTTTCTAGACACACTCCATCATCTTGACATTTTCCTGGTCATGAAGGGCCCGGGACTGAGCACAGGATTTGAGGTGCAGCCTCAGCAGTGCCCAGCACAGGGGGACAATCCCTGCCCTGCTCCTGCTGCCCACACCATTGCTGGTCCAGGCCAGGATGCCATTGGCCTTCTTGGCCCCCTGGGCACTGCTGGCTCCTGTTCAGTCACTGTCACCAGCAGCCCCAGCTCCTTTTCCTGTGGGCAGCTTTCCAGCCCCTCTGCCCCAGCCTGTGGCCCTGCCTGGGGCTGTTGTGAGCCAAGGGCAGCACCCAGCCCTGGCCCTTGTTGAACCTCCCACCACTGGCCTCAGCCCATGATCCAGATGTGCAGATCCCTCTGCAGAGCCCTCCTGCCCTCCAGCACATCAACACTGCCACCCAGACTGGTGTCACCTGCAAAGTGACTGAGGGAATTGTCTAAAACAGTCTTCATTCCTGAGGAAGCTCCTGGCCTGGGCTGTTTTAAGCCAGTGTAGACCTACATCCTACTGTGCAACTTTGTGAGAATGTCCCTTGCCTTGATTCACTTTACAGTTCTCTGGGAAACTTGTGGAAATGATCAGCAAGAGGTAAAAGATTCTTCTGGGGTCTTGACTCAGAAGTACCATGGTCACACTGATGAAGCAGCTTGGAGGGAAAGTTATTCTGCCAAAGGTATTATAATCTTTTATGAATACTTTTAGTTCATTCCTGTTGTGGACTCCTTATCTCTCTGGATTAGGCAAATAGAGGGTACACTACAGAGCCTATAGTTGAATATTACAAACTTCAAATTATTCTAATTTCTTTAAAGTCACTTTTTGATTACCAGTTGCTCAGTTGAATAATAAAAAAAAAAAGTGCTAGGATATATGTTGTAACAGGGTTTTTTTGGTTTTTGTTTCAGTTGGAGGCTAAAATAAAGGCTCCCCATTCCCTTCTTGCTGCCATTCCAAGCTTCTCCTTCTCCTCCAGGTAAGGACCCAAGGAGACCCTTACTCAAACACATGGTTTATATTAATGTAATTATGTTCTTAGATGGAACAGATATTCCTTCTAACTTGCTGTCCTTCAGGAAGACTGCTGATACCAACTCAAGAGACAAGACTAGTGAAACGCATTTGTGAAACTCATTGCAGACTTTTCATTAACAGGGTTAGGAGTTTCCACGAGGACAGAAAAGAAGAGGAAGAAAGTGATCCCATATAATCAATTTAACCAACAATGATGAAGCCTTTCTTATTGAGTTGGTATTCTTAGCCATCAAGATAAATATAATCAAACTCTGCAGTGGCACCTTCAATTCTTGTTTTGATTGCCACCTTTCATGGTCCAGTTTTTCCCAGGGATTTGCAGGTCACGAATTTACATCTGAATATGGAGTAAGTGCTTCTCTAGGAACTGCTACAGTGATTCTCTTTTGCAAGAACTCATTTTTGTCTTTTCCGGTTTGCCATGGGTAACGATAGCTTTTTCTGCTGGCTAGCACAATAAAGCTGAAGTAAAGCCTTGGGTCAAGACCCATATTTTATAGGGTCAAATTGTTCTTTATCTAGCTCAGCATCTTTGACTGCACTGCTGGTCAGGCAGAAGAAGAAGGAAGTTTGCATGTCAGGAAGATTGCTTCCTATTGCAGCATGAATAGCCCAACTGGTAGCAAGTTGGCTGCGTGCCATTAAAAATTGAACAGCCAAGTCAAACTGGGTCAGGTTTACACTTTACCAGGGTAATGCTGTCTAGTCAGACACCAACACAGGAGCATTTTCAGATCAGAGCCTCCTCAGCCATGGGAGAAGGAAGAGAGAGCAAAGGAAGTTTGGCTGTCAGAAACCTCGTTTTATCTTCTATTGTAAATACACAACTGGCAGCTGGTCAGACATTCAAAGTTGAAAGGTCTACTGGCACCTGTTTTAGGTACATCCCTTCCTCAGTAATGGGTTGAAAATGTAAGCTGCAGGCAGCAGCCTCAACTGAGAGCTAAAGCTGTTTTCCATCTGAGCTGTGGGGTGGACTATGTTGTCTTGTAAGTTCTGCCTTAGTGCCTTGCCTAAGGACAAACAGCTCGAGTTGGTATCATCATTGCCACTGGATGAGGTGACCACTGCTCTGGCTTTCAGGCCCAATCTGCTCCCCACTAAAGACAGGAGGCAGACCTGAGATGCTGTTCAAGTATGCTGAACTGTCTCCATGAAGTCCTCCTTCCTCTCACATGGGTGACACTTGCCTTATGGCAAAGCAAGTCCGTTCTGAAAGTCGATTCAACTTTGCCATAGATCATGGTTTTCAAAACTACTCTTTGAAGAACAACGTAAATAGAATGACTGAAGATAAGAAAATTAAAATTTACATTTAGACATGGAGAGTGCAACCCCATGCACCACAAATACCAAGCTACTGTTCCTTTCTCACACAGTGGACCTTAACACACTTTGGAGAAACATGAAGTTTTGCTCTATACTTGGTCTTACAGTCTGACTAACATATTTGCCCCTGGCTTCCCACTTGTTAAGAGGATGTGCCAGTAGCAGCTGCCTGCTACAGAGGAAAGAATAAGCAAAAGGAAGATAGAGCAGAAGGGGAAAAAAGATTGCTAGAAAAGACAGCTGAGGCAAGTGATGCTATTCCCCCTCTCACAAAGGAGAGCTCCATAACAACTATATGTATAAGAGTAAAGGACATTATTCAGGTTGTAGAGGCAAACACATAGAGGCTAGCAGAAATAAAGGCGTGAGGAGATGGACAAGAAATTGGTTCAAATGTCTCCATGAGCATGGAAACAAGAGAGCTCACACACTCAGTGGGGGAGATCAGTCAGTCGCCTTGCTGAGGGAGCAGCAAAATGTAGGAGAGAGATATTCAGGAGGGATGAAGGGAAGAAGTTCTGTCTCCCCAGAGCAGGAAACTAAAGCTGAGAGTGTGGAATATTTGCTCTACAGATGCTGGAAACCCATAACAGTAAAATGAGAGAAGGAGCACAATGTCCTTGTCACACAGTTGCTGAAGGTGTGAGAGTGGCTTGTAGCCTGCAGTGGTGAAGGACCTGAGAAAACGGAGGTAGAGTTAAGAAAAGGGAGAAGCTAGAAGTGAAATACACAGCTGTGTCTCAGTTATGGCTGCATTTTTCTCCCAGTTGAGCTATGAGGCTGGTTTCCAGCCTAATTGACTTCTCCTGAGTGTATTTATGCTCTCCCGAAAGGCGCCTTTCCTAAAATAATTCCAGCCACTGTACAGAGTGGGTCTAATCAAGACCCTACCCCTTGCATCTACTCAAACTGAGCTTTATGGGAGAAATGGTAAGTGCTGACTCATGGTAGTCATGGTGTACAGATGTAGTTCTCTTTTGTACACTTTTTCAATCCTTTTTTGCTCTAGAGCAAGGGGACCCCAATTTTGCTTTGTGCCGCAGGGCAGCTCTGACCACTTTCTCTCTGGGAGCCACAGGGTCTGAAGCTTGTGACCCTCTGTCAGTGGGGAAAAGCCTCATGTCTCTCCCATAAACCTGGAACCTGGTTGCAATGGCTTATAACCCACAAGCCCAGGATGAAAAAATTTTCCTCTGTAACCAGCTTGTAGAATGCAAGACACTCCTTGGCTGGAGAGGATAGGGATACAGGGAGAGGGGGATGTGGTTCTTCTGATGCCTCCAGGCATCCTCCTGTGTAACTGAATCACAAAATGGCAGGAGGGTCAGAACTGAGAAACGACAATACAGAAAAGAAAAAAATGGAGAGTCAATCTTGAAAAGCTACATATTTAATTAAATGGTTTTGGAGGGCTTTCAGGTTTGACCAGAATAGGTAGAACAGCTTTCTACTTGTTGGGTAACTAGGACTTGTCTTCATGTTAACAACATAAAGCAGCTCTAAAACACAAGAAATTTTAGGGATGTTTACTATACAGTGTAGAAGGAATTTGATATTGGTAAGATTATCTATTTTGTAAATCAAGTAGACTTCCAAATGATTATGCTGTCTTTCCCTACTCCCCTAACTCTTTTTGTATGACTCATGGCTTTTTGGGACAAAACTTTAAGATGAAAAGCTGAAGATGCTTGAAAACAAAAAGCCAAAATGGGGAAATTTTCTGATGTACAAATAATTACTCCTCTTCTTTTGACAACACTGTAATTGAGGTGCTTGAGCTGCAGAAAAGAGAATCACAGAATCACAAGGTTGGAAGAGACCATCAAGATCATCAAGTGCATCCAGTAATGTCTCTGCAGCAGTGTCCTCAGAGATCATCCTGACCACTTATAATCCCCTGTAGAAAGGTGACTGGTGGTCTAAAAAATAGGAGTTAATGAGAACAAGTAAATGGAAAGAGAAGAAACTTCTTTTTTTTAATAAAAAAAGAGCAGAAGAATAAGAAAATCTGTTTTGCTATTTTGCCACTATCTGTCAAAAACATATGTAATTAATCTTTCACTCTCCTCTATATGCATAATAGGATCTACACAAAAATTGGCTCTAGATGAAAGCCTAAAAATGGGTGGTTAAACCTCTAGAATAAAATAAATCTCTAAGCATCCAACAGGAATGAGTAGTGGAGTGGTTTCATGCTGTATATTCAGGTGTTGGATCTGCTAGTACAAGTCAGGTAGGAAGACCATTGCTGTCACTGCTGAAATCAGGAATGATAGTCCTGATGTCCTCCATCAGATGTTCCTTAATGAAATGGGTCCAACCATTTAAAATATTTCTGTCTTGCAGCTGTATGCTACAAAAGAGTGGGTTGAACAGGCAGCACAAACACGCCTCATCCCCTTCAGAGTGAAATCAGGCAGGTCTGCTGAACCTGGGGAGAACACATTCAAAATGAAAAGGCTGTAACGAGTGACATTTGCACAAGGCTCCCTCATGCTCCTTTCTGCCAGCTGGCTGGGGGTGGTTCCTCCCACAGAGCACTGCTAACAAACATGTATGAGCCACTGTGGTCGTGACCAGCCCCAGACACTTCTGGAGGAAATGTTTCAGTGGAATTCACTTTCCTGGTGTCTAGCCTTGACTATTCATGTGCAGTCTGCCTTGTACAATCCTTTTAGAACTTGCTGCGTAGCAGCTTTAGTAAAAACTCTCATTAGGGAATGACTATTAATGCTTTCCACCAAAAATAAAGCTTCCAGGCAGTGTCTGCATGCACATTTATCACACCTATATAATTTTGGAACCTGTCTGATCTTGGTGCTCTCACAGACTTCCAGGATAGACCGTGCTGAGAAAAATTCTATTTTAATTTTAGTGTAACTTTTATTCACAGCAAGAGTCCATCGCTGTTGTCAGTTGTCATTATATTTATATTGCTGGCTAGTTTTATAACTTGATTTTGAAAAATCATCTTGGCCTTTGAAACAATCAAAAAAGATAATGATTTAATGTTTCTAGAAAAGTCCTATAATTTGTAGTAAAAATTCTGAAAAGAATGAAGCAACTTGCAGAGTTCGCTTGCAGCATATCATTCATATTGAGACATATTGATAAATGTCCTTCTGGGTTTATACCTGCCACTTACCTTGTAAAACTGTATTTCTTTAAGAGACATTTAAGTGACTCTTTCTCTGACATTTTTAGACAGTTCCTAGCTCCATTAATTTCATAATACTTCTCCACAAGGTAGAAATACCTTTCTAGTTTTCACACAACTCCATCATTGTCAGCTCTACTGCAACCCATTTTTTAGGTGGCTAATTAGTGTCTTGAACATAATTTATTCCTCAGTGATTTTCCATTCAGAACTGTAAGGTATTTAAGTACTGAAAAAAGTGTAGTATGATCACTGAATCCCAAATCCAAAAATACAAGCTAACATTCTCTACTGATGTAAATTGATGAAGGTCTTTTGAATAAAATATTCCCACTACAAGAAATATGTCAGTACAGGAAATAATTCAGTAATGGGAAAGTCTGGCTTCACCCAAATTAAATCATTTCTTGTATGGAATAGATTTAAAGCATTTTTCAGAGAGGATAATCAAAATGATAGGACACCAGAAGACTTATTCATAATGTATCTGTTCTCTGTTCAGCTGCACTTTCATTGCAGGAAATAATTGGGAAAAATTATGCTATATGATTCATCATATAGCATACACCATTATATCACAAAGTTATTGTATATAGAAACAGCATGAGCATGATGAGCAGTGTGCTTCATCACTTGCAAATGCTGAAATTACTGACATCCTGCATGTGTAATTAGATCAGATTTTCACTTTATGATCCAGTGGGCAAATGCATTTAGCTGTATCACACTGCGTGAGCCTAGGAGTGTATTAATGGGACAAATTTGGTAAGAGGTTGTGTATTAATTTGGCTCTCTCCATACTTTTAGAAACTCTGGGCCTTTCAACGTGCCACTATTGTCACAGAAATGCCCCCCTGGAGGATTTGAGAGGCTCCCTTTCTCATCTACTTAATTTCTGATAATTTGAAAATTTGAGTGAAACCTTAAATGAACATAGCTCAGTTTTGAGCTAAATTGAAGAGGAAGTCTGTGAAAAATACCAAACGTATTTTTCTAAATCATATTTTTGTGACTGACAAAGGATAAACTTTGAGATTCACTGATACTGAATCACATGGGAATGAACCAGGTCACTCTTCAACATCTCCTCAGCCTCCTCATGTAGAGGCATGATATATACTCATCTATAATCCTAATAGTAGCTGTTATCTACCATCAAAGCATCAGGGAAAACAAAAGAAAATGGGCAAGGGAACAAAGGCTTAGTTCTGGTGTTTTTTTTAGCCTCCAGCACGTATTTCTAGTGTTTGCATAAGCCTTCTTCCACTTTTTAAGGAATATACCTCTGAGAATTAGAAAGAGAATATCTATCTTTGTTATTATTTGAATTATGTTATGGCAAAAATTCCAGTTGCTTTCTCTATGCTTAAGAAGTTTGAAATGCCTCTCTGTGAAGTCTGATGATGCCTATGAGGTCTATCAGGATCTCATTCAAACAAACAAATTCAAGAGGTAAATTAGTATTTAAAAGTGATGCTTTCATTTAGAAAAAATAACATTAAGTCTCTTATTCCAATTTTCTGCTTATTCCTTAAGCTATAAGGAATTCTATTTTCTTAAGTTCAATCTTACCATACAGCTGCTTGTTTTTTCCTCTCTTTTTACAGGATGCAGTTCTTCAAAAATCTCCAAGGAAAAGATCCTTCTCTTTTAGCTTGTCTGAAGCCAAGTTTACAAATACTGTAATCACTTCACAGCATTTTTCATGTCCTCTGTGTAGTCTGTAATAATAAAATTATCTCTCTGCCTTAGGGGACCTGGCAGCTCTTCTTCTCTTGTCCTCTAACTAGTCCTCCATCATTGATTTAGCCTTCACTTGACAAGAACCTCTCTTCAATGGTGCTCAGAGAAGGATGAGCTTGTCAGACCAAACCCATGCATTTTCCATATAAAATACCTAGAACACCAAGAACTCCATGTCCATTTCACTACAAAGTACAGCAACTTCTCCAGTATGTATTTATTTGCTTAAATTAATACAATACATCATACATACTTTTACTATTGAGATAGAAAGCCAGAAACTAAAGATTCACATATAGCTGGTTCACTTCATGAGCTGTGGCTTTAAATAGGAACTCGATGTTCTAAGTGAAATAAATATGCATCACATTATTTGCAAAATCTGTTAGGAGTACAAAATGTTAGCTCTGTTACATCTTGTTCAGCTAAGCAGACATGACATTTTCAAAACTGTTAATAATTATTAAAACTTCTAGGAATAATAAATACGGTACTTATATTACTTCTTAACTGTACACTCAAAACAGCAGAGTCCAGCAGCACCATATGAAGAGAGAAATCAAAGAATAGGTAGTAGACAAACACAGAGTTTTAAAAAGGTGGGTGCAGTAGGATTACTTGGTCTTTC
This sequence comes from Sylvia atricapilla, assembly GCF_009819655.1. Taxonomy (NCBI): domain Eukaryota; kingdom Metazoa; phylum Chordata; class Aves; order Passeriformes; family Sylviidae; genus Sylvia; species Sylvia atricapilla. The sequence continues at coordinate 84,295,958 of NC_089174.1, read as the reverse complement.
CAGTAACTTGTTTTACAGGAAACAACACAGGATAAACTTTAATTATGATGTTACCATAAAGTATTTTACCCTTTGAGCTTCTGAACACAGAGCACCTGTGTCTTTGCTGTCACAAACTGAGAGGGCTGTCTGGCAGCCAGTTTCATAAGGAGACGGCTGAGTCCTTCTGGCCATCTGGTGAAAACACCTTGTTCCAAGGTCACGTACAACTTTGCTTTCCCTGTGAATATGTTGTCTATCTTCACCCTTAAACTTTATTAGCCCAGATTTTGGCTTTTCCTCCACCTACTCTGCACTCCAGTGTACCTTGCAGAACTCTCCCTGCTACCCTTAACATCAGAAAAACCTCCAACCCAACAAAACACATGCCTTCTTCTCTTGACTCATTGTGGTAGGGCAAATTTATCTTTCCTCAGCCTGACTTCTGGAAGCATCTCAGCTGTGCAAGTTTGTAGCCATCCTCTTTGCTGTAATGCTCTCTGAAAGGATAAAACAAGGCTGCATCAACAATGCAGGGAAATGGTATAGATGTGCTTTTATACAGAGGTGGTGGAGACTGGGCTTTAGTTTCGTGTGTCCCCATAAACTGAAAACCCAAATAACAGTGAATAATAGTAAGATAAATACTTTTTTTCCACAACATAGCTAGAAGACAATAGATAAACTCACATTAAGAATGATAAAAAGAAGAAAATATATCCCCCAATGTCCAGGACACAGGCAATGTCTCTACTGGACTTCTGAGCCTCTACACAAGGCAAAATAAGGAAGCTAATCCCTTGAAAACTACAAATGGGAAATAGCTTCATTATGAGAGCAAATTTCTATAAAGCATTTTCAAAGCTATTAAAAAGCAAAGGCTGTTACTGTCTGTTCCCAAAGCGGTGCCAATGTAAATAGTGTGAAAATAACTAATGTTTGAAAAGCAAGGTGCTTCACAATGAAGGCTGTTATTTCACTTTTAATCTGTCCCTTGAGGCCTCTTTGTAACAAGTGTCTTAGACCTATTTGCATTATGTTCTACGGTAGGGAGGACTGTCATCCCCTAATCACTTTGTTTGGGTCACTTGGCACTGTCTTCTTACCTATGTAAGTAACAATCTTGTTTGTAATTTCTCTTATTGATGATTTACAGTTTTAAATGAGTTTTTTTTACCTTTCTAACATGAATTAGACTTGTGTGTTTGAGAATTAGCCTAGTGTGACTTTGTGACTGGGCAGAATCTCAAAGTCTCATTGTGAAGAAATATTCTGCTTTCTAGAAAAACGTGATGAGAAGGGGTTCATATTATGAATTACTTGCAAATAGTATTGCCATTCTTGGACTCTTTTCCATCTGTTTGTGTGCATCTGTCAGATGTTTCTTGTCCAATGAGAACTGCAACTGTAGAAGTGTGTAAATTGACTTCAATGAGTGTGGTTGAAGGAGTTTGGATTAACCATTTAGACAACCCAGAACTGTCTGCAATGATTTACTTTCCTAAGGACACATCCGGCACATTCTCTTACAAGGTCAGAAAGGAAACTCTGGACTGTGTGCTTCCAGTAGACATAATATTTGCAGCTGCAGAATCACCTAATCACAGAAGCATTTCAGTAAGAAAATACCTCTAAAATCATTTGGTTCCTTTGACCAATCACCACCTGGTCAACTAGACTAAATGCTACATCCAATCTTTTCTTGAACACCTCCGGGGATAAACTCTGGCTTTTTACCCTCCTCTGGTCTCCCTCCAGCACCTCAGTGTCTTTCATGGAGTGAGGAGCCCAAACCAGAACACAGGATTTGAGGTTCAGCCTCAGCAGTGCCCAGCACAGGGGGACAATCCCTGCCCTGCTCCTGCTGCCCACACCATTGCTGGTCCAGGCCAGGATGCCATTGGCCTTCTTGGCCCCCTGGGCACTGCTGGCTCCTGTTCAGTCACTGTCACCAGCAGCCCCAGCTCCTTTTCCTGTGGGCAGCTTTCCAGCCCCTCTGCCCCAGCCTGTGGCCCTGCCTGGGGCTGTTGTGAGCCAAGGGCAGCACCCAGCCCTGGCCCTTGTTGAACCTCCCACCACTGGCCCCAGCCCATGATCCAGATGTGCAGATCCCTCTGCAGAGCCATCCTGCCCTCCAGCACATCAACACTCCCACCCAGACTGGTGTCACCTGCAAAGTGACTGAGGGGGCTCTCCATGCCCTCATCCAGATGATTAATCAAGATATTAAACAGGGCTGGTCCCAGGACTGACCCCTGAAGAGCCCCACTGGTGACTGCTGCTAATTGCAATTAACTCCATTAACCATCACCCTCTGGGCCCAGCCATGCAGACAGTTTTATACCCAAGAGAAAAGTTCATCTGCCCAAGCCAGCAGCTGCCAGTTTTTCCAGGAGAATGCCAAGGGAGATAGTATCAAAAGCTTTGCCAAAGCCCAGGTATAATACTTCCTTTGATATTAGTGGCTGGGAACTGAAATCTGCTAAAAATATCTCCTTTGTTCCATTTGTCCAGAGTGCAATTGATGTATAATATTTTGTTTCTTTCTTGATAAAGATTGTCTAGATGCACCATAGCACTCTCCAATTAACAGACAAAACTCTGCAATGGAAAGGCTGTGTACTTTCCTGCTTTACACACCACAGGAGTGAAGGACTTGCTAAATTCCAGCCACGTGCATGACCACCTTTCTAGGAATTGCAGAGATTCCCGATTCCTTGCTTATTCTTCTTATCAGGGGAACTATTACATCTGGAAAGGTGGAGTGGACTGATCTTGGACCATGCACAGCTGGAAACTACATCACCAAGAGGGAGATAATTCTAAGAGTTAGTGACTCCCAGCTCTTGGCTGTACACCTGCTCAAATGGGAGCTTTTGTCTGCCAGAGACAAGCTAGGGCCAAGAAGTTAACTGAAGGAGTTGCTTCTATTTCTGAGGGACCATCTACTAGACCATGCCGAATTTCTACCTGATCATTTGCCCTATAGTCCAAGAAAGAGTACAGTTTCACTTGTTATTCTAAAAATCTTCTAATTTTTTTGCTTGACCAGTGTCTTCCTTGAAAGAAAAATGGCTTCTTTTTCAATAGGTATTGTCTTACAGCTAAAGCAAGGAAGAAGAATGTTTATGATGGAACAGTCCATCCCTGAAGAAACATGACTACGTACCTCTAAAATACACCTCACTTTCAAAGACTTTTTAAATTCTAGGTTTAAGGTGACCTATCTTCCAGCTCAATTTGGCATAACATTTTTATTTTTAAAAATGTGCACAACAGATGTAAAGTTAATTTGGAACAGTCACCTGGATGTCACTCTTTCTTTTTTTAACAATTTTTTCTGCATGAATTTCTGCCACATTCGGCAGAAAAAAAAAGAAAACACTGCCTGAAGCCTTGGACCACACAAATCCAGTTTTATATGATGAATAAAGACTTCATCCTGTGAATGCTGATTAACTGGTAGGTGTGAGGATCATTAATTTGCCAGGTGTGTGTTTTCTTACAGGGGCAGAGAGCTGCAGCTACATGATTTGTCTTAGCAAGCTGTAAGTAGATGACTATAGTTAATTATAACTTGCTATATAGAGGGCATGATTAGAATGCATTTCAAATCAAGAACTTGGCAGGTAAGTGAAGAAAGTAATAATATTTGGAAGAGATGTGCCATATATATGGATTTAAACCTTTTGAGCTAGTATGTCAAAGGATGTAGGACAAATTTTATTATTAATTTAATTTTTATTTCCACGTGAGCAATAGGATTTTTTTTTCTTTCTTGAGGATGCAGGAACTGATATGCTGTTCAGAGTATTCATGCAATTAAAATTTTAATGGCATATGGTTTTTACATGTTTGGTATAACTTATAATTATATGGGAATCAGAGGATGAAAAGCTAAGTTTGACTCCACAAAAACAGGCAGCATGAGTGAAATTTGTCTGAAAGACCTGCAGCTTACTGCTCAAGTTTAATAAGGGAAGATTTCTGACCCCAATAAGAAGAAGGTTTTCCTCTGTGAGGTACTGCTTGTTCTATAAGGGTGGTTTTTACCTTCTGAAACAAAAATTGATCAGATCTGTGCATTTCAAAATTATCCTTACTAGTCATGATAAACTGAAGAGAGAAATGGCAAAGCTGGGTAATTTTTTCAATTAAATGACTCACACTGTATTATGTGTAACTATGGCAAGACTGTGAATGCTGCATGCTAATGCTGCCCAGTAAATGTATTGGTCTAAACAGGCAGTAGAAAAAAAAATGTCCATACAATCTTTGCTATTTCACTTCAAGAATTTCTGAATATTCCCATACTGGCTGAAACGCAGCAAAGCATGAACATTCTTTGGCTGAACATGAAAAAACATGAACATGGCTTTTGTAATAAATTCCAGTCCTTTCAAAGCCTTACAGAATTGTCCTTTACTGCCTCCCAAGACATTAGTATTTCTTATTAATTTGTTTCCCATTTCTCATTGTAAGTAGTTGAACTAAGAGTCACCTCAGTAAATCAGAGTATTTGGACTGTGTTAGTTCTGAATGCTGACAGCATTTTCATGCACGTCATATTTAATAGGACTCTGGTTTATAATGTGAAATACTTCATATTTTCAGATACTTTTGAGGAATATGGTTAGAAGTGTTCTTATATATTTAGTCAGATAACAAATCAGATGCTAAAGTATGTTGCTTTCTGCTAAGTAGAAAATTGCATGTAAGTATCTATCCCCATATAGTTGGAAGTAAACTTCTGTACCCAACCCATTTTCTGTTATACATTAAATGGATAAATATAAACCTGTTATTTATCAATATCTATTGCATTTCTTGGTGACCTCGAGCTGCTTTATTCTTGTAATGTATGTGTTTTACCCTAAATTATTTTTAATGATTTGGCTTATTTATTTCTAAATACTACTACAGATTTTCAGGCTTTAGTAGCTTACAATTCATGTTAAAAATCTATCTGGTTACCATTTCCCAGCTGTTTTTAAATGTCCATTTTAAATGCCTATAAGCATAGTTTGTTTTTCCATTTTTCTTTCCAGCAATTCTTTCAAACTCTTGTTCCTGTGCTTGAAATACAAGTAATCAGAGAGAGAGTGACCAAGTCTGGCCTTTTCAAAGGATCTAAAGCTGAGATGCTCTTTGTTGTTTGCAAGCTCTCCCTCTCCACGTCTCTCCTCTTTGTCTGCATTTCCTATCCTCTTCCCCAGTCCTCCCTCACTTAACACCTCGTCCTTCTCACTGCAGTAGGACTCTCTGAAGTCCTTGATCATGCACTCAGGCTTGCCAGAGAGATCTTGAGCCATGTACAGCTTGTTGTCATCATGATGGTACGTGGCAGGGCTGTACCTCTCTGCCTCATAGCAGTTGTCTTCCTCTTCCTCCTGGCACGAGCTTCCCTTGGCACTCTCACCATCAGAATGAAATGAGATTCCCTTCCCTTGGCTTTTCTGGGAAAGATCAAATGGCTCTTCCTGTTCCAAGCTTCTCAAGACATTTGTCTGGGACAGAGCAATCCTTCCTCTTCCAAAACCTGGTAGTGGTTTGAGAAGAGGAGAAAAGGAAAAATTTATATATATGAAATTTTAGTACTTGATACATGGCTAAAAAAACCAAAATCTGAGGTTCTTTGTATTTAATATTTTACTTTTGTCTTCCACCCAGCTATCTCCAAATATTTCACTTGTTGTATCTCATGGCATCTCCTTTGAGATGCTGCAAAAAGGAGGGCTGTTATATACACTTCACAACCAGAATTGGACACACAAAACAATGTTTTATACAGCCAGACCTTGGGTGATGTAGCTGGGAAGAAACGTGAAATGATCTGGCCTTTTATAAAGCAAATTTAGCCCATCAGCCTACTCACTTCCTCCTTCCTATTCTTTTTTTAAAAGAAAACTGGGGTCTAAAGCATCACAGTCCATAATCCTAGTCCCAGGTTTTGTATCTTAATTTTCAGAAGAGTGAAAGAGACTAAAAACATGGTCATGTATTTTTTCTATGGACACTGTGGTTCAAAGTTAATACTTTAAAAACAAAAAGACAACAGTCTCAGCCGTCTGTGAGTCTCCTTAATTTTCCCCCGTTCATCTGCTTGAGTTCAGTTGATTGAGAAATCAACCCAGTTCAGCCAATCAACTTCAGTTGATTGAGAAACAATCAATTGAAAAGCTCTATGCACTACAAAGTGCTTCAGCTTGATGAAATCACTATAAACAAATTATGATTTTGAGCAGTGTACATAAATATGCATCTAATCCTGGATCTGGTTTGTCTTAGTATTTGTCAGTGTCCTCCCTCTTGTAGGAAATACAGATTATCCAAGAGGCATCTGTGCACATCATTGGGATATGTTTAAAAGAATTCAGATACTGCAAGCATAAGCCAGCTTCATTAAAGACTAGTGACAGTACAAGGTGAGGATTTCACCCAATAGGAAATACCTATGGAAGCCACTATTTTACTTGCTTTTGTTTTCTTTGTTTTTTATTTTCCCCTCAGTAACTGAATCCAGTTTCTGAAGGATCAATGCAGTCTTACTAGACAGCAGATGTTATTTTGCAACAAGGTGTATTTGTTAGAACGATTCATAAACAGGTATCAGGCCTCACAAATTTTCTCATAGCTGATAAGCTTCAAAGGCTGCAGAATCTCTGTAATGAAAATAATGACAACGAAAAGCTCTTAGGCAATCTCCAGCTACAAGCAACTGTCTAACTAGCATGATGCTGCAGCAGAGATTTACAGAAGAAAACACTTATTTCATTAGCTGTTAGGGTCTTAATAAATTTCACACTGAGTGTCATTAGAGTAAGTGTTTTAAACATGTGCTAAGCTTCCCTAAAGCTTGAATATGAGGAACACCAAGAAATCTTGCCCATTAAAGAATTATTTATCTGTGAAATCTTAAAAAAACCATATCATGGATACCCAAGCCCTCAAAAAATTCTCCACAATTCTCCCACTTCTTTAGATTGATCTGTGTACATGAGGATGACTTCGGGAAGAATATGTGGTGGGTGGCAGAAAGAAAATATTTTGCAGGATGCCCTTGGTAGTTAAAAATCTTTATGCTGTGAGATTTATACTCTGAGGAGTATAAATCTTGTAAATGGGATCTTGAGCCTCTGGCCTTCATCTGACACCAGCTGTGCCAATACAGAATGACCACAGCTCCTGGATATAGACCCATGGAAGATTCCACCCCTGTTCCAGACTGGAATCCAATAAGCAGTGAGAAAGGACCATAAATGCTCCAGATTTCCTTTTTTTCTCAATTTAGGATTAATTTATGATTTTTTTGGGACACATATCACTGACATGTAATGCTATTAATATGGTAATAACACTAGTAATACAGCTTATGGGATTCTATCTCCTGCAATAGCATAGGATCCATGGCACAGGTTTGTGGATCTGCAGTACAAAGCCCATTTGTGTTTACTGATCTGCATATTCAGATCTCATAGAGAATGATCTTAGTGAAAATTATTACCTTGAGAATGAAATCCTCTTTCCATGACCCCATGTTTGACTTTCATGTGCCTGGTGAGGTTCCCCTTCAAGGTGAATTTGCTGGGACAGTAGAGGCACTTGAATGGCTTACTATCTGAGTGCAAGTGCATGTGTCCCATTAAATTGTGCATTCTGTTAAACTCCTTTCCACACAGCTGTAAAAACGGTAAAAAAAGAAAATTATTAGTTGGAAGCAGTATTTTCAAGGTCAACGTTTTTAAAGGAAATACGACCTACACTTTTCAAATTAAAGTCTGGCCAGTTTTGGCTTCAATATGCTTTTCAAAGTTCCAGACAAAAATCCTACAGGCAAAAATATATGTTTGAGTATCTAAGGTACTCTGAACTGCTGAGATTTTTTAATATTGGTGACCAGCATAAATAGCCAAGGATTCTCTAAAACCAGTCAATGTTGTTGTGAGGAGGGGAAAGACTTAAGGAAGTAATCTGGAAGGCTCTTAACTTGATTGAGATTCAAGGTACAAGTTTTTGCCCTGGTGAACCATTCCATTTGTAGCCTATACATCTATCCTTTAATAAAGAAAAATGCCAAGCAGAAATGGGGTTATAAAATAAAACTAATTGTGGGTTTCTGTGAAACAGTCAAGCAAAATATTACTTCTCTTTAAATGGAAATAAAATGACTGCGCATTTTGCTTAAAGCTAGAATAAGCAATTCCTTGTTTTTCTGTGTTTCTTGCTCACTCTTTTTTCCCCGGATTCTTTCATGGTTTGTTTATCAACTCCTGTGTTTCACTGTCTCTGGTGAATAAGCTGCAATTTAAACAGTCATGAGGCTACAAGAATGACTCAGCTTTCCCTGAAATATGTTCCTGCCAGCTGAAGCCATTGATTGTGCAGTTTTCTCTTTGATGGAACAATAAGGGTGGGTTTTATTCATTTTTGTTTATTTAGATGGGTCCTTTTGTAGTCTGGACTCATGTATTCTTAAGACATGAGAGTTTGACATCACTATTATAGGCATCCAGACTTACTTGTCTTCTCGTCTTTCCTCATCAAGATTTATAATTTTATTCACATTCAAGTGGCTATTTCCATCCTCTGCAAACTTCTGTGTCTGCTTTCTACATTTTCTTTTCCTGACTTGTCTTACCATTGGATTTTAATTTTTTTAATTATTCTTACTACAATATGAACCAGAGTCACTACTATTGAGTAACTGAAACATTTATCTAGCAGGGTAACCATCTGGCAGACAGTTACTAAATAGAAATTACTAAAACTCCACTAGATTATTTCTCTCTCTCTCTCTCTCTCTCTCTCTCTCTCTCTCCCTTTTTTTTTTTTTTTTTTTTTTAATCTGAATCACAATTTTATTTATTTGGGTATTACAGAAGAACTGATACAGGACTTGTAGATGTAAATTCAGAAATTCATCACCTGGAATATCTGGATGAAATCTAGATAGTGAAAGGATCCTTGGGGAAAAAGTACAGTATGCTTTGTGTTTTAAGTCCTCTCTAGAGGGAAAATTGAATCAGTTCATTCATACAAAAATTATCATGTGTACTGTTTTAAAATGAAAACTAGGGCTGAGTTAGTGCTGCAAAAAGAAAGAGTCTGAAACTATTCACTTGCTTTTCAAAAAATTATTTGCTTCAGCTGCTTATGTACCCTTTTGTGTTTTTCTGTCTGTGATTTTACTAAAACGAAAATGCTAGCAAATAAATTTGTCGGCAAAGTGTTAGACAAGACAGTTGGTGGAAAAAAATATCCACCGAAAGTGAATAATTAATTTTAAAATAAGTTAACTGTTTCCAAGGGTCATCTATACACTGAGGAAAAAATGCTGTCCTCTTCACGTTCAAAGAAAGTTAATATGCAGGATTATTTACACTCAGAGGAATGATGGAACCACAAAATAGCTTAGAAAGTGCTGGGAGGAAACAGACCCTTGTCTACTGCTGAGAGTACTAATGAGCACAGAAAACTTGCACGGAGTAATAGCAATAACAGCAGCTAAATGCACCTTTACAGCTGCTGGAACCACCTGTAACATGTTGAGATTACTCCTGCTACAAGAATGTCAACAACAGTATCTCTCTAACACCTCTTTGCTGAAGACTTCTGGTTATCTGCTTGTATTGTGGCTGACATATGTTATCACCAGAGTTTGGTTTCCTACAGCTAGATTTTCTCTGTCTGAACTGGTAACCAAGGAAAATCATGTTGAGTGGCTTTGGTACTGCATGCAAACCCTTTATCTTTACAAGGTCTGGAGTATTAAAATTGATTTAGGAGGAACATTTAGTTGCTTTCTGTCAAGGCAGATTTTGTTTCTTTATATTGAAAAGACATGAACTTGATAGAGGATAGTTCTTTACAGCATAAAAATTCTGTGTCTCTGACAGGTTTTCCACTTCCCAGAATCAGGCATATCTTAGAGATGTGTAATGTGTTCTTGTCCTGAAATCTCCTCTGGGGACATGAGGAAATGGTACTAAAGTGCAGAGGTGTGGCAGGGAAGTTAAAGAAATGCAGATAGGAAAATTGTTTTTCAGAATGATGGGTCTCTGTGGCATAATCTCTGTTTTACTGCTCATTTCAAAAAGGCACGAGACACCTTCCAGATGCACATCTATGATCCAGGTGTGAAAGTAAATAGGTTTCCCACTTCTATGCTGCAAGACTGCGACTCAAATCTAGCTGGAGTACACAGCTAATGCTAAATGAAGAGCCTGAGTTGGCAGACTCAGAAGATTGTTCGAGGTTTTCTTTCTCTCTGACATGACAGCCTTGTCTGACTGATGAGCAGGGTGTGAAAGATGATCCTGAGACAGTTCCATGGGAGAAGCTCCAGCAGAACCCATGGCCCTGCACCATAGCACTCAGGGAGATGAGTTTATGCAAAAAAACTTGTGATATCAGGAACAACATGGTTTACTTGTAGATTTTCTGTTAGGCTGTCTACTTCAGACAAAATTAAGGTCTTGAAGAGAACTCCTCCGCTGCAAGTCTGCTGAACAGACTTTATTGCACTGGCTGGTGGAATGGATTTCAGTACATTTTCTAGAAAAATCTACATTAGTTCAACCCTAGATTTTCTCCTCCTAAGGCAGCACTTGAAGTATCATCCTTCTAAATTTGTCACCTGTTTCTTCTCAAAGCACTTCTCTCTCACGTTTTCTTTGATTGTGACTCCTATTTAAAACACACATTTTTAGATGGGGGAAAAAAAGTAGTGTTCAAAACACCTGTTGCAGATATTTTTCTTGGCTGAAGAAAAATCCATTGCATCCTTTATTGGAGGTCTGAAACTGAAGAAAATCGATTACTTCAGCACTAAAACAAACAGTAAATTTTATGGAGCCTTTCTCTACAAATCTGGATTAATACTGCTGCACCAGTTGGTGGAATACCTTCACAGCCCTTCAGGTGTTTTTTTCTTAAAAAGAAATAAACAAGACAACGTGGGCTCAGGCCTTTGAACAGACAAGTTCACTCCTCAGAGGAAAATCAGAGATCCAGGCTGCAGCTGGGTGAGGAAACAGAAGGGACAACTATTTGCTACTCACTCACTTCTGATAGTATGTGCTTAGCTGTGATTAGACACATAGGAAAGCTCATGTTTTCTTTTGCTGTGAGAAAAAGGTAAAGAAAACCATTGCATGTGGTGAAGTATAAAGGCTACTGCTGTGCTCTCTTTCCCTTGCATTCTTCTTCTTTTTTTTTTTTTTTTTCTTCAGAAGAAGGGTGTTCCTTTCCTCAAAGAAAGAAGGAGAGGGAGAATGACTGTAAACTGTCCAAAAGGACCGTGAGAAAACAGGAAGCTTTGAAAAGTACAAGAGAAAGCAAGATGAAATCTATTTGCAGGCAGTTCCCTGGGGACATGTGAGCCATTGTTAAGCAGGCTGTTCATACAGCTATATCCTTCCTTCTGCTGAGGAGGAGCTTGGTGCCAAAAGGCTGCTATCTGGTCATTGCCTTAACCCTGCAAGTACCAGCCAGGAATATATGCTTCCAAGTGTCTTTGAGGGCTCTGTCAGAGCGGGAATGTCGGGATGTTCCTAATGCAAAAAAGTGATTCCTTATTCTGCCTCTTCTCACTGTTGCAATCTTCACTGTCAGGGGGCTCTGATGTTGATTCATGCCCCCTCAGCCATATGAGAAACAGATTCACTGTGCTCTCTTGTTTCTTTCCTCATAGGAACACTGGGTGGGGACAGAAAAGTAAAAAAAATAAGAAAAACAGGTGTTCCTGTAGAGCTTTTGTTACTGTCTGGAAAACACACTGGTGATACTCTGTTTCCCAGTTCCAGCTATTGCCCTCTCCAAGTCTGAGTAGTCTGTCATCATCAAACACTGAGCTGGACACAACCTTCCAGATAATCTGCACGTACCCAAAAATGTCATGTGGATCCACACACTGCAACCACAAAATCTGATCAAAAAACTGAGTTTCTTTTCTGAAGTTTGAGGAGTCAGAGGAGGATTTCAACCAAATGGGAACAAAAAGGCAGGTTTACAGATGTTCTCAAAGAACGAAAACCTCCACCAGACCTGACATGTTACACTGTAAGAATTTCAGTAAAATAAATTCTTTTATCAGCATAGAATAATGTAAGCAGTACTATACAAAATGCTATTTTTATAATATATAAATTAAAATGAAACACTGAAGTTGGAAGACTTCGCTGCTTGTTTTTCAAAGTAAAATTTTTCAGTTAACAAAGCAAAATGATGAAGCCAGAAAGCTTCATTTTGACATCTTCTTACTAAAACTGAATTACTAGCACTGAATATCATATATTCCTATCACATTTTGAAATTCTACATTTTTTGAAGACAAAACAATTCCATTTAAAATTTTTCATCCATCTCGACTTTTTCATTAAATGTTCTTTTTAAGAAAATATTCAATCAATACCATAAAGATATAAGATGAAAGGGTTCTAGAAATTGCTTCCAAATCAGTCTTCAGTTATTTATGCATAAGCTGGGTAATACACTCCAATTTGTATTCACAGCCACCTTAGAGCAAATTAAAGTGGGGAAGAAATCTACAACCTTTGACTTCACAACATATGATCACAGTAATGAATCAGATAGGCAGACGTAGCATCCAATACTGAGTAAGAATATAGATATGAATAATTCATAAGGAATGTATTAGAAGTAAACAGGGTCAATAAAGTCTTAAAGGCTTATGGGAAGGGAGGAGAAGAGAGGATGGAAAGGCAATGTCAGCCTCCAGTGCTGGGGGAAAGCAGCAAATTAGAATTTGCACAGGATGGTAGAAAGGCTAGGTGGTCTCAGAGGCTCTTTTGTTAGCATACTGATATCTTGCCCTGAATTTCGGTCTGGCAATCACACTTGGGCCATTCAAATCCCTTCTGTAGTTTCGTTTTGCTGTGGGTTTTTCTGACTCCTTTCTTGAACTGTTTCATAGCATTATTGTGTGAAGTTGTGGCTGCTGCTTTTCTGTGATCCTCTGCAGGGTGCATGACTTAATTTCTGCTTTTTGTCAGTGTTTCAAGCTACCACCTAAATTTCTGTTTGGATGTTTTTACTACGCAAATGCCAGATGCATTTATTGTCTGTGGAACTTAAACAATCACAAGGCAAAAAAACCCCAAATCTATGTGAAGATGAATGATGTTGAAGGGAAAGGGAGTAAGCCACCATTTACCTCCATTACTTTGTGCTACATAAGCAGAACCTGGATAAAGAAAGAAAATCAGACTGGTTTATGCTAATTTTTGAATGTGACTGCAGTATGCGTTACCAAGTTTTGTTTTTCTAATTCTACCATACCATAAGATGATAATGTCAGAGAAATATATTGTAGGGTCATTATATTGCCACCAAAGACACTTACCTTGCATTTAAAGGGTTTGACATCAGAGTGAACAATCATGTGGGCCTTGAGAGTCTGCTTTTGCACAAAGCTCTTGAAGCACAAATGGCATTGATAAGCTCTGATATTGGTGTGGATCAGGACGTGTCGCTTCATGTTGGCCAGCAGGGTAAATTCCCGGCCACAGATTCCACATTTGTGCTCTTTCACACCCTGAAAGAAAAGGACAATTTTGTAGGTACAAAAATTTCTAGGTAATTTAATCATCAGTACAGAAGCTTATGAATTATTCATTCTGCGTTAGCAAAGTCGATAATAAATTATTTCACTTTTAACGTTTTTCAAAGTACCTAAGTATTTTCTCCTGACAAATTCTCGCAAGCTTCTGAGGAGCAGAGAAGTGAAACAAAACGTCAGCTTAATGAAATAATGGAGTCTGTTTACAAATCAATCAGACATAATCAGTGTCAGAGCTTCCCTCTCCTGCTCTGCTGCTTAAGTGAAGTATTGATCAAACGTACAAAGTTACCAACCAAGAATAAAAACCCACGAGTTAAAAGACTAGAGTAGTGCTTGCCTTTAATAATTGAATGTGACTGGATTATGAAAAAGGCACAGTTCTATTTTGAAGAAAGTTATGGAAAATAATCAAAGTAACTGAGAGTAGTCAAGCAGTATCACCAAATAAGATTATACACATCTTACATTTATTGCAGAGAGAAAAACGTGTTTATTCTTAGTGGGATTTTTAGTAATGGTAATGGAATTATTTCATTTTATATGTGGTTTAAAGAACGTTTCTAGCACTTTTTATGCTATCAACTCAATTTACTACTGCATAATTCAATATTCTTGGCCATCCATGTGGTCTGTCAACTTCTCAAACAGTGATTTAGATACTATGAAAATCAAAGAATTTGCTACTAAACAGCTCAAGAGTTTAACTTGCTGAAGGTACTAGGAGTTTACTATTGAGGTGCTGAGAGCAATTACTCCTTTGCAGGCCTTCTTTTTAAAAAAAAGTGAAATGAGTGTCAGTGGTTTTCACAGTTAATTATAAAGCTAAAACCGAGCATCACCAGTAGTTTCAAGTGTCTGCTCATCTGATAGAGGCTGCTTTTACTTGCTAAGTACTGTAAATTATATTTACAGCTGAATCCACCTGCGGCTGTGGACAAAGAAGCAGAAGCTCTCTAAAGGCTCAGGGGCATTTCATTCCTTGTGACAAAAAAACCCTACCAAGTCTTCAGTTAGTGGAATTTTGCATGGTAAATCCAAAGACCAGGGAATCTCCAGAAAGAACAGAAATTATAAGCATGAAGCAGAAAGGAAAAAGCAAATGTGGAAGTAGGGGCTGTCGGTTTTTAAAAGAATATGTGACTATAAAACTCAAGTGCTATTGTTTTCTGTATTTTTAGTGTTCTTAAGGTAAAAGCCAAAATTCAAATGTTAAGGGAAAAATACGCAAATCTGGAAGAAAACTTTTTTTTAAAGTGAAAGGTTTTGACTTGCTTTATTATTTTTGCAAAAGTGACTAGTGAATTTCAGAGCTTCTTGAATAGAACAGTTACATTGTTCCTATTTTTGAAAGCAATCCTTTCGGAAATGTTCCAAAGCTTTCTCCTACCCTGAGTGACCCCGCTGTCACCACTGTCAGCAGTGGCAAGACTGACACTTGATATGAATTGGCTGTGATTATGATCTTGCTTGCTCATTTCTATTAACTGGTGTTCTGGATAACATATGCACAAAGGGGAAACTTTTCTTACTGTTATTTTGGTTTTTAAATGTCTCCTTATGATGATTCTTCAAAATCTGATGAGTAATAACATTTTTTTTTTCCTGCAGTCCACTGCAAACCCATGTACTTCGTAATTCAGAGAACAAAGTATCAGAACTGGCTTTCAGTAAAAAAAATCTTTTAAATTCTTGGGATTGGGAGGGTGGTTATACACCTCTGCAAAATTTTACAGAGGGTTATTCTGAAAAAACCCCCAAGAAACAGAGAGATGTGAATGCAGTTTGGGACAGTGATATGAGGGTTTAATTGAATTCCTGCTTGTAACAAGGTTGGGTTTGTGTGTGCTTTCTAAAGGCTGACAAAGACATCTGGCTGATTAAAATGCTGGGGTTTCTGCATAAGCCTTTGCAGCAGGCAAGAGGCACACTTTTGAGGAGGTATTGTATTTCTCTTTAGTAGCCTGGATAATCAATGTGCTAACTTCAGATGCAAGGTGAGAGCTGGCTTACCTTGTGAGTCAGGGAGTGTTGCTTCAGGTGGTGGGGCTGCACAAACTCCATGCCACACTCAGTGCAGATGTAGGGGCGGATGTCTTTGTGCTTCATCATGTGGTTTTGCAGCTGACTCGGGTACTGGAAGGTCTTATCACACTCGGTGCAGTTGTACTGTATGGGGCCACGGTGGGTGGTCAGGTGTCTCTTCAGCTGGGCCAGAGTTGGAAAGTCCAGACCACACTCCACACAAATGTTCTCTCGTCCACTCTCGTGCTTGGACTCGTGTGCTTTCAGCTCACTGGGGTAGGCAAAACCCCTGCCACAGATCCTGCAGTTGTAAGGTTTGATGTCACTGTGCTGCATCATGTGCCTCTTAAGGTGGCTGGTTTGAGTGAATGCCTTGTGGCACACCTGGCACTTGTGTGGCCGAGTGCCCTGGTGTGTCAGCATGTGTGTGTGCAAGTGGCTCAGCTGCTTGAAAAGCTTGCCACACCGGGTGCAAGCATGTGGCTTAATGCCACTGTGACCCAAGATGTGGGTGACCAAATTGTATTTGGATGTATAGGACTTCTCACACATAGGACACTGCCAGCGTTTCTGCTCACCCCCCACATCAACATAGTAGCTGTCATCTATCTGGAGGTTGACATCTACCCTTTCCACTTTCTGTTTGTTTTCACCACTTTCTCTTACTTCAGCCCTCCTGAAGGGTGGCTCTGGAGGTCTTTTCACTTGAAAAGGGTTCCTGAAGTGAAGGTTTGGTGGTACAATGAAAGGAAACATTAAGCCAGGATGGACTTTAGGATAGTAAGGGTAAGGAGCCTGCATGAATGCTGGGCTACTGGGCCATGCCATGTTAGTCTTCACTGGCTCTTGCTTAATGGGCTTGGCTCCAAAATGCTCCAGAGTTCTGTAGAATTGAAAACCAAAGTTGCAGAGGTCAATCATCTGGGAACTGTACTTGGGCTGAGCTGGCTGCTGGAACACCAAGGGGAGACTGGAAGAGCCCATGTCATTGTGATCTTCAGGTCTGTCTGGTGATGATGAGGAATCCTCAAGGGTGATGGGAGGAGGCACTTTTGTTGGCATGCTCTTGCGTTTACGAGACCCTCCTTCCAAGGACCCCTGTAACGTTTCCATGTTTTCGAGAGAAGGAGGACCATAGCGGAAAGGTGAGAGATGTGATCTGAATTCTTCATCAAATTGAGTTGTTCTGTGTGGCTTTGTAACAGGGTTGAGTGGCTGCAGGCAGCGGGAGAAGGGAGAGGCTTGGGTATTTTCCACATTAAAACTTGTATCTTCGTTCTTCATCATATTCAATTTTCTTCTCTGCGGCCCAAATTCCTTAAAATAAGCAAAAGAAACTCTAAATCTGCTTATTTCTTCCTGTTGTTTTGGATTTAACATTCTTTTGACTCTTTTATTGTTTTGAAGGTTGTTGGGCTCTTTAAATAAATAGAACTAAGGATTTCTTATGTCCAAACGAGACAAAGGCCTTTTGAAGCAGAATTAACTTTTCAAGTGAAAAGCAAAAAAAGCTTTGGTCTTCCTGCAGCAGATTTGACCCACACAACATTTTTTTTACAATATAAACATTCTGTACTGTGACATACTACTTCACAGATGAATCAGTATGGCAATGTTTCTGCCTAATTTAATCCAATCAGTCTGTTTGTGGGCAAAATCCTGTCCTTGGCTGTTCATGAGCAGGCTCTAGAAATTGGCGGTGCATCTAAAGGATATGGCAATACAAACAATAATATGCACATTTATTATGGTTGTGACATGAAAAGCCAAAGCCAAAAAATGTTAAACTTCTTTGTATCATTAACATGTGCTGCTGTGAGAGAAAACAATGGCCAAGTGATCTAAGGACACTGTGTACCATCAGGTTTTGCGCCATGTTTCCTGGCTGCTCGCACTTTGTATTGTAATAAGAAGGCGGAGATTGATTTATTTTCTTTGTTTTAATCACAGAGATATTTGCCTGGCAGATCTAGGGGAGGAAAGACATTTGACAGCTCTCCAAATCACATTCAGTTTAATAGGCTTTATCTGAGATTTTGTTTGTTTGTTTGTTTGTTTGTTTCTAAACAGGTGGGCAAAATCACAACTATAAAACTAAATATAGAACTGATGTCAGCAAAACCCCTGGAACTCCAGAGTAACTGACACCTAAAAATGCTCTGAGCATATCTGATCATACAATGTGATCAGGCAGACTAGTAATTTTCTTCTGGCAAAATTTTACGTTCCCCTGGTCATACAGGGAACTTCATTTGGACGTGTGGTTTATCTAAAACATTGTTTATAAATTTTGATTCATCTTAAATAAGGCTTCTGCCTTTTCCCTTGTCCTTCTAGAGTCACAGAATCAGAAAACTTTCATTAGAAAATACCTTTAAGATCATCAGGTCCAACCATAAACTGCCAAATCCACCACAAAAACATGTCCCTAAGTACATGTCTTTTAAATACCTCCAAGGATGGTGACTCAATCACTTCTGTGGACAGGCTGGTTCAGTTCTTGACCACCTTTCCTGTGAAGAGGTTTTTTCCCTAGAACAACTTGAGGCCATTTCCTCTTGTCCTGTCACTTGTTACCTGGGAGGAGAGGCAAATACCCACCTGGTTACAACCTGCTTTCAGGCAGTTGTGAGAGTGATAATGTTAGCCTGAAGCTCCTTTTCTCCAAGCTAAACAACCCCAGCTCCCTTAGACACCCATTATGAGTCTTGTAAACCAGACCCTTCCCCAGCTCCATTGTCTATCTCTGGTCTCCCTCCAGCACCTCAGTGTTTTTCATGGAGTGAGGAGCCCAAACCAGAACACAGAATTTGAGGTTCAGCCTCAGCAGTGCCCAGCACAGAGGGACAATCCCTGCCCTGCTCCTGCTGCCCACACCATTGCTGGTCCAGGCCAGGATGCCATTGGCCTTCTTGGCCCCCTGGGCACTGCTGGCTCCTGTTCAGTCACTGTCACCAGCAGCCCCAGCTCCTTTTCCTGTGGGCAGCTTTCAGCCCCTCTGCCCCAGCCTGTGGCCCTGCCTGGGGCTGTTGTGAGCCAAGGGCAGCACCCAGCCCTGGCCCTTGTTGAACCTCCCACCACTGGCCTCAGCCCATGATCCAGATGTGCAGATCCCTCTGCAGAGCCCTCCTGCCCTCCAGCACATCAACACTGCCACCCAGAGTGGTGTCACCTGCAAAGTGACTGAGGGGGCTCTCCATCCCCTCATCCAGATGATTAATCAAGATATTAAACTGGGCTGGCCCCAGGACTGACCCGAGGAGCCCCACTGGTGACTGTCTGCCAGCTGGATGAAACTCCATTCACCACGATTCTCTGGGCCAGGGCAGCCTGACATTTTTTTACACGGGAAACAGTGCACACATGAAGCCATGAGCTGTCTGTTTCTCCAGAAGGGCACTCTGGGAAATGGTGTAAGAGGCTTTGCTGAAGTCCAGAAGACAGAATACATAAAGAGCTTTTCCCTCTTCCACTGAGAGAGTCATAGAAGGAGTTCCTGTTGTGGGAGTAGGACTTGCCTTTCATGAACCCATACTGGCTGAGCCTGATTCCCTGCTGAAGTGTTCTATGTGGTGACACTCAGAATGAGCTGCTCCACAACCCTCCTTCCAACCCTTCTTGTAGGTGGGAGTCATATTTGCCAACCTCCAGTCAGCTGGGATCTCCTCAGACATCCAGGAGTGATGGTAAATTATGGAAACTAGCTCAGTGAGCTCTTTCACCTGGCACCTTTGGGTGGACCCCATCAGTCACACAGACCTGTGCAGGTCTAAGTGTTGTAGCATGTTGCTGACTATTCCGTCTTGGATTATGGAGACTTCATTTGGTTCCCTGCCTCTGTCTCCCAGCTCAGAGGTCTGAGCACCCTGAGAACAACTGGTCTGACTATGTAAGACTAAAGCAAAGAAGGCACAAAGCACCTCAGCCTTTTCTTCACCATTTGATGCAAAATTTGACCCCACATCCAACAATAATGAAGATTCTCCTTGGCCCAATTTTTGATGTGAATATATATATATATATATATATATATATATATATATATATATATATATATGAAAGTTTCTGTGTTATTTTTTGTGGCAGTAGCTGGATTAAGTTCCACTTGGGCTTTAGCCTCTCAGAATTTTCTTTCTGACAAGTTTGCTGCATTCTTGTAGCCCTCCTTGGGGATGCACTTACACGAACGTGTCTGTTTGTGTGTGTGTATCCAGCCAACCAGGCAAAGGTTAGGTTGGAAAACTAGACACATTTTTCCCTCTATCATCTCTGACATGTTGGTTCTATTTATACCATCATTCTTGGAAATGCTGGGTGGAGAGCATGAAGGTGAGTGGAGCACTAAATACACTCCTATTTCTATTTCAGGAAGCTCTATGCTGGATAAGCCTTCTTCTAAAGATAGATGAAGCACATCTCTGTGATCTACTTAGGCCATGGACAAGAGAAGGCATCTTAACTTTCTGCAAGCAGATTGTTTTCTTCTAATAGTGTAGACTGAGTAAGTATCTTTGACATAAAAGTATGAAGCTAAAGGCTCAGTGACAAAACTATAAGATGGAAAGTTTAAACAAAAGGATCAAACAACTCACAAAGAAGGAGGACTAACTGTAGGAAAAATCGAAGGATATGAAAATTTATGGCGCAAAACTCACATTGGATAGAGGGAAAAGATAAAATAATTGCATGCAACTTGGACAAGTACCTCATAATTATACTGTGATATTACTTTCATCACTAGCACACTGACTGGAAATAGTGCACATATATATATACACAATATCAATTCAAGTAATTATTGAATATCCTGATTTGGGAGGGACCCACATGGATCATCCAAGTCCAACTCCTGGCCCTTCACAGGACACTCTCAAGCATTACTCCATGTATCTGAGTATTGTCCAAATGCTTCTTGAACTCTGTCAGACTTGGTGTTGTGACTGCTTCCCCTGGCAGCCTCTTCCAGTGCTCAACCACCATTCTGAGTGAAACACCTTTTCTTGATACTCAAACCAAATATCCCCTGACTGTATCAGGCTGCTTCCTCAATTCCTGTCACTGGTCACCAAAGTGCAGAGATTTGTACCTTCCCTGCCTCTTCCCCTCATGTGAGGAAGTTGTAGACTGCAATGAGGTCTC
Source organism: Sylvia atricapilla (assembly GCF_009819655.1). NCBI lineage: Eukaryota > Metazoa > Chordata > Aves > Passeriformes > Sylviidae > Sylvia > Sylvia atricapilla. Next base: position 84,275,236 of record NC_089174.1, on the reverse strand, counting down.
CTCTCTAGGCTGAACAGGACAAGTGACCTCAGCTGCTCCTTACAGGGCTTCCCCTCAAGGCCCTTCACCATCTTAATTTATATCCTTAATATAATGTGGTACTAAAAACTATCTCTATGTGCATGCATACATATATACGCAATATATGTGTTTATGTTCCATCAGAGAGAATTTCTACTGGATATTCATTCTAATGCTTCCTTGTCACGCTAGCTGCATAGTCCAAAAAGGAACAGTTTGATCTTGGAAACTCTTTGGGTAGAAAGGTTTGGTTTTATCAGGGTGAAGGAGAAGGGAATCCCTCAAATATTGAAAAATTCTCAACTTCTTTCCAAATGAAAATAAATTCCTTTTAAAAATTCTTTTCAGCGAAGTGAACTCACAATATGAACACAACACTTAGAGATCAAAATCTTCCCTATAAAGTATGTGCCTCAAATATCTTTCAACTTTGTATCTGATTTTCCCCCAGCAATAAGGATATAAAATTTTTCAGAAAACCCACAGCAATTGAGGACCCAGCTATGTTATTTACAGCTTTTGCTGGACTATTGAAATGCCGCCAAAAGTTGTTTCTAATTGTTCACTTGTTTTTTTGGTTGGTTTGTTACTCCCTTCTTCCACACAGTATTGTGCAAAGTTTCACTCTTTCTGGGACACAGAGCTGTAGAACTTCTTGAAATTACTGGAAAGAAACATTTTCCATGCACTACTGACCTTTGACTGCTTTCACTGAGCATATGGGCTTATTCCACTGGCCACAGGTACAGGCATCACAGGACCAATCCTACAAGGGAAAGTGTTTATAGTCAGCAACCAGCACAATCAGAGACATGCTGTATAACCCAACACAAGAGGACTTAAAGGAAAGGGGAAGTCTAAATATGGATCACCTTGTCGGTTTTTCTCCCTGTGAAATTGCCATGATATATACATGATTTCTTCTTTAATTCTGGTGCCAAAGCCTTGCTAATTTGAATGGACGCATGATATCAACTATGTCCAGAACTTAATGCCACAAAAACGTGACTTCTGAAGAAACCATAGAAGAGACAACAGGTTTGACCTCAGTGAAAAATATACTTAGGGAACAGTTCCTTGTTCTTTAAATAACTTCAGCAGAGAACTTTTAAAGTTTTAGTATAGGTCCAGGTTTTCTTTTTCTACCTGGCTCTGGAGCAGCAGATGTTGTTTTTATACTCAAAAACAAATGAGTCAGGGAGATAGTTTGAATTTAAATTTTCCGCATTTTTTTAATATTTATTCCTATTCAAATACTTTTATGTTCAAATATCACCTGGGGACCTTTTGTGTTTCCTATAAGGACTTCAAAAGTTCTTTCTTTCTGCAGATATTATTATTTAATATACTATGTGGTGTGATTCTAAACATTGGATGGTCATTGAAAATTCTAGCTTTTATCAATAATATATAAGTTACTAGATTTTGAAAACTTGGTCTGGAAACTCACTGGGACAGAAATTTATATATATTGGTCTTTAAACATAAGACCCCTCTCATTAAACTGAGCACTCCAGAACTAAAGTCAGTTTCTCTAGAAGAGACAAGCACCCTCAAATTGTATTTCTTTATGTAAATGGAAATACAGTATTTTGAAGAATAGAACGACAAATTAACTCTTCCTGTCCAAAACAAGAAAAAAAATGTTACTGTGAGTTCAGATAGTTGTTGAGGAATTTCTGAAATAGAATATCTATGCAGCAGCTAATAATCTTGTTAACTTCCTGAAAGAGGAAGAGAGCTTAATGCAGAATATAAATCACCATTTACTTTCTCGTGTCCACTCATTTCTAAGACAAAGGACTAAAGAAAGTATGTAAATGATGCTATTCTACAAGCAAATATGTTGTTACAGTCTCCAGTTAAAAGCCACTACTGGAGTTAAGAGCAAATTTTCTTAATAATTCAGTAGAATCAAGATTCTGCTTCCTAGATGAAAGTACTTTGTCCATATGTCCAGCCATTTAAATGTGTGGTTATAAAGTTTCTCAGATTTAAACACTGACTACAACTGTTCCAGTTTTCCTCCTGGTCCACTATAAAGCCAGAAATAAGTCTAAGATGAGTAGAAGAGATATGAGAAACATATAATGGGTTATTTTGTTAGGAAGTTTGCACTTATGCTTGCTCTTTCAGAAGATGAAACAGACAAAAGTGGAGGAAATCTAAAGGGGGCCAAATTGGCTAAACAGCTTCTCTTTTCTGAAAGAAAAATTCCGTATTTAATTGAACATGTAGGACTGTAGAAACTCATGCCCTGTAAGACTGCAATTCTGCCCTCCTTTTAAGGCCTGAAATATGGCCATCTACAAGCAAAGAATTAAAACTAACAGCTGTTTCTTTTGGGTGTGGGAAGGATTACTGACAAATTTATCACTATTATGTTTCTTCAGCTAAAGTTGAGCAGTTGGTGAGCTTCAGCTTTATTGAACAACCAGCTGGGTTTTTTTTCAATCACTGATTCTTGTCAACCATTATTATGGTGATAATTATCATTATTTTAATAGGTTTAATGAGCTCTCAGTCTGCTCTTCCAAATATGTTTTGGTTTTAAATGTATTCAGTTATACAGCTGTTGAACTAAGCAGCAAATTATTTACAGTTTTCTCTCATTTGCTATTTATGCAAAACTTGCATCTGTCTGAGGATCTGACTGAGAAATTTTATTATACTGAATTAATTTCATTTCAGCAATGAAGTGCTCCCTATTGAATCCAGAATGTGCTAACTTATTTGCCAGACTTTGAAAATGCCAAGAGCACCTGTACTAAGGTGAAAATGTTCATTACTGGCAACCAAGTATTTTTGGGTAGTACATATCTGATCCCTCCTTACAATTTTCCCTGTTATTTTCCTTCAATGAAAGCATGGATCCTTCTAGGCAGAAGGTGATAAAACATGTCCAAAATCATATCAGACTTTTCTTCAGTGTCTAAACTACTACCCTACTCTTTAGAGAAGCCAGTGCAAGGTGTACTCTCCATCCATGTTCTCCAGGCATAAATATTCACGTTTCAAGCAGAACATTTTGAAAAATGGACCCCATTGACATATATGGAGTGTATGCTAATAAATTCAACCTGAGTATATAAACTGTGTGAATATTATATATAAACTAAATATATATTAACACATCCAAATCTGCCTTCAAGATTCTATGCCACAATATTTGAAGCTAACCCAAAAGATTAAATATGTTTTAGATGAAAAAAAGACTTCTTCTGCCGTAGTGTGGAGCTGAGAGGAGATAAAAATTTGGACTATCTTGTAAAAATAAATATGGATTTACAGAAAGCATCCAAAATCATGAGCGCAGATGTTGATGACGAGACACAAATAAAGTAGAAGCTTTTAGAAAAACAAATCTGAGTTGGTAATAATAGTCATTGAGTTTAGTCAAATCCTTTTCCATACCACTTCTACAAACACTTGTTTTCTCAGTCTCACATGTATGTAGACCCAGTGTCAAATTAAGTCCCACGATTTAACCATTAACTACATTGTCTAAGGAGATAAAGTTCTTGCCCCATGCCTTTTACAAGGGATATGTCTGCTTAAAGGGAGAGCACTATCAAGATAAAGATACTGCCATAAATATTCCTCTTCCCGTTTTGGATTACTATCACTAATAGGGCTGGAATGGGAAATAAGTAAACAATTGCTCATGAAAATGATCTGGAATGACTGAAAATGAGAAGTGGACTAGATCAGGTTTTTTCTTCCTACATCAGTATGATAGTACTAAGAAGATCACTGTCTTTTCACTTCTCCCTGGGAAATTACCTTCATCTGCTGGTAGTAGGCTTCAGGATAAAACTTCTTCTTTCCATCAACAAATGCGGGGGTTTTTTTCTCAGTGAATGCCTGGTAAACGAAAAGTTATAACTTTTGTAATTCTTCATAGACTAATCAGACCTCACTAAGGCCTGTGGAAAGACTTCCAATGACATCTGAAAGTACTTCTCATAGTTTGCCTTATTACTTGTTATGTGTTCTGTTGCCAAATGGGATGGGAACCCACCTATTCTTCAAACAAATGAAAAAAATACTTATATATTCGAACATATGTCAGCTGGTGCCAATCTTTGAAGACAAGCTTAATGAAAATCAAAGAAAGTTAGTTCATTAAAAACATGACAGATTGACACGACACAGTGAACAGATACAACAAGTAATGAACTTCCAAGGATACCTATTTATTTTTTCCCCTTCATTTGCTATTTTGGTACCATCCTAGCTTCATGTTTGAAATTCAGTCATTTAACTATTCCTTCTGGTATAAGAGCTTCCTATCCAACATAGCTGCATTAATATTGGGAGGTGTCACCAATACAAGAAACGTGTCTTCTCACAGAAAACTGTGCAGTATAAACAGTCTCCCTGCAATGTCTTAGTTTCTCCCAAATTTTCACATTTTAATTTCCATAATTTTTTGTACACTAGCTAAGAAATGTAGAAGTTCAACATATCCATTTGCCTGCACTGACTATAGTCTTTGAAATCATCTTGGATTTGTGTACACACAAATGCACACAAGTATTTGAATACACATTTGTATTCATTTGTTTCATCCTTTGTATTCATTTTTAGAGAGCAAGACACTACGAGCACTTTCACAGGAGTATAGCTACTTTGATATTCATTATAATAGAGAAAATGCCTTAAAATAGTATCAAAATTATACACATTCACTTTTCCATAACTTACAGATCATTTTTAATCTGACAATTAATGGTGTATCAATTGTCAGATAATCAGTAATCAGAAAATCAGTAATCAGATTTCAGATTTCTCCTGCTGAAAGCCTGGGGCAGTTCCACCACGCAGCCTGCCAAAGCTGGGGTACTGTTTGTAGAATCAGATGAGTTTATAGGGTTTATTGCACCATTAAAATTGATTAGTATTAAACCAGAAATAAGTTGACAGAATCTGTAGTGAAGTAGCTGCAGACATATTTCTCCTCTCTAGTGTGAGTGACCTAGTTGTCAGTTTAGTAGAATGATTTGTTGTCCTTGTTGCTTTTATGTGTGCTCTGTCTTTATTCTAGGGACACCTTGTTATCATTCTCTCTACTTTTCTCTCTCCTAACAAGGGAGGAGTGAGGGTGACAGAGCAGCATGTCTGGGTTACCCACAGATCATCTACTCTGGGGGCTTCCTGGGAATGCCTCTAGCAGTAGTTGGCCCTGTGGACCTCTCTAGTCATTTCAGGTTATGAATAAAGTAGGTTTTGAGTATAGTTTAGACTCCTGTTTTGGTTCTTTAATTTTCTTTTTCTTATCCTCCTTTCTCTTTTTTGTTTTCTTTTTCTTCCTCTTTATGAGTTTTCTTAGTTCTTCTCTTGCATGTTCTTCCCTCTTCACTTCTGTATTCCATCTGTTGTTCACTCCCTCTCTACTTCTCTATTCGGTTTGCTAAAATGATCAGCAACACAGAGACAACCTGCATAATGAAATTAATGTTAAGTCAACAGACTCTGAAGTGTTTGCTGTTTGCACAGTCACCCCAAACCACAGCTGCACACGATGTGAGCCTGTAAGGCACAGCAAATTGCCTGGTCTAAACATGTGTAAGGGGAACAAGATTTAATGTCTTCAGCTAATCACCTGCATCTCCCTAATTTGCTGGCAGTAACATGGAATTCAAAGCTGCTTTGGAATGCAAGGGAGAGGGAGCAGCTGTTGGCTGGCAGACCTCTGGGTCCACCCCCACCCCATCCCTGCCCACAGCAGGGTGGGCTCTGGCCCAACCTCTGGCCTTTCACTGCTCCACAAAAACCTGCCAAGTGTAGCTCAGAGGAAACAGAGCCTCTGGTGAGGCACAGAAGGATGAAAAACCAGGCATGTCAGCTCAGGCTAGCAGTGTAGCCAACCCAAGACACTGGCCTCGTGGAGAATACAAGAGACAGGAAGGCTTTCCAGCCTGACCTTCAGGCACCTTAAAATCTTCCTGCAAACAGATTGTAACCTGAAGTTACACTTGGGAGAAGTCCAGACTCCAGAGGGTTGGAGTCTGCACCCCCTAACAATCACATCTGGCTTCCCTCTGCTTCCTGCCCCTTGGCAATTGCACTTTTATTATTAGTCTAAATGTCCAGCGAAAGGAGACCAGCAGAGGCTTTATCTAGAGCACTCCCCTAAGAGGTTAGAGATGGGATCCAAACCCCGTGGGAGTGAAATTAATAAGTCTCCCAATAAATCTCTTGTGGCTGTTGTATTTTTCCCCAAATTTGGTGTTGTCACTGCATATTCAGTTACATGTAAATATTCTTACAGGAGTTGGTTCCCGAGAACATTTGGGCACAGGTATCCTGAGTTTTCAGACCCTACAAAAGCTCAAGGCTGACAAGAGCAGGTTGGCCATAATGATGACATTTGTAGCACATGTAGCAGAAGAGTTTCAAATGTGCAAAGTGTAACGGGTGCCAGCAACCAGGGTGGAAGTGCAATTTGATCCTTCCCTCACTTGGCATTGGAATTAATGATGGATTGGCCGGCTCAATCAGTTACTCAATTAAACAACTCTCACCCTAAGCAGCCGACTTAATTCTCTCTCTGACATCACCTCTGTTGTACTGAAATAATTATGGAATATCTGGGGTGTAGCTGAGAACAAGATTCGGGATTAGACTGCTGCGAGGTGATGACAATTAGAAAAATTTCTTCCTTTCCTTAAGTGGATACGGTGATCTCATGTCATAGGCTGGAACCAAGGATGTGTCCCAGCCTTTATAAAATATGTGGAGTTTAATCCTTGTTTATAAAAGTCGTATCACTCCATCCCTGTTTCTCTCCCCATATCTGCCACTGCCAAAATAATACATTTTTGGCACTGTAGGAATCCTATGTGTTTAATAGTTTTTCCTCTGGAAAACTATCAAATAACATCCGTGAAGCTTTAGGATTTTTCTTCTCTCCATAGAGATAAAAAGAGACAGGGTGAACAAAAAACAAATTAATAATATAAATATTAGGAAGGATTTTGTAGTAAAATAGCAATGTTCAATAGAGTGTAGAGTCCTGAGAGAACACTTTAAGTATAATCTTTCCACCTACAGCCCACAACCATTAAACACCACAAACAGAACCAAGAGGGCCTGAGCTGTTATTTTAAGAAAAATAACAGAGCTATGAAGAACATCCAAAATTAGAACGATCAAAAAAGCCTGCCCTTCCATAACCCTTGTGCTGTCCTGCTTGAGTCTTATTTTGAAAGCAAACCTTTCACTGGCATTCATGACCTTTAAAAAGGAAATACACTGAGCTTTTCTTCCTACTGTAATCCCAGGGTCCTTATCACCTATGTGGAGCCAGAGAGATGGTCTGCTCTCCTCCCATCTCTTTGTTGTCCTAAAACGCAGCTCAGGGCCACCCTGTTTGTTCAGCTTGGTTCTTCAAGCCAGCCACCTGCAGTTTATGGCACCATATAGGCATGGCATGAACCTCAAAAAAGAAAGGACCAGATAAAATGTACACACATGACTGGGAGAGGGCCAGGGAGAAGAGGATTGTATGGAAGGGATTTTGTAAAAAGTTTCCAAAACAGATTAAGCTTTAATGAAAGGCCAGGTTCTTTAAACATGGAAGAGTATTGTTAGCCCTCAGCAGGACCATTGCTTTTTGTATTTCTTTTGTGCTCAATTCCTTGTTTCGCACGATTCAAAACTCATAGTGAAACTGAAGGTTGTCAAAGCAGTGGGTACTATGTGTTTCAGTGAGACATGTTATATCCTACAAGAACTGAAAGAAGAGGATTTCACCCACAAGTGACAGAAGTGAGTATATTTTATGTGTGTATGTATGTGTGTGTGTATTTATAAAAACATATCTGCTACCAAACTCCTCTCTTGGTGTCCAGTTATTAAAAATAATTACTTTTAATAAATAAAAAATAAATAGAGTAATAAATAAAGGAAAGATAATGCTTTCCTATTCATTTAGGAAAGATGAATAAATTTTATTTCAGCTGAAGACTGAGCAGATTTCTTGCTGGAAAAGCTGCTTGCCTGTAAAGACTGATTAATCCTTATTAGCCCCTATTACTCACTTGTAATTAAGTTGGCTTAGTAATGACTTAGATATTCCCTCTGAACCTAAGTACAACACAGCAAAGGAATTAGACATATCAGTGTTGTTTCGGGACACCACTGTGTTTATTCTGTTGAGACCCAACAAGAAAAAAAAGGAATCATATCAATAAGCATTTGTTAAGGCTCTTAAGGCAAATTGCTGAGGCACTGGAAGGAACTTCTTCTGATATGTCTGCAGTGTAATTAGAGAGGTCTGCTTTTCAAACTGCCAGAGCAGAAAACCTCTGTTAAAGCTCTGAAGCTGCACTGAATATGTCCAGAAAAATTACTGTTTGCACATACATCACAATTTCATTCAAAGAAGGTTCATTTTTAAAAAATAATTTTACTTAATTGAAGAGAAATGTGTTTCCTTCTTCAGTTTCAGCACAGAATGGCATTTTTGTCTGATCATATAAGTACTTGTAAGGAGTAATTTAAGATACCTTCCTCTCTGCCTTTGACCTTCACTTGTGGTGCCAAACTTGAATCTTATCCTTGACTGAGCAAAATACACTTTCCCTCTTTGATCCTCAAAACACATCCTGCATATTGCTCTTAATGGTTTTGTTAACTTGTAGAAAGTTTTAAAATTGAGGCCAGTTGTTTGGAAAAACTACAGAAAATCTGAAATTCAAAATTAATTTATCTTGCTTCTGCAATTTTCATGAATTAGAAAACAAATTCCTCTGCTCAATATGGGTAAAAATTCTTGAGGTTAGTTATTTCAAACTGAAACATATATGAAATTCTAATTTACTAAATTCAACAAACTAGCATATTGAGTGGAAAAGACAGCTCAGACTTAGCCAAGTATCACCAGCAGATAGAATCACAGATAAACAAGCAATGATAAGAAAAAAAAAAAAAAAAAAAAAAAAAAAAAAAAAAAAAAAAAAAGAGAGAGAGAGAGAGAGACAGGAAAAGAAAGAGAAGAAAATCAACATAGTTACATAGTTTGAAACCTGAAATTCTGAACATTTCCCAAACCACTCTAGTACTATTCTTTCACCGTGAGTGTAACAAAGTCTTGCTCTGGATACTAACTCAGTTCAGATTTTCATCACAGGGTAAAGGAAACCAAAAACTCCATCAACCTCTGTGACTCTGCAGCATTACTAAGAATGACCAACTAACAATATGTAATGAAGTTTCTTGAGAAATCACCTTATCTATTAATATAACTCTCTCCAATCCCTGCCCACACCTCCACAACCCCAGCCAAATCATTCTAGGGCCTTTTCCTGGAAAAAACAAGTATCACATACAAAAACCTGGAAAAATTAATAGAAATTGTTGCGGTCTTTTAGGAGGAAAAACAGGTAAGGTTCTGGTCTGAGCATGGGAACATTACCTAGTGAATTCTGTCATGACTTACTGTCCTAACCAGATTCACTGCCTTCAAGTGAGGGACTGTTCATTGTTTTTCAGCAGGAAACAAACTACTCAAAATTCTTGTAGCAAATTATTAGGGTGAACCCTGAGTCCTGAACCCTGAGTCCTGCAGAATCCAGTGGTAGCCATTCAACTGCATTCTTTACCTGTGGATGAAGTTTAGGTGAGGTTCACTTTCTGTGAGATGTGAAAAAATCAATTAATGTGTTTGGAATCAAAGATCGGTATTTTGCATTTTCCTGGCAGAGGAAAGAGGAGTGGGTGAGCAATTTCTCTGATAAATGTGACTCCTTCTGTGACATCCTGGCAAAATGCTGCCTACAGACACAAAATTCTTGCAGAAATCTTCGTGTCTTAATATTGTGTGTGCAGCATTATCCAGGAAACCTGTTTGGTAGAGCATTCATACTGGTGTGATTCCTTACTCTATGGTTCTATAGAAAAAATATTTTCCTAGTCATTTAAAAATGGAAGGGCTTAATTTCTGTTGAACCTATGATTGTTGTCAGCTTGCTCTTCCGGGAGGTCCTCTACAGTTTTCTGTAATTCCTGGCATGGGACAATGGTTTTGGACAAATACAGGATAATCTTCACAGCTTCAGAAATCTGCACTAAGGAACTCACCCAGCATGGGCTGGTGCCTACCAGATGCTTCAAAGAAATTCTGCTGTTCCTTAGAAGCTGACAGATGCTCTAAAAACAGGTGATTCCTTCCCTTTCCACCTGCTGATACTGTTTTAATTACACATGTACTCTAAATACTTAAAAAAAAGAAAAAGCAAACTAGTAGAAAAATATTGTGCTAACTAGAAGTATGGTATGACAGATGCCCCCCTTTTAAATAATGCTCTAAAATAATTTTTATCTGGAGCTGAAGCACCAAGTTTAAATACTACATGCTTTAGAAAGCAGTTCAGAGAAACAACCAAACCTGAAATAATCATTACATTCCAACACATCCATCCTGGATACCTTTCAATTTGGTTTAAATCTTGTATATTCCATGTTGGTAACAGCACATACGCTTTCCAATTTCCACAGTTTTAGTGGCAGATGCAGCATAGAGCCCACCACACAAGCAGGAAGCCTATCACCACTGCAAAAGGGTCTAACAGTTACACTACAACCCTCAAATGGGAAGACTGAATTTATAAGTGGCTCTTTCACCCCAGGAATAACAACAAACAGATTAAAAGAAAGACTGGAAATCATCTTGTCCTTCCCAGCCAACACACTTGTGGCTCATCAGAGGGGCTGGTGTCAGAACAGAAAGGGGCAAAGACACATGCTGCTCCCCAGACCACCACAACTAGTCCAACTCCATCGTGGGAGACCAAGGTTCTTCCTTGCAGGAAATTTGGTGATGTCTGTTCCTCATCAGGCCTCCAGACACAGACTCTGTGGGTGACGCCTCCTTGCTGCATTAGCACCCCTTCCACTAGCGCATCATCAGAGAAAAGCAGCTAAAAATGTATTCTCCTCCTCAAAGCCTTGCTTTCAATTTCAAATCAATTGTACCTGTCTCGAACTCTTGGCAAAAAGTGGTGTTATCAGTGTAGGAGACTCCACATTGTCACTTTCAGTAATTAAACCAGTCTTTAGCTTTGTATTTTTCAGTTTTCTCTGAATTCTAGTGCTTCTAGGGCATATGCAGGTGAAAACTTGGGAGTTTCCAGTCTTAGTTTTTTGAAGATTGACAAGGCAAATATAGGTTTTCAGGAAGCACACTTTTTACCCTAAGATTTTTTGTTTAAATCAAATTAATTCCTGCAAAGGAGAATGTGTTAGTGTTTTAGCTTTCATGGTAGAAGAAGAAGGAAGAGAAGAGAAATTAAAAATGGGGAGGTATTTTCATCCTACATTTAATAATTAATAATGGGGGTTTTCTGCATGAAAAGCAGGAAATTAGAAATGAAAGTAAAAAAAAGCAATTATTCACATAATTTCTTCCCATAACCTGCAGAGCACCAAAATATTTCTTTTACCTCATGATTACTTAGCTTAATTACCAGTGACATTGCAATCTTTGCAGACATTAGGTATTGTTTGTTGAGAAAGAAAAGGCTGTATTTCACTTGTCAAAAGCAGAGTATATGCATAAAACCATTTGTTTTACAGAAGCAAGTAAAAAAGTTTTTACATTTGAAAGGAATTAAACCAAACTTGAGTAGGATTTTTTCACTGGATCATTAGTATTTTAGAAGTCAAGCAAGAAGGACTAGTCTCTGTCAGGTAGATATAAATAAAAATAACAATGCAATTGAACACGTTTGAATAAATGCTGAAGATTAACTTAGGCTCTTCATTGGATAAAATCTGAATATCATTTATAAAATGCCACAGCAACGGAAAGCTTCAATCTCAATCTCAGATAGCATATTTTACAAAAAAGGAATAATCCCAAATAAATTTCATGTGGTTTGTTGTTGTTGGGTTTTTTTTTTTTTTTTTTTTTCCCACAGATTGTTTCTTCTTTTCAAAGGCTTTGCATTATTTGTCACTCTATAATTATTTCTTCTCCAGTGACTTCCTTTCTTTTGGTGATATCTGAGATTGTAGGCTAATCATGGAAAACTACTGCACTTCAGAAGAAAGTAGCTCTTTGGTTTTAATAGGCAGTTTATTTTAAAAAAAATTTGGGTAATAAATTAGTCCAACAAACGAATAATTTGACAACAATCTGTAGCAGTCTCAGTACACTTTCAAGTTCTGTTTGAAGGAGCAGTTTGCTTGGATCAGTTGGAAGTGCATGAATTGGTGCTCAAAAACTGTGGATCATTTTATATCAAATAGTAAGTAAGACGTTGCCTTTCACACCACTGATTTTTGTCCTTTAACCACAGCCACAGAGAACCCCCAATTATCTTATGCAGCCTTTACGTTTTTGTTCTTATGGAGCCTTCTGCTGACACGTCCAGAAGAGCAGAGCAGTCCACTCAAAAATATTCTGCACCACTGAGTCTTTGCAATTCAAAGACTGAAAACAACCTAAGTAGCATCTGAGATCCGTACTCTTCTGTCTCAGTGTGTGGGGCTTGTCTTGGGTTGCTTCCATGACTCATCCCCTTCATGCTTACCTTGTTCTAAATCCTGTATTTCTCCCTGGCCCTACAAGAAACAGCGCCTTAAAGACACGACACTGCATTTGTCTGTGGGATGCACACCATACCTTTCAGACCACCACTATCTGCTCTGCACCTAGATGGTACTAAAACAGGGCTCTTGTTGATGCACTGTTGTGAGAATGAAAAACAATATTAAAAAAATCAGCTCTTTGAGATTCAAAGCTTCAGATTAACTCCTGATCCAAAATGTACATTAGACATGCCAAATGTTACTAGGAATGTAACTCAGCATACTGTTCTGTATCCAAAAGTCTCAATAGTTTACACCATTAAAGAAGATGGCCTTAAATATAAAAGGCAATTGACATTCGCAGAAAGAGTTCACTTAACTTCTATGCTTTTTGAATCAGACCTGTTAACTTGGGATTTCCATGGGCTACAATTTTTTCTGTAACCTCTCTGCCATTACTGGTATAGCTTAATTTCTCTATTTCGAACAAAAGCAACATTATTCTATATTTTATTTAATTATAATTGAGAACCATCAAATGGAAATAATGGCTTTAAATTTCTCTGAGCAAATACATACACTGAACTGACCATTTACTTATTTATGTTATACACATAAATATGGCTATTAGCAATAGAAACAGTAAGGTATTAAACAAAAATAACAAACTGTCTATTTATTCTTGGTTTCTTATATGAATGTTTTTTATAATTTTAAGAGTTGAATCATTAACCATTAACACAGTCTCTCACAAACATTGGGGTGAATAATTGAAAATTCATTGCACAAATACTTAATATGTGCGTAAACTAAAATTTGCTGTACTGTAGCAAATCTGTACCCAATACTCAGACTCAAATTATACCTTCTTTGCTGGAAATATCTCAGTGATGTAGGAATAACATGTCAGCCAAAAAATCATCTTCCTGATACCTCAAAAAGATGTTAGTTCTGTACAAGCTCCTGCTGTACTAAATCATTTTACAGTGCTTCTGGCAAAAAAAAATTATAAAAGTAAAAGTAAATAAACTCCAAAGGATTTCAGAGATGTGTTTTTTTAAGGAAAGTAAACCTAATAGATAAATACAAGAAGAAATTCAAAATTCAAGTCTGTTTTTTACTGTCAAATTACTAAGTTCTTACTTAAAAAAAATTATCAAATTTAAAAAGCTCTTTCTCTGTGCTTTTATTTGCGACTGGGTTTGAAACAGTATGTACTGCTTTTGTTCACCTACTATGATTTAAACAATCTTTTTCATATTTATGTATTTCACACAATGTCTCAGAGAAAGGACTGTGTATATGTAATCTAAATCAAGAATACACAAATGCTTATCTTCAGAAATAAAATCTCTACCTAAAGGCTACAGCTTGCTTTTACCTACACAGCAAACTGAACTTCTGAACCAATCAGATCAAAAACTTCAAGTGATTGCAATCCAGACTAACACCCTGCAGTTTGAACAAAATACCATCACAAACACAAAGCTTATGTAATTTTCTGTGTGGGTTTGGAAGACTCCTGTATGTCTCACTTGACGTAAGAACTGGTGTTCCAGGTGTTTGACATGTAACTGTCAAAACAGCCATCCAAATCGTGCCTTTAATTTGCATCAGTAAATAATCACACAAAAATAAACCCAGATATCCCAAGGGGAAGATGTGGCAAATGATTTTCATGGCAAGACCTGGTAGACAGGTTATTATTAGCAGATAACAAGTTGTTTTTGGTTAAGTATAACCAAACAATTAACTCGTGCCAAATGAGTAACAACATTAGGCTAAAGAGTTCAAGAAAAATATATTTCCATCTCCTTTGGAAATGGACTCCTCCCTTAGTCTGCTCCCAAAGCAAAAGGAATCTAAAACTTACCCAGAAACTGGGCCGAGTTTGTGCTAGATCATTCCTTCTTATGGAAAACCTGCAGAAAGACACCAGAGAGAGGGAGGCAGAAAGTCTTTCCCCCTAGTTGTTTCAGTGAGGGGTGGAGCAGGAGGCTGTTCCAGGGTGGAAGTGCAGCTCAGGTACCTTGGCAGGGGCAGGATTCAGCTGGAGCTGCCTGCCAGCTGTCTGCAATACCTGCCCACCATTTGAAATCTTTCAGTCTGGGCTTGGGCATTCTGCAGAGGACACTGCACTTCAGAGAGCAGCAGCTTACTTAATAGAAATACTTAATCAGAGGATGAGAAAATTCTCCCTCTGCAAAGAAATGGACACCTGTCCTTCTTGCCCCACCTCTGCATTCTGCTTCTATAAATTGTGCGTGGATTTTTCTCATGAAAATTTGAAACATACTCTTGCATTCAATCACTCATTTCACATGGCAATTCTGATCACCCTGGTGCATTTATGATCAACATGAAAAACATTATTGACAGCCACAAAAATGCAAACAAGAGATACACAATTGAGTCCATCCTATTACTGATGTGGGTGATCAGTGTTTTTATGTACTGCGCAACGTGAATTTTTCTTTTGTTTGTTTTTTTTTCCAAGTGAGATCCAGGAACCTTCTTACCACCTCTTAATGTCATTGTTCCTAGACTAATCATATACACAGATGAGTAGAGATAAACATGTGTAATCCTAAACACAATGCAGTTTGGAGGGAACAAAAACCCCCCCGTAATTCTTCTCCCAGTATAGCACAGGTTGGTGAGTTGGAGCAGACTTCAGTACTGGCAGATGATAAATTAAATACATTGATTCCAATATGACACATCTCCTCTCTATATTTCAGCAATGGCCCAGTGAATCTTGCTGAAACAGTTGGGATGAAGTTAGTGAAGCCTGTAACGAGATTCTGGTAGCAGGACTTACACATGCAAAATTCACAGCAGATTATATTATGACTATTATCAGCCTCCTTGGAAAAAACTTTCCTATCTGCATAGGTTAAACCATATGGTAATAGCACCAGTATCTAAAAACCACACTATAGGCATCTCTAGCATAATAGACCGCTTGTTAATGCATATGGTTATTATTCTTTTATCAGTTAAATGTGTATCTGATCAACGCCTTTTCTTAATACAAAAGCAGATATATATATATATTTCACTTCTAAAGAGTTAACCACAAAAGCATTTTACTTAACTTACCAGTTGTTGAAGCTGGAAGGAGTCTTGCCCTAAACACTACCTGCTCTCATGTTTGAAATATCTGTCTCTCTCTCCCGCTGTCTCCCTCCCCCTGTGCAGGATTGCAGTAAACTTAGAAAACTAGCAGGGACAATGTTTCAAATGACTTAAGAAGGAGAACAGGAACAATCATTTCGTTCTCTTTTTTTTTTTCAGATGATACAGTACCTTCAGAAAGAAGGAAGGAAGGGAGGGGGAGGAAGTCAACAACCCTTTGCTTTCCTGCAAAAAAATAAGGAACAGCAGATAGCAATCTCGTTTCTCTCAAACAAAATGTTTGGAAAAATAAATATATCCAATCCAAAAGGAATTCCTCAAGTATTATATCTGCATTATTGGCTTCATAAAACCTTCTTTACAGCTTGTTATGTGCAACTACATGAAATGAATTTCCGAAGTAGTGGATAGGAATGAGACACCCATATCTTATGCAGAACAATTAGCCGTAAGTTTCATAGATAATGAAGGCTTTTACTCTAGAGAAAGACTAACCAGAGATGTATACACAGATCTTGTTTCCATGGTGATATAGGTAAAAAAATGCCTAAAATTCCTGTTTACAGTGATCACAAGAAAATAGCACATTGGCTATTATACAATTCTGTGGTGGGGAAAAAGAAGGTGATGAAAAGTATCAGAAAAATGGCAAGGATCATAGATTGATACTGGTGGTGCAGCAATTGATCTCGAAGAATGGCATTATAGAAGGTAACTGATTTATCAATACGTGCTATATTTTAAAACAGATTTTATTCTTTCTTTCTTCTTTCTTTCTTTCTTTTTCTTTTCTTTCTTTCTTCTTTTTCTTTCTTTCTTTCTTCTTTCTTTCTTTTCTTTCTTTCTTTTTCTTTCTTTCTTTCTCTTTCTTTTTTCTTCTTTCTTTATTTCTTTTTCGTTTTCTTTCTTCTTTTTTTCTTTCACCTTAAACATATTTTGACAACAAGATACGGCCAGCTGGCAGAGTTATACTTGGGATAAGTTTAGCCATTGTACTCCACTAGTTTTTTGTTTGCATGTGTCTTTCCCCTACCTTTCATCTATCATCTGAAGGTCACATACAGTGATTAGATGCTCCCTTTTTTCCTAGTATTTTTTTCATTCTAACATTCTTGCCATAAACACTTCACACTGTCACAGAGCTATATCTGGTTTATCTGGTAATGCAGTAGTGAATATGGAACAAGCAATTTGGGCTGATTTCTGTGAAAGACTTAAAAAGCTTTTTCAAAAGGCCCTCTCCACATTCTCTGCATCCAGACTTTGCTCTGGAAGCAATATCTAGATCAATGCTGCTGAAATAAATAGACTACTGCGTAAATCCAGTTTTAATGGAACAACAATCTGGTATGTTATCCCACAGAGATTACTATTTCATTTTTGTGCACGAGAATTGATAAGCTTAAACCAGCACAGGAATGGTCCTTTAGCACCTGTGTTACTTCATGATTCCTGATGCTATTTCCTGAAGATATCTAGCCATTATTTGGCTGGGCAGCTTTCATGTAAATATTCAGAAAATTAAACCTTGATAGCGGACATCAGCATTTGACAGAGCAGTGCAAATGCTATGACGATCTCTACCCTTACAAGACCACCAAGGTTTTCTGTAATAGGCAAAACTATAACAGGAGGGTGAATTTTAAAAGCAAAAGTATGCAATGCACTTAGATTATATCTGCAAGTAAAGTCCTTAATTCTCCCTGGGAATGGAGGTCCTAATTAAGAGATCTCCTCTGCATACTGAGCAGAAGGAAATTAAGAGGCATGGAAGGCCATCAAACTAATGCATTGTCCTGCAGGGTCAGCCTATAGCACAAAACCTGTGATACTGTTTCAAAATTGTTTGTCATGATCTCGAAGGTAGTAGCAGCTTCCAGGCCATTCCAGATAGTTTTAATTTCTTTATTTTCCAGGTACAACAGGCTAATGAACTGTTTATGCTGCCATTATGTAGCATTTTTGCTTCTCTCCACTGGGAACCCATGCAGGAGCATATTTGAAAACCCATATTGATTAAGTTAGGATCATTCTTTAAGTCTCTGAGTGTTGTGATAGTCTGTGTAGTCCTCTGTGAAGGACTTAATTGCCACAGCTATCCTGTACTTCTGCAAAAAGCAGCTTCCCTTTCCTTGAGGACTGCAAAACCAAGGTTGGACACAAGTATCTACAAAGTTCCTTCAACATGTTATGAGACTTTGCTATCCTGATTAAAGGGGGCTGTGAGAGACCCCCACTTCAGCAAGGGCAGCAGGAGATGTAAGGTCTTCTTTCATTTAATTCTACCTCATGTTCCATTGTCAGCAGCCTTTCCACCATCCAAGAGGTCAGACTTAGGTTCCCCAGCCAAGCCCCAGCATGCAGCCTCTGAAGCACTTGACCTGTCCTTACTTTTGCCAATTTTCTCTCAGCTGCTGCCAGGAAATCACAACCTAATGAGGAAAAGGCACTAAAACTGTAATTTTCATGCCAAAAAATACCTTGCAGTGCGTGTCTTTTGCACGACAGATCAATGTGCAGTTACTGACTGTGGGGAAAAATAAAGGCACGTACAAAATCATTAGTATCTAAAGCCATGCAAATCGAGTAACAAGGCATGACATTATGATATTTACCCAAGTTTTAAAGGAACAACTTGATGTGGTTTTCAGAACATTTCTGGGAAAAATGTTTGCCTGGTTTTTTGTTGTTTTTATTTTAATCTTTTCTCACTCTAGTGTTATCAAAATGAGCGCACTGAGACAAATTCAAAGAGATTTGAATTTTCAATGTCAGCCCAATGCAGTTAGATGAACACTATTGAGTATAAATACTTCCTGGGTACATTATATAATGTTTTATAAGGAGTTGTCCCAAAAAAAGTCAGTATCGTGTTGATGGTCAAGGTAAGTTCTGAACACCAAGAAGATTCCTCCAATACCAGCCTGTATTATTAGACAAGACCTTTAATTTGATTAGCATATATGAAGTTAAGGCCCTTATTCATTTTTTTGTTTTGTTTTGTCTTTTTGCTTCATTGTAGAATAAATTGTGTTTTAGTCTCTTTCCAGCATGAAGATGACAATGACAGCAGGAATACTTTCCTATATGTTCAAAATAGGAACGGAATAAACCAGTTCAGCCTCTATCCAGCATAATAGGAGAGAACAGAGAGGTAACTGCACCCAGTAATAATCCCACTTCATCATGAGAAAATGAAACCAGAGGCAAAGCCTAGACAAATTTACTGGTTTTACTCATTGCTTTAGGACAATAATTAATATATCTGAACCAGCTGTGAAAAAATAAAATTAATATCTCCCTTCTGGTCTACAACATACCTGTGGCATTTAGCTGAGTAAAAATATGCAGTTCTCATCCAGAGACATGAAGAGTACTGAAGGATACCTAATTGGCAAAAATCCCTCTCTGCTGTGCTTTCCTGGTCTCTTTCTGCATTGCATATTCAAAATAGATTGTTCAGAAGCAATCTGGCAGAAGGCTAATTCTGGGACCAGAGAAAAGTACAGGCTGAGTCTAAAGAACTCCTGTGCTGCAGAGTGTGGAGGACATAACTCTAGTTACCAATATTAGCAAAGTTTTGTAATTTATAGTATTGTGCCACAATAAACCTGCATACACTGGTATGTATTTCATTTAATTTCTCAGCTTCTAATATATTAGAATGCTAAGAGATATTCCAAAGGTTTTATGCTTCTGCCTATCTTTCATGATTATAGTATGATCGGAGTATTCTTGTATGCGTTTGCACAGCCAAATTTACTGCTGTTTTATCAATTTATTTCTTACTTTTGCTACAGGTACACCCAATTGTTACTTTAAAGAGCAATTAACATCTGCAGACTATAAGCTCTGGACCAACCACTTATATGTTAATTGTCAAATGTGGAAATTTGTATCAGACAGAGTAATGTTCCTGGCAATAAACACCTTACTACAACTTAGAGTGGCCTTTACAAATTATCCTGGGCCAAGATAATTTCTGGTAAATGACATTGGTTTCAGTCTTCTAAAGACATGCTTTTCCTGTACCCTGTATGCAATCATCACAACTACCTTCACTAAAACAATACAATCAAAGCTATTTTTAAATTTGATGGTCCGATTAGAGGATTGTTTTCATCTTTTAACATGCATGGAGTTACGAGCAGGATTGTGAGCCTTATTCAGGTCAGAGGTGGACAAGAACTTGGCTTTGGCCAGTATGTTTGAATTTGGGTCACACTGAAGATCTGTAACTTGTAGAAAGTGATAAAGTATCCACCAGTGTTTTGGTAGTTGCTCAAAATGGCTTTGACAGCAGTTTTACCTGCAGTTTTACCTTTCTTAGATTGGAAAAAAACCCAGCATTTGTTCTCCTCTTTTCTTTGTTGTCTTGCTGAATTAAGCATGTAATGGACTCTGGTGTCCAATTAATGAACTGTAGTACTGAAATTACTTAATATTTACAGGTGAAGGCTGGGCATCTAAGGTTGTAAAATACGTGACTCTTCAGAAAATATGAAGAAAAGGCAAAGTTTGCAATGTTTGCACATTCTTCCCTGTATAGTGATGTTTCTTACCTTGTTAGGTCTGATAACGAACAACTTCTGGAAGCCTGATATTCTACCTCAAGATTAATTTGAAAAGAGTATGAATTTCTTTTTTTTTCATTCAGTCTCTAGCTGCTGTACACTTTTAATCCTTTAGTTTCTGACACTTTTTCCAAAGTACCCAGTGGTTGTGCTACAGCTGAGGTTCTGTGGACACTTTACAAAGGCCTTTTCTGAGAGCAAAATGAAGAAGTGCTGCCTAGTGGTGCACCTCTGGTTATGCTGCTAGACTGTAGAGACCAAAAACCCTGTATGGACATCTGTACTCCATACCAGTGTGAATGTTGATAAATCGTGTCTCCAAGGCTTTTTTATAGCCTCAGTGTGGGAGGGTGAGAGAGAATGAGAGAAAAAGGGAGGGAGGGAGAAGGAAGGAAGGAAGGAAAGGAAGGAAGGAAGGAAGGAAGGAAGGAGGAAGGAAGGAGGAAGGAAGGAGGAAGGAAGGAGGAAGGAAGGAGGAAGGAAGGAAGGAAGAAGGAAGGAAGGAAGAAGGAAGGAAGGAAGAAGGAAGGAAGAAGGAAGGAAGAAGGAAGGAAGGAAGGAAGGAAGAGAAGGGACGGAAAGGAAGGAAGGAAGGAAGGTGAAGGAAGGATGGAAGGAAGGAGGAAGGAGCGAAAGGAGGAAGGAAGGAAGGAAGGAAGGAAGGAAGGAAGGAAGGAAAGAAGTTCTAATTGGAGTTTTGGATTTGGGTTTGTTTGTTTCTGTATTTTGGGTTTGGATTTTCTTGTATTTTGAGGTTTGTTTTATTCCTTGAAATACTCAGCAGAGCACAGTCCTGAAGTCTTCATGCAGTTGATGCTCCTGTTGACTTCTGTGAGACTTCTCCATAAGTGGAGATAATTGTGTTAGGCCCACACGTGTGTTAAATACTACAGCCAGTAGTCACAATGTAAACTAATTGACTGTGATGGAGCATATGGATTGACACATGAGCTTACAGTATTTCAAAACAGTTATCAATAAATAAAAAGTGAGTGTTATGATATGTAGCCAAGAATAATTAGGGAAAAAAGAAAAGCAGAGCTCTTGGGTTTGTTAGATTTCCTCTCTTCTTCCAAAAGTTTAAATGGGTTTGTTTTCAGACCTTACTCTTTTTATTTTAGCAAAACACTTTTGCTGAGACTGCTGTTGTTTTGCAGAAAACATTTGGTTAAGATTTAAAGCACAGGAAAAAACCCATTTACAGGAAAAACCTCAAACTACACTAGAAGTCTTGTCATTAGGATTTCTCTACATTCACCTTTGATTCATCAGGGCTGCATGGTTTGCTTCATACACCATAAGCACACCCTACAAATTTGCTGGTGATCAGTCTGTATGAGCATACTGCCAGAATATTCCTCTGAAATGTTACCACTCATATACAACAGTGCTGTATGGTTCCTGAATAGTTCTGGAGAAGCTGTGTCCTAGAACTTCTTACTGCAATAATAATATAATAATAATAATATAATAATATAATAAAAACCCCAGCTCATAGATTATGAAGGTCTTTTTCTTTCATTTTCTTTTAATTCTCACATGTCTGCCTGAAATAAAGATCCTTTTTAGCTTCCTTGCCAAGAACTGTCACTGAACCAGACACATGGAGAGATGATAATCACACAAAGATCATCTGTGTCATCAATAACAATTTGCTTCTATAACCTACTAAGCAAACATTCTTCAGTCTTTGGTGCATTTATTTTCACACCAATACAGTGTCACTGAAGGATAAGATCTGAAGCCCTTTGCAACTGCGGACAGATCACAACCTATTCAAGAATAAAGTGGGAGATAAACACTTCATAAAAATAACACTCATCCTTGGAAAAGACAAAAAATTGTTCATTTTATAGACTTTTGATTGCATCCTGTATATCTTGATATAACAAGCCTAGCTTCATGAACCTCTTTGCCTTCTTCCCTTGGAAGACAGAAGAAGCTCAGGCATGGCTGTTTATGTCAAAGAGTCTCTTCAGATGAGTACACAAAGAGCAGATGGGTGCAAACAGACAGCAGGGCTTGCTGATGGGGAGAACTCCTCATGCCCCAGTCATAACCCCCACGGGGGATGGTCCCTCAGGAGAAGAAATACTGCAGGATTTTTCTCCCTGCAGCAGCCCCTGCTTCAAGAGGATGGAGCTTCTGCAAATGTGTATGGTCTCAATATTTTGAGCCACTTTGAACTTGTGACTGGAGGAGAGCCTGGGTAGGGTGGGGAGAGTCTGGGTCCCTGAGCTCCCACAGAGCTAATGGTGGAAGAGACAGGACTGTTCAGAAGACTTGTCAGAGCACAATATTCAATGTCTAAAATTAGGCAGTGTGCACACATCTCTAGGGAGCTTATGTTGCCTTATATAGGCTCTAATTGTCTTACAAAGCATCCTAGGAGCTCGAAGGAGAAACTGAATCCACAAGAACCCTCACTTTTTTCACGGCTGTCTCACTTCCCTCTCCATCTAGCTCTGAAATGTCTCTGTGGCCTGGGACCTGTTGGAATACGAGGAAGAGCGTGAGAGAATCTGCTGTATGTCTGTGGCATCCCTAGCAGGCTACCCAGTGCTGCAGTCATTCTTCCAGCTGGGCTGCAATGGGGCAGAATGACCTATTAGTGACAGAAGAAATGAAAATTTAGGACAGACCTGCAGTGCTTTGGGCAGGAAGTGCTGAGGTGTAGAGACTGTATGCTTCAATGTCACACCTGGAACAATGATTCATCCATCCCAAACTAAAGGAATAGTCCGTGTTTGCCAGGTCACTTAGAAGATGCAGCACTGCCACACAGCACGTGTGTAGGGTGGGGAAATCAGGGCTGCAACACCTTGAACAGGTTCTGCCACCAAAATGTCATGTCATGAAGCCACAGATGCATGAATCAGCCACCTTCTGAAAGGTGCATGAGGGAGAAAGGGGAGAGGTGATGTTTTAGCCCCTCATCCTAAGGCCACCTGGCAGTCCTGCAGAGTTCTTGGATTAGCAGCTCCACATCTGCAGCAAAGAGAGCTCCTGGAACAGCCAGGGACTCCCACCTGCTCTTTTCCTTAGGCAAGACTAGAGCCAAGTGGTCTTTATTTCTCCCTTTCTTCAGCTGCCTTGCTGGTTTGCTGCTATGAGTCTTGGGACAGCCCATAGAAACAGACTTCCTACTTTTATATCCTTTTTTGCTACAGCAGAACAGTAATATTTGGTCTAGATGTACTTGTAGGGTATTCCCCAAAGAATCAGTAGATTTTGTATATGTGTTTTGGATAAAACCCTAGATAAGTAGATTGCAGCATATAGGCCTGCAGTATCAAAATTTTACTTTCAATGTGCAAATAATTCTCCAACCACAATTTACTGAGGGAAGATTTTCTCAAAAACACAACAAAGCACACCACTGTAGTTCCTCAAACATAACCCAGTTCTTGCAAGGTGCTGAATTCACCGATCCTCATTAAAAAGAAGAAGTGAGGATGTTCAGCCCTGTGCTTGTAGGGGCCTCTTCTATTCCCAAACAGGGAAACTGTGATTTGAAGAGTCAAATAGTGAAGCTAGTACTCCAAAGATGAGTCACTCTCTTCATTTTCACAGCAAATGTCTGTGCTTCAGTGTTTTGCATAATCTGTTCCCAAGCTAAATCTTCTCACCAGCTTTTAAAAGGTGTCCAACTTTACCAACTTGTGATTTGAAATTCTAAGTTCAGTATTTAAGTGCAAAGGTTTTATTTTTGTGATTTCCTATTGGAAATTCGAAAATATATCAAGTAGAGGTGAATCTAAGACTCTAGCATGAGAGTCCTATGCTAGTTTTTCCAGCCCCTTACCTGCCTTTGGAGAGTTGCCTCGTCTGCCTTACTTTAGTACATCAGGTATTTATTTTGTCCCAAACTCACACATTTGATAAAAATAGTTCTGTATTGCCATGTATCCTCCTCTTACAGTTATGTGATTATAGGTATGGATTATGCTAAAATAAACATAAATGCTCAAAAGGTAATTTTCTACGCAATCTGGGGTGGAGATCCTACTGTTGAATGTTTTTGGGCTGAGATGCAGCAAAACACAGAGTTTCTAACAGTCTGTAAAATATCCCTTTTTTGAGATGACATTTTGCAGAATTAATAGGGCATTCCTTGGGATCTGAGATGAGTCACGATGACAGCCTGCAACAAATTGTTTAAAACCCACCAGCATAAAAATACTACAAGTGAAGTATTGTGAAAACTCACAAGAAGATTCTTTCAGCTTCCAGCCTCAGCCTTACAGGCTTACCTTGTCACAACACACCCAAAGGAAAAAAAAAACTATGTTAATATATAATTATGCTATTACTACACCAGTTTTGCACATAAAGTGTCTGTAGGCCTCTAAGAAAAGAGTTTGTTTTTTTTTTTTATTTCACTGCCTGGTTGGCTGTCTTCCAGACAAGGCCCTTTCCAACTGGCAGAGCAGAGAGCAGGCTTTCCACCTGAAATCCACAGAAATGCCCATCCCTAGTGACCATGATCCAGACAGGTGCTCTCCTCATCCACCCTGAAATCAGGGTCAGCATCATGCTACTGACTGTCCCCAGATAAAATCCCCCCTATGGAGATTAATTGGGAGAGGGATAGTTACCCAACACTCTTTGGCATGACTTAGGGTTGGAAAAAAATCCACAAATCCAGCCATGCATGATGTAGGAAAAAAACATGTTTCAGCAATTAATTGTGAGGAGTTTCTCTGTCCCAGCAGCAAAAAAGAATAAAAATAACATAATTATTTGGTATTCCAGTAACAGACCTAAGATTCCATAGTTGGTGTTTGGTGTGCTTTTTAAAAATCAATCCATTTTTTAAGCCTGATTCTCTCCCCACTGACCATAAAGAAAACAAGGCTATTTTAAATGTTTGTCATTTCATTTGAATTGGAGCATTTTTAGAGGTTGTTTTGCTTCCATAGGACTTTGAGTGTTGCTAGTTCATACCTTTGAGTCTCAGTTAATACTATTCTGGCTTTTCTGCAATTGAATCTGAAAAAAACATGATATATGGAGCAATGTGTTTCTGAAGAACAAACTTTGTGAAAAACTGCATATTGTAACAAAAAGTGTCTATACTGCTAAATTTCTGTACGAATAGAACTTTTTGGTTTCCTGCTGGGAATTTAAAGGTTGATATACCCCATCCATTACTCCACTCAGTGTTGAGGCTGAGTTTGTGTGATATGTGTAACCAAACCAGCCACCACGTACTAGAAACACAGTGCAGTAATTTTTGAAAAGGGTTTAAACCCAGCTCTTTCAATTTGAAACTAAGGAAAATTGAAAGTTAACACAATAGACATAAATCAGAATTTAACCAGGAAAACATTGGGTAATCTCTTTTTATTGTGCAAAGTGCTGATGACTTTTAGTCAAATCTCTGAATCCAGAATTTTTATCACCTTACTTGGGTGCAAATCCTTGCTTCAACAAATAATCTGTTACTACTAAGTTATCAGCAATAAGACTTTGGAATAACTTGTTAACCACTTCAGAAAGTTGTTGTACTGGTCAGGGAGTATCACAAGAAGGTCCACAAAACAGTGGGGATATTTAGGAATAGTAATAAATTTTCAGAGACAGGTTGAAAGACATGTTTGGGACACAAAATATTAGTATGAAAGAGCAGTAAAGGCTTTTGAAAAACCACAGAGCTTCTTTTGTCTTGAACTGCATATTTATTTTCAGTCCTGTTTCACATTTTCTACAGCATCTGAGTTCAAGCTCAGATGTTTACTAACTGTAAATATCAACACACTCAGCATTTCAAATTTGAAAGAATATTGTTTAGAGACTTCCTTGGTGCTAGTTTGGCATTATCTTACAGGCAAGGGGAAAATCAGCTTCTTTGTTTCTTCTTCAGCTTGTGTGTGCATGAAAGATCAGCCACAATCTGGCACTAATTGTGGGAAGGAAATTTTACATAGGTGTTTAACTAGGAATAGTGAGATGAAACTAAGAGAAGGAAATTTTAGGATGGATGTCAGGAACACCTCTGTGACAACAAGGCATTTCGAATCGTGAAATAGCTTTCAAAAGGAAAAGCTGGAAATTCCAGTACTTAGGACTTCTAAGGTGAGTGGACAACTACATAGTGGAAATTATAACACAGGAAACAAGCAAGCCATGAGGGTGGAAAGGTGTTAACACCTGAGACATACAATGCTGCAAGCTGAGGTCTCCCCAGAATTATGACAATCCATAACAGAATGAGCACACAAGACTTTGTGGAGCCATGGCACAGCTGGGGACAGTGGGAATGCAAAAAAAAACCTCACACACCAGGCCACTTCTTGCCTCTCTTGCTTGGTGTACAGGAACACATTCATGTCTCAACACTGGTAGGGCTTCAGTTCCATGTATCCCCTTGCTGTCCCTTCCCACTGCTGTGAGAATGGTGGAAAACTAACAACAAGGCACTTTGCTTGGAGCGTGTTCTCTGGTGGTGAAAGATGGCTACAAGAAATGTGTAAGTATACAAAAGCTCAATAAAACTGATGAAAAACCAGAGCTGCTGCCTCTGATTCTGACTCCTAAATGAACTTTCTCCAGAGAACTTTGCCTCAACAACAAAAATTTTGTGCCTCTTCCTGAGGTAGAACTATCGTGGTACTGAAAATACAAAGCGACCAGTCAAATACCTGCACAGGGGCAGGTAATTTCCTTGTTAGGGGAGAAAGATAGAGCTCATCTGATGCTTTGAGCATGTTGTAAGCCTTCCCATTTTGTTTCTCAGCTCCTGTCAAAACCAGAGAAACACAGGAATCAACCTAGCACTTCACAGCAAACCAGTTATTGCACTGTACACAATGAAAATCACTGCTGTTCCTCTGGAAACTGTTTAAAATTCATGGGTCATCGATGAGTGAGTGGTTGCTTTTCTCCTGGATGTGCTCTGCAGTATGTCAGTGGTTATCTAAATATGACCCCTAGTGTTCAACTTGCGTGACAATTATTTAAGAAAATTATTGTCCGTATTAGACTTCCCTTAAGAATAGGGTCACCTTTTCTGGTTATCCCAATATCTTACCTGAAAAAAAAAAAATTACTAAATTATCCCTGATCCCAAAGTAAAATTTGTTGAAGATATTGCTTTCAAAGCACAGAATGTCAGAGAGTCCCTTGAAAATTTTAGAAACAGTTGATACAGACTGGGAATAATCTACATTGAAAAATTATATTCCCATCTGCATGGAAAAATATTGTTAATGGTAGGTATCAGTAAAAACAATTGTGCCCTTCTATGCATTGCATTTAAGGACAGTGATGAAGACTATA
Source organism: Sylvia atricapilla (assembly GCF_009819655.1). Lineage (NCBI taxonomy): Eukaryota > Metazoa > Chordata > Aves > Passeriformes > Sylviidae > Sylvia > Sylvia atricapilla. The sequence continues at coordinate 84,247,685 of NC_089174.1, read as the reverse complement.
GTACAATGGCTGATACAGGATGGTTGCTGAGAAAGGGTTTCTTTTTTGTTTCATTCTTGGTACTGCCACTGATTTTCCAGTATGTTTTCAATTCCATCATTTAACCTCTGTGTCCTTGTGTTTTCATCTTGACAAAACACACAGACGCATTTCTTGCTGAGGTTTGTGAAGTTTAAGAATTGTCCGTAAAGTTGCATGAAATTTGGAGAAAAAGCAAAATAAAATTGACTTGTGACTGGTGTTTTTTGGTGGTTTTTGGTGTTGGTTTTTGTTTTGTTTCGGTTTGTTTGTTGGTTGTTTGTTTGTTTGGGGGTTTTGGGGGGAGGTTTGTTTGTTTGTTTGTTGTTGTTTGTTTTGAGGCTTTTTGTTGGTTTGGTTTGGTTTTGTTGGGAGGTTGTGTGTGTGTGTGTGTGCAGGGGCTTTTTTTGATTGTTTGGTTATTGTTGATTTTTGTGGGTTTGTGGTGGGTTTTTTTTGGTTTGGGTTTGGTGTTGGTTGGTTCGGGTTTTTTTTGTAGTCACAGGAAAAGGCTGAGAGAAACTCTACTATTTACTATTATCTATTTACTTTGAACAACCCAAGACACAGTATGGTACCATAGGCTGCAGAGGAATGCAAGGCCACTAGAAAAGACTGTGAGTTTCATGATGTTAAGGGAGGAAAGGGAAAGGTGTGGTGCCTCTGTGCCCAGGCTGCAGATGTCTGACACCTGCTCTGCTTTGAGCAAGGATTGACGCACTTAAACTTCTGCTTTAGTTTCTTTCTTCCTGCTCTGATACTTGCAGTATCACCACATGGTTTTAGAAGGACAAACAGCAAACAGAAGACACTGAAAACTTAAAGAGAGGTCACTGAAAACTTAGAAAATCAGCAGTGACAACCTGCTTTGCAATGCAGTCCCTTACTGATTGTTTTGCAGTGTGGGGGCCTGTGGATACAGACAATTTATCATGTTGTGACAGGGAGGAATATGTATGACATGTATTGTGAAAACATGCAATAATAGAGCCTCCTGCTTCCTGATTGTGTTTGTTAGCTTTGTGCACACAAGTGTCTTGCAAACTCTACTGCTTTGCATCTTGTTCAGATATGGAAGAGCTCCAGCAGGCTCATTTCCAATCTCATCTAAGTGCCTTAAGCAGTAATGCATATCTTGGATGTGTTCTCAAAGCCCTGTGGTTTATTTGCTGCAGTATTGTTATCACCAGAAAAATCAATGTTACTTCAGCTCTGGCCTGCAGATCCCTTTTACAGTATGCTGTTTTGTACAGTCTCGTAAGAAGCACCACTCTTTGTTGTTATGTAAATGTTTATTTATGCCTGTTTAAATTTGATCTCCCTGGTAGGAAAGCATGCATCTCCTGGGGGCAGAAATCATATATTATTCTTAATTTCAGTGCCATATTCCTCTTAATGCTTTTGAGCTTAAAAATTGAGTGGTGCCATTTCCCAGCACTCCCATCTTACTTGCCTATGTCAGTGAGACAGAAAACATGTCCAGATTGTCATTTTGAAAAGTTGGTGGTGAATGTGTTAAAGGCTTTTGCAGCTCTTTACAGCTTTTTCCTTGATCCCTCCTGCCACAGGTGAGGAGAGACCACAGGGGCACGTTCATACCTTGCATATAGATGTGAACTAATTTGTGCTTATAGCCAGGGTGAGCGTGATGTTCAAGGCTGGAGTTTATTTTTCCAGTTAATATAACCAGTGTCCTTCTGTCTGAAGATAAAACTAATTCTGGGTGCACACAGTGCAAGAATCTTTTGCTTCCTTACTGCATTCAGCTCAAGGGTTTGCATCCCTCAGACAACCTGTGGCACCAAACTCAGAGCAGGGAATTGTCACCAAGGACATAGTTTATGACTTTCCCTGCAAGGAAACGTTTTGCTGCTGGACCAGAACCAAAGGGTCAGCAAAGAAGATAACCAACACATCCTGATGATCTCTCCTTCCCTGACCTGACACTGTCTTGATACAGATATTCCTGGTGCCCCAGTGTGAGTGCAAGTGTGAAGGTGAAAACCAGCAAGGGCCAAGATACAACTTCAGAAGGCACAGAGCCACAAAGTGGGGCATTGCCATCAATAGGACATCCAGGGTGATGGGTGACATTAAGTGAAGGAGCACCACCTGAACAGGGTGCCAGCTCCAAGGTAAATTCTAATGTAGCCCTGGGATTACAGCTGGGAGTTGGTTCAGATTAGAACTTTCAGGTAAATGCAGTCTGCTATAGAAATGCAAAATTGTTTGGTCAAGCACAGGTTCTGACACTTTGCTATTGAAGGAAGACCTGCTGTGGGATTCAAAGGGAACAGTGTCTCCTGTCTTTCTCTCACTTTGACCAAGGATGATGAAAAACACTCAAACCAACAGCAAAATTAACACATTAGGATGCTATCAGCAGAATCTGCAGTTCTGTGCTCTGTCACCCAGGCAGAGCAGTGGGAAGATAGCAGGGATTTTTCTGCATGCCAAGCGTTCCCAAACTTTGTGAAAAAAAAATTCCCATCCTTTTTTTCCCAAAGCTGCCTAATTTCCAGTGACTGGCAGTATGTTTCTAAGTGCTGGGTGTGAGCAGACCTGTTTGTGCTGATGGACAGCAAGGTGAAAAATATCTTCTGTTTTCAGAGGATAAAAATGGCAGAGTTTCAGTTCTCACCTTCTCATTCCAGAACTTCTATTGCTGATGAGTGTTAATCAGACTGTGGGTGTACCTGTAACTATTGCAATTATTGCTGGGTCTTTCCAAAAGGTCCTAGATTAACTTCCCCCTGACAAGCCTATAGAATTACTGGGCTTTTAAAATCTTTTTCAGTTTGATATAAAGTGTAGAATTTGGGAAAGTTTTGAGCACACCTGTGCTGCTTTCTTACTTGTCTGTGCCCTTGCCCACGTGCTGAGTTGCTGTGAGGTTCTTGCCTCACCAAATCACAGGGAGTTCAGTCACAGCATTCACATTATGCTTATTCTTGTCAGTGCCTGGTAATGGCAATAGTGGTGATTCCACACCACTTCAAGGCAGGGTGAAAAATGTTATAGGTCATACAACATCCCACGCTGGTACTGCAAAGCCATGTTCTGTCGTGTCCAATGACTGGAAGTGCCTCTAACATTTACCAAAATCTCATTTCTGTCATCACATGTCTGGTGAGAATCTGGCCACGTTATATCTCCATTGTTGGAGGGGTTGTGAGGACTGTGAGTTGTCTCAGTGATCTGCTGTCCACATCAATCTCCCTGCCTGTCCCTGAGAATCTCTAGCGCACTGAAAAATGAAAAGACTCAGTTCATGCATTAAAATTTTGAGGACTGAAGATAAAAATTCTGCTACAGACTGAATGGTTTAATGTTTAGAGGCAGACAAAACACAAAAAATATAGCAGCAAAAAAATATTTAAGGTATGTGTGAACTTCTTTTAAAAAGTTTGGTTTTAACTCTTTGTTTGCTTGATTTCCTGCTGTAATGCCTTTACACTCCTAGAGGTTTTAATAAAACTTCTGAAATCTGCACTTTGGCCCTGCAATTAGAAGAAGGAAAAGATAATTTGAGTGGATAGATTTTTTATTTTAAGTTTGATTGAAAGGCTCTGTTCATATAGAAGCTGACTTATACCAGAATATTTGGCCCAACAACTTAGTATAACATCACAGATGGCATATTATCTGTGATCTGACAGTCATTTGCTATTCCATTATGGTGCTAACCACAGTTCGTTAAATAAAACATAAAAACCACATTTTTCTCAAGTTCCAGGAAAATGAACAGATGAATTCTGAAAATAATGAACTACACAGATGAAGCAGTTATGTTCAGCATTAATAATAATAAAAAAAAAGAATTTGCATCCTAAGCAGAGCTTCTGTATGTATTTTCTGCTAGAGACTGATGGCACAGATAAAACCTAATGTCACAGAGAACAGGATTTCCTTGAGCAATACAAATGAGAAAGACATGTTATTAGAGCAGCATTGCATTCAGTCAGAAGGTCAAGTCCAGTGTAACGTTTTTCATTAAACAAGATGTTTACGGTCCTGAGCCTGTACATTTCACAAACAGTGTAGAACTTCATTGCCATACATTACCTATCTGTGTGTAGTAAACAGCCTGGAAACAGGACAAATGCACATCTTAGGAGTCTGAGGGCTTTTTGTTAAAGCTTTCTGAGATAGTGTCAAATCTGGCTCTGAGCCCAGCAGCTACCTGCATACAAAAGTGATGGAGATGTAACTACATGGAGAGACCCAAAAAACTTAAAAAAGAGGGAAAGGAGCTCAGGCACCTTCTAAGGCAGCCAGATTTACCATCAGGTCACAACATGAGATAAACAGTGGTAGAAGAAAAACAACCTCTGAGGAATCAGAGGCTACTACTGTTCCTGTCCCAGGTCCCAGCAGTGGTCCTACTAACCATAATTGTTTTCAGGCAGACCACCACAAAGTTCACCTTTATCACCTGGATGTTACAGAACACTTTGGTCAAAGAATCTCTGCACAGAATCACAAAAAATAGTTAAGATGAGTGTAGAGGAATGTGAATGCTTTCTCTCTCAGATGAAAATATTGGCTATCGAAAGGACAAAAAATTTATTTTGCTGAGAGCACCTCAGATCCCACATCCTTCTGCTTACTGAAGCATGTTTAGCATAAATCCATGAAAGTAATACTTTTCCTGGATTTACTGGTTTGTAATGAAAAAGGGGAAATTTTCCATGTTCTTTTGCTTCTGGGTTTTTCTCTTCTTTTCTTTCCAACTCGCTGCTGCTCTCTTAATTTTTGCTTGACCTTGCTTGAGTCCTTTGAACTTTTTCAGACCCATATTAAGTCCGAATACTCCAGGCACAAAAACTAAGATCACACTCCCAGTGTGACAGAATGAGTATTTGCTGAGGGAAGCATCTTCATCTTTCAGATCAGGTCTCCAGTAATCACAAAATTTGGCAGGCCTGAAACCATCCATCAAAAAAACTAAGTGGGAATGTTATAACATTATCCACATGAGGAAATATGTACCTGTACCTGGGTGTGCATGTGTACATCTTAGACCAACAGAGAATTACCAGGTTTGAAGCTGATCATTTTATTGTTGATTATTGAACCTGTTTCATTATTTCTAATTGTATCTCAAGTTCAAGTCATAGAGGTAAATAATTGAATATCAATGGAATCTTTCTATTCAAGAGATACATTGTCATTTTGTTATTTCATTATCACTTTTTCTCCTTTTGATTTTTTCTTTTTTATAAGAATATTAGGAAATACCTAAAGGAAATATTTTTTTTCCCTTGATTAACAAAATCACTGTAATCTTTGATTTGCAGCCAAGAGGAAAGACTGTTTTGATTGCAATAAATGCTGCACTGGGCCATGTCTGAAAGTCAATCATTTAGCAGTCAGTGTTTAAAGTTCAATTCAGGGTGTTGGTTTTTTGTGGGTTTGTTGGTTTGTTTGTTTGTTTGTTTGTTTGTCTGTTTGTTTGTTTTTTAAGACCTCGTGGATTATTTTTCATTCATTTTGAGTGAGGTGTAGAGGTGGGGGCACCTTCAAAAAACATATGGGATAGGTTAATACATAGTTTCCCATCCACCCCTTCCCTTACAGACACACACCCCTGACTATTACAGGAGATTTGCTGGAGAAATATCTTTGGAACAACAAGGTGCAAAACCACAGGGGAAGCCTTGCAATATTTTTTTGAGAATAGCTGCATCTGGTTTTCTCTGTGATTCTCCGTTTTCTCCCTCTCTGATACCAGAAAAAGGTATCCAGGAAGACCTTCAGAAGACAGTCTCCTCAAGCTCTCACAATAAGAAAGTTCTCTGATCCATGATTCATTATTTCCTTTCTGCAGGTTTTTGTTGTTGTTGTTTGGTAGGGGTTTTTTGGCTTGATTTTTCTCATGCAAAGCACTCCAGGTGACCAAGTTCAGAAAATGTGCTTAGTGGTTAGAAGAAAAGCAAGAGCTCAAGTGTGCAGGTTCTGCATCCCAGTCAGGCACTGACTCAACTTGGGTGATTCATGTCATTCCTCATGATTCATTTTCTTCCTTACACCAGAAAATTACTTATTTCCAGACTGTTGTCTTAATGCTTAATTTATTCATGACCATGAAGACCTTAAAATCATCAAATGCAGGGCATTAAGTAAATGCAACATGTTACTGATACTCTCCTTACTTGTTATTGATCATAACTGAGAATGGAATGAAAGCCAAATGTTAGGATTAAATTGTGTTGCTAAAAAGAGCCAAGAAGTGTGTTTCTAAACCTGCAATTTCAAAATTATCTATCTCTCTTTAACACAAAGAACAGATTTAACCTGTAAAAATTAGGATCTGACTCGGTCAATCCTCCTGCACGTAGGTAAATGCACTGTGACAGAGTAGTTAACTAAATAAGAAAGCAGTTGTTGAATAAGATCCTTGATATTTTCACCTGCCTTCACAGAGGTCTGTACTTTATTACATTACTTTAAGTATTTTGGTGTGTATTATCTCTTTGAACCATACATGCAATTGATGTTAATGAGACTTAAGATGTCACACCACAAAGCTACTGCAGGGAATTAATTAGCTTTGAGTCTATCAGTATGATTTCCACCTGAAAAGCAGTACACCACATCTTTAGTCTAAGTAGGCTCTTTATAGATCTTAAAATCTTAACTGATTTTCATGTATTTCACTGATTGCCAACAATTCTGGTTTTGCGTGTTTGATGAAGAGATGCTGCTAAACTCCTGCATGCTTGACATTAGATTATGTGATGGAAATACTGAGAAAGGAAATTATCTCATTTAGATGAAATAACATCACTTCTTTGAAAAGTTATCCAAATTTGACAGAACTAGAATAACAATTTCACTAAAGTTGTTATATTTTAGAGGATGAGATGACAGGAATTCTGAAGCTTACTGTTATGTGTACTCAGGCTGACCTGATGCCTTTTAATCTATTAAATCTATTTGTTTAGTGATATCAATTATGGAAAAAAGTAATAAGATTGATGGATGAAATTATGGGGACGTGACCCTTAGTTGAATGGAACAGGTGAGTAGATTTCAACTAGGTTCTGAGCAGGGACTTGGCACTGAGATGGCATTTGGAATCTGGTACTTTAGACCCTTTGTCCCTGACATTGGAAAAGGGCTTGCCACATTTTTTGCAAAAAGTCTTGCAGAAAAATGGCACAGAAACAGATATAGTATCTTCAGGTGAAGACTTTTTCTAAAGAAGTTGCCTAAAACTATTCTCCATCTGTATTATCTGTATTATTAGCTTCAGTTGAAGGTGGGGACTTTGCATGTCTGCTTTGTCCTCCATGTACTTAGGGAATATGTGTATTCAACTGCAAGTCTACACTGAAACTTTTACAATTGCATCTTCATTTTGAAGCGGCAGTGACTGAAGGAAAGAACAGAGAGTGAAATCGAGATGTACAGAGAGGTTCCCAATTTCAGGAATCCATCCAGCAGCCCCCAGGCCTCATCACAGCTCTGAACAGCCCACACAGCAGTTCCTGCAGGTGGGGTGGGCAGGAATGTCTCCTCTCTGACCACCCGAGAGTAGCCAGTCGAGTCAGGAAAAAGACCCAATAACTGGCGAGGAAGAACGAAGCGATCCTTTCAACCCCAGTCTTTTCAGCATACTAAATTAAGCTTCCTCTGATATGGTATAGACATGCCCAGGAGCTCAGTCCCACGTAGCTGTGAGGGTCACTGAACCAGCCATGCCAGGGGCTTACAGACAGACAGACAGACAGACAGACAGACAGACAGGCCCGCTGATGGCAGACACAGCTCTCCAGGTCACCAGCTGCCAGGGGTGGCTGATGCCATTCTGGGGCAGAAAGTGTGCTGTGGTTGAGGAACTGTGTCCCCAGGTTAAGGAGCTACAGGAATTAATACACAGTGTTAGAGTGAACAAGCTGCTTTCAGAGACGCTGCAGCCTCAAGACTCTCAGGAACCTCGATTTTAGTGGAGAGGCAGGTGGACTCAGAACCCTGCAGGGGAATTAGTGAAAGGACTGTTAAAGGGTCTTTATTAGTCAAAGGACTAATTAAGGCTCAATCAGTCAAAGGACTGCAAAGGGTCTGTTAAAGAGGAAAGCTGGAAGCAGGTCATGGCCCATTCCAGGAGGAAAGCTCTTCCTCCTTCCCAGGATTTGACAAAGAGGACTTACACATTCCACAACAGGTATGAGGCTCCAGAACTAGAAGACAACTGATGAGCTGGAACTGTGGAGCCTCCTAAAATAACACCAACTGCACCCCACATCATGATGTCCTCTGTTAAGAGGAAAAGAATGGTAGTTTTAATAAGAGACTCCCTTGCAAGGGGAATAGAGAGCCCAACACAGAGACCCTCAACTCTGAGGGAAGTCTACTGTCTCCCAGGGGCTCAGATGAGGGACATCATCTAGCCTAATACTGGCCTCTGTTATCAGCTATTGATTGTTCAAAGTGGAAGTTACCAAATTACAAAAAGAAATCTGAGAGCAAATAAAAGACTTCAGGGCCCTGGCATGATTGGTAGAGGGATCAGGAGCTCAAGTAGTGATTTCCTCAATTTTTCCAGTAACAACAGTATTATTGTTAGGGCTAGGCAGATATGAGGAGTCAATGCATGGCTCCAAGGTTGGTGTCAGGGGAAAAAAATTGTTTGTTGACCATGGGAGGATCTATTCAACACCTGGTCCCAGATGAGACCTATTTCAGAAGGGAAAAAGAGCTGTAGCACAGGAGCTAGTGGGGCTTGTTAACAAAGGTTTAAACTAGATTATAAGAGGGGAAGAGTCAAAACCGGTGATGAACAATAGGATGGTGGGCCAAAACATGAGGAAATGAGCACTAATGAGATGCCTTAATATGCTTCACCAATAGGCTATTGGGTGCAATGTACCACGCTTGAAATGTTTCTGATCTAACGCACAGAGAATCAGGAACAAACAACAGGACCTCAAAACTCAAAGTTTTGGCCCAATCCCAGGCATTTGAAATCATTGGCATAAATGAAAACTGGTGGGATGAGTCCTGTGACTAAAGTGCTCTGATGAATGGTTACAGGCTCTCCAGGTGGGGTAGACAGGCAGGAGAGGTGGAGGGGCAGAAGGATGAATTCCACGCATTCTTACCATTCTAAAGTATATAGAAGGGTTTTTTGGAACTCTGGAAGCTGAGAATTTTAGGCTTTCTCTGCTAATAGGCACTGATCCTCAAGAAAACACTATGTTTGACCTGAGGCCTTGGAACAGGCTTCCAGAGTTGAGTGACAGCACTGGAATTGTGGATGTGTAGTTTGAACAGAAGTGTGTGGTATCATCTGGTGGAAAATCTATGGTTTAAGGTTTTAGAATATAGTAATATATATAAAGCAAGATGGAGGTTTTAGGGCATAGGTTGACCTCCTCTTTTTCACCTTCTTCTTCATGGGATTGAGTGGGTTTTTGTAACTGGGTAGGAAAATCTGTGTTGTGGACCACAGGTGGTTGGTTATTGGGTTAAAAGCAAAAAAAATCTAGGTGTCATCTCATAATTGAATAGTTTGTGGTTAAAAGACCCTGGAAAGAGTTAGAGCCATTTTTCACTTTGTTAGCTAGAACTCACAACTTGTGATACTGTAACATAGATAAGAATTAATAAACATCTGAGTCCAAACACAAACCACTTCTCCCGAGCATTTAATCCCAGCTCTAACAGAAATAAAAAGAAGATAATAAACCCACAAGGGTTAGAATGTATGGACCTCACAGTCAGCAATGGCAAAGTTGAGAGACTCTGGGTAAGAACCAAGAGGCAAACAAACAATGCAGATGTCATCATGGGAGTCTGCTATAGACCTCTCAGCCAGGAAGATGGTGCTGATCATTTATTCTTTGAGGAACTAAGGGATGCTTCCAAGTTAACTGCCCTTATCCTTATGGGGGACTTCAACTTGTCAGAAATTTACTGGAAGCATCACACAGCTGGTACAAACTGGGCCAGAAGGTTCCTAAAATTACAACTCTAGGAATATGTCCTTAGAGAGCAGGCTCAGAAAAATGTCCTTTGTGATCTACTGCTTGCCAAGAGAAAGGGCCTTGTTAGCCAAGTGGAGATTGGTGGCTGTCTTCATCACAGGGACCATAAAGGGATTGAGTTTAAAATCTCTGTTGATAGGAGGAAGAGCACCAGCAAAACCTCAGCTCTGGAGATGAGGAGAGCAGACTTCAGGCTGCTCAGGGAATCAGTGAGGAAGGGACCCTGGGAAAACGCTTTTGCAAGTGCTGGGTCCCATCAGTGCTGGTCACTTTTCAAAAGTCACCTCCTAAGGGCAAAGGAGCATTCAATTCCTAAATGTTGAAAGCTAAGCAGGCAAGGCAGGATATCTTGGCTGAACAAGGATATTCTCTTGGAAATACAGTAAAAAATGGGAGGTGTGGGCTCAGTGGAGACAAGATCAGGTGATATGGGAGGAATGCAAAAATTCTGTTCATCACTGTGGGAGAAAATTTGTGCAGACGAAGTTCAAGTGGAGTTGAAGCTGGCCACAGTTGAAGGGGACAGTAAAGAGAGGTTTTAAAAATATATTAATGGCAATAAGCAGAGTGAAAATAAAAGCTTTTTACGGGATGAAGATAGTCACATCACAAACTGAGACAGGGACACAGCAGAGGTGTTTATGCATTTTTTGCCCCTTCAACACAGAGGATGCATCAAGAGGGTCTAAGTGCCCTGAGCTGAAGGACCATGACTGCAAGAACTCCAGGATCTGCTGTTTCAGCTGGATCCTTATAAATCTATGGGGCATAATGGGATCCATTCAAGAGTCTTCTAAAAGCTACTGATGTCATCATGAAACATCTGTCAATGATTTTTAAGCAAGCTTCAGAATCCAGAGAAGTCCCAGCTGACTGGAAGCTAGTGAGCATTGTCCCAGTTTTTGAGAAGCAGAAAAAGGAGGACCCTGGAAACAAGAGGCCTGTTACAGTCTCACTTCAGTTCCTGGTAAAGTTAAGGACAAGATAATTCTGGGTGGTATTGAAAAACACTTAAAGAATAACACAGTCATTGGTCACTTCCAAAACAGGTTAATGAGACATGTTAATGAGTCCTGCTTGGCAAACCTGATTTCTTTTTTTACAACAAGGTAACACACTGTCAGCAATGTAAGTCTCCTAATGCTACAAAAAGAAGATAAAATGCAACAACACACCTACTTGATTAAGGGAATCCAGGTAATCTTCCTGGATTTCAGATACTGTCTGTCACAGAATCCTTCTGGGCAAAATGTCTAGCACACAGCTGAATAAACACATCAAGCATTGGGTGAGCAACTGGCTTCTGGGTCAGCACAAGGGGTTACAGTGAATGGGGTGGCATCAGATTGGGGACATGTCACTAGTGGTGTTCCACAAGGCTCCATCTTAGGCTCTGTGTTCTTCAACATCTTCATTTATGATTTAGATCCAGGACTGGATGGAATACTAGGCAAGTTTGCAGACAATGCAAAATTAGGAGGAACTGTTGACTGTCTCAAAGAGACAGAGGTCCTACAGAAAAACTGAACAAATTGAATGGGTGGACAATCACCAGCTGTATGAAGGTGAAAAAGATTCTGGACCTGGGATGGAGAAGCCTTGGATGTGCAGACAGACTGGGGAATGAGATGCTGGAAAGCAGTGCCACAGAAATGGACCTGAGGGTCCTGGTCAATGGCAAGTTGAACATGAGCCAGCAGTGCCCTGGCAGCCAGGAGGGCCACCCGTGTCCTGGGGACATCAGGGACAGCATCAGCTGGGCAAGGGAGGGGATTGTCCTGCTCTGCTCTGCCCTGGGGCAGCCTCACCTCCAGTGCTGGGGGCAGCTCTGGGGGCCACAATGACAGAGAGATATAAAACTACTGGGGAGTGTCCAAAGGAGGGTCACAAAGTGAACCCCTATGAGGAACAACTGAGGTCACTTGTTCTGTTCAGCCTGGAGGAGACTGAGAGGAAATCTCATAGCAATCTACATCTTCATCATGAGGGGAAGAGAAGGGGCAGGCACTGATCTCTTCTCTGTAACAGGACCCAAGGAAATGGCCTGAAGTAGTGTCAGGGAAAGTTTAGGTTGGATATTTGAAAAAGGTTCTCCACCCAGAGGGTGTTTGGTCACTGAAACAGACTCCCCATGGAAGTCGTCACAGCCTGACAGAGTTCAAGAAGCATCTGGACAACATTCTCAGGCGCATAATTGACTACTGAGGATGTTCTTATGCAGGGCCAGGAGTCGGACTCAATGGTCCCTGTTGGTCCCTTCCAACCCAGGATATTCTGTGATTTTGTGATTCTGAGATTCTACTATGAGTTGCACAAGACTCAGTGCTAACTTTAGCCATCGCTTTTGAAATAGTGTTGTGATGTGAATCCAAGTGTTCTTTTCTTTGGTGTTTTGGGGTTTTTTTTTAAGTTGTTAAAACTACAAGAAGAAGAAAAGAGCTTGAAAAGGGTTACCCACCTAGCTAAATCTTTTCACCCATGGCTCTCAGTAGAGTCACTCTACTGGCTCCTCTCTAACATATAGAAGTTACCTACCTTCCTTGTCACAGGCTTTCTACAGGCCTCTCTGTCTCCCATTCAATATGACAAGATCGACTCCCAGATCTGATCATTCACAATAACCCTACAGAACTCCATGAAGGATCTACAGCGCAAACTCTTTTCTGCTTGTTCTGGTTATGATTTAAACTCAGCTGGCAATTAAGAACAACTCATCTGCCCACTCACTCCCTCACTAGCAGGACTATGGAAACAATCAGAAGAATAAAACTTAGAAAACTCAGCCACACACACAGAAGCAAAACAAAACAAGGAATTCAGTCACTGCTTTCAATGGGTAGGCAGTTGTTTGCCCATTCCCAGGAAGGAAGGGCTCAAGCACACACAGTGGTGATTTGGGAAATGGCATCAGTCCAAACGTACCATCCTTCCTTCCTCTTCCCCCAGCTTTATTTGCTGAATATGATGTCACATAATATAGGAAACCCCTATATTATGGTGAGTTGGCTCAGCTGTCCAGGCTGGGTTCCCTCTCACAGTAGCCCTGTCCTGGGAGACTGGTGGAGCTCAACGCCAGATCCTCCCATGTACTCCTGTGCTTCATCCACACACTCCATCTACTTCTTGGCTCAGCACAGCCAGTTTTTGGACACTCTTTAGTTTGGATGTTCTCAGTCTTTCTTTCCCCAATTTCTCCTGTACAAACAACAGATTGCATTGCATCTGCCGTGTTGGTTTGATCTACAAAGGGAAAACCAAACCAATAGTCCTGCTTTACTGTTCCTTCTGTCAGGCCTCCCATGCCTCCCTTGCCAAATATTTTTTCTTGGACTTTTTCCTAGAGATTTCTAATTTTCAGTACAGCTATTTAACTTGGCTTTCTATTGGCTGTCAGTGTTTCTTCTACACTGCTTTATAAACACCCTGCTAGCTCTTCCATTCTGCTCAAAGCAGTGAGACATTGCTCCCATTTCAAACACGGGCAAAATGAAGGAGGGAAGTTGTGACATTCATAGAAAACATTTTGCCTGCACCAGACCACAAAACCACAGTATGGTCTCTTATTATTACTGTAACAAATGTTCTGTGTCAGCTTCTCATTCCTAGATTGCTTCTTCTGAGTGTCATGTACACAAAGACTTCAGTGCCTATATATTTTGGTCATAAATAACTTCCTCAGAGCCTGGAGTGCAGTGACATTTATAAGTTAGGAGACACTCAGTGAACTCCATATTGCCTGGCAATACAAGTAAAAAAATCAGCTACAAGTACTGCATACTGGAGAATTGAATAAACTGTCCTGTTTCACTCTGCTTTTATTGAGGGATAATGCAGTCTTGAATATGTGACTATGTTCATGTTGGTGGCTTGGGGATTTTTTTTGGGTTGGGGTTTTTTTTTGTGTTCTTTGACAAAATGGAAGTGGAAAAAATTTTCAACAAATAGCATGGGAGAGTAAAAGCTCCTAATTCAGCTTAAAATACTTTAATATAGAGCTAAATTCTGTAGATAATTATTTGAAAGATGAATACCTCTGGAAGTACATATTTGTCAATCAAATAACACAAGTTCTTTATTCGGCAGAGTTGTGTTCCAAAATGCTGTTGTGACTACTACTGAATTAATTTGCTTCCACCCCTCTAAATAAAAAACAAAACAATTCACACACATCTTCCCTTCTATCTGAGATAAAAAAATTCTGATATATGTTGATTTCAACTCAAAACTAAAGCCTACCAGATTTTACATGGAATTCTCTTTATATAAGTTATTCCCATTCAAGTTCATAGGTAAGATTACCTTCTTGCATGCTTAACAAAAAATTGGATTTTATAATTACTATCAGAAGTGCTGTCACATCTGGGAACAGAAAAAATGTTACTGCTATTATTTCACTATTTCATAACAACTGAGTAAAATGGATAAAATTTAACTTAACTATGTGTAATCCTTAAAGTAAACAGCACTAACTGAAACTGGCTAAATAATTTTGAGAAAAAAAATCCATTCTTGGACATTGCAGCAAAAGGAACTAAATTTTCTGATTAAATTGCTTGGTCTTGTTGATTTTTTACTAATAATTCATTCTGGGTGGTCTTTAATTTTTTGGGAAGCACACAATTCTTATTCCACTTTTAATAATGTACACTCCATTATTCTCTGAAATGATCTATACAAAGGAAAAAAAAATGTTTGCTCTATTGAGGCATCTTTTTTAACAGATGGAAGTTTTTTTAAAACCTTATCTGTCCTGCAGGGTGCTGGAAAAGGCTACTTTTTCTCAACAAATGTTACAAGCACCTGGAAGGCAGATGATTTGATCACATGATGAGTAATGAAGTACGTGTTATGAGCAAGTTGGAGGATATTTGCCAGCAGTTGTTTTTTCACTCGGACCTACAATAACTATTTTTGCATTATTAGAAAAGAAGCAGTTAAAGTTACCACCTGCCTGACAATATACAATTGAGTCAGTTCTGTAGTAAAATCACCATCACCACCAGTACTGGTGATTCATTGACAATTTCTTTCTAATAGTAATGAAGAATATATTTAATTCATCATTGTACATCTAAGTACACACTTATTTTTCTGATTGATCCAGTCTTTTATGACATTCATATCCCTGAAACATAGAACTGTTTTTTCCCCAGGCCCTCAAAGGCAAATCTGTAAAGCACTCATGCAGAAAAGCAGCATCAGATTAGATAACCTGAAAGGAGGTCCTGTGTCTCTCTTAACACAACTCTACAACACACCAATGGCCAAGGAGCCCAAAGTAACACTTCCAGCGTAGAAGCATGTGGACAAAAATTCCTGGTGGCTTTCAGAGCTTTCCTGGGATTAGGTAAATTGAAATAAGATAATTAACATATTTTCTAAACTACCATGTAATTTCAAATATTAGAAAAGCTCATGGAAGAACCTGAAATCCCCCAGTAGTCCTTGTCTTAGTTGCAATTGCATCTGCTTTTCTAGCTGTCTCAAAGCAATTAACTTTACACATAATTCCAGTGATCCTTATAGGAAACACATTTCTTCTTAACATTTTCTGCGGGAATAAATTAGAATTACATCCAGCCCTGAGGGATTTCCCCTGTATATAATTCCTAGAATTGTGTTGGTCTGTGTTGGAAAAGAGATGCTGTGATTATCATCTTCTGATAATTTCTGCAGCAGGAGGGCTCTTGCAAATTCCCACCAATAATTTGACTACATAATGACATTCATACCTTTATTTAATGAGTATTCAGACTAGTTCAGTCCTCTAAAGTCATTGCTTGTATTCACTCTACTGGAGCTCATGTTTAGCCATATTCTCAGGTTGCTCCAACACAGAGTGATGCTTGCCTAGACTGCTAATGCCTTGAAATTGGTACTACAAATGGCACAGGCAAAGACTTTTTGGCTAGATTATTAACCAAATGCCTATGTTCTGGCTCAAGAATATAAACCTTCCTTTCTTGATAAAGACTATTGTTTTCCTCATTCTATTTTACTGAAGTTAAGAGTAAAAATCCCACCAATTACTTGCAAATGTAATGGTACTTAATTCTTTAGAGCTGCACTGCTTAGCTGTTTGGTGTTGAGGAGCCAAAGCAAATATTTGGCTGTTTGATTTGTCTTTGTAAGGTGGGCTTTGGGAAAATCAGTGCATGGGTCAGCTGCCTCAGGTGGGAAGGCACCAGGATGGTCATGGCACTGCAGGAGGTGATGGTTTCATGGACATCACATCATGGTGAGTCACATTGCCAGAAGGTAACACTGAGACTCCTGTCTTCCCAGACTCTTCACAGTAAATCCTCTCCCAAGCACTTCTGGAAAAGGAACCATAAAGGCTCTTCACATACTTTATTTCTTGTGTTGTATTTACCCAAGACATGATGAACACATCCAGATCTGCAGGACCATCCATCTGTGAGTTGTATGGGGCTCCCATGCTGAAGTATCTCCAGAGATCTAAACATACATTGTTCAAAGCTTTATTTAAAGACCAATACACATAATAAATACTTCAACTATTTTTTAATTTCTAAGTCCCTGTAAGGCAGTTGAAGTGAGGGTTTCCTGTATTTGTACAAAGCCCTCCTCTCACAGTCAGTATTCCTCTTCCCTGAGGTTTCAAGTTGCGATTTTATTATTTATAAAGAAGCTCAAGGATCTCTCAAACAAACAGAAAGATAGTTCCTCACATCAAGAGTTCACAATCTAAATAATGAACCCTTGTATTCAAACCCACTGCTGACACAGACTGCACAGCACCACTTCATTTAGCTGAGTTGCACTTGCACATTCCAGCAGCAAAAGCTTAATCTTGAGTGCATAAAATCAGGTGTTGCTACTGAAAATTTTGATGTAGTGAATTTGATTAAATGATTTTACAGAAGAAGGAAAAGTCTGCTTATCTGTTGAAGTATCCTCATTTATTTCAATGAAGTTCCATAACTAAGATCTGAAATAAAGATTTTACAAGCTAAACAATTATATACTTGCTTCATCAGGGGTATATAACTTAAAAAGCAAAGTGTTTACATCGTTCTTCTTTAAGTAGAAAAGCAAGAGCTACAGACTTAAAAGATAGAAGAAAATTTAGCCAAAGCAACACTATGCTTCCAGGTGCTTATGTGAGCCAGATCACTACTTACGATGAGCTGAAACTTTCATTTCTCTTGAACAACTTCAACCATCTTGATCTGTCTTTCAGCCTTCTGCCATTAAACCCAAAGAAGCAAAAAGGCTTTACATTCCTTGTAGTCCATTAATTATCATTACATCCTTAGTATTGCAAGTAAAAGCACTAAACTTTGAAATGTCTGGAGAGTTTTAGAAATTAATGTCTTCTCAGTATGCATGCCACAGGCAAATAACAAATTTTAGGTATTTCATACTTGCAGTGAAGGTACAAAACCGTAACTCTCAGGACTGCTGTCTCCATAAGGGAAAGAGTAGAATGTATACTATATATTTTCCAGATCAATTTTTCACTGTTTGACAGTGTTGGACAGTTAAGGTCCTTGGTTTGCTAAAGATTACTCTCTTTTTCTGCAGTAAAATTGTTTCTTTGTTTGATTCTCTTTACCAGACCTTTATGGGACATCGTTGCTCAAAAGGACATCTAAGCCAGACTCTGAAACTATAAAGTGTTAAAGGAGAATGGTAAATACCTGCCTCATTTTGGTGGAGTGGCTTTTGGCCCCTGCTGTGGGAGCCCAGACAGAAAGAACAGTGTTCATCTTGTTCATCTCTGTCCAGCCCTACCTCAACACAACGCAGTTGAGGAGTTCCTGGAAGTCACTACAGGTGATATTTCACAGTTTCCCCACGTTTTGCTTTTTGCTTCTTCACAGAGAGTAGGAAGGCTCTGACACACAGCCCAGCCTGCAGGAAACCCCACTGAGGATATGGCAGGACACAGTGTCAGAGTGAGTCACTTCCACGGGGCACTGCTGGCTCTTTCTGTGAACAAAAGAAACAAGGAGAATACAAATCTCCCCTTTTTCATTCTCAGGGCACTTAGAACAACTCCCATAGAATTACAGTAGAATCAAAGCCTCATACCTCCTGCCCTGATAACTTGTGTTCAGGTGATGGAGGTTTTTACCTCTGAGTTTTGAACTGGAATGAGAAATGTAATGCTTGTGTATACTGTGTATGTTCTTAGCCATTTCTCACATTTTTGATAATCTCACAATATTGATATCATGTCTTTTCCTCAAAAGACTTATGCTAAGTCAAGAATGACAAGCACAATCACCAGACTATTTTAGATTCTACTATCATTCTCACACCCAATATTCTTAATTATTTCCTTATTGAGCATGAAAGTAGGACGTTGATTACTTGAGTTGCAAAATACACTAAATAAAATTAAAACCACCATTAACAAAGTTTTTGTGAACTTATTTCAATTACAAAGAACATAAGTTTATTGCCCTAAATCTACCTGCATATTTATATTCTGTTAGATGTTTTTATTGGAGGCTTAAACAGACTGCATCATTCCTGTGCCTCTCTCCCCCAGGTTGTGCTCTGTGGGTGTGCTTTCTCCCAGATCAAACCACTGGAAAACTACTCCCTTTATAGGACTGATAAAGTGTTACACTTCTACTTTATCCATCAAATCTAGTGAGATGCAAGGATCCTAAAAAGTGGGAGTGAGATCAGCAAAACTTGTCTTTGAGTGAACAGGGTTTTGCTAGCTGTAGTATATTCACCAGGACATTTCTGCAGCCTTGGTGCACCTCCATTTGGTTGAATTAGTTCTGCACTCCGTCATGCCAAGTCTGAATTTGCCTGTGGTCAGATGAGTGCTTTGTCACATAGCTCTGGACAGATTTCTACATCTGTAACTCTTTGCAGGCTCTGACCCAGGGGTTGGTGGAATCACCACATTCCAGACAAGTTTTTAGATTTTCTTTTTGAGGGTTTAACACAGTTGGCATCTCAGCTCCAGTTTTTGTCTGTATTAATTTAGATATGAATCAGTGCCACCACTTGGTCACCATGATGTCATTTAAATTAAAATCTGATCTACTGTGCCACAAAGTCTCCAGAGTAATTCTAAATAAGCTCAAAGTGGCTTGGAATTGAGTAAAAATACATTTACGTAAGCATATTTTTACATATTCTTGTCAACAAGTTTTAAAATCATACTCAAATTCAATCTTCTTGCTTGTATGCCTAATGTGACCTGTAGACAGATTATGTTATTAGAATGTCATTGCAGATGGTGCTTTGATCTATACATTCCTTTTCCTGCAAGTTAGATCAAAGATTATTGGATCAAAAACAAATCTGAAGGGAAAGAAAAAAAAATAGGGAACCATTTTTGTTAAGATGTATTTAATTATTATATCTACATTTGGTTTATTTGAAGAGGAAGGGAGAGGTGGTATGCATGTGCAAACAGCATATAGGTCCAACCTCCTCACAGCTAATTGTCATGAAGCTCAGGAATACAGCAACACATGAGGCCTCCACTTATTTTATGGGTTACATGTTGTACTTTCTGTCAACTTCCAAAAGAAAACAAATACTGTTTTCCTGTAGAAATCTAGATGGACTGGAAAAACAGTGGAAGGATGAACAGAAAAGCAAACAAATTCTATGAAGTGGATGTTGATTTTATCTCTCTCTGGACAGTGTCCAGGAATTAAATAACTGAACTATGAGGTTACAGAAAGTAGCTGAAACTTCTTAGATCTACACATAATCAAGTTTGTTTTCACGCTTCTTCTAACATATGCACATTAAAATTAATGAGAAGATGAAATAATTTGCAGAAATATATTTGTTATTGTGTTCTAGCAACACCTATAATCCATGCTTCAGGAATCTGGGGATCTGTGGACTCTTCCTACAGTTCCCAAAAAAAGGAGTTAAGAATGTCATCTCTGCAGCCAATAGGTTTATATACTCCCAGCATTCTCTGGAAAATGTTGAGAGATCCTGAAACTGTGCCTGGTGAAACCATAAGTCTCCATTTTACGCTGCTTCAAAATTAGGCTATCTCAGATGAGACATCAGAAATAAATAGTAAAATCATTCATTTGGACAGCTGGAGGCCCCTTTCTTTAAGAGGTAGCAGTGATCAGGTTTGTGCAGTGGTAAAACACACCCATGGACTCGGTGTGAGCAGCATCCCTGGTGGCAGGCTGTGAGATTGAGTTCTTCCCCTGCGGATCCTGTCGGGAGCCCTGCCAGCCCCCAGGATGTAGCTCAGGGTGTCCCAGTCGCTCGTTCTGAGCCTGCCAGGAGCACATGATTTTTGTGTTTCACTTCAGCTGGGAGTTGCGTGGCCTGGCCAAATGTCAGAAGGTGTGTAAACAAATGTACAGATGTTTTGGGGGGTTTTTTCCTCTTTACACAGTGGATCTGTAACAGCTGTGTTCGTGTTTGCTGAGCATGAGCATGACTCTGTTTGAGTGACTAGAAAGTTTGAGGGGTTAGTTCAATTTTTTGTTTAACTTTCCACTTTTTTTCCCCCCCTTAATAGTGAGGAAAGAATGGCTTTAAATTCCCTAGGAACACAAAAGCCCTTCTACATTCTTGTTAACAATGCATCACTGCTAGATTTTTTTTAAATCTTCTTGAAGCACATCATCAGATTTCTAAGAATAGAGCATTATTACATCTTATGCACTTTTCCAAAACACAGGGGGTATTCCCAGTGTCAAGGAATAGGACCAGTTGCTAGATAATATAATGCTTTTAGAGCCATCATTTTTGTATGGAAAATGAGCATTCTGTCATGCACAGAAAGATGTGTGAAAGCTTATGCACTGGTGATACATCTTCATTAATTTTATTTTTCAAATGTCTTCTTGCTATTGTCTTGCTATGTCTTCTTACTCCATTATATATTTTATCTTGAAAGAAAAAGAGGAATCCATACCACTTGCAATTTGACACAGAGAAACATTAAGTTCTATGCCCCTTCCCAAAAGCCTCATTTTTATGAGCATATAATCTACTTTATAATACATAATTGTATGAATAAATAATATTACAATATGTGATAACTATGTGTATTTCTTTGAAATAGAATTTCTGTTATTCTGATAATTCTAGCATATTTTTTATTACTGTCAATGTGAATCTCTAATTGCGTTTGCAGAATTTGCCTAAGCTGCTTTTATTTTTTTTTAAAAATAATTATCATATGAAAGAATATTTTGTCAGCATTTAAAATAATATCACATTATGCATATTACTGACTACATGGCGAGTGAATGACATAGGAACAGCAGCATCAGCTTCTCTGAGTCTCCAGTGACTGGAGTCTCATTGGTTTTGCACTCTGCATTTTACAAAACATGAGTACCTCCAAGGAATGAATCCTCAAAATCTGATCTGATCTGATGGAAGGGTGTTCAATTACATGATCTTTTTAGAAATACCACATTCATACAAATACATGCCAGACCACCAACTGTTTCATCTGAATATCACACACAGAGGAATATTTCTGATTTAACATTACATCCATTAGATCCAGTTAGAGAGGCACTTTATTAAAATCAAATATTTTAAAAGTGATAAATTCATTATTGTGTTGGGGAAAAAAGATGGAAAGCCAAAAAGTGTTTCACCTAGAGGAGGGAAAATTCATTTTCCAGTGAAAAACTGTAATATTTTTACCTAATCTGATCATTTAATGAAAAGCAATGGGTGCAGAAATAATAAAGCAATTTCCTGGAAAGTAGTGATTAATTTAATTAAAAGATATTTTCACTATCTGAGTTCAGAAGAGGTTTACAAGAGGAAAGCAATTGTCAGTAAATTGTGATATTACAGAAAATTGGCTAAGAGAATAATCATCAATGGTCTATCACACAGCAAAATCTAGGACAGCAGCTTTGAGCCTTAGAAAATACTTTTCTGAAAATTTTTTCAGAGTTTCAGTTTATGTATAACTGATCTGTGTTGCCATAACAATGCTGTAAGGTACCTCCAACCCTAAATTTCTGATTAGTCATTTTATTTGTGAATTTTGCTTTAGACTATAAACTACCTTAGCAAAATGTTCCAAGCCTGGCCAGTCTGCTAAATACTTATCTGCAGAGAAAATGCTTCCTCTGGTTACTCATGCTACAGTTTCTGTCTGGTGAGGTTAGTTAGATTTCCACCTTGTGTGTGTCGTGCACAGAGCTTGTCCAGAAAACTTGCTAGTCTTGAGAAGACACTGTGATTTCCAGTCCCTTTGGCAGAATGAGTTTAACCCACATAAAAGGTGAAGCTTCTCAGTGAAGTGTAAATGGTAAATGTGGTCACAAGAGGAGCTGGAGCACAGAAGCTGCTCAACTACAGTCACACTGGACTGTTTTCCTCAGCAAAGCACCAGACTGAGCTTTATAGCTGTGCAAGCCAACACGGGATGTGTGCTGCACCTTCCCATGGTGAGGATGACCAAGAGGAAGTGAGCAGGGCTCTGCACAATGATGTTCTGTTGATCTGAAAGCTTTGCCAGTGAATTGTTGCAGCGGTGGTCAGTGCCACAACATCCCCAGAGATGCACCCTGAAAAGGACAAAGCTGGTCTCAACAGGCATGTCTGCAACTGCCCAGTGATTCCAGCTCAGCCTAGTGAGTGATTCCAGCCCAGCCTAGTGAGCTGTGAGCTGATTCCAGCTTAGTTGTGAGCTGAGCCTTCAGGGCGATGCAAAAAGAGAGACAAGGTCTTGCTCTGGAAGTTCCTTGGAGCCTTTAATCTGCTGCTTCCTCAAAAAGCTCCAGGGGTGAAGAACCAGAGAGAGCAGGGACTTATATATCCAACCCAGGGGGCGGGGTTACACAACCTGGCCAATGGGGTCAAGGATTCAGATATGAACCAATCAGGGGAAGGATCAAAAACAGACCAATCAGGTAGGGTAAAAAGGAAGAAGCAGGGAAAGAACCAATGAGGTATAACTGATTAACATATCAACCACAAAGCCTCATGGGGTGAACGCATCTGCTAACCCCGAGGGCCAGAGCATCTCCCAGGGTTTCTACCTTCAGGAACCACCACATACTCAAAATTCAAAGGCTGATCTCTCTCCAAGGGAGAGTGCCCACGTTACTGTCTGGCCTGCCAGCCCCCAAAGTGGGTGAGCCACATAGTGTGTGGGCAGCTTTGAAAAAGTTGTGGATTTGAAGCAGGTGGCATAGTTACATTCCTATTCTGCCTACTTTTGCTGTGCACAGAGCCATGGCATTCTGCCATTCATACCAGTGCTGTGTATCGTCTTGTGCTGGTAAGGTTCTGAGACAGGTTGAGCACTTGTTGGAACTCTGGAAGCTGAGAATTTTGGGTTTTCTGTGCTGACAGGTACCAACTCTCAAGAAAACACTACATCTGACCTGAGGCCTTGGAACAGGCTTCCAGAGTTGACTGACAGCACTGGGATTGTGGATGTGTAGTTTGAAAAGAAGTGTGTAGTATCATCTGGTGGAAAATCTATGGTTTAAGGTTTTAGAATATAGTAATATATATAAAGTAAAATGGAGGGAGGTTTTAGGGCGTAGGTTGGCCTCCGCTTTTTCACCTTCTTCTTCTGGTATTTGGGTGGTGTTTTTGTAACTGGGTAGGAAAATCTGTACTGTGGACCATAGGCAGTTGGTTATTGGGTTAAAAATAAAAATAATTTAGACATCATTTCGTAATTGGACAGCTCGTGTTTAAAGGACCTTGGAAAAAGCTGGAGACAGAGCCATTTTCCACTTTGTTAGCTAGAACTCACAACTTGCGAGACTGTAGCATAGATAAGAATTAATAAACATTTGAGCCCAAACACAAACTGCATTTCTTGAGCATTTAATCCCAGCTCTAACAGAAAAGAAGATAACAAACCCACAGGCACTAGGCTGTGCACCTGCTTCCATGCCAAATCCATCCCGAACTGAATTAAACATCATCACCATTGGAGTACTGGTGGATAGCAAGGACAAAACTCCTACTGGCCTTCACATTTCAACCATTTACATTATCTAAATACTGGAAACATGGGAGTATTGTGATCTTCATGAGCATTAGCAAGACAGGGGAATGTAGTGATTGGAGGGCATGGGGTTAATGGGAATATGAAGACAACTCAGTAGCAGCTTTGTCAGGGCTTCTACAGCTGTTTGTGTCATTGCTTTTTCTCTTCAGCTGGAGAAGAGCTTTCATGATTAAGGCTCCTTATCCTTCCCTGCTGGTGTAGTCAGCCTAGCAGATATCCTTTCATAACACTCCAAGATTTAAAGCAGCAGCAGCCTTGCCTATAACTGGACTAAATCCAGAAGAAAACTCTTAAAACCACTCCATGTAACAGCAGCCAAATTCCACATAACAGTTAGAAAATTCACACAACATAGAGATCATCCAAGTGCTTGAGTGTTCTTATACTGACAAATAGATTCAGTTATGCCATTTTAATTTGCTGCAAAATCTTGGAAGAGCTGGAAATGTATTCACTTTCAGACTTAGAGTCATTACAGCCTGGAGTAGGCAGCAGATAAGGCCCCTTTTGCAGGATACCTTTCAACACCATCTGTGCTTTTCTTTGGGTTGTTGAGATGTGACTACTATGGTTTGAAGGCAACCTAATTTTTTTAAGTATTTATTGGGTTGTTTACTATGTTAGGAGTAAGACAGATTTTTCTGCTCTTATTTTACTCTTTTCATAAATTTTAAAAAATCGTTGCTGGTACGAAGTCAACCTTAACCAGAATTTAATTTTACACCAAAACCATACTTTTAATTCACTGATTTCCTGACAATGTCCTTAAACTAGAAGTACAATATGTATCTTGTGAAATCCCTATGTCTTGCAATTACAGAGAACTCTGAGGCTGTGATATGCTATAGTTGCTCTGCAGGAGGACTTACAGTAGCTGTTAAAGACTTAAATGCTCACATTCTTTACTAAAAAAGGTTTTTTTTCTTTTTTTTTTTAATTATTTTTGTGTTTTCTTGACCATGCAATGCAGTCTCTGATTCAATGTGCAAATGACTATTCATTTCAAATCAGATCTGTGCATTAGCTGTTTTAAAAAATAAAATGGTTAGTCAAATCATTGTAATATAACAGTTGATGGAAAGACTTTATTACATCCTTTTATTTGTTAAGACCAGAGCAGAAAACTGCTATGGAGCCATATACTTGGGAACCAGGGTGTTTAAATGATAACTCACATTAAACCATTTAACTAAGCAGTCACCACAAACACAAACTAAGCCTCCCAGTGTTCTTTTTTACTATACACTATACTGTACTGCCATTTAAAATCCTCATTTAAAAAAGAACTGTGTGTTGTAGCACCATAGGAGTTACCTGTTAAGGCCCATTACATTACACCAAATATGGGCAGTGTGATTTACAGTTACATATTTATATTTATATTTATATTTATATTTATATTTATATTTATATTCATAATCACGAAAGAAGAATGCCACCTTAAGTTCCTGATAAGAAATCTAGGACCATGAAAGTTAGGACAAGCCATTGACATGGAAGGCATCTGACAAAATATCAAACAGCTTCCTGATCTGTTGTCCATAATCATATACTGAGCTGCTTTGAAAATTATGTGCCATTACACATGATCTGTGCTTTCAGCCTGTTGGTGCCTTTCTGATTTATTCAGCTCAGTGAGAGACAACCAAGGTGCTGGTATTTATTTCCAAAGTCGCTCAATTCCCTTCAGAGCTGTGAAAGCCAAGGCATCTCTGCTGTCAGAAAATGGTTGAGATTGGAAGGAGCCTCCTGCTCAAAGCACGATCCCCAAGAGGAGTCTTCTGGGGCCATGCAGAGTTTGAGTTTGTGTTTATCTAGAGAATCCATAACCTTCCTGGGCAATCTGTCCACTGGCTTGTGTATCTCCTGCAGCCTTTATTCCAAGTAGAGGTTTCACTGAAGTCATCAGTATATTCACTTCTAGTCCCATAGATCTGAGATGGGAAAATATGACAGTAAGTAATTTTTGGGGTAGTGAACAGTCAGTTAGACAGACAGCATAGTCTCAGGAAGATATATTAGTAACAAAACACAGGAACCAACTGGCAATGCTAAGAGCTTAATATTAGAAAGTTTTTAAAAGTGGTTGTGTGGGAAGAAGCTATAATATACAAAGGCAAAGTATATTATTACTATCATCTAGTTTGACTGATAGTTGCATTACAGTTGACCTATGGCACTGGCTTTAACCCTTTAATCACTGTATTTAATTGCTATATACTTTGAGAGCTGTTTCATCCTCAGTCCAGCTGGTCCTTGGTTAGGGATCTACAAGGCAAAAATGTGAACAGTTTCCTACTAAAAAGTATGTATTATGATGCCTAAATACGCAACCTCTTTCTAAATGTTCAGCTTTTATGGCTGTAAAAGGGATCTTCTGGACCATACAAGTGGTTTCATTTTTAAACCCTCTGTCTGTAAAAGCTTTCCAAACCAAATTTGTTCTGTTATTATCACCCTGGAATTTGATAGTGCTTTGCAACACTAGCAACAGAACTTGACATATATTACTCAGACTTAGGAAAGAAAGTTCTGTAAGCCATCACTGTAACTTCTAATAACAGCAGCTTAGTAGAAAATATTAGCTTTTCTCTACATATGTAGAGAATATTTAAATATTTATTTAATATATATCTCAATGCATAAATCTATTAAAATAAATATAAAATATTAAAATATAAATTAAATATTCATATCTTTATAGGTACATATATTTTAATATATACTCTTTTTTTAAACCTAGTAATTTATAAGTGTTATTATAATTGTTTTTCTGGTTTTTTGTCTGAGGTTTTAATGTCCATTTCTAGTGTTAGACCCAGTTACTTTTGATAACAGCTATCTTAAAATAAAATTTAAACAAAATAAAACATTGCCTGCTATGGATGACCAGAAAATAATCCCTTTATAGTGATTATTTAATGTGACTCAGAAAAAAAAATTTTTTTCACTAAAAAAGAAGTGTGAAAGATTGCTGAAATTTTCTGGAAAATATAATTTTGACATAAAATTCTCAGATGGCTAAGCTAATTAACCTTTCCTGATAACATTTTCTAAATCTGAAAAGAGAATGACAGCACAAGGAACAGCAACTTTGCTTTTAAAACAAGATATAATACTGATATCTAAATCCCTTTTAGCTGGAGATGTATATCTGAATTGATATACAGCTGTATCTAGGTTACTGCTCAGAGTACAAATATTTCTCTACAATAAGCAACTTCCACATAAAACATTTCCAACTGTGTTAGAAATAAGATCCACACTATGTCTATCTGCTGCTTCAGATTGTAACAGCCCCTTGTAGAAAGTCTACTTGTCTCTGCAGAAGAGACCTCTCAGACAGAGAAAGCAGCAGTGTCTCAAAAGCATCAGCTATAGGTCACATAAGTCATAAATCATGTGGTGTTAAGTCACACTCACTGAATCTAAACAGCAGAAGCTTCAGTACAATACTATTTCAGTCCAGATTTCCACACCTGGAGGCGCTGAAGCATGGCCTTTGGAGCATGTGTTTATGTAGGTGTGTTATTCAAACTCAGCTTTTACACCTGGAGCTTCAGTGCTTGTGTCCATTTTAATCATTTATGGCCATTTGCTATTGCTTCAAAAAGCCTCACAGGACTTTCATTTCTTGTCATTTCAGCTTCAGAATATGGTGAAGTGTCAAATCTAATTCTTCTCACAGCTCCTGCATGACAGTAGTTTGCCATCAGAAGAGATACTGAACTTAATCACTATGCAATTTCTGTCACCAAAATGAAAAAAAAACCACCCAAACCTGCTGTAGGGGTTCTTGTCCTCAAATAGATGGCAAAGTAATGCAAAACAGTGCAGTTCAGCAGCACAGGGCACAGCAGAGTTTCACAGTCATGCCTGTGTTTTGTGCTGGGAAGCTGTACTTTATGGTAATTGAATACGTAAAAATTTCTCAGAATTTAAAGTCAGGTTGAAACAAGACAGAAGCATGCTTCCACATGCTTCTGCTATCTACAGGGCTTCAATTTGCCAGTTACATGGAAAAATCTTCAAGCAATTCTGGTAGGTGTTGGCTCCTTTACTGATGACACTTCTGTCTGAAGACTGGTACTGCAAAGTCGGTGACCTTCATTTGCTGGAGACCCTCAGAAACAGAAAGAATTCAGAAAAATGCTCCAAATGCATACCTGTGTGCATATGCACATGCATGTACAAAGAGTCAGGGCTCCCTGAGCATGAGTCTGCTGAGCTTCGCATCCCCTCCCAAAGGTTTTGTGTCTTGAGTTGCAATGCCAGATGTATTCTATTCCCATCTGTTGAAAACAGTTGGGGAGGTGTTTTCTTTGTCTCTCCTCTGACCCATTCCTCATAACTCCAAGGCGAGGAGGCGGGTTCCTTCTGTTAATGGGCAGCTGTTAAAACCAGCTGGGGCAGTGTTTCTTTATCTCTTCCATGACCCATCCTCCCTCCATGGGATATCTGCTGTTAATGGGCCATCGAGTCTCACTGCATGGCTGATACAATTACATCATCCCATTGGCATAGGCTCCACCCAGTGGGAGGAGCCAAGCATTCCTACCTGGATAAAACCTGAGATTCAGAACACCAGCACAGCCTGTGTGCACTGGATTCCCAGAGGAAGACCAGACCCATCTCACCACCATTGGACCCTTCTATAGGATCATCTCTGCTCCAACAGAACCACATCTGTCACTCCAGGAAGACTTAATTGGACTGGTCCAATACTCAGATCAACATGATGTCAGGTCATGTTCTGACTCTGTCAGTGTTTTTCTGTTTTGTTTGTTTGCTTTTTTGTACTACTACTTTTTTTTTAATATTCCTAGTAAAGAACTCTTGCCCGTATCTTTTCCTGAAATCCCCTTTAATTTCAAAATTCTAGTTCAGAGGGAGGGGGTTTACATTCTCCATTTCAAGGGAATCTCAAGCTTTTCCCTGGCAGACACCTGTCTTTCTAAACTAAGACATTTTGGCAGACCTGGGCCAGCTCTCTCCCAGCCCAGTAGATTGTTGGCTGCCATCAGTGGTAGGGAGCCACACAAACCTGCAGCCCTGCTGATAGTACTGCATCAGCAGTTGTGGTTTGGTGAGATTGTAGTGCTGGACCACATCTGCAGGAATCCCGCTTCTAAACACCTCTCTGGAAAAGGAAAGTTGTCAAAGTTATTTTCAGAAGACTAAGACCTCTAAAAATGAAGGCACTTGGTCTCACATTGGGGATGTGCTGATAAAAAAAATCTTCGAGAGTTTTTGATGATACAGTAATTGGAAATTAGGTAAATGCTTAAATACTTATTAGAGCTTCATATTGAATGGTTGAACAAACATGCTCTGTAGCTGAGAGAATCTGTGCCCTTTCAGCTCATTAGTATCTATGTGGGCCCTTCAAATCAGTATGTACAAATCCACATTTGCTCAGATGAAGGATGAGGGGCAGGGTGAGAAGCTGAGATAAGAGAGAGAAGATAGAGGGTGACCAAGAATGTCATTATCCTCACAAAAGGATGAAAATAGTTTTCCTGTCATCACACACCAAACAGATCTCCAGTGATTGCTTGAACACACAGAACTGAGGATTACATAAATATATTACATCAGGACAGATGTGAAGTTTTTATACTGACTGTCCCAGTTGCAGTTTTTAGTACACTAGGCATTGTTCCCCTAATGTAAATAATTGTATATATGAATTGTCAAATTATAGATTGTGTTCTATATATTACAGAAATTATGCTTTGATATCTCATAATTGGAGCTTTAAGGTGTATATTGTCCAAACGTGCAAATAGATACCTGATTTCCTTACCGTTTTCAACAGTACTAATATAGGAGTTTAGGAATTCACATGCCTGTGTGTCTTGGCAAGGGCAGTGATGTAACTTCTGTTTGTGTAAATAATTGTAGTATGGTGTTTACAGCCTGTGTAACATAAAGAAAGAAACAGATATCACAGTAAGACATGTGTTTGCACCAAGCTTGCCCTTGAAGTGCTATTGTTTAGATTGTTTTTTTCTTTATTCTTTTACAGGCAGCAAAAAGACAGGTGAAGTTACTGAAGCAGTAAATAAACAATAAATAGAAAGGAGTAAAAACCTCACAATTTTTCCTGAAAGGAGATAGTCAATGTATTTATTTTCCTCATAAAGTCAAAGTTTATGGGTAAAACAACTCACCTAAACAAAAAAGCTTTTAAAAGGTTTGTATGGAAATATGTAGGTGTGTGTCTGCACACCTCCACACACACAGGCACACATACAAACTACACATAGAAGTTGCATGTGACAAGATGTTAGCTTCATCTGCTTATATTGATGAGCTCATGTGGGAGATGTAGTCATAGAAAACAAATTGGACTAACAGGTTTCTCATTCACAGACCTGCTACAAGGTGTTTTCAAAGTAATTGTTTTTTCCTTTTCTTCTTTATTTTCTATTTAAATGCTAACATAAGCCCCAATCTCTTGACAGAGTTTGCTGCATAGCTGCAGAATGTTTTGCTCTGTGGAGTCCCAAACTATTTGAAATCTCTTGGCTTTGATGTAACAACAGCAACAGATAAACCCATTTTACTATTTTCATAAATACAAGTGCATTTTCAATAACTCAGTGTCACACTCTCCTGAATATTTTGCAGATGAGCTGCAGTATACCACCTGAATTTAACCTTATGTCAAATTCTGGATCTTTGCAAGACTGCTCAAGTACTGTGAAAGGTTCAACCAAATGAACATCTAAAGTCCCTTCCAAAACAGGCTGATTTATGATGCCATGATTTAGCAAATGAAATTTGTACCTCTATATGGCAGGTGACAGCAAAGATTGAACCTGTTGGCCAAGCTCATTCCTCAGGCAATGGATTTCAGTGGGATTGTTGAACAAATCCTTTCATCCAGTGTCTGTGGATATAGCTTCACCTGTTTTCTGTTACAGAACATTCAACAGGAGCAACCAGAGGATTTCACAGAGTAACGATCACTTAGAGGAACACTGGGAAATAGAATAGAGGTCATTGTACCTGGTTAAAATTTTAATGAAATGCAGCTTCAGTATAAATGTGATTTCTCCTATTGGTCTTAGTAAATGTAGTGATAAAGATAAAATTGAAAACCTGAATAGATTTCTGGCCCTTGTGAATTTCATTTTCTGAATTAATAATGAAGAGGAATTGTGTTTGGAAGTGCTTGTTGCCCCTTAACAGGACATTTGGAAGGCTAGACAAGGCAATGGGATTAAGTAGCAGACTGAATAAAAAGAAACCAAATAAATTTAACTGATAGAATGAAGAAAAAATAGGACAGTAGGAATTCTTCTGTGCCTGGATTTTCCTGATCTTCCTGGATCTCTGAGTCTAGCTTTAGATAATGGTAGTAAACTCTCAATCATCCTCAGGTAACATCTTCAAGGTGGTGAAAAGTACTACAAAAGAGATGTTCAACACTTTAAATAGCAGACTGTTTAAAAACAAAACCCAGATGTGTGATTTGGTGACTTGAAAAACTATTTGTCTTGTTTTTCAGATGCATTGAAAAAACACCATAATCTTTCATAAGAGTTAGCAGCCATGACAGTTTGAAAAATAAGCTTAAGTGAATAATTTTAAATATCTGTGCAGTCATTTCATTAATCAGGTTTAACATGTTATCTGCAAATCAGGATTCAATTACCTCTTTGCACGGGTTTTCTCTCTGACAAGAAGTATGTCTCACAAAATGTTGAAGACAGCTTCAGTTTATGGTTTTGTGATCTGGGTGAGTGCTTGGAAAGCTAAGAATGCCAGATTTTCTCAAAAAGAAATGCATTTTGAGTGACTACATGATGACTACATTTTCAGGAAGAAGCAGAAGAAATAATGGAGGAAATTGTCCCACATGTTGTCTCTAAAATGAGACCTTTCTCACATCCCTCTCTGCTATTACTAGGCAAAACCAAAGGTTATCATCACTGCACCTAACAGCCTGACAAATATTCCTTCCTCTTCTTTGCCAGTAATACCTTACCTGCCTGCAGACACACAATCCATTGCTCATACCTTCTCTTTGCTACCTAACAAGGTTCATTTGTTCCATGCACAATTTCAAGTAATGCAGAGCACAAGTCTGTCCACTTGTTAAGACCAGGGCAAGGCTGAGAGGTGCTTCTGTCTGTAGAGCCCCTGGGAAGTTGTGCAAACTGATATCTAGTCAGGATTCTGGCCTCCAACCAGAATACTGCCCAAATGTAAGCGACTTTTTTATATTTTTATGTTTCTGCAAAAAGCTGTTGAGCATTTTCCACCAGCCCCCAGTTGGTTTCATTCTGCAGGGGTTATCCTGCATGAAAATTGCACTGCAGGGTATAGTTTGCCTGCGTGGCTTTGAGCACACCCATGTG
The DNA here is from genome assembly GCF_009819655.1 of Sylvia atricapilla. Lineage (NCBI taxonomy): Eukaryota > Metazoa > Chordata > Aves > Passeriformes > Sylviidae > Sylvia > Sylvia atricapilla. The sequence continues at coordinate 84,215,325 of NC_089174.1, read as the reverse complement.
TGTTCAAAGGGTGTGCTCATGAGTTCAAGCATTTTAAAAGGTCTCTATTTCTATACTTCTGGTCTGCAACACCACAAACTTTCTTCGAGAAGCTCACCTAGGTGATACATTGCACTCCATGTGGTGCAAGTGCCCAGAGCAGATGTCACCCACTGCCCCATAAGCTCAGTCCAAAAGTTAATATAATTCCTACATAATTTTCCATGTCTGAGCCATGCAATGAATATATTCTATTCAGAATATTCAGAGAGCCTCAGAAGTTCAGAGACCCTAAATGTACAGATAGGCATAAGGAAACACCTGGCACAGGGAATAAAATGTAGGTTGGATGGGCAAAATATTAAGGCAAATTTAGACAGCCCAAAGTTCTCTGTACTTACAAAAAGTGAACACGGCTGTTGTCTATGATAGTGATAGAATTAACTGAGACAAATTGCTGGTTTAGGTAATTTACTGCTAGTTGTAATGGTTTTTCACTGCCAGTGCATTACCAGATAAATGACTCATCACTTAGGGTATGAGCAACTGGCTTTTCAAGCCACTCTTTCAAGTGGGCAGAAAGCCAGCTGTCTCGACAGGCACGCTGCAGCCTCTGACTCCTGGATCAGCACACCACCCCAGGAGCTTCCAGCTGAAACATGATGAGCACAATCTGCTTCAAGTTAGTGCCAATTACAGATAACCTTCCATTACAATGTAGAGGTTGCCCCTCTACGGCACTTTCGTGTGATACAGGAGTCTTACAGAGCACAGACTGCCTATTGAGGCAAAGATTAAAATGAAGAATTGGTCACAGCTGTGCTTTTCACCTCTGAATGAAATGTGGGACAATTCCAGCCTCAAAGCTCTATTAGGTTGCATGTTCTAGTGATTTGCTGTTGTTGGCAAGGCTTGGTGATCAGTGCAGCATAGGCCCCTGCAAATGCCAAGGCTGCAGGCTGATTACAGTGCTGGAGCTGTTGAAGTGTTGCCAAAAAAGCCATGTCTCTACAACTATTGCACTTGTTAAAAGGTTTGGGATCAACTAGACAAACTGTTCATTCCTTTTACACACATATTACTCAGCTAAGTAGCAGTTTTTCCTAATAAGTTTCTAATGTTTTCAAACCCTTGAAACCACCCTCAGTCAACCACTACTGAGGATGACTAACAGCAGTACAGTTTGGAGCTTTGATCTCTGTCAGATTTTGCAGCTTTAGGGATTTCCCCTATTAAAATCATGTGGACATTTTGTAGCCAGTTTCAACATGATGATGTGAGTATTAAAAAACTCAAAATTAATGCAGTGATAAAGAAAATTCTCCGTTAATATACTGACTATCTAAGAACTCTGTTCATCCATCACAAGACAAGAATTTTCAACAAGAATATTGCCCAAGGGTGTTCAAAAATTTCATCTATAGAGAGTGTTACCACGTATGTTTTGTGAGTTACTCTAGCCAGCTGCTTCTTGTACCAGTTTTGACAGACATAAAGTGAAATTTGTCCTTCAGCCCAGAATGCAAAAGAAGTCCCAGTTCTCAGACTGGCTTCCTCTCAATCCTTAAAGATTTTGCTCTTAATAGTTGCTGTTATAGTACTATACATAACTTTCAAGTGTATCTACCATCATATGGAAGGTTTCAAATCAAGGATTCAATTTGTAATTATATTGTTGGTCTGCTCCAACAGAAATTGAACAGGTATTCTACTATTAGAAGGTGTTTCATACACTTCTCTGCTCTCAAAAATTGTCTCCTAAACAGTCTCCTGTGTCTCCACATGAAGTACTACCACTGCAAATTTCATGGCTTGTAAGAGCAATCGTAAAAGGAAAATGTATGAGCTGTGACAAGGAAGGGAGTTGTTTTGTTGCTTAACTTTAAGTAGAGTGACAGAACTTCCTTAGCCCTTCCAAAAAGCCCTTTAGCAGAGGATTTATTTCACCAGGTTTTATTCATTTGTGTAAAATAACCCTTTGTTATGTATTTTTAGATGAAATAATTCCACATTAATATGCTATGAACTGACCTGCTGTTGACCTAACTGCAGGAAATCAGATTTTAAAAGTCACATTAGCAAAACAGTTAAAAAGCAAAATAGTTGTTAGAAAACTCCAGTACATACACTGACAGACTCAAATTAGTTTCTATTTTTAGCAGGGAAGCTTGAGGTATAAAAATATAAAATTTCTGATGAGAATTGATATGAAGGCATACATTTATAATTTTTCTTTTTGCTGAAGACATGTCTAATATGAAAAAAACCCTAATTCATTCAAAATACTGGGGCCTTACAGTAGTTCTTCTTGTATACACTTATAGTTTACACATGCAAAATTTTATATTTCTGTTTTAATCCTCATGGGTAATGCCATGAAATAAATCATAACAAAGTGAATTCAGCTGGAGAAATTCTGTGTATCTATGAGACTGGGGCACAAAGATGAGTGCACAGAGGTTTTCATGTCCAGTTTGTATCTGGCTAACTGTGCATATGCAGAATCGCTTTGGTTGAGACTCTAAGCATTGCAGCAATACAAATCAACAGGACTAGCAGCTGCACTACTTTTGCTGTCTGTGTTTCAGGAATAAACATGATATTCAGGAAGTTTTATGTTCTGGTCAGATGCCTTACTGCACCCAGAGGCAGGCTGAAAATCATATTCATCAGTGACACAGAGAAAATAATCAAATTGTGGCAACAGAGGGTCAGTTTTATTTTCCTGCCAGATGAAGTGAGAAATAAGAAGGAAGAGTTATCCTTGGTATATTCTCAATCTCTTCCTCTTTCTGACTGTTGAGTATCAAAAATCATAAATCATAGTCAGAGCATCTAAGGTATTTTTCTTTTAAGGAGTATTCTTTAAATACTCATAAAATATTAAATAAATCATCAGTCTGGGCAGTGAGCCAAGAAAACACCACCAGGCAATGCTGCAGTACAGTTCAAGACCCCAACACAACTGCAGCAGATCATCAGACTATGGTGATACAGACACTGAGCTAATGGCTGCAGACAGGAGTCTCTGTCCCAGAGGAGGAAGGCACACTGTACCTTTGCAAGTGTGTGAGCAAAATTTACAGGACATGGCTGAACCACAAGCCACAATGCAGATTTCTAGTGGGCACTAATAACACCTAGTGTTTTCTGCATAGGTACACCTTTCACTGTACTCCTGTGGGAAAATTGCTCTAAACACCTGAATTGTTTCTGTTTTCTACCATGTATACCATATACATCACATACATAACATACCATCCCACAGATAAAACATGGCTTTGGATTAACTTTTTAATGCATTGAGGCATTTTCCAAGCTACACTTGAACATTTAGTCTTCTTCAGCCCCATCTTGGGTTACATTCAATCTTCCCCACACTCAGTACAGAGCTGTCAAATAAGAGAGTGTAGCATCAGCTTTCTTCCTCTCCAGTTTTTTCTTATTTTGTCTCTGTTCATACTGCCTTCTTGCCTTCTTTCTATTTAGATCTTTTTCAGAGACCCAGTTTATTTATGATCTCACAGACACAGTAATCAGCCATCTTCACCACCCACATATTTAAGAGGAAGAAAGTGAAAAGAGAAATGGTGACATTTTCTAAGGGAGTGTCAGAACATTCTAACTTGTCTGCACTTATTTCCTAAATAGCTCAGACAGAGACACTTGGGTTTGGTTTGTTTGTTTTTGTGTTGTTTGCAGGGCTTGTTTAATACAGAAGTAATTTTAAAAACAATAATAATAATAATAATTGAATTACTATGTATTTCAGAACAATACAGTCTAAATATTTGTTTGTTCTATGCAGACTGCATGTTGCATTTAAATATGTTGCATGAAATATATATGTTTATACCCTGTGAATATATAAAGGAATTATTGTCATGAAAGTCCCTGCCTTAGAGAGTTTATAGTGTGAGCCTTATGGATGCATATTTTTCTGTTATTTTTTTATCAATACACATAAAATCCATTGGTTTAATGCCAGTCTAAGAAGGTTTTTCTGGGAAATAGGATATGCTGAGCTGGTTGCAGCAGTGAGGACTCCCTCATCTAAGCCCTTAAAGAGTCTGAGGACCTCTGTGCATTCAAAGCCTGCAAATCATAGAAAATCTCTTCAGTGAATGGACGCATAACTTGTCTTTTCCCAGAGAACATTATCACAGTTTCTAAGGACCTGCTGGAAAGATTATTGTCGGTAAAATAAACCAAACACTGGCATGAGAATATATTTGTGACACATTCTGCACCTCCCTGCAACTTTATTTCATCATTTCATGAGTACCAATCACCCTGCATTCTCACCAGCTGGGGATGGAATGAGCCCTTTGGAGCCCGTTGTTCTTCTGACAGTAAGGAGGACCATTAATATGCAACTCCTCCTGCTGCACAATTCCAGTTATGACTGCAAAGACAAGTCACCATGAGTTTTAAACCATGGAGTTGCTAGCACTGTAACTTACTTCCTGCTACTGCAAGAGCACAATGTTCTATTCTGGGAGATGGCTGTTTCCCCAAAGTGTTCTAGTTTGCCTAATGCATTTGCTGAAAGACAGGACATTATCAGCCCACGCAGAAAATGCAGGAGTGGTGTTATTTCTCCAATATGCATTATTCATTCAGAAAGAGAAAGCTTTTCTTGTTAAAAGGAAGTTTGTTGGGCCGACTTGATGTGTCTATCATTAATAAATAGCTGAAACATTATTTTTGTCTCCTAAACACAGAACAATGCATTTTATTTGTTTAAAAGCCAGAGCCAAGAGTATAACCAGAAGTTAATTTTGGTAAAAAATAATAGAGTAAATGCTAAATAAAGACAACTTTGTGACAATACATTTTACCTGCAGAAAGGGAGGAAGGAAAATAAAAGAAACAGAATTCTGACAGTTTAGTGTACTGAAGCTTTACTCTTGAAACTACCCTTTGTGAAAACAACTGGCATAAAATCTAGGCAGGAGAAGGCCAGGATCAACCAGAAAAATGTAATAATTTTGGTTGGAAGGGATGTTAAAGTCTGTCTAGTTCCAAGACCCTGCCATGGGCAGGGATGCCATTAACAAGATCAGATTGGCCAGGTCCCATCCAACCTGGCCAATTCTGGGAACCGGCATCCATGGCTTCTGTGAACCTCTTCCACTCTTTCATCACCCTCTGTGTAAAGAATTTCTTCCTAACATTTAATCTAAACATGTCATATTTCAGTTTCAAACAATTACACCTTGTCCTGTCACTATCTGCTCATACAAAAACTCTTTCTCCCTTGTTTTTATAAGCTCCCTTAAAATACTGAAAGGCTAAAACTGAGGTCTCCCCAAAGCCTTCTCCAGGCAGAGCAATCCAGAGATTCTCACCCTATCCTCATAGGGCATGTGTTTCATCTTTTGGATCATCTTTCTCATCATTGTCTGGACCTACTCAAACTGGTCCATGTCTTCCTTCTTTTGAGGACCTCACACCTGGACACAGTATTCCAGGTATGATCTCATGAGAGCAGAGTAGATGGCATAATCCTCTCCCTGGCCCTGCTGGCCACTCCAGTCTGGACATAATTGGCTTCTGGGCTGTGAGCGCACACTGCTGGGTCATGTCCAGCTTTTCATCCAGGAGAACCCTCAGGCCCTTCTCCACAGGGCTGCTCTCAGTGAGTTCTCCCAGTCTGTATTCATATCTGGGACTGCCCTGACCCTGGGGCAACACTTCACATTTGGATTCATTGAACCTCATGAGATTCCCATGGTCCCACTGCTTCAGCTGATCCAGGTCCCTCCGGATAGGATCCTGTCTTTTCAATGTCTCAGCTTTGTGTCATCTATAAACCTGCTGAGGGTGCACTCGATGTCACTGGGGATGTCATTGATGAGGATATTGAAGAGCACCAGTCCCCAGACCTCTGTGTGCCCTGAGAAACACACTCCTCACCAGCCTCCCCCTGGACACAGAGCCATTGACCACAACTCTCTGGCTGTGTCCATGCAGCAAATTCCTTATTCACTGAATAGTACATCCATCAAATGCATGTCTCTCCAATTTGGAGATACAGATGTCCAGTGGGACTGTGTCAATAGCCTTCAGAGGTGTAAGTAAATGACGTTGGTCAGTCTTCCCTTGTCAAATGTTGCAGCCATTCCCTCACAGAAAAGCACCAGTTTGGACAAGTGAAATCATGCTGGCTACCTCAGATTACTCCCTCCTTTTATGTGTCTCAATATATCTTCTAGGAGGAACTGCTCCATGATCTTCCCAGAAGCAGAAAGGCTGTAGTTCCCTGTATCTTCCTTTCCTTTATTTTTTTTTTTTTGGGAAAAGCTGTTTCCCTTTTTCCAGTCATCAGGCACTTTGTATGACCAACATGACTTTTCAAATACAATGGAGAGTGGCTTGGCAAAACTATCATCCAGTTTCCCCAGGCCCCTGATACGTCCCATTGTGCCCCATTGACTTGTGGCTGTCAGAGATGATCAGAGCCAGGCAAGGAGCTGCAGAACAGGCTCCCAAATGCTCATTGTTACTTCCCTTCATGTTGGACTGCAGCAGTAGCCAGATACCCAGAAGTTTAGAACATCTATCATGGTTTAGCAGCAGCATTACTGCTGCTCTTCCTACCCCCTCCCCCTGACCCCCTCCTCCGCCCCATCGAGACAGACAAAAGGCAGAGATTAAGGGCTGAGATAAGAACAATTTACTGAAATCGACAACGAGATAAGAAAATTAACTGGAACAGCAACAATATAAACATCAACCAAAAAAAAAAAAAAAAGTCTACAGAGGGAGGGCGATTTACATGCAAAATATGCTCCCCCGACACACAGTAAGCACAACCTCGAGGCAATGTGCAAAATGGTGAACCAACCCTCCCAGCCCACGCTTTTCTTTCCCACTGCAATCGACACACCCTTCTTTCTTGGAAGTGAGAGTCCCTCAGTTCCACCCAGAGCCATGTGTTCATGGTACAGAATAACCACCTAGACATGCCTACATGGCTGCAGGCTACACCCTCTCACAGCTAATGTGGAAAAATTAACTCTGGCCTGGCCAAAACCAGGACAATATCCCACAGGTATGATGTTTGGTACTGATGGGTTTACTCTGTGAAGATTTTTGGTGGGTTGTTTTTGTTTGGTTGGGGTTTTTTTGTTTTTTTTCACATTTTACAGAAGCATAAATTCGGTATCTCTCCCCTTGTCAGAGGAAGCCAACTGCATAGAAATTAAATGGGGGTGGGGTTTTTGTTTGTTTCTTTTTTTTTGTTTTGTTTTGTGGGGTTTTTTTTGTTGTTGTTTTGTTTTGTTTTGTTTTTTGGGTCTGTTTTGTTTTGTCATGCTATCTTAACAGCACTTTACAACTCTCTTTTTCTTAATTAATTTATAGTTACAGCTTGAAAGTGTGGGAAGAAATATTTGAAAATACAAAGTGAATCTCTTCTCCAACATTATTTAGCTTTGGCTTTGATAGGAGTTCAGAGAGATTGGAAAGGCTTTTGTCCGCTCACTTTTACACAGTCTGTGATGACACTGTTTTGTGCTACTTTGAAGAGTGCAACCTAAATCTATCTCACTGTCAGTTTCACTTCAGTAGTATTAAAAGAAATCTTTGTGATAATGTTTGATATTTAAAGACATAAGAGAGCTAGATGAAGTAAATAGAACTATTATTTGATACTTTATAAATATTATTTGATATTTAAACATACAAATTTACGATAAACTGTGTTTAACATGTTTTTACCTGCTGTTTTTCCCACAGTCTGGTGTACATATGTCCTTCTGTAGCTATGGTTGTAGTGACATTTTGTAGTGATAGTATGCCTGTTAACAAGTTGTTGTGTCAGTTTTGCATGACACACATGATAGTAAATGGATGGAGAGATTAACAGTCTGCCTAAGCCTACTTGCACCAGCTTTCAAGTGGGAAGTCCCTTCTGTTTGGTACTAATGCCACAGTGATGTAGCATGGGTTTGACTGTAGCTGTGAATATTCATGTGAAATTATGTATTTGTACTTCAGAAAGTGCTGAACTCACAGACTGAGGATTACAGATGACTACACTTTATTTCTTTGGGAAGTGTGGGAAGTTTAATAAGGTTGGGGCAAAACATGTGATACATTCATAGAAATTCTGCAGAATGTAGCCAACTTAAGCAATGGGTTAAACAAACAAAACTGAAGGGCATTCAGGAGTTACACACACACCCTAAAAACTAAGTATAGACACTTCCTTCAGGCTGGTATTTGACATTTAATACTTTTTTATGAGATGCTTAAATTGGTGGGTTTTCATTATTCCCAAGGTACACATATTTTCAATGCATCAAGTGGAAATAAGCAAACAACAAGAAAGCAAACAATAAGAAAACAACATAAAAGAGTACTGTACAAACATCTTACAGTCTATACATTCCAACACATAGTCAAAGGCAACTGGCAGGTCTAGCTCTAAGGCACACATAGTCTGTTCTTTCTTAGATAAAAAAATAAAAAAGCTAAGACAAACATAGGTATATGAGAACTCATTCTAAAGTACAGGCGAGCTTTCCCAACTCAGTGAAGAAACACCTGTGTAGGGTCAGTTTCTGTGGCATCATGGAGTTTCCCACTTCACAGCTGGTAATTTCATCAGAGGACAAGAGAGCACGCTTACTTGAGAGAAACCTCTCTGCACACCACAGGCAAGCCACTACAAAATAAACTTTCTAACCTTTTTTTTCTCTTGTGGTTTAGGGTTTGGTGAGTATTTGTTTCTGCGTGTTTCTGGTTTGGTTTGGGGTTTTCTGGGAGGGAAGATTTCTTCAGTGTCCCAATTCCAAAAATTCACACATACTTTTCATGTCTTAGACAGAGCTTCACCTGTCTGTGAAATCTTGACTACTAGTTCTGCATGTTAAGTTTAATTTAATTGCATATCAAACATCTTCCTGGGCAACTGACAGGGTAGCTAACCCCACTACATGTGATGAGTAAGACCTGAAAACCCAGAGCTGGCTGAAGAAGAAAAAAATGCTGGCCATGAACTGCACGCCCTTCTCCCACATACTTTGTTATTTGGGTATCGCTGATCTTTTCCTCTTCTTTCTATTTCATTAGCCTAGGTATCTCCTTATGTGTTCCTGACTTCACTGGTGTCTTTTCTTTCATCATGCAGCCTGTTTTGCACATCAGCTTTGTAGCTGCCTGACCTTCAGCCTTGCCTCTGACCATCACTCCTCCACAAATTCTTGAAAAGGTGCAAATTTCTCCATTTACCTACTCTTTAATTTCTTTTTACCTATGGGCTTCTGGAGATCTCTTGTCCTACTGAGCATGTCACTTGTCACTAGACATGTCTGCCCATATCAAAATAAGTATTTCTCTGCGACAGCAAGCAGGTAATAGTGTTGTATTTCTCATGCTGAAAATGAAGTGCTGAAAATGTTGTCTGTAGTGAGTGCTTTCTGTTGTTCCTTTTTCTTACATAAACTTCCAGCTCAGTGTAGCCAAAGGAGTCAACTGCTGGGGCATCAGACAAAATGTGAAATTAAATCTGGTTTTTGACAGGCCATGGAATTGTCTGAACAAACATGTTTTATAATACAACTCCAAACTCGTCAAGACAGAGTGGAAGTTGAGATGCCTTTCATCACCATCCAAGACCAAAATCCTAAAATGGCACTAGAAACAGATTCCTTGTTGCTGCAGCAGCTACTACCCTTCACTTTCATTTCAACCCTTTCACACATTTTTGGAGGGAAAGAGACTAACAGAGAGAGAAAAGAAGGGTGATAATTCTGGCACCAAGTGAGCAAGCAGGCTTTCACTTGGCTATGAGCACAGTTTTTGCAGGGTCTCTAGAAAAAATCAGCTTCCAATTAGGTTGTGAAGGCAACCTTGCATGTGAAATGATAGATCCTTTCATTCTACCTGCTCTCCGTTCTCCCTCACTTAATTGTAAAAATCCTTGCCCATTAAGCCATGAATTCTTAAAGCAGTAAATACAGTGAAATACAGTGAATATAATTCTTGAAGCATTTTGTTGCAGTGGGTGTAAAACACCAGAGCCTTATGAATTTTGTCTTCACTGAGTACACTAACCTCTCTTCAAAGGAGTAGAGCAAGTTTATGTCAGAACAGTTTCTGGGGTCAGGATTGCATTTACTCAGCATGAGGCAGACTTGCCTGACTAATGACTTAAACAGCTATAGCCAGGGTTAGCTTTTTTCTTCCTTTCTTCCTTCCTTCCTTCCTTCCTTCCTTCCTTCCTTCCTTCCTTCCTTCCTTCCTTCCTTCCTTCCTTCCTTCCTTCCTTCCTTCCTTCCTTCCTTCCTTCCTTCCTTCCTTCCTTCCTTCCTTCCTTCCTTCCTTCCTTCCTTCCTTCCTTTCTTTCTTCCTTTCTTTCTTTCTTTCTTTCTTTCTTTCTTTCTTTCTTTCTTTCTTTCTTTCTTTCTTTCTTTCTTCCTTTCTTCCTTTCTTCCTTTCTTCCTTTCTTCCTTTCTTCCTTTCTTCCTTTCTTCCTTTCTTCCTTTCTTCCTTTCTTCTTTTCTTTTTCTTTCTTTCTTCTTTCTTTCTTTCTTCCTTTCTTCCTTTCTTTCTTTCTTTCTTTCTTTCTTTCTTCTTTCTTTCTTTCTTTCTTTCTTTCTTTCTTTCTTTCTTTCTTTCTTTCTTTCGATAAAAGTTATGTGTCTTGTAAATCTTCAAGTTGCTCCATCAAACAGAAGACTAAGGAATCCAATGACTTATTAATAGAGTCTAACAAAGTCAGTTTAGTGCTGAGAATGGAGTAAAGGCTGAAAAGCAAAAGTCTCCTCTTCTAGGCATATTATGTAACACAACCCTGTACAAAAACAGGAAGTAAAAATTCACACTACTAGCAGTCTCATACACCATTGATGTGTCATTGTTGACATTCCCAGAGAACTAATTTTGCCAGCTTGGGTGTGTCAGCTGTAAGGAAATAAAAAATGGATTTGCTATTCTGGTTATTGCAAATAGAGATCTTTACTATTGGAAGTCAGGCTCCTAAATACCCACCATTTGAAGCAGTACCTCCTTTTCTTTCACAAACCAGATACTCTGTGTTCTTCAGCATTTGTGATTTTTGTGATTTTTTTTGGATATTTTGTCAACCCTTTTGGAGGATGGGCTCCCTAGCTGCCTCAGAATTGACCTCTTGAAGTTCAAAAGGACTGAAAGAAAATAGAGGATACATGGAGGAGGTAGAAATGGCATAGGTATGTATGACGAAAAGGAAAATAAGTTGCAATAATTTTCTAGGAAATTAACTGTACCTGTAGCCTTAGTCAGTCCCTGGTGTCTCATTCTCCCAGCAATGCAAATATATATCTTTTTGTTCCATTGAGTCAGTGTAATTATGTACGCCTGAGTCACAGTCTGTCTAATACTATTCCCGACCATTTCTTTTCAGATGGAACTTCCCACAGTTGAATGGTCCATAACTTTAAAAATCCCACTTTGGTTTCATTCAAAACCTCATAAGCTCATTCTTGATTGTTCCAAAGCCTCAAATAATCCTCTAGCACAGAGCCAATGTAAACTTTTTATGCAAAGTAACTGGAAAAAAAGAAAACCAATTTGCCAATTTGTTTAAGAGTGCCTTTTCCTTTTTATACTCCAGAGAAACTCCTGCAGAAGATACCACATTATAATTTTAATAATTATTGGGTCATTTATTATACAAGCTTGCTTTGGTTGCCATATTAATTACCAGATAGCTATAAATTGGGAAAAAAACTGCTCTTAAAAGCATTTACCATTTCAGCAAACACTTCATGATGTTATCAGCACTGCAATTTTATACCCTCATATCAATAACTGGAATTATATGTCATTTTATATCACAAATTTATGCTTTTTTCTTTATTTATTTTATTTCTTTCTTTATTTCTTTACCTAATATTCAGGTAAACTCTGTCCTACATTTTTATGGAATTTTATTATATTTACTTCCAAAACATATTTAGAAATTTGCAAATCGAAACATCATTTTTAGTGTTTCAGGTTTGTTGAAAAAAATAGTTGAACTATTGACCAAAGAAAGAAACCACAGAGTAAATTTTTCCGATTTGATGAGACAACTCAGGTGTTTACTTGCAGAAAAACAGCAGAGTACTTAGAAAGATGAATTAGTTATTTAATGCAATTTCTTTAGTCATAAAATAATGCAAATTTCTTCTATTAAACAAATGGCGTTTCTTTCTTTTAATTTTCATATCCATTACAATATCTCCAAATACCATCCAAAAAGTTACTTTTAGATTGTCAGTGTCATTCATTGGGTTATTAGGGGCTAAAATGCACCCAAGCAGTTAGGTCAACATGTTTGTACACGCTAAAACAAGTTAATCTTTAGAAACAGGCATTTTTTTAAATGACAAAATGGGACAAGGTGGTCTGTCATAAATAAAAGGCATAAATACTGTTATGTTGCCATCATCTGGCTTTCCTGATAGGCTACTTTCAGCCTTTGTTTCATTAATTCATTATCAGTATATTTTTAAAAAAAACTGTGATGTGTGGGGCTGTACCTTTTTATATATAGTCAAGACTGTTCTCTTAATTACATTGTTAAAAAAAGTTCCATGAATGGACAGGAGCACAGAGTATAACACAGTGCAGTCTGGGTTAGGGTCAACAACAGATTATCTCCCGATTATCAGGATTACGTGATTACCTCTGTGAGATGTAGGTGTGTTACAAACTAAAAATTAATCAGATTTTTACCAAAAGTATTATTAAGTCAAGATAACAGCTGTTGGCCTACACGTATTTAAGTCAAGATGTATTTTAGGGTGGATTTGACCAATAATACAGTGAAGCACAAAAAGAAAGTTCAAATTTTTAAAAGGTCTTGCATTGACTATACTGAGTAGTTTCGGTATAGGGGTTTTGCTGTCATTACCCTTTCCATTCCCAAGTGAATTTCAAATATGTCTTTATCTTGACCATTTTCCCCTCCAACAACATTCTTCCAACACTTTTTTTAAAAAGCCAACTTTATTTTTTCTTGGCAAGTTGGAGATTTGATTCTTCTTGGAATATAGAGAAGGAAAAGGCTGAGTCATTTCCCCAGCTATCTGAAATTCAGTGTAATGGATCAAAAATGTTGTGAAGGGAAAGAACTCCTTTGGAGATCTTGTGAACAAAAATGCCCCTTCCCTAAGATCTCGTGCTCTTACCAGACAAAGCAAGTCCATTTCAAGGGATTCTCCAAGAAGTCTGGCTCATAAAAAAACTCAATTCAGCAGCAGCCTAGTGCAAAATTCACTGATCCTTCTTCGTGGGAGGAAATAACTTGGTGAAATTGTGGTGAAGAGTTCTCCAGAGTTTTTCACTGTGTACATATCTTAATATTTATAATACACGGGCACCTTTCTTCACCTATCATGTAACAGAAGTTACCTTTTTAATAAGGGACTGGAAAATAAATCAGAACACACCTTCAAAATGAAATATAGCATTTCCTTGCACTTTTCACTTTGAAAACAATCCATGTTACAATGGTATTGTTAAAATCACTTATTTAAATAGGATATGTAACTGGAAAATGTAAGCACAGAGACAGTTAATGCTGTTCTGGCTGTTTGGTATGAGACCTCAGTCAGCTAAAGGAACTACATGAAAATACTGACTTAGATATGAAGATCGAATTTAGTTCGGTCAAATTTACAGTGAAACAAGTGTGAAATCAATGGAACCACTCAGAAGAGACAGTTGAATGACATGAAAATATATGAAAATTATATCTTTCTGTTCTTAGCCACTAAATTCTCCATGTGAAAGGAATTGTATTTCTCCTGCCCAAATAATTTGCCCCAAAGTCTGTGGGTTAGTAAGGTTAATAGAGAAACACACAAATGGATCAGGATGAAGTCAACTTGAAAGCTCTTCTGAACACGCTTAAAAACTACTTGCTATTTGTAACTTACCTATGTATCATTTATTCATTATTTCACTATTTTTAATGCAATTTAATTACTATTTGCATATCTACCACAGAAAATTTTTCTCTACTATTTGTTTTAATTTGCATGCTACCTATGTTTTTGGCAAAATAATTTTGTCATCCTGAGACATTATCTTTAGGAAGCACTTTGTCAAAAACAACAGCTGTCAGAGCAGCCTCAGAAGTCCTGGGAGAGACCAAGGGGGTCACAGGTGATTCAGGATTTGCTCCTGTAATGGCCTGTTAACAGTGGTCATGAAATTTTGTATTATTTGTCCATTCTGACCAGGCCTGAAAACTAAGGTTTTTTGGCTCATAGCCTTGCAAAAATCAGGCTACAGTTTTTCTAGCCATTTAAGCTTGAAAATCTTATGTGGACTTTAATATGTTAAGAGCCTTCAATCTGCAGTGTATACTACCAGCTGGCAGACACTACTATGGAATTTGAGAATGCCAGCACATCAACGGATATATAGAGAATCTTTCATGCTTGCCTCTGTACATAAAAAGCTTAATGAATTTGACTTCACTGCCATATATTTATATTTCAGCTCTTACAGGGAGAAAGGCAGACATATACTTCACCATTGTGTTATATTATTAACTAGAAATAGAACGTAATTATTATATAAAAATTTCTTTCACCTCTTACTTTGTTGTTTTCATTATTAAAATTTTTGTCAAAAGGAAAAGTATTGGTAGACTACTGCTGTGATATTTTAATTGCCACTCTGGATAGGATTACTGATACCATTTCATGGCACCAGCATACATGTCTACAGGATTTATTACTCAGCTCATGTCTGCTCTTTTATGGATTTCATCCAAGAGATGTTTGAATACCAAGCTCTTGAAATGTCTCCCCTGTGGTGATTCAACTGCACTGAGCTGCATCAGCAAATAGCATTGACACGAAGGCAGCAACTGTTACATTCCACCATAGTTTGATTTAGAGCAGAATTTTTTTAGATGTATTCCACTGTAACCCTTTTCTACCCATTACTTAATGCAATCCAAGTCAAAATATCAGTTTAACACCTTTAAAAAGATTCTGGTATTCCTCTGAAATTTTATCTTGCAAATATGAAAAAATAGCACAGGTATGATTCATCATGTGATGAATAGTCCAAACGCACTATATTTTTTTCAAGTCAGGCTTAAGTACTTAAAGAAAAAGTGGTTTAAGAAATCTTAATTATCAGAATATTTTTAAAGGCACTTCAAAACATGTAAAATCTAGAAGTTGAGGCACAGACTCTATACGCAACTAGTATTTTTATTTACATATTCTGTTTCAATGATAAACTGAGGATCTCAAATAATATTCAGTAAGCCTGCTGCATGCTTAAAAGTCTGTGAGTGAAAATTTGGGCATGGAATAATTGACACATCATTAAATATTTGTCTCTAAGCTTTACACTGGTAGGTCAACATGCAGTGAATATAAAGCAGGTTAAAGGAAGAGGTCAGTATACTGCTACTTCACTAATCAGCCACTGGCCTCTTACCAGAAACAGCACGTAAATCTCATTAAACTGCTCTTTATCTAAGTGGGGGAAGAATGTATATCAGCTGCCTTCGTTAAAGGACAAATGACATACAAGCACTAAGACTCTTACTGCTCTCAGTGGTAGAGGCAAAGAACAAAAATACAAACAGAAATAGCATCTGGCGGGTGTTATATTGCAATTGTTAAATAATGGAAAACACTGGAACAAGAAAAGACAGTGGCTGAAATCTGGTGACAGATATGAATAAAGCATTCTCAGTTTTGTAGTCATAAAGTGCAAGTCTCAGATCTGATAAAATTTCCAAAGTGGTATATGAACTTCCACACTAAATTCTGCATGTCAATAATAATTAATGTATGGATTTTGTTCTGGGAAATTATTGGCTGTGCTGAACTACAAATCTAATGCACTAGAGGTGGGGTATTACTTGGAAACTCTCTCTAATGATGTAGTACAGGTTAAAGGGTGAAGTAAATCCTGTTTATGATTGTTTTTAGAAAAACTACTATCATTACATTGTGTCCAAGAAAAGCACAAAAATAATGTCTTAAACTCTGGGGGAAAAGAGGGAGCTAATTTTCTACAAGAAAGTCTCTTAAAAAACCCCAAAACAATTACAAGAACATGATTTCTTATGTAAAGACCTTGTTACAAGGAAGGCTAATGATAGTCTGGGCTGTATTAGGACTATTGCCAGAGAAAGGATGTGAAAATGATTAGGGGAGAAGAGAATGTTCAAAGGAAATATCATCAATGCATATAAACATATGAAGGAAGGGTACACAGAGAAGGTGTTCAGGCTCTATCCAGTGGTGCCCAGAGGCAGAATCAGGGAAGATTCCTCATGAATGTAAGGAACAACTCTTTTTATTGTGAGAATGACTGAGCAGTGGCACAAGTTGCCCAGAGAAATAGCAGGATCTCCATCCTTGGAGATTGTCAAAAGCCATTTGGACATGGTCCCAGGGAACCAGCTCTAGATGATCCTGCTTGAGCACAGAGGTTGTATCAGATGACTCCCAGAACTGCCTTCCAACATCAACTATTCTATGTATGAAACACATAGGGATTTCAAAAATATATTTAAAAAAAAAAGGCCATTTCTGAAGTTTACATGCAATCATATGCTGTTATGTATTCAGAAATCAGATTTTTCTCACCTAGAACTGCCATAGCCGTATGTTTATTCTCTTGACAACAAATTATCTACTTCATAAGTTCTAAAATTAAGCACACCAAAGAAATGAATAGAACATATTAAATTGACTTATTGTAGCTAAACACATTTTCTGGTTCATAACATTATTTTTCTAATTGATATGTTGAGGGACTTTTTTTATTATTTTTCAGAAAGGATATAGAACAAAATTACAAACACGGGAAATCAGTCTTGAAGAATTCTATCTATGAAGAAAATAATTAGCATAGGTTTTAAAGAAAGAAAAATCAACCTTTCTCCAAGTGGGCAGTAATGCAAATCTTGTGAGAAGAAACTTCAGTAACGATTTCATTTTTAGATGCTAGGGAAGTGAATATATTTATATCTGATGGCTATAAATTCTATTTAAAGATGACAGGCAGAAAGGATGCTCACCTCCCTGTGCAAAGAAACAAACAGGTTCACTAGTATGCAGTATTTCCTATGGAGTAAGCACAGTGGCTGTTGAGCTCTGCAGCAAGCTGATTTCCTGATTTCATGCTGGGAAATAATTTTCAACATGAAACCACTGGTGATCCATGTGACCATGATAACTGGTCATAGACATATATGAAAGGAACAATGTAAGCAGCAGAAACAATGATGTAGCTTTAAAAATGTAATGTTTAAACAGTGCAAAAAGAGGGGGGAAAGCCACATGAAAATTAGAGAGGTGACAGAAGTCAGTTAAAATCTAGAGGAAAGAGTTTGCAGTAATACCAGGAAATAGAAAAGACTCTAAGGTCTACAAAATTATTAAAAGCTCCTCTTATGGCAAGAGGATCTATAAAGAAACTAAATTCACAATCTGAATATGAGAAGGGATGAGAGACTTAAAGAATTTCTTAAGACAGCTAAAGAATTTTCTTAAAGAATAGAGAACTGCTTGGGACTTAGAACTACCTTGTTAGTAACTTGGAGAAGAAAAATAGGCTTTCACAGCCTAAAAATATTTCAAACTAGAATTGTTAGTGGCTAATTTTTTTATGCTTATATCGATTTTTTAACAGAAACAAAAATTCCAGTATTCTAAAATTCTGCCCACTGTGGCTGTTCTTCCTTTCAACACCCAAAATTAGAAAATAGCACTGGATGAAGATCATGAAAGCCTTTTACTGTAGGCCAGTGAAAGACAGCCACAGACATTGCATAAGAACAGATTAAGCATATAGATTTCTCTTTTGTAAATGAAAACATTATCTAATAACAGTACTATGAAGACTGAAAGATACAGACAGCTGACTTTCATCCCTGATGGGGCACATTCCTTTCCTCAGCTCCCACATCTCCAAGGGAAGTATGCCTGGTGCAGAATGAAATACCTGAAGGTGTTTGTGTGTCTTCCTGGAAGTATGCTTTCCAAAGTCCAGGCTCTCAGAGGCATTGGAAAGGCATGTGGGATAGGATCACAGCTGCTGTGTCCTCCTCACTCCTTTACCTTTGAGATGGAGATGAAAACCAGCCATATTATATGTCTGAAGATATGCAAAGAGACTGAAAGACTATCCTGTGACCTCTCCTCCTCCTTTTATATCTACAGTATGATCAGGCACAATTTGCTCACAAACACTGAAATTACCATTGCTTTCAAATTTCAGCAGTGAGTTCAAGGGAGATTGTGCAATAACTGCCCTCAGTAATCTCTGGAATGGTTCTGGATAGCAGTCAGAATGCCTCTTGAGATCATGAAATACATGTCAAATCAAGAGTTCTGCTGCCATTCAACCAAACTTAATGCCTCATATATTGCAAATTAACTTAGCTTGGTTAACATCTGTTAAGAACTATGATTATTTTTCAGGCTTATCTCTGATATTTTATAGCAGGGTATTTTGCAAGGAAAAGGTCAGTAAAACTTTCCAAACATGTTTTCTTAGCAAGAATGTTGACAGTTTTCACTAGAATGCTTTCCAGGGATGCTTGTCCTTTAACAAATTTCCAATATTCAAGTAAACTTAAGTCAAATTACACATTCTTTCTTTTGGGTGCTTAGGGAGAGGGAAATATTTTTTCTCTCATGCCTAACATGTTCATAATTTTCATAATTCTGTCTTTTTTTTAATTGGCTGTGAATTTCCTGTTTCAGCAGTCATTTCAGTAGTCAGGGAGAGATTGATGCTTTTTAAATTACAGTGATTGTGTCTTGCTAAAGAGATGTTATTAGGCTTATCAAAGGTGGCTGCCACAGCAGTACTGTGATAACAGAGTTCTTTTGGAGTTATATTTCTGATTTAAACATACGCATTTTATTAAATATTTGACCTCATGATTATATCTAGGTTGATATTCCCATGTTTAAAAACTTGATGTCCTTGAGAAATAAAATTCTTTCCCTTTTTGGTCTATACTGGGCATTGAGTAAAATCCATAAAATGTGGGAATGCTGCCAATGCGTTTGATGAAGTCAGAATTATTTAGGGACTATGTCATAATTTTATACTTACTATCCAACTTTCCTGACTATCTAGACCCAATCATAGCTTGAATGCTGTAATATATTTTAAATTCCAATTGTGTAACACATACATTTTCTCCTTTATTTTGTAAGCATAACAAAAAAAAAAAAAAAAAAAAAAAAAAAAAAAAAAAAAAAAAAGAAAAAAGCAACCTAAGTTTGTTTGTAATACTGAGATGTTTGATCGTTTCATGATACAGTTCTTATACTTCTTGAAAGTTACATTTGTGACATCATCATTCTGGCTTTCAGTACTGAAATGTCATGTTATTTACAAACATGACATGCTGGAATGCAAACAACTGATTTTTCTATTTTTATGTCATTGTGGCTAAGTACTTGGGATCATGTAACCTAATGCTTCAGTAACTGTATTTCTTAATGCAGCATAACGTATAAGAGCAAACACAAATGACAGCTGTGTAAAACCTGGCAGAAATCTAGCTGACCTATCTATAGATGTAATTTTACTGTTTGGGGTTTTTTTCACTCATGAAATAAAGATTCATTAAGCAGAGTTCTGAGAAAGAAATAAAATTATTATGTTACTTGAGAAAAATGCTGCAAGTATGTATTTTTATCAGAACATTTAGGACCCCATACAGGTGTGTCCTTGGGTATCTCTTGTAGCCAGAATCTTGAAAATACCCCTGATAATTTTTTTAAGTATTTGGTATTCACACTGGACACCAAAGACAGTGCAAAGACAGTGTGTGGGACTTCCAGTTATCAAACCAATAACTTCTGCAATTCCCAGGCCACTCTTTCCCAAAATCTTTTTAGCCAAAGACTCTCTTCAAAAAATTAGTGGCATTCCAGAGTGCTCATTCAGCATCCCATTCCTGCCACTCCCTCTCCTTTTCCCTGTCAGCTGTACTGCTGGTGCTGAGAGAACTCTCCCCCAGCCAGGCTGGCCAGGCAGGCAGGATCCTGCATCAGCATTGCAGACAGGTCAGCCCTGGCTCCCCAGCACACCTGTTCAAGGAGCACAGTGCAACAACACCCAGACTGCTTCTCCAGGCCAAAATAGCTTCACCAAGTACACTCCATACTTCATCATTTGGAAAGTGGTGCTTTCATAGAATCACAGAATCATGGAATGGTTTGGATTGGAAGGGACCCTTAGAGTCATTTTGTCCAACCCTCCTGCAATGAGCAGGGGCATATTCAATGAAACTTAAGTAAGGCATAATAACTTTTTGTTCCTGTTATTACCACGGCCATTATCTTGAATAATTATAGAAACGGGCACTAAAATAACCAGTCTCTCAAAATCTCATGGAAGATCTCCATTTCCTATGTAGTTTTCCATTAAGTTGACATGGAATTGCAAAGATCAGTAATTTAAATATTTCTGAATTAGAAGTTGTCATGCATCATAATTCTGAACATAACACATGAATCATCACAAGCAAGTAACTGAAGACATGAGAAAATCCTACTCTACAATTTGATTGTACCCAAACAAACAAATAAAATCACTGAAGATCAATAGTCTTGTTGTTAAAGTCTGTTGAAATCAAGCTCCTTTTAGGCTTAGGTTTTAACAATTAATAAAAAATGGTAATTGAGGAGTAACAAATTAAGTTATAGAACACTTTATCATAAGAAAGAATTAGGTAAAGAAAAAGGAAATGAAAGACCTGGCAATACTTCTCCTCCTTTTCTGAATCCTTGTTATTCCTAGCTTCACAGCTCACAAATTTTAGATAACTACCTGACATCTTCATTAATTAACTCTAGTTATTTTCTATAATTTTTTTCATCTTTCTCAAGTTAGCCAATCTCTAACCTCTCGTAATATTTTCTTTCAATCTCCTCCAGCACAACCATCTTGGAGATAACTCACATACAGACTTCAACCATTGGTTAATGTAGTCACTGGCACTGCCCCTGAAAAGAGGAAAAGGTGCTTTCAGCACTCTTTACTGCTGTTGTTTTCACTCCCTGTAAAGACAAAAGCAAGAGGATTATACCTGTGTCTACGCACCACTCCACAAATTTTGTCATCCCCACAAAACAAATCTTTGACCAGTAAGCATTTATATCTTTTCTGGTGATTCTACTACTCTATGCTCCTCGCAGAGGAGTTGGAAAATAATGCAGTCATAGTGACAACAGGTTACATTCTTCATGCAGCTCATTCAGCTCCGTCAGATACCTCCAAAGATTTCTTCTTAGAATTTCTGCTGCTTCCAGATGAACAAACTTTATGAAACATGAATCAAACAGGTTTCAGTGTTTCATTGAAAAAAACCCAGTGGCCAACCAAGAACAATATGTTTATAAAATGTTTATAAATGTTTATAAAATAAAATCTGTTAAAAATGGTAGACAGATAATAACAGAGGTTTTTTTTATGTCTGCAACTGCTACTGACCTTGATTTGTGTATTGATGGCCTGCTTCACAAATTTTTCCCATTCATTTATTTAACATGCTAGCTTTTAACCCTTCTGACCTTCATCCAGCCCAATGAAATTATATGCTTAAAGCACATACTTAATTTGTTTTAAAGTTTAAACACATTATAATCAATACAATTTGACATTTATTCCAGAACATTTATATTTTAAATTCCACTTAAGATGTACTTGGCATGCTATGACGAATATCAGAGAAATGGCTGGTGTAGATTGCTTCAGGCAATAACAGCTTTAGTTGCTACTGCTAAATTTATCTCCAACTGTAAATCAAAACCTTTAGGAAAGCAGCTTATTCCTTTGTAGTGATACAAAATAGAAACTAAGTTGAAAAAGATCTCAACAGCTAACACTAAACACCATCTTGCCAGTATGTAGTTGAAAGAATATTTTTAGCTAAAAAAAGCGGATCAAATTCTTACAAGAAATTACACAAACACAAAAAATTGATATGTAATTTCTCTTAACAGTGAGTACCTACATGAATAGAGATAATTAATGAACTTCACTAAAAAGAAATACTCTTTGAAAAGGCAAAATAGCAGTGATATTATCAGAGTCTTGCAAAGCAGGATATAGTTAAGTTTATAACTTTGCACATACTGAAAATCTATTCAAAATTTTGTTCATGAACTTAATTAATCATGACCATGAAATCAATTAAGTAATATGTGTTATTTCTGTCTGACCAGCAGTCCTGATTAACCATGTATTTCTCATATTTAGTGACAAGGTCTTGGCTAGTATTATCATCTTATTTTGCGTTCATACACAATGCTTCCCAAATATGTAAACTGCATATTGTTGAACAACTTCTGCTTTATTTTATTAGTTAACTGTACATGAATATATATATTTAATTTACTACTTAAATCTTCCTTCCTTCCTTCCTTCCTTTCTCCCTCCCTCCCTTTTTCTCTCATTCTCTCTCACCCTCCCACACTGAGGCTATAAAAAAGCCTTGGAGACACGATTTATCAACATTCACACTGGTATGGAGTACAGATGTCCATACAGGTTTTTTGTCTCTACAGTCTAGCAGCCATAAACCAGAGGTGCACCACTAGGCAGCACTTCTTCATTTTGCTCTCAGAAAAGGCCTTTGTAAAGTGTCCACAGAACCTCAGCTGTAGCACAACCACTGGGTACTTTGGAAAAAGTGTCAGAAACTAAAGGATTAAAAGTGTACAGCAGCTAGAGACTGAATGAAAAAAATGAAATTCATACTCTTTTCAAATTAATCTTGAGATAGAATATCAGGCTTCCAGAAGTTGTTCTGTTATCAGACCTAACAAGGTAAGAAACATCACTATACAGGGAAGAATGTGCAAACATTGCAAACATTGCCTTTTCTTCATATTTTCTGAAGAGTCACACATTTTACAACCTTAGATGCCCAGCCTTCACCTGTAAATATATTAAGTAATTTCAGTACTACAGTTCATTAATTGGACACCAGAGTCCCATTACATGCTTAATTCAGCAAGACAACAAAGAAAGAGGAGAACAAATGCTGGGTTTATTTTCCAATCTAAGTAAAGGTAAAACTGCAGGTAAAACTGCTGTCATAAAGCCATTGTGAGCAACTACCAAAACACTTGGTGGACATTTTATAACTTTCTACAAGTTACAGATCTTCAGTGTGACACCAAATTCAAACATACTGGCCAAAGCCAAGTTCTTGTCCGCCCTCTGACCTGAATAAGGCTCACAATCCTACTCTCTTAACTTCATCCTCTTGGCTTTGATGATCAACAAAATAGTGATACTAGTATTGAAACATGTTCCATGACTATGTAAATTAGTCCCACTGATACGTGCTGGGCAGTAATTCCTCTTCCACCTGCTGCTTTCAAAATTGCAAACTCATGCAAACACCAGAACACCTTCACATTGATTTCTAGGTTTTATTCAATCCTAACTTTACTCTTACTTACAAATGGAAGACAAAATTGTAAAAATTACAGGACACATTATCAGCATCTGTGGAGCACCTGAGGTTGTTTCCGATCCATCTGTATATCAACCCAAAAATTCAATTAAGTCATTCTTTGTAAGCTGGAAGGCAAATTTTCATGGGAACTGCACAGCTTTCTTTATTACTGCCCTTGCAGTTTCAGATGATGTACCTCCATGCTTTTGGATGATGAATCTCCATCCTCAATCCTGCGAAAAAAAATCAGGTGCTTAAAACCCAACAAACGATAACAAATGATAGTGAAAATTACGAAGTCTGCTCCTAAACAAAAATCTGCAGTCACACAGACAGAATTGCAGCCCCAAAATTTAAAAAAAAAAAAAAAATTAAAAAATAATATAATGCATCATCAGCACAACATTGACATGATTAAGCTGGTTTCAAATAAACTTAGGAATTTTTTAGCACAGACCTTTGTCTTTCTCAGCCAAAATTATTGTACTCAGAAGACAGATAAATTAGCTCTGGCTTGCTGTGTCCTATCATGACTAGGCTGTGTCCAATTCCCAGGTACCTCACCATCCCAAAATCCTTCAGTGCCTGTATATCAACATGGAGACAACACTAATTTTGGAATAACCTGTTTCCTTCACATTTTGTTGATAGAACATAATCAGCAGCTGAAATGGACCACCAAGGATGGACCTTCTTTTGTATGGAAGATGCCTTTCACAGATGATATCAAGTGTGCATGGAAAGCAAAATTATTTAAATATAATCTGCTGTAATCTGTCACTAGAGTAAAATGGATACATAGACTATAGTTTTATTTGCCTTGTTTAAGTACAGCAGACTAGTGTGTAAGGCCTGAAAGTGCATTTCAATGAAGCCCAGCTAACTGAAAATTTATTGCTTGTTTCTAATATTTCATTTTATTTAAACAAAGAAGTCTTCAGGAAGTTGTCAGGAAGTTAGTAATCTGTATTTACCTTAAATATTGGCAA
The DNA here is from genome assembly GCF_009819655.1 of Sylvia atricapilla. Taxonomy (NCBI): domain Eukaryota; kingdom Metazoa; phylum Chordata; class Aves; order Passeriformes; family Sylviidae; genus Sylvia; species Sylvia atricapilla. The sequence goes on along the minus strand of NC_089174.1, from coordinate 84,190,905 downwards.
AGGTAGATCTTATCTTTCTCTTATCTTTCTCTCTTCCATCTCTTGATCTCTAGCCAGTGGAAGGACACATTGGGCCTGGATCATTTTAATCATGCCACCAAAAAAGCAGTTCAGCAATTGGAGATTGTGATGTATAATGGCAGTGTGTCCACACTGGCTTCTCTGTTCCCTTTAGAGGAATACTTAAGTAGTTGATTATAGTGCTTTTGTAGCTTTCTTGTACTATGAGCTGGCTTAAATTACCTATATCAGGTACCAGGACCTGCATCACAATTTGAGCATTTGTAGCTCCTCTTCCAATACCCAATAAACCCTGTTAACACGAGCTCACTCCCACATCTTCAGGCAGACAGCTGGGCCAGAAACAGCATTACAACTCTCATTTTAAATTACTTGTGTGGGCTGAACCAATCAATGTGTTGGTACTGATGAACTGGCAAGATATCAAACAGACAGAAACTATCCCTTCCCTTGATCTGTTCCAACATTTCCTCATTAGCACAGCCCACATGGGATCACTCCTACACCTGGGTCCCTTCTGTTTATATCAAGACTTGAACTTTGTTATCTTTCAGAGACCTTCACCTGTCAGTTAGATTTGACTGCAGCAAACCAACAGGTTGAAAAATGTCAGGAAGAGAATAGCAGAGGATTGGGCATCCCGGCAAACCACGCTCACACAGAATCTTTTCAGGAGGAAAGCAGGACTTTACCAGCAAAGGTGGAAGTAAGCTTTAGGACATATGTTCTGTACTCAAGAAGCCTGAACTGTTGTTGTTCATTGTTTAATAAAAAAGTACCTAGTGTTTACAATCAAGGAGATAGGATTGCAGCACAATTAGAGATAGTTACTGTAATTAGAGATAGTTACTTGTTGGGATGCCCACAGCCACGAACGACTGGGTTTTTTTGCCATGACAGCTAGCCACACATCATAGAATTATAGAATAGAATGGTTTGGGTTGAAAATACTCTCCTCTGGACCTGTTCTATGCCTTTTCTGTGGTGAGGGCTCCAAAGCGGCGTATAGAAGACAGAGTGGAAGAATCACCTTCCTCAGCCTGCAGGCCTCACGTTTTTTGATGCAGCCCGGTGTGCAGTTTTCTCTCTGGGCTGCAAACGCTCCTTGCCACATCATGTCCTGCTCTTCATACACCAGCTCCGCCGAGTCCTTCTTCACAGGCTGCTCTTCATCCATTCACAAGAGTGCACTTACACTGCCTAGGGCGCTGCACCTTTGCCGTCTAGCCCTCAGCCTCATTAGTGATTTTCTATTTTTTTTTTTGGTACACGTGCCAAATGACACCCGCTGTAAAGACGGCCGCGGAGAGGTGCGGGCGTGAGGGGCTGTGGGGAGAGGAGGTCGGCCTGAGGAGCCCGGCGGGGCCGAGGGAAAGAAAGGATTCCTGCCAGGAGCCCGCTGCCGCCGGGGAGCCGCGGGCCGCCATTTCCCGGCGCCGCCATCCCGCCCGCCGTTGCCGGGGTGACCGGGGCAGCGGCGCCCCGCCCCCGGCCCCGCCCCCGGCTCCGGCCCCGGCCCCGGCTCCAGCCACGCCCCCGGCCCCGGCCCCGCCCCCGGCCCGCCCCCGGCCCCGGCTCCAGCCACGCCCCCGGCCCCGGCCCCGCCCCAGCCCGCCCTCGGCCCGCCCCGGCCCCGCCCCCGGCCCCGGCCCGGCCCCGCCCTCGGCCCCGCCCTCGGCCCCGCCCCCTGGCCCGGCCCCGCCCCGCGGCCGGTGGAGGGGCGGCGGCGGCCGGGCCGGGCTCCCTTTGTTCAGCCATTTCGGGGGCCGGAGCGGCGCCGCGCCGAGCTGTGCGGGGAGAGGTCGGGCCGCTCCCTCGCCACTCCCCTGCCGCCGGGCTCTGGGATGGTGTGGGTACGTGTCCGGGTTGCGAGGGGCGGGCTAGGACGTCCCATCCTCGGTAGTCGCCGCCGCCGCCCCGTATCCCGGCCGGTGTGTTGGGCGGGGAGCCGTGGGGTCCCGGCCATGGGCTGCCTCTTCTCCTCCTACCGGGGATGGACGGATGGATGGATGGAAGGAAGGACGGGGCAGCGGCTGGGACATGAGGACCCGGGCAGACCCCCGAGATACCCTCTCCTGCCCCCCGTTTTCCCGGCTGCTCCCGGAGTCACGGCTGGCGCCGTGTCCGCAGCATTGTAGAGAGCCGGAAAGTGAAAGTCACTTCACTTAGAGGAACGTGGCCCTGTTTCCTAACGTGGTTTCTGGCGTGGGTCCTTGCTGTACGGATTTGCCTAGGTGGGGTTTTGAAGGGTTTTTTTTCTTTTTTTCTTTTTTTTTTTTTTTTTTTTTTTTTTGGTTTGGTTTGGTTTTTTCTTGGTTTTTGGGTTTTGTTTTGTTTTTTTCTTGGTTTTTTTGTTTTGTTTTCACGAAATATTAGAGAGGTGAGAGCGAGAAACCTCGTGTTTGTCTGGTGCTTTCGTTTGTATAGAAAGGTTGTTAATTTAGGTACTCGGTGGAAATTGACAGTGGAACTTGTGAACCATGACTGTACAAAGGACAGGAGCGCTTTTCTGGGCTGGTACAAACGGCTTGATTAGTCTGCAGGATATTTATCTCCTTGCTGAGAAGGTTGTAATTCCTCTCACTTGACTTTCTGCTCCAGACCTGAGAAAGCGTCCTACTGTGAGGATTGTTCTGCCATGTGTTCCGGCCACCACAGCTTCTTAACCTGTTCGCTTGTCCTCCTGCATACTTAAGTAGTCCTGAATGTGGCATTCGAATACATTAAAGGTGTGGTTAAATCCTTAAAATGCACATAGGACAAAAAGTTGACTTGTGTTCCTTCTGTAAATGAGTAATTGAAAAGAAAAAATAGTCATATGCCCGAACTCTTAAAAGGAACCTTTGATAGAATTGGAAACTGAGCCCATAAGTCTTCATTTTACATCTGCTGTGTGAACTGTAGTTATTTTTGAGTGATATGTGGGAGGATGGAGGAAAGGTGCCTGCAGTTGGGAAGAATAGTTTCTGTATGATCAAAATTACTTTAGGATGCCTTTTTCAAGATTTAGCTAGCTTATACTCAAAGCAGGATAAGACAAAAGAATAGTTACGATGCTGCAAAAACATGGTTACAAAGGCAGTTTATTGACTGTGTTAGAGGAGGAGAGCTCTGGTTAGAATGAATATTGACTAAGGACCATGATTACTGTTGGGTACAGGCAATGACACTTTTCATTGACTAATACAGGTGCAAGCACAGCTGCTAAATTGAGCTATGCCTTGTGGCAGGGAGGTTAAAACAACATAATAATGGCTGTATGAATGGCTTTTACTGGATTATCTGACACACTTTTCTGTTATATTTATTTAGAATCCAGTTTAGAGAGTCCTTGTATGCGGGTATTCAATAAAGCAGGTATGTGTGCTTAATTTTTAGTTTCAGGGATGGAGCTACCTGTTGAAGTCTTGTGATAGGTATGCACAGAACTGTTGAGCAGACTGGTAGAGCTGTGGCAGGATATATCCTGTTCATACTTCAGGCACACCAAGATGCTGTGGCTCCAAAGGAGGGTGGTGGAAGGCCTGGTACAATCCTCTTCCATCAAAGCTGATGTTCAGAATCTTTCCAGTTAAAGATTTGAGGCTGAAATAGAGACTGACATTGTATCTCTGAAATGTCTTAATCATAAAGATCTTTCATGGACCCAGTGTTGTCAGTGTAATAAAGCACGTTTGTGTAGTAAAAAAAAATTACAGCAGGTTTGTGAACTTGGTATGCACTTATCGATGCATTATTATCAAGTTGTGCTGGTGAGATGAAATAGGGAGAATTTTTTCTTTGCTTTGTTTTTGAAAAGGTAGGACTGCTTTTCCATTATTTTCATGCCTTAATGTGTTATAGTTGTGATCAGTTTTAATCGCAGAAATTAATTTTACCCGTTAATTTAGTTCCAAATTCCACAAGTACATATTTAAGTACATATAATAGTAGTATGTTTCAATCACTGAAGTCACTGCTTTCCTGTCACTGTTTTAAAGTATTAATTTGGATAGTTGAGGTAGGTTTTCTACATACATTGGTAGATTTCAAATATACACTGTACAGTGTTTTTATTGCATGTACTCTACATATATAAATAATATATTCATATTCAGAAAGATACTAACGTAGCAATATTATAAAATTCGTATTAAAATTAATTTAAATCTCTTGCTGAAAGAGATATAGTTGTGTAGATCTGCTGTTTGGTTTATGTATGTGACCTGTCATGTACATGATAAAACACTGTACATATTTATACATGGATGCCTTTGAATATGGCATTTTCTAGTAACATTATTAAATGTTACTCCAAATGTCAGTTTCAGCCTTTAGGAGGTTTTGTTTACTAAACCAGGCTTCAGAGTGAAATTTAAACAATTTTAAACCAATTGTTTATTCCTTTCCTGTGTACTGAATGCATTTGAAATTTTGAGTTTGTGTATATGTCTGCATCTACTGTGTCTGTCTTTGTCTATGTGAGTCAAACCTCAAGGCATAAAATCAAATAAAATTTGTGTTTGAAGAAAATGTTTTGTTTTTAAACCTTGGCTATAGGACAGAAAATTACTCTTAAATTACTCTATTAAGTAATTTAATTTTGCAGACCGTTTTCTACAAGTCACTGTGAGATATCCTTAAACACTGAAAATGTGCTGCTTATGGTGAGCATGCCAAGTGCATTATTTTAAGTGTTACATCAGTGCTATAGAGGAAAGAAGGAAAGGCAAGACAAAATGTTTTCAGCAGAGGACAGAAAATAGATAATAGGTGGTACAAAGATGCAAGAAAACATATGTCTTAGAGCTCAAAAAGAACACATCTGCAGAAGTGATGGTGTGATAGCACAGACCAGAAGTTCCCAAACTTGGTAGGTATATGATCATCATCAGTCACTTCTGGCATCCAGGGTCACATGCTTTTCCTACCATGCCAAACTAGAGCCTCATCCATGGCTCTTCTCCCACCTTCCCTACTGCGTGTTCCTATCATTCAAACTATGATTGCAGTCCAGTGCTCACATGTAAGCTTTCCTATCCGTTCTTACACCCATGAAAGTTTATTTTTTATTTCAGACTTCGGTCATGTGATTCCTCTTCCACATACCCGTGTCATCAATCCCCACTTCCAGAAAAAAAAAAAGTGGAACCTTGGCTTCCCCTGCATGCATGTATCTCCTTATTTTTCCTACTTCACCATGTCTTGGTCTTCTTTTTCTATCCTGGACCAGAAGTGCACTCTGTGTGGGGACAGCAGAGTGTTGAATGTGGGTGGTGGCTGCAGTAATTCCTGACTGCTCCCACAGGTTTTATGGATGCCAGGAGACCATAGCTGTGCTGGCTCTATGGGAGCAGTGAGACCCAGTGTCTCAGTGAAGTTTTGAATGTAGCATGGAAGCAGGCATAAGTGGTGTTTGCACTGCACTTTTTGGCCACTTCTTTTATAGATGAGGAAGAAAAGTCAGTAGCAGACACTCGTGGAAAGGCAAAAGTAATTTTAATGTTCTTCAGAGACTGAAAAGCACACATCTCTTTTCCTACCAGATGAGCTAAATCAGTGCAAAAATCCAAACAGATATTTCAGTTTGTTTTACATCAGTTTTGCCTGAGTCAATTTGCTAGGGGAAAAAAAAAAAAAAGGCCAACCTTCAGTTAAAATAAATTATTCTTTCTTGTGTAGGCAGGCACCAAGCCATGTCTTTGGAAATCAGGAGTGACTGTGGTCCAGTTAAGTGTAATGCAAATAGATTAATTTCACATAAGAGGCAGAAGCTTCAGTTGTTGAATCTGGCCCACGAAAAGTAGTTAAATCCAAGCAAGATGAGCTTTGAATGGGAGCTTTTGAACAAATGGGAGCTTTTGAACAAATTCTTGTTAATGGGAATCACATTAGCAAGAACACAAGGCTCATGTAATTGCATTTTTTGCTTGTACGTGAGAAAACAGACACCACAGAGGTGTCTGGAGCAGAAATGTTTTTGGAGCCCCTTAGAAAAGGAATCAGAGTAGGTCAACTGATAGTAGGAAATGTTTGGTTAAAAAAGCTTAATGTTGTTTCATTTTTCTCTCTAACATAGAGAGCATGTATACCCTAAGAGCAAATATATGTGTTTTTGTATATCATATGTTCAGATATTTTCCTGTCTTAAATTCTTTAACCTTTCATAAGTAAGAATTTATTTAGTCATTTGATTACATTGACAAATTACTTCAGACACCCTCCTTCCAAAATCTTCCATGTATCTGTAGAAGACTTTGTATAATCTTCTTCTGTTTCTCGGCTAAAAACTGGGTAATGCACCGTAGCTTCACAATTCTTTGCTTCTGGAGAATCCTCTATTCTCCCAGGAGATAACTGTTGGTTTTCTGAGCCAATGAGTACTTGTAATATATTTTACAACCTGTGATGAGAGTATATTTTTCAGTTTAGCAAGGAATCCTATCTTAAGTTAAGCATTGTCCATTCTCGTGGTTCTCTTAATTTCTTGGTGATTATGCAGGATCAAAATAGCAATTAAAAATCAAATACAGCACAATTGGCAGTATTCAAACATCATCCCTCATTTGCATTGTGCATTTCAAGGTATTCTTTGTTTTGGTTGCTACTTCCAGTTGCATTGTTTTCATATGTGGTTTGGAAAAGATGGTGCTGATAAGGGAATTCTAGGTGAATCTTGCATATAACGACCACAAAGTTCAGCTGGTGGATTGTTTTGCTTGTTTTTTCTATTTTTATTTTGAGTAATTGTTGTACAATGTTTTAAAGATGAAATATTTCTTTTAAATATGAGGAAATTAATAGACTATATTAAGCTGCATTTTTAAATATTTTGAAATATCTTTAATAGTGAAGAATATTAATTTTTGTGTCAGCACATGAGACTGAGAATCAGCAGACACTGAGGATACTGTCCTTGCTTTGTTTCTTTTGCTCTAGGTAACACGGCTAATGGATCGTAGTAAGGCTTTGATAATTTTAGTTCCATTGGGGTGGGATTCTCTTTCTTTTGTGTGTGTGTTGTTAAAGTGAGATAGCAGAGGCTGCCTTTTTATGATTTCTTTCTAGGTCTCGCTTTGGGTAATAATGCTGTTTTAATTGAACATAAGGATGATTTCTCTACCACACTTATTTCTTGGAGCTTACAAGAAAGTATACACATGGAAACAAATAACTATCCTGAACTGTGTGAGGACATACAAATTGGACCTAAACTGTAGTGGAAATTTTAAATGCTAGCCTGTGAATTATTCGCACTCTGACTTGCTATTTTCACAAACAAAATCTGATATTTCTATGTATTTGGTTCTAAAACTTTACAGACAGGAAGAATAATAGAAAATAATATTTCTATTTTTCTTCACATTTTCTTCTTGCCCTTGTTTTATCAGAGATAATAGCAGAAATCCTAAGTGTTAGAATTAAGTGTGATAAAGTCATAAATAAGGTGAAACATTAAAAATTAATTTGAGAATTTGGTATCTCTGATAAAATATTACATGTTGAAAAGAATTCTAAAAATGGTGCTGTAGTACATGGTTCTGAGCTCTGCAACATCTCTTCTAGTGTCTTCTGTGGAGCTTAAAAAGAGGTACTTCAGGTTCAGAGTGGGTTAGATATAGTGTGATATTTTCATTGCACTTTAACCCTTGGGTCCTCCAGAAGGTGATATCAATGTAAGATAATAAAATTCATTACTCCATTGCAAGAGTAGCATGTAGATTAATTACTTCAGCCCTGTTACAGGTAGGTCTGAAAGAAGGCAAACAAATTTTTGCCTGAGTGAAGTTCATGAAACGAAATGTTTATGTTTTAGTAAGTGTTACATAGAGAAAACTATTATACAGGTGTCCTTTAAGATTATGCTAATTTAGTTATAAATGTGTTTGAAACTGACCTCTGATTTCCTCAGTTAGACTTTTATGTTTGATTTTGTAATCCTGAATGTTAAAAATCAGTATTGGTCTTATCCATGCTGAACAACTTTAACACTCTCAGTGTTAAACCATCAGGCAAGACCAAGTTTTATAAAAGTGCTTTTATTTGTATATAAGACACTGTGTGTAAAAGACATTCAGTACATTGTCAAATAGTCAGTTTTGTTATTGAAGATAATTTGAAGTTAAAAAACTTGGCTGCCATATTTTGCAGAAAATAGCAGTGTTTTTTTGGTTGGTTGGGTTGTTTGTTTTTAAGATACAATTTTATATTTAGTTTTCACTTATGGTAGTGCCTGGAAGCTCTGCATATGAGGCTCTAACATGTTAGGTGTGTAAGAAAACAGCCTTTTCTACATACGGTTTACAACTGAACTACAAAACAGAAAATAAATATCTTCCAGTAGACAAATACAGTGAGAATAAGAAGTATGAGAGAGACTTAAGACCTCTGTGAACATTTCACCTAAGGAGAATTTCCACATAAAATATGAGAAAGGACAGAAGGTGTCTTGGAATGCCTTTTGCATGACACGTTTTAAAGGGCATCATATGGGAAAGCATGGTGCAGGTGAATAAATTGATCCTCAAAGGGAAGATTGTAAAATCGCTAGCAAGAAAAAACCCACAATTCTGCATTATGATAATGTATAAGGACTCTTATATAGGGGAGAAATATTAATTTAATTCTCTTGGCTATAGAAAATTTAGCCTGTGATTATAGTTTAAACTCTTCAAAGCTTTATGTTTTGTGTACTGATTGCATTACTTTTTGAAGACAAAATATGTAGAATGCCAGCAAGTTTATTTAGTGGAGTTGGTGAAGTGATTTGCAACTGGTTTTTATTAAAAATGTGTTTAAGTAGCCTTCAGTTTATTAAATTACTTGTATGTTTAAGGCAGATTGAATTTTTTAAAATTATAGTTTCTCCACTAAATAAATTTCTTTTATTTTGGGCAAGGGAAAAAGAAAGCCAACCTTTAAAAACCTTGAATTTTTGTTTTTAATCGGTTGCTTTGTTAGTAGCATTTTAAGGGAATTAATTTACATACATATCATTTAGACTAAGGAACTGATCACAGGAACTAGTGTCTGATTCAAATACATTCTGATATCCTTAACAAACCAATATATAAGTATTTAAATTACTAAAATATTATTTACAACTTAAGTAAGAATTACAATTAAATTCCCCATCTAATTACATTTTTAAGTGCTCAGATTCTTTAAGTCTATGTCACTTTTCTAACCTGAATGCATAATGTACTTTTATTTTTTGGTTTCTAATATTTCATCTTTCATTAAATGCTGCATTTTAACCAAAAAGATAACAAAATTGCTAAGGGGACTGGTAGCAGGTTGATTAAGGCTGCATTAAACTGCCCAAGGAATTTTATGAGATCATTTATTTGTACAGTATCAATCTCCATCCGTGCAGAAACAGCTGTGTAGCCACTTCAGCACAGGACCTTTAGGTAGGGTGAATTACTTCCATTCAGACTTGCTTGCAATTTCCTTTACACTGGTTCAACATTGCTTCAAAACTGATCTCACATCTACAGTTGTGAGAATACTTTAAAAAAAACACGGCTGGAAATGAGAGAATACAGTAAGAATTAAACTGCTACACTTTCATTTTTAAATTGCTTCCTGTATTTGTGTCTTTTTTTAAACTAGACAGTGTAAGTCCGCTGTCTACCTGTAAGTGATCTCTTAACATTCATTGCTGGAAAGGGCCATGAAGGTCTGTATAGAGGAACTCTTTAGGTTTTCTTCTGTGATGTCTGTTGGCTTCAAACTATAGCAACTTGAATATCTTGTTTACTTGGAAGCCTGAGATCTGTCTAAAACCTCATCTTCAGGTGTCGTGTCCAAGAGCATTTAGAATATGACTGAATATGCTTAAACTGAAAAGTTGAAGCATTCTTCCACTGGCCATTTCTATTAGATATTCACTGTGTATCTGTTAATTGAAGTAGTCTTCTCTCCTAAGATTATGCTGCTTTCCCTGGCACAATATCCAGTCAGTTTTATTGCTTTGTCAGATGAAAACGGGAAAATTTCTTTAGGAATTTTTAATACTGTTTTAATTTGTATTAATAATGTGTCTTTAATGAGACAGTAATTTCTCTGTTCTTTTGTAGTTGTCTCACAAAATTTCTGCCAAGTTAATCTTGAAGCACTGGGATCATAACTGTTTGTTATATTAAAAAATCATACATGCAACTCATATAATTACTTACCATCTGAAAATACTGATATTCAGAGAAGGCAAAAACACTGGTTTTGATGTGTCTGCAAATTCCACTGTGTATATAGATGCAGGAACAGTTTGGGGGTGGCCATCCGTCATTGTTTTTTACTCCCTTGTTCATCTGAGGCTTGAAAAGAAGTATTCTTTAGAGTTCTTTAGCATTCTCATTAAGATCTATAAGTCCTAGTTGCTTATTTGCTTTAAAAGTTTCGCTTCTTTGATTAGGGTGGGTAATGTATCATCCTTTTGTTTATGTGTATGATTGGAGCAGTTGACTGCTCTCACTGATGAACACATCCTCTTTTGGAAGGAGTGCCATTCCAGATCAGAAATTATTTCCTCACACTTTTCCATAAGGATGTAATTTTGGAATATTTATCTGACATTAGATATTAGAGAATGCCCTGTACGCAGGCTCACTGGGTGAGATTGAATTCCAATTTCTTCCTGAAGGTTTGTAGATCTTCCACTTGCATACCTGCCAGCTCACATATGACTCCACCCATTAATCCCTATGCAGGACAGATAACTGCTCACTGGAGAGACACAAGGACTAATAGAAACCAAAACACTGCCATTTCCTTGAGGCAACAGCATCTTAAGAACCTTAGATGAGCCACTCACTGCAGTGAGGAAATTCATCAGCTATTCAGAGAAATTTAACATTCTATTATAATGAGCAGTGATGATGGTTGAGCCAGCACTGTTGCTGTTAGTATTGCAAGTATCACCAAAGCACCACTGTTGTCACCAGTGACAGATCAGACAGTGGTAGTGTCACTGACAGGTGCATGTCTTAGTGCATGTTCTGTATGTAAAGGTTTTAAAACACAGTGTTCAGAAAAAGACTGGGAGGAAAGTAGGTGAGTGTATGCTTCTGAATTCTCTGTATCCTGGGATGCAAGGTATTTTGCCAAGAAGTAAAAATTAAACTAATCCTGATTAATCGGTTCTTAAGGCTCTTAATATGATTTCTGCCTTGAACCCTGTACTGAATTCCTAATTTTGTCTGATGGGCTTTCCACAGGAGACTTCTCAGTGTTTTAAGAAGTATTTTTCTTTACACCTGGTTTCTTGCCAGTAGGTGCATACTATGAAAAGACAGTAGTATGACTTAAACAGTATAAAATAACTAATTTTAATAATTTAAATTGGAAAGCCAAAAGATTTAATTTTTTGTATTTGGTTTTAATTTAGCTTTTCTTTTCCACAGTAGATATTTTTTACCTCATTTATGCATCAAAACATGCTTACAGATAAATATGCCATTTGATTTGTATTTCTTACTTCTTTCTACTAGCAAAAGGTCTTCAGCCCCTTTACAAGTTCTCTTTCTTATTTAATGAGATTCCTAATTTTTACCCTCTAATGTATTATTCTTCTTTATAGTACAAAAAGGAATTTAAATCAGTGAACTGTTCATGGGGGATATATCAGTACTTTATATATATTTTGCACTAAACTTGGTTGGTTTAAAAGCACCTACATATTGGCAACATTTGGAGAACTATTATGTATTTTGGTTCATCATTGTGCAGATTTTTTCAAAGTTAGCTTAAAAACAGATCACTGCTTACTTAGATGAAGGGGTTTTTTATTAATGGTGAATAACTCGATTTTAAATAAGCAGTGCACTCTTTTCAGAGCCAAGAACTTCCCCAAATTTGGCACTGTCCCATGATGAGGTATAATCTCCTTTACATTTTCTGGTTTTAGCAGCAGGGATGATTTTGTCTGCAAACACTATTGTAAAAGAAGAGCAACAGATGTTTATCACGTGCCTGTGCCACCAGGGCTCACACAAAGGCCCTGTCTGTCTTGGCTGAGCCATTGTGAGAGGAAGGGGCACCATGGAGTCTCTCCTTGTATGACTTTCCTTCCAAGATTTGCAGGGGCTAGGACCACCTTCTCAACCATGCAGTAAGTCAAAACTGGAATCTGTTAGCATCTTTATTTTTATTAGTCTCTGTTAGTTGATAAGAATGAATGTATAACTGAAAGAAAGTGAAGGCTAGAATTTCAAGGTCTGCATCACATCTCTCACTGTTTTATACCCATCCATGTATATGGGTTTTTTCAGCTGTAGCTTCATTTTAAAGTTATATCTGCTATTTCCCTCAGATGTTTTCCTCAAATGCTTCAGATCCTCAGATCTGCACTCTGATCTATCACAAGGAACAGGTTCAAAAATTATGTATAATTTTGATTTTTATCTGCATCTTGGGGAAGCCTGAATTACCAATTAGCAAAACTGAAGTTCAGCAAAAATCCTCCAGCAGATACCAGTTGCTTTGCCTCCTACAGCTCAGAGAAAAAAAATCTTACTGTATACTCCAAGTAGGGAGTAGAATAGGATTCATATGGACTTGACACTAATCATGCCTAAAAGAATTATAAGCAGGCAAAAAAGTGCATTCTGGATTTCAGACATGAAATTTGACAGTAGAGGTTTAAATAAGACTGGACTCTCCAGAATGATGCCTTTCATCCTTTTTATACCTTTTTACACATTCAAGATTTCAGCTGATTGATCTTGTATCTTCTGTCACAGATTCTTGAGGTGATGTTTTTCTCAAACAGCTCTCCATTGAGTTTTAGGTAGTTTTCTGACTGCCAGCATTAAAAGCATCTACTGCCATTTTAGTGTCCAATATGTGTGATTACAGGGGCACAAATCATTAGCCATACACTGTTTTCCCACTTAGTATCTCTAGCTGTGGAAATGATCATAGAATCATCAAGATTGGAAGGGGCCCAGATAATTATCCAGTCCAACCATCCATCCAGCACTACCACTGTCACCCTAAGCCACTAAACTACATCACCCAGTGCCAGGTCCAGATGCTTGTTGACCACCTCCAGGGATGGTGACTCCACTTCTTGGGAAACCTGTTACAATGCTTGGCCAGATTAACAGTGATTTTTTTTTTTCCCTAGTATCAGAATCTCACCTTAAGGTCATTTCTTCTTGTCTTCTCATACTGGTACAATTTGAAGAGATAGTGTCTCCTTGTCTAGATTAGTTGATCAAAGGCATTTGAAATCTAGAGATCTTTGCAGTTTTGCACTGTCATTTCATGAATTATAAGAATGGTGTTCCATCCTGTCAAAGCAGAATTCAATGCTTGTGATGTTGTCTTAGTTGGTGAAAGCTTGACAGGTTTTTTGTCCCTGCAGCTGAAAATGTTGTGTGTCTAATTTAACCCATGAACAGCAAGAGATCCAGGGTTCAGTTTTGACCTGTACTATATGTTAGTGTTTGTTATCCTAATTTGAATTAAGTCTTAATTGTTCTACAAAACAAGACATACTAGTGCATGCTGAGGCCGGTCACCCATTCTATCTGCAATGTTGTGATGGTTTTGTACCTTCATATATATAGAAACTGTATTAATGTGCTCTTTCCTCTATGCTCATTTGATGCATGAGAAACAGAGGTATTCATTAAATAAAGAGGCAATGTACTTCTGTCAATAGAGTGGAATTACTGGCTGTCAGTTTATCCTGAGTATTAGTTCATCTGTTCAATGGGATTCCACAGTGCAGGGTTTCACAAGACATTATCTACAAACAGAAATACTGCTTCTCACCTTTGAGAAAAGAAGCAATGAAATCACGCGTGGTGACTGCAACAATAATGAGTCAGAACAGCTCTTCCTTTCACACAGGCAGCAGCGTAACAGATTTCATGAGCAGATATGTGATTGTAACTGTAGATATCCTCAGAAAAAGTCTATCATCAGATTGATGGTGTTCCTCAGACAGCAAATCTCATTACAGATTTATTTGCCTTGAATATTGAAATGCCAGTGTTCCATGAAAATTTGAGTTCAGCTTCATTACGAGGCGTTTTACTGTGGGAACATTTGTACATGTACACAATTTCTAGTTTCATACACCAGACAAGATGAATTCTAGCTACAATTGCCTCAGGAGGGTAGAAAGCTATGATTTCTCTCAGCACATTTCTTCAGCTTCTTATTCTGCTCCTAGGCCTACTGACCAGAGAGAATGAGAAACAGTAGGAAACAAAGGTCAGTTAATGGTACATAAACCTGAAGTTATATTTCCTGAATGCCCATACTGTTGTTGTCAATTTGCTCCTCAGAGGTAGAACAAATTCTGTCTATAGATAGCAAAAAAGTTATTTTTTAATATAGTCTTTACCCTACCAATGAAGTACGTTCTTAGTTTAGTAGATTCCACCAAACTTTTTCTTTAGTCCAAGTTTTATATGACAGATCATTTTAAATTTGATTTATCTTCTGCTGGGTGGTTTTCCTCTTAGCCTTTTGTCATCTAAGAGGAACTCTTCAAAAATGAGGTACTTTTTGCAACCTTAGTTACCAAGAAGAGATTCCACTGCATTTAGCAACTTAATACCCTTTTTGCCAGTAGTAACCACAAAGTTCTACCTTCAACAGAATTACAGTTGCAGTAGTGGAATTGGTAAGTGTTGCATTTGAAAACAGAAAGCTCCCAGCCTCATCTGGAACCTATTTTTATACAACTCAACACAAATACAAAGTAATGTTGAGATCCCATCTTAAAAATATTTTTCTAAAGTTTGCTTGGGCTTCTGTTTAAAAAAAAAATCTGTTTAAACTAATCAGCTCTGAAAAGTAGAAAATTAATTTCATAGATGTTTTAGTCAGGAACATAAAATCCTTTCAAACTGGCTTAGTATCATCTCCTTTGTAACTTTTCTGGTGCTTCACAGGGTTGAACTGTCTCCTTCATAAGACTATTCAAATTAATTGTATAATAAATGTTAATCTTGTATCATATGGCTGAACTCAGACTGCACCAAATGTTTTAGAATGGATGCTCATTTGATATGTTGGATGTGACGACTACCAGTATTTTTTTGAAGTGAAAGCTTAGGGCATGTCTCCAGGCACAAGGCATTGCAAAATAGTATGGCAGTAGCTATTCTGCATGAGCTGCTTCACATAAACACATTTATTCTGTGTTATGAGAGCTTTTTTTCTGCTTTGCTTGATCTACATCACTCTTAGCTTGACAGAAAGCTATTATGGAATTTGTTTCCTCTGTGCATACAATCCTATGCAAAGAAACACTATGAGCAGTTTGTGTGTAAATTCAGAAGGCTGGATCTTAGCAATTGATTGGATCATTGATCACCATTGTTAAATACCAATATTACAGGTTTAAATGCCTGAATTTTATGACAAGAAGGTTGCTATTAGAATTATCTGAAAAAAAAAATTTCCAATATTACCAATGGAATAAAATGAAAGAATGGGAAAACTTTTCTACGGGGTAAAGTGGCTTAAACAGCCTAACAGTTCTTAAATTAGGCCTATTTTGAGAATTAATTTTTATTAGAGAATAATTATTTGAAACTAGTTTCAAAACCACTGGCAGCAACAAGTTGTAGTTTCCAAATTTACAGCTTGGAGTCTATGGCATTAGAGGGATGGAACATCTTCCTAGCAGTGCAGATCTCAGTCTTTTTTCTGGTTCACTGTTGGGAGGGATTTGCAGCAGTCTCCTGTTCTTTTTGTAAGTGGAGTGAGACTATGGAGGGATGGGGTGGGTATTCTATTATGAATCTCCTATTTGTTCTGTCTAAATGTTTTGAGTATCAACTGTCAATTAATACATGTTACTTATCAGAAACCAAATTCTAATCCAAGTTCCTGTTATTATCTGTTTATAGCATAATGAAAAGCAACAGGAGAGATTAAAAAGCCTAGCACCAAATACACTCTAATGTGATGGTAAGAACACTTTGCGGAAAAAAAATTGGGTTAATCATCTTGGGAAGAAGCAAGAATCAAATTCTCATACATTCACAGCTACTAGTTAAAAAAACCTGGATTTTGAATTATCTAGCAGCAGTACATATGGTACCCATTTCTTTTGTTTCCTTGTATGCCAGGTATGTGTCATTTCAGCCTGAATTAATGGGAAATTCTGAGAGAGAAATGGAAGAGGTCAAGAAAACAGAAGATAAAAAAAACCCTATGCTTTTTGTGGACACTTAAGTAGAAATTGCAAGGTCTATGAAGAGAGAAATAGCTTAAAAATAGACTAGTGTTTGGGCCTGTAACTGTTTTGTTTGTTTGTTTGTTTTCAATGTTACACATTGTGATAACAGTGGATTATGGCTGGTGCATGACATCTGAATTCTGGATAATAGAGAAATCAAATATTTCTCAGCATTTGTGCAAGGCTCCTGCCTTCAGAGAACTTTTGTAATCTTAACATGTATAGATGAAGTGTGTCAGATTCAGTTCTGCTGCATTTTGCTGATAAGTAGGATGAACCATGCTGTGTTTTGGAGGGTAGCATTCATGCCTTGGGTACTTTGTTTAACATTGATTCTGATTTTCTTTCTATACAAGAAGATTTTTGCTTGGGGAAAACAGGTAGTAGAAAACTAAAAAGGCAAAGCATACAGCTATATAAATGCAAGGCATACAGAAGTAAACAATTTTCTCTTTTTTTTTTCTGTGATGCTTTCAACCTGAAGTTTTTCTTCTTCTCTCAGTCAAATTATTTTGACTGCTTCTGCTTCCTTACATAATTTGGAGGACTAGAGATAGGTTCCTCCTTAGGTTTTATACAGGTTTTGTATATAGAAGCTGAAGGAGACACCTCATCTTGCAGAATACCTTCTCATCCTGATAATGTCTCATAAATTATTCTTACCTGTCTTGGAGGATGATCATGTAAAGCACTAAGACATCTCCACTAGAGTTCTTCTGTAGAGGCTCCAATTTGTAGGCCTTTTTCTGTCCTTTCCACTGCAGAAGTGGAAATTCGTAGTAGGATTGAGTTCTAGTTACATTCTTGGAAAGGAAATCTACATTCTTCTTAGTTATGGATCTATGGCTTGCTTCTCTACCTGCTCTTTCCTGTTCAGTCTCTCAATCTTCATTTCTGATCTCTTCCCTTGTTTCTGATCTCTTCCCTTGTTAGTTTCTGATCTCTTCCCTTGTTAGTTTCTGATCTCTTCCCTTGTTAGTTTCTGATCTCTTCCCTTGTTAGTTTCTGATCTCTTCCCTTGTTAGTTTCTGATCTCTTCCCTTGTTAGTTTCTGATCTCTTCCCTTGTTTCCGATCTTCGATGTTGTTCTTTAGCACACTTGGTTTCCAGATAATATTAGATGGATATAATCCTTGTGTCATAGTTTCTGAATATTTACTTTTGAAGCTCTAATCAGGTTCAAAAAACTTACACAGATGTGGGACAGACGTCTCAAAGAAAAATCAAGTTTCTACAACCTTACTGTTAAGGCACAGTTAGGTGAATGAGGCCCACATTAACTCTTCCCTGATTTGTTTGACTTCAGCTTTCACCTGTTCCAGATGTGCATGCATCTCAGAAAGATCTCTCCTGCCCATGAACTGTGAGCCATTAACATCAGTTGTAGTGGTCTGGGTCAAAATCCTTTTCTTTTGACATGTTCCTGTACTAGAGGGAAATGAGTGGAGATCCACCCTGATCAGAAAGATCTCATGTAAATCTTGTGCCTATTTTGTCCTACTAAGTAGTGGTATGTCTTTATGTACCTACCTTACTGACTTCATCTTGTTTAGGTGCTGTAAACTCTCAAGAGGTGCTCAGCTTTTGTAGTCTCCCAAAAAGTCTGTGATAAGTACAGCAGTTTCTAAAGCAGAAGAGCTTAATAGATCTCATTTCTGGTTTGGATTTTTTTTAATAAGCTGTTTTTGTTCTCCCCATAGATTTTATCTTGCATGCTATGCATGTACTTCTCTGCATATTTCTGCATACTTCATACTCCACTGTGCATTCTTTCTTAGTTCATCAAAAAGTCTCTCTCCCTATACTCATTATCCACATATGTAGTATAAGTACACTATCCATCTTGCATCTTGCCTGTGATGGCTCTCCTTTTGCTGTTTTGTTGGAGACCAAGCAATACTGAACTTGTCTCCTTCAAGAATAGTATCCCATAGTAGTAGAAGAAAAGTTAGCTAAGGACACTGCATGGCACCTTGGACTGGACAGTCAGTGTTGGGGAGGTGAGACAAAGAGCCATATAGCAAATTATCTGGGGTGCGCCCTTAAGAATCAGTATTGTTGCCCATCCTCAGTGCCTCTGCACAGTTTTTATGGGTGAGATGTGCAATGTTTCAGCTGAGTTCTGTACTGCAGCAGAAGCTAGTTTTTATGTCAAGTGGGGTGCCTACCAATGCAGTGACTAAAAGTAAGATTACAAAAAACCAGGGAATTACTGGCTTTCGTTTTCACGTTTTAGACCAGTTTTAAACAAAATGTATTCTTTCTCTGTTAGTGTAGAGCATTAAAATAACTATATACATACACGTGTAATGCATAGTTTACATACATATGTATATATGTATCTAAATTGTCATTTTTAACCCGAGATCTCCCGTGATATATTTTGGGGCTAAGTTTAAGATACAGTAGGTATTCAAAGCAGTTTCTTTGGCGTTTGCATGCCCCAGCCTCCCCCTACTTCCCTGCGTACTTCGTCCCGTTCCCTCTTTACACGTGGAATTGGGAACTCCTGAGATGTGCTGAGCGCTCAGCCAAATGACGTAGAAGGGCAGCAGGTACCACGTTCCCGACACCGGGGTCTGGTTTCGCGCTCGCACTTCGCTTCCGTGGGAAGAAGGCGGGAGCCTCGGCGCTCGCTGCCGGGGCTATCCCAGGGGGCTGGGCCGGGCCCGGGGCGCCGCTTCACCCCTCGCCTGTCCCGTTTCTCTCTGTTTTCCTATGGGGGCGGCGTGGGCTCCCCGATTGCCGTCGAGAAAACCCCAGGATTGAGGTGGTCGCGTTCTGTCGCCCGCAGGCTCCTGGCGGTGTGGGACGCAGCGGGGAAAGGCGGACGGCGGCGCCGGCAGCCCCGAGGCGGCCCGGGCGGGCGGAGCCGCGCCCGGCGCTAGGACCCAGCAGGACGCGAGGAGGCTCTTCGCTCCGGATCACAAATTCGTCGTGACTCAGTCTCTGCTCGGCGCGGAAGCAGCGGGAGCAGGTCGGTGTCCTACGTCTATCCGGGGTGCGTGGGGGCACGAGAGACGGAGCGGAGCGGGCGCTGCCGCTCCCCTTCCCCGGCCCGGCCTTCCTTCATCTCCGCCCGCCCCCGCCCCGGCCCTGCCGCGCCGCCAACCGCGACCGCCTGTTGTCTGCTGTTTTCCAGCCAGCCAAGATGGAGTACGAGTGGAAGCCCGACGAGCAGGGGCTCCAGCAGATCCTGCAGCTGCTCAAGGAGTCTCAGTCCCCGGATACCACCACGCAGAGAGCCGTGCAACAAGTATCCTTGGCCGAGGCTTGCGGGGCCCCGAGAGCGGGCCGGGGGCGGCCGAGGGCGGGCGGGGGCAGCGTGGCCTGCTCGGCAGCGGGGCCGGCGCTGCGGCAGCGGGCCTGCCCGGCTCGGCCCGGCCTGGGAGCCGCCGCAGCGCGGGGGCCGAGCCCTGGCCGGAGCGGGCGGCCATGGCGCGGCGTTTGAACCGCCCGGGCGGCCTGCGGGCCGCGGGGCCGCCTTCACCCGGCGGGCACCGGGCACCTGTTGCGAGCCCAGAGACAAGGGCCGCGTTGAGGTATGGCCGTAGGGGACCTTTTTAAATTTTAAATTTATTTTCAAAGCCTGTGCTCCGGCGCGGCTCCGCCGATATCCGCCGCTCTTTCGGGTTCCCCCGCCCGGCCCCAGGGCGGCCAGGCGGGAACGGGGCCCTGGGCCCCAAGGGTCCCGCCGAGGGGCCCGGGGTGCCCGGCGCCGTGTGCCCGCCGCCCCCGCGGCACGGAGGGAACAGCAGGGGCCTCTCCGAGTAATCTGGCGCCAGGATGCGAGGGGAAAGCCGTAGCTGGTGCGGGTAGTGCCGCTGGCAGAGCCGCTGCCTGCGCGCCCTCGTGGGCCTGCTTGCTCTGACACTGCGCATTTTGGTACGTGGTGAGAATGTTTTGATTTTCCTGGAAGCCTGGTCCTGAAACTCGGGTCGTTGAAATTCACGAAAAAGGCGAGGTCTGCTGTATGTAGCTTCTTGTACTGCTCTGCAGTACGTTTGGTGTTGGTGGTGTAGATGGATGATTTTTTTACCTCCTCCCCTCCCCCCGGCACCCCCCCTCCCAACCTCCGGCCACTCTTCATTGTAGAACTAATGAATAGCAAGGTTTTAAGGAGCAAGGATTGGGAAAGCAAAATTTTGAATTAAGACTAATAGAAGCATAGGCCTTAAAAATGAAGGCCTCATCTATTGTCTCCTGCTTTTTGAGCTAGGCATAAGTGCTTTGAAATTTATAGAAGTGCTAAAATTCTATTAAAGATAGGAGTTTATTATCTGGCTATTTTTTTATTTAAGGCATTTTCTTGAAGGTCTCAACAGTAAGCAACAGAATTTATTTAAGTAGGTAATATGCATGTCTGTATATATTTATATTAAGAGTTTAGCTTTAAGCCAAATTTGTTCCATTTCTAGGCTTTTGTAGCAAATGCAGTAAATTTGAGGAAGGCTTCTGCTCCTGCCTGAAAGGTGAAGGTCAATTTCATGTTGATCATCTTGTTCTTTCAGCTGTGTTCTAAATTTTTAAGATGTGATTGCTTTCTTTGAAAAATCTTAAACAGAAGAGTCTAAAGAAGTAGTGTTCTGCTTATGCCCCAACCTTAAACCAGTATTTGGTATTTAAAATATCAAAGTGTTTATAGGAACAGTGTTTATAGTGTAGCTTTAGCATAAAATTACATTTTAAAGCTTTACCTCAAATAAATGAATCACATCTAGTTTGTTTATTGAGCTATAGCATCATATTTGCAGTATGGGCAGTGTAAGTGATGCTGTCTGTTTTGATGATGTAGAGAACTTGACTTGAACAAAAGTCAACTGGTGCTTGGAATTCTTAAGTAATAGTGAAACTTCCCTGCTGTGTTGATACCTGTGCTTTCCAGTAGGTCCTCACATGCTGGCTCATAAAGGTTACAGAAGTGAGTAGTTTTAGCAGTGTCTTGTTTGGGAAAATTATCTAATATAGCTTAGCAGACCACGCAATTAAAAAAAGAAATTATGTGTGTCCTTTGAGGCAGTTTCCACACAGACAAAAAAAAAAAAAATTGATATGTCTGTTGTATTCTAGGATGCTGTTTTAATAGCATGTCCAAGCAGGGTTGTGATTAATGGTTTCAAATTTAAAGTAGTTTCAAATTTAAAGTACTTAGTCTATAATTTTTTGTAAAAAAATTAAAAAGCTGTGTGTTTATTCTGTAATATTGTTTCTTTATGATGCTGGTTTAGCACACTTGGGTATTTAGATGTCAAATACAATGAATTGGAAAGTATAGGTGAGCTAAAAACCTTTGTTAGTAAAGTTATAAATTGGTATGTTTCCAAGTTTTTTTCAAATTCCTTTATTGTATGTTTCATGGAATAAAAAAGGAAGAGTTAAGTGGGAGAAGAAGTTGTTAAGAAAAGTGGCCTAAGAGCTAGTCTTCATTTCTTAGACCAATTAAGTGTTTTCTCATTAAGTTTCTGTTAAATACTGCTCTTTCTGTTCATTCTTCTCCTTTCTGATAGTTTTTGATCCATTTGACTACACAATTGGTAATGTTCAGCTGCCTGTTCCAGTGATAGGAAGTTACAGATATTTCTAAGGATCTCTTAATTTTTGTGTCTGTCCATGGATTATTTTTCAGACTTTCCCATAACTAAAAGCTATTGCTTCAGTAAGAAAATTACAGAAACTGTTTTTAGGTTGTTCTCTGTACATTGTGAGCTTATGATCACAGCTGGTTGAGGTGATTAGCAGTACATGACAAATATAACAATCTTTGTATCCAGAAAGCTATAAATGTTTGTATGTAAAGATGTCAACTTTCCTTAACAGTTTCTCTCTTCAGAAACTAGAACAACTCAATCAGTATCCAGATTTCAACAACTACCTGATTTTTGTTCTTACAAAATTGAAGTCTGAAGGTACGTTCTTGAGATCATGACTGTTTTATTTTACTTACTTGCCTTAAAAAAAAAAAAAAAAAAAAAAAAAAAAAAGCGTGCAAGAGCATCCCACTCACGTCTTACGGTGGTTTCGAGGGAGAATTATTCATCAGTGAAAGCACTGAGGGCTGCAGCAGAAATCACTCCACAGCTTGGAGACGGTGTCGCAGGTGCCGCCGCCCGCCCGGCCCCGCAGGAGCGGCACCTCCCGCCCATCTCCGCCTCCCACCTCCTGCCCTGCCCTGCCCGGCCCTGCCGCTCCCGCTCCCGCTCCCGCCTCCTGCGCGGCGCGGGGCGCCCCGGGCCGGGACATGCGGCCCCGATGGGCGCGGGGCTGTGGCTGCTGTGGCTGCTGTCGCTGCTGTGGCTGCTGTCGCTGGTGTCGCCGAGCCCCGCGGCGCGCACAGGTGGGTGCCCGCGCTGCCCCCGCGCATCCCTCATCCCGGGGGAGTGCGAGCCGCGACTCCGCGCCGAGCTGCCCTTCTCAGCCCCGGAGCAAGGCTCAGGTGCCAGTGCCGTCCGCCCTAGACAGCCGTGCTGGTGTGGTCTTGGCTGGGGAGGAGAGCTGGGTATTTCTCTAATGTTGCTTCATCTTTTCCTTTTTCTGTAATTAAGCTGGGATTAGGTTTACGAAATTCTGTATTGATTTTGCTGTCAGCGCTAAGTTGACAGCGTGCTCTGGAGATAGTTCTTATTATACCCGTTGGGTAATTCCCCAAATACCTTTCGTGTTTGTAGGTTCCTTTCAGTTCGACAGGCACCACCCTCAGGAGTCTAACTGAGCAAGTCAAGAGCTAGATTAAAACAAAAGTCAGGGTGAGGTTTTGGCAGAGATCCTCAGCTCGTGGGTCGGTGTTCTGAGTGGCTCCAAGTCCCTTCTCTCACCTGTTGACTTCATCATATGGTGGCAGCCACACATCCAAACACGAGAGAGACAGGCAGCTGGAGTCGGCTGTGGGAGCAGCTCAAAGAGCGAACTGTCTCGGCAAGGACAAGGATGTACCAGTGGAAATGAGTTTATAAACTATAGCCTGGAACTCATGTGCAGGGGGAGTCGCCTGCTGCTGTTAAAATCATGTTATTTCTTTTTATATATAATATCTCCTGTTAAAAAAGGGAGCAAGGCACTGGAGGGATTAGCAGATCTTCTAAGAAACCTACTCTGCCTTTGTGCTTTTGTTCTCTGCTGCAAGAGTTGCCTCCAAAACTCAATGCATAAGGATGGAATCTGCTCCCATTTAACACACAGCCACAACTTTCTGATCTGGTGAGAGCTGATCTGGAAGGTAGTGAGGAGAGTTCTTCATACCTGAATACCTCCCAGTACCACTAAGTACTGTGTCCCAGTTAACTCTTTTGACAAACTACTCCAGTATGCATCAGTGATTTTGAGTTGCTTTCAGAGGTACCAATGCCAGCTTCTTTTTAAGTAACTGACCGCATGATTTTCATGGTCATTAGTACAAGTGTTGTGGAAACTCTGTACAACTGGCATTCAGTTACCCTTTTTAAAAAACGTTTAAAATGTGTTTACTGATGGTTTTGATTCCAAAGAAAGTTTAGAAAAATGTCAAGAGGGTTATGCTGATTATGTCTAGTGGTTGTTCAAGGCAGAAGGGAATCTGTCTGCACATCCTGGTTTTAGCTGGACGCAATTTCAGGCTTTTGTTGACAGTCAGCAATACCTGCATGGAAGGGCAATACCAACTATGCCTTTCACTGAAGGCTTAGAGTTTCCCTTTTCATCTTTTACAGCATGAGACCATAAATGTTAGTTTAATTCATCTTAGCTCTCTTTTGCTAAAAAACGAAGAAATTGTGTGAAGTGTAGAACTCTCCTAGCAGTGCTCATGTGCTTTAAGTGAATGATAGGTAGAGTCCCTTTTGGGTACTTTGTTCCAGCAGAAGAAACTAGGACCCAAGTGCCATGTAAAGCAGTTTTGCAGCAGGACTTTGCAGACTCAGATTCTTACATCTTACAGGATCTGTCCTGTGCCCGTCTCCATGGGATTTCTTGTCAAGTAACTTTCTGAACTCCTCAGCAGCAGCAGCAGCATTTAAACACTAAGTTATAGCTTGACCTTTGCAAAACACCTTTTGTTTTCAATGTGATGTGTTAGTGGGCATGATTTTACCCTTACTGGATCACATCTACTGTTCCAGCAGTCTCTGACTGCATTCTGATTTCAGGCCCTGTGTCTATGAACTGTACCTAATAGACTATCTGAGCAAGGATAAAAAATCACTTGTTGCTACAATTGGGGGTTTTATGAATTATTTTACTCAACCATTTAAAAATCACTACTGTAGAACAAATAAAAAGTGCAGAAAATTGAAATAAAATGGAAAATTAATTTTTTAATCAATGGGATCAAGAAATGTTCAAGCGTGGTCCTCTTTACCACATGGGAGAGTTTAGCAAGTTTTGTGAGGAACTAATAAGGATATGAAGGAACAGCCCAAATTTTCTAAGTGGTAGAATACTAATCTATTAACTTACAAAGCTTCATCTTAAATCCTTCTGTTTGGTTTTGTGGGAGGTTTCCTTAACCACATTCCTCTCCAGGTAGAGAACCTTGAAATCCTTGGCCCGTAGAGTCCAATGTCTCTCTCTTAGAGATCCATTCAGAAGAAGGAATGCACTGGCCACTATAGTGCATCCTTATTCTGAGAAAAGGAAAATGAGTCTGAAAGGTATACTGCAAAACTAGAAGCATTTTGATTTATTTAAGGCATATTTTACTATTTTCATTCAGGTAAGGTATGTGATTTTGAAGCAAATCTCAATAATTTCTCTTACTGTATTTTTTTTCTGTATTGTGACAGTCTTGGAACTCGCTTTCTTCTGGGTGAAGCTACCCTTGAAGATGTGCTTTATCAGTGTATCTAGTGCAAGTACAGCTGTTTTAATGTTAAAATGCAAAACACCAAAATGTATATAATGTAGACAAGGTTTTCTCAGTATAAACGTTTTAATCTAACAGACCAGCTTATACTGGGTTGCAATTCTTGCTAGCATACATCCAGCCTTAGATCCACTGGAGCTGATATGTGGCTATATCAACCACATTTCATATGATGCAACCTTGAAATCTTCCCCTCTTTTTAATGTTTTCTACTAATAGTGTAAGTTGCTTGTTCTGCACTGACACACCTGATTTAATTTATGCCTTTCATGTTCCACTTTGTCGTCTTTTTACTAATAAATAGTAGTTTGAGAAGCAGCTTCAGGCCTCCCTTTAAGCAAATTTTGATGTGTTTTCTTTCACAGCTACTAGAACTGTACTGGAATGTACAAAACATCTCTTTTGATGTTGTCCTGGGAAATTCATAATAAGAGGCTAGAGACAGGAAAAGCAGTGGGGAAAGAATTGTAAAATAGACTAATTTTTTGAACAATTGGCTTGAAAATTTTGTGCATGTAGTATTTGTATAACCTAACATATGTCTATATACTTTGCAGGATTGAAATACATGTGTGTTGGTGATAATCTGTGTGCTTACCAGAGAGAACATAAAGCTTCAGTAATAGGAGTGGAAGTATATGGGGGAGTTGAGCTTGGTGTTTTTGCACAATATTTCCTTGCTCTCTGCTACTGTGAAGAAAAGAGGAGTAAATGTAACATAGAAAGAAATAAAAATGGATATTGGCAAGGAGAATGCAGTATATGAAGGAGTATCATGTTGATATAGCTGAAAGGCTCATCCTTACCTTCTCATCTCCAGCTTCCAATCTCGTGTCAGGAGATATTCTAGACAACACTGTGATCTAGCCCTAGTACTTGGCTTTGTGTATGATTCCTCGACTTGACAAGTTCTTATTGCCTGATAATTAGAGATGAAATGGTTAAAGGAGGCAGTTCATTCCATAGAGACACTTCCAAAACCATTGGGTTTTGTGATTAAAGCCCAAAACTTAGATGTGCATTGAATCCCTGTGCAAACATTCAGGTTCACCACTGTAGCTGATAACAGTTCCTTTCCGTGGCTCTTGTTGTCTAGTGACATTTATAGTCTTAATTCCAAGAGAAGCAAGTGGTTAGGATAACTCAGTCATTTGTGTAGTTCCTGTTTGTTTGGTTTTATAGTTTTGGTTTGTACAGATTGATTTCTTCTGATTGAGCTCTCCCCAAGAAGTCTTATTGATTATCTGCAAGTAAGAAAGAAAAGCCACCCTTTACGAGCTGAACAAGAGGTCCTGTATTTTAAGAAGCTTAACTTTGTGAGAGCTGAATTTTGGAACTCAGGACCGTTCTAAAGAATTTAAAATGACATACAGCTCTTTTCTTTGTACTTGGTGTGCCAGTTACTTGGGATATTGTTTAGAGGCACCATATTTCTGTTCAGAGTCTCACACCAGTGGAGGGATGCCCCAGGAGTTCTCTGCAAACAGTTCCTTCCCAGAGGCATTGCCTGCAAAAGGTGAGACATTACAAGGTTTATGGAGTGATGGCCCTTCTCGCAGATCTCAGGCGCAGAAGGTGTTCAACTTTCATCTTCTTAGGATTGTCTTTCCCTCAGAAAGAAAGGCAAGTGCTCATTGCCCATCAATGTTACATGCAATCACCTGTGCAAGGCAAAATGGGTATTCAGAATTGTGAATTTCACTAATTAAAAATGCTTTGACTCCCAAGAAAAGCAAACTCCCTTTTCTAGAAAAGGTATCAGTAGGTCACAGACCAAGGAGCAACATCTATTAACTAATAAATATAATGCTGTTAGTTCTAATTGGACTGTCATTTCCTAATAGCTGTTAGTGCTGAATGATGAAAGCCAAACATAATTTTGGCTCAATTTGTATGCAAAAAAGAAATATCTTTTGTAAAGATGGATTAGGAATGTACCAAAATGTGGTATATGGCAATTTGGCCGATAACTGTCACAGAGCATAATTTTTACAATATTTCAGATAGAAAGCTTAACTCTTGGATACTTTGAAAAACATCATGTAAGATATCAGAAGCATTCTAAATAAGCTTGCATTTTCTTGGCTGTTAATGTGATCTAAGCAGTAATAAATTGGTAGTGTTAAACATATTCTAGAGAAGAAAAAGCTCAACATTAAACACTAAACAGTCAGTCAATTTTCAATAATTCATAAAATTTCAAAACCTCTATTTTAAAAAACAGCTGTCATGTCGTGGCATTGTGTCACCACTTAAAATGAGCATCGTTCTTTTTGACAGAATTGGTTTTGCATGCCAAACTTAACAAATCCTCTTTCCATTTTAAATTAAAAAGCAAAACAAAAAGAACCCAACTGGAACCAAACCATCAAGCAGAAAACACCTCAGTCAGATTACAGCTGTGAAAGCCTTGAAAGGGCTGTGACTAATTTTAGACAAGCCCACCTTGAATTTCACTCACCTTGTTTGCTTGTTTCAGGCCAGTATTGGTCACTCAGAACTAATACAAAACATACTTACAATAACTTTCCCCTGCTGGAGTGCATCAAGCAAAGGTGTTTCCACAGGGCATGGGGAAGGTGTGGGGAGCTCTACTCTTGTACTTGCAAACTTTCAACACAGCGGGAAGAAAATTCAGTTTATTTTATTTCATTGAAGTTAGCAAAAAGGAATGGGCGTCAGCTGCCGTGGTCCTCTCCAGCTGTCTCCTAACAAGCCTTCAATGGACTGGGAAGACTTTGTCCTCCTTTCTGAGGCTGGGTATTCCTGGACTGAGTCTGAAATGTGCTTTGACCAATATTGTCTTTAGAGGTGTTTTTTTTAAATTAGGACATGGTTTGGATAAATAATGGCAAGGCTTCACATGAAGGAGGAGAGCCGTCAGGGCAAGGCACAGCTTCAGTCCCACTTCTGTATCTCCTGTTTTTCAGGCTGTATTTCCACTGACACTGATGAAATTACCTCCTCAGGCTCACCTGTTTCCGGTGGTCGCCTACACATTTCTTGAAAAACAAACCCCGCGTGCCCCAGTCTCATGCTTCTCGCACCTTTCCCCACCTCTTCCCTCAAGTTTTTCCATCTGCTCCACCACCTGGTTTTCCTGCAGTCTTATGTTTGCCTTTCTGTCCCTGTGTTTCTCCCCCGTGTGCCCCCTGTGAACGGGCTGTGATGGGATGACGGGCTCCTCTTGTGGGAGAGCGGAGAGCAGAGTGCTTTGTGGTGAGCTCGCCACGCTGCTATGACTTGAACAGGAAATCACCCCTGTGCTCCTCCCCACTTCCCACCAGAGCTGCTTAACTCAAAGGGTTTCACTAACCTGACTTCATACCCAGCAGCATCAGAGTTCCATCAGCCCACCAGGAGAAGGGCAACTGGGTTGTTATGGCCCCTACATAACTCTGCTC